>NC_000085.6:43144846-43744846 GCF_000001635.26 Mus musculus
CCTGATTGTCAAGAGAGCATAAAGGAAAAGGTATTTAGTCATTCTATTTCTTTCTTTCTTTTTTCCCTCTGTTGAATCCAACAAAGATTTTTTTAAAAAACCATTAATACGTATGTTGTTTATGACATCTAAATGTCATAGGAATGTTCATAACATTTCTTTTTTTTTTTTTTTAAAGATTTATTTATTTATTATATGAAAGTACACTGTAGCTGTCTTCAGACACTCCAGAAGAGGGCATCAGATTTCATTATGGATGGTTGTGAGCCACCATGTGGTTGCTGGGATTTGAACTCGGGACCTTCGGAAGAGCAGTCAGCGCTCTTAACCACTGAGCCATCTCGCCAGCCCATAACATTTCTTAAAAATATGAAGTAAAAAGATTAAACCTGTTTCTATAGCTATTAACCCTGTATTAAAAAAGCTAGATTTGCCTCTCTCCACAGGCGACGGGACCATCTTCATAGCATGTAGAGATAACTAACACCTCCTTAAGAACGGACCTGGAGCTTTGCTAAGGCCTCATGAGCCACGAAGGCATCCACAAGGCCAACCTGGACAACAGGTGCTGCTTTCGTTCTCTCCTGGGTATTTCAAGGTGGTTTTCATGTATTTCTGCCCTAAGTTGCAAAGTCCACAAGGCTTTCTGTGCTTGTGAATCCAGGGATGTGATGGCAGGGGGTCTCCTGGGGACTCCTGTGTCAGTGCTAACTCTGAGGCCATCATGGCCCTCGCTGCTTGCCTCACTGGACTCACTTCCTTGGATGTGAACTCTCTCCCTCTCCAGGTGGCACTGCTCAACTTCAGATTTGGCTTCTATGGCCTGCCTGCTGCAGCATCTATTTAGGTTCCTTCAAAGCTACAGACAGGTTCTCCAGGCACCACTTATCAGCCAGCCCGCAACAGCTGCTGAGTTCCCTGCAGCTGACTGACTGTGCACTGGGCATGGCCAGGTATTAGGTAAGAAACATTAGTAACAAGTGTCTTGGTGTACAGTGGCATTCGGGGCAGAGTCAAGGGGCACTTTAGGAGATAACTGTCACAGATATGATGTGCACACTAATTAGATGTATGTTTGGAGGAAGATGTAGACAAATAGAAAGCTTTTTCTACAATGGAATACTTTTTGAAATTATTAGATAAGAGTCATTGTCAAGTGTTCTTCACGTAGCACAGTAACTTTTGAGTAAATCCCCATGTAGAACAGTTGGTTAGTACAGTGGAGAGGTAGCAGGCCTAACACTGTTTAGAAAACATGAATGCCCTCAGAGGATACTGGCATGTTCTTCTCTTTGGGATTCTTTCTGAAGTCTCTATCAATGCAAAAAAAAAATTTCATCTGTGACAAAAGCTGGCCTAGAAGCTACCGAATGAGCAGAAAAGACCACTTAAAATGGCAGGGGAGTAGGCCACTTACTGCACACCAGGGCTTGAAGACCGCTAAATCAAATGAAGTTAATCTCACACAGGGGATTATCAGACATGGATCTTAAAAAGTCGTGAACAGGGCCAGCAGCGTGGCTCAGTGGGTAAAGATCCTGCTGCCAAACCTGATGACCCAAGTTTGATCCCAGGGACCCCCATGATAGAAGGAAGGAGCCAAGGCCACAAATTGCGCTCTGACCTCCACATACAGCAATGCTTCCTCTTACCCAACTCTAATAACAACTTAGCATTTTTTCAGAATTTCTTAAAAGGGCAGCATTGGATAATTTAAAACTAAGAGGAAAACTCTTTAATAAAATCCACGTAACTGAATGAATAATACAACTTGAATTTAAAATTTAAATTTAACGGAATAAAGTAAACACCTACAGTTTTGTTTTATTTTATTTTGCTGCTTTCCCTTAAGATCGTTGAGGGAAATGAAATTTTAGAAGGTGAAAATGGAGGATTTAAGTACTTCAAGAAGTGGTGCAATTTCTTCAACAAAAGTAAAACGCAAAACAAAACAAAAGAAAACCACCCTCCATTTCTTAAGCTCACACAATTTAGCATCAGCTGGGGTATTTATGTTGCTGGAAGGAATCATAAAATAAAAAGTAAGATTGCTCCAATGTGTTGCCCAAAGGCCATACAGCAAGCACTTCTTAATCCAGCACAGCCATCCCTAGCAACTCAGAACATGCTTCGCAGCGTCAGAAGGACGCCTGAGCCCGTATCTCCTTACACACACAATGAATGCTTAACAGGAAAAGTTGCCCAGGTTCTATGAGTGTAAGCTGAGAAAGCTGAACCACGGTAACATTATGATACCTGCCCTCTGTGCTCAGGGGCAAAGAGGAAAATCAAAGATGGTCATCCATAGGCTGCAAAACGTTAGCAGCTTCATCACACTCTAAACACTGCTACCCAAGCAGCCGGGAAACAAGAGCAGGGGGGTGTGGGGGCTTCGCCCCAAGGCCAGTCCCTATATCAAGATAAATTTTCAAAAACAAAGCAATATCCGAAATAGTGTGCATATCAATATCTCAACAAGTTTAGCAAGTGATTCGCTCTGAAGAACAAAAACAAAACAAAGAAAAAAAGAAGCACAGGGGAAAGATGCCAAAATCATGAATTGCTTCTGTTTTGCTAGGAAGATATTTTATCTTCAGTGCTAATAATAACTTAACATACTTGAAGGTATTTGAGTGAACTTTACACAATGTCATATTGTTCTGTACTTTTCTATACTTCCTACAATGACTACCTATTACTTTTAAGAGAAAAAACAATGAGACTGAAATACTTCGTATCAAGGGAACAATTCTAGAATAGTTTTTATGTCATCGTCTACTCTGAATGTTAGCATCATCAAAAGTATATGATGTGCTGTAACAACCTCAGCAGCCTAAAACTTCACATGCCCAGACCCTATCATTTCTGTTTTGTTTTTCCTCCATGAAAACTTGATAAAATATTCACATTAATTCTGTATCACAGAAACACGGATCTGAAAAGAGAATTCAATCAATGTGCAATTGAAGAAAGAATTATGCTTTAGAAGGGGTGTCCAAATGGAGAGCCGTGTGTAAATAGGTAGAAATGCATATAAAACTCCGAGGGAGGAAAAACCAAGGCTCTCCCTGCTAATGAGCTAGACAGCACAAAGAGAGAAGAGAGGGTGCAGCGAAGAGAGAAAGGCACAAGAGGAGGAGAGCGGGAAACATACAAACCTTGACTGTTGCTTTATTTTCACATAGGATTCACAACATTCCTCAGAAAATTCAATTTAGTTGCCCCGTTCTAGCTTGCTAACCAGAACCAATTTAATTTTAAATCTACATGCAGAGCCAAGGGGGACGAAATAGTTTGCAATTACTTTTAGCTCCCTGTTGGAAGACAGAATAAGATTTAACCAGTTCTGCTCCGGTTAGAACAAGCATCTAGGTTTGTCAGACTCCTAACCGGTATCCTTCTGCTTAGGGTTGAAGAGTGGAAACTGTGTACCAAAATTATTTGCTTTGTTTAACCACTTAATGGAAATGAATTATGATAATGCAACCAATGGTTTTTATTCATCTGCAAGTGCATGAGATGGAGGTGCAGGGAAGCAATCTGTCACACAGTGTCTGCCCTTTGCTCCAGACCTGTCCATTGTCACATTCTACTTGGCATCTACTTGGGTGATTTTCAAAGAACTCGCTTATTACTGTATTTAATAAAGAGCAGAAAACTGCTTCATGACTCTCTTATTTTTCAGATACCAGTCAATGTACACCCCCCCCCCTTTCTTGTTTTTTGTCTTATGTTGTATTGTGACAGATAGGCAAACGAGCTGATAAAATCAAGTGTTTTAAGAAAAAGTTATCACATTCATGTATGTTCTTGGGTTGACAAAAACCTTCAAGCAGCATCTGGCTCTACTCACAGTCTACACAGATTTATTCCAAATAACACTAAAAACGTTGTTTCTTGATTTCTATCAACATAAGAACAGTTAATTTTGGAGGACATTCACATTGTGGCAGAGAGTCACCTCCTCTGGTCTAATTAACCTGAACAGTTAGGCCTGGTCTCTGCCTCACCTCACCTACCTAGCCCAGGTTTCTCTTTAGTCAAACCTTTCCTGGTTCCCTTTGCTGTCAGCATCTCTATAGCAGCATCTGCCCTCACCTTCTTTTGTTCTACACAAGGCCTCCTCTGCTGGGCAGAAATGAGGCTGCTACAGTTTGACAGAAGTTTCCCTTGAGTTACATTGTGGTCTGTCTTTATTAAAAGCAAAATAAAAGTCTTATATATGGGGAACTGCCAACTACTCCATATTATGCCAAGTTTTCAATGTCTTGCTGTTTTGTGGGAGAAGCAGAGAGGAAGGAGGAAGTTATTTGTAAATTCGATACAAATAGATCTAGCCACGATTATCTTATCACTGTCAGTTTAAATATAGAGACTCTTTTAACTAAAAATCACAATTAGTCTATTAAAAATTTGAAACATTTCAGAAAGAACCATGAGCATTTTTGATAGAGACAAACCGTAAGTGCAAAAGAAACCAAGCTTCAATAGCTCTGGCTCTTTACACTGAAGTCAGTAACTACAACAGGGATGCCAGAATTTTACTTTATGCATACATCATCATTTAACTCAGCAGCTGATCATCAGATTCCTAGATGGATGGTGGTGGGGCAGGAAAGCAGTATAATTTATGTCTGCTATCTGAGGTAAGTGGGTGAGAGTGATTCTGACCAGTATGAAATTCATAGGATTATGTCAAAGGACTTGTCATGGCCTCAGGCCCTGGCAGTTCCATTTGACGTCCTTAAGTATCTAATTCTTCATCTTTAAAGAGAAAGCACTATTTCGAATGAGAATGGTCCCAGTCAGCTCAAATGTTTGACTCTTTGGTTCCCAGTTAGTAGAACTGTTTGAGAAAGATTAGAAGTGAGGCCTTGCTGGGGTAGATCTGGCCTTGTGGGAAGTGTGTTACAGGAGTAGGGTTTGAGGTTTCTCAAGCCCGTGGCAGGACCAATATGCCTGGCTGCACCCCACGCCCACCCAGCAACCCCACCTCCCCATACCTCAGCCAGTCTCTATCTCACTCTGCCTGCTCCCTGGGGATCAGGATGTGAAGCTGAGGCTCCAGAGCCATGTCTGTCTGTTTCCCACCAGGATGATCCAGGACTAACCCTCTAAAACTGTACCCAAGGCCCCAGTTAAATGCTGTACTGTATGGGTTACCTTAGTTCTGGTGTTTTCACAGCACTAGAACAGTGACTAAGACACTCCTGAATAGAGCTGTTGGAAAGATGTTATCAGCTACTTTGTGACCATGGACCCTCAGAAGTAGACACCCGCTCTTCCGACTGCTAGCACTATTTTCCATCCTTTCTTCTTTTTACTTCTCCGTATAAACTGAACAGCAAATAAGCAAGTAAAGGAACAGTAACACCGCCTAGAGACA
The DNA here is from genome assembly GCF_000001635.26 of Mus musculus. Lineage (NCBI taxonomy): Eukaryota > Metazoa > Chordata > Mammalia > Rodentia > Muridae > Mus > Mus musculus. Next base: position 43,150,233 of record NC_000085.6, read on the forward strand.
CTGTGAAGGAGACACGAGGCATCTTGCAAGGAATTTTCATGTCTTCATTATTTTCTATGACTTCAGTGTTCACAGGAAATTGGAATGACGAGGAGTAACACATCACTAAAAAATATTTTTCTGTAGATTCGACCCGATCTTATTGTTCAGGCTGGATTAAATAAAAATGGAAACGGCACAAAATCGTGAAAGTTCTTTCAAGACAGTTCAAGCATTAAGTTCTTGCCTTTCACACCATTACATTTGTGAAATACATAGGAATGTTTCTGACCTGTGTGAACATGGACCCATAGAAGTAAGCTGTAAAACCAGCAACAACAACCCACTTACTGAATGTTGAACATAATTCCTTTTGGCATCTTGAACATGTTTGCATTTTGCTTATTTAACTCCCTTTGCACAAATATCTGCGAACAAGAATCTGTGGTAGACATTTGAAGGAAGCAAGTAAGCAAGAAAAGGGACTCAATGTTTGTTCCATTTGAGCATTATCACTGAGCATCTTTCAGGGGTCAAGCACTGTGTAGGATGCAAAGGCTCTAAGGAAAAGCAGGACACATCCTAGACCTTTGAGGAAAGAGTAAAGTAACTGTGGAAGCCACAAGGCTTGCAGTGAGAGATGCAGAAGGAAATAGAATAGAATACAGCAAAGTTATTGTGACCAGAAACAGAAAACACCCAGAGGACTATGGTAGCCTCCTCCAAATCATCAAATGTGCGCTGTGCCACATGGACAAAAGGAATACATTCACTGTCTTGATGATAGCTGCTCTGATTCGAGTGAGACAAATCCCCAGAGGAGTCTCAATTTTCATATCTCTGATGGATAAGCATATGAAACTTATAAATATTTATTAGCTGTTTATATTTCTTCTTTTCAGAAGCCTCAGTTTACTCTCGTCTTTCTGGCTGCTTTTCATAGTATTTTAAGGTACTGGGCAGGCTTCTGAGAGAAATGAAATCATTACGTCTTACCCAGCTGTGAACCCTACAAGCTATGACACTAGCTGTCCAAGCACAATGACTGCTATGAAAGTCACTTCCCCCTCAATTGTAGGCCCACTCCCACAGGAGGTATTTATACCAGTAACTATAGAAATGGCCGAACGATACTGACTGGGAGTTCATAGAGTCCCACTGAGGTCTTGCCAAATGGACATGGTGTCAACCTGGCTGCTAAGCATATATGTTTATATCCATAGATTAGTTCTGCTCTCAGTCTTGGTCAGAGAAGCTCCTGTTTGCAGTGGACAACACTTAATGCAAATTCATAACTCGTCAAAATGAAGAGAATAAGCAACTGAATGATGAATGCTCAGCTCTACATGGGATAGCTATAGTCCCCCCACCAAAGCTCAAAAACCATCACAGAGAAGGGGCTGAGAGAATGTAAGAACTAGGAGATGGGGAGAGCGCATTAAAGCACTGTTTTCTGAATGTGACATGGCTATTGTACCCATTAACTCAGACACACAATGGCTACCTTCATGAGACGTGAGTAAAAATAGAACCATCAACAGTCTATGATGGATGGGAGAAGGGATCATAAGGCCTCACCCTTCTCTTAGAAGGCAGTTAACTGTTGCTGGGAAAAGGGAGGTCATAGTCCTCAGCACTGTAGTCACAGGTGAGCTGACAGTACTCAAACATTTCCCCATCTATGCTCATGCAGGCAGCCCTAGTTAAATGAAGTAACACACACACAAACACACACACACAATACACACTATAAACACTCATATACACACATACACAATATACATACTCATACTTATATACACACACATACATAATACACACACTCATACTTAAATACACACACACTCAAAAGCAGGAAAGGGCTTGTTCAGAAAGAAAAAGGGGAGTTTGGTAGGAGGGAAAGGGAGATAAGAGAATAATGAGGGATATGTTCAAAGTTTTACATATATTATATCCATATATAATGTGTTTAGTATATATATTTTTTCATGAAATTGTGAAAGAATAAATGCCACGCACTCTGGTCGAGTCAGCTTGACAGGCCTAGAGGCTTGGAAGCTACTCACGAGGCAAAGAGTTTCACAGAAACTCACCTCCTGGAGTCTGGCGTCCTGTCTAACCCATACATTAATATTCCATTCCTGCATTAGTCTGGTGTATGGATCCACGTGCTCTCTTTTAGTATTATCCCATTACAAGTGCCTTTTAAGATTGAATTCTGATATAGCTAAGCCTTCACCAGTGTTCCAAAAGTCCTATAAAGTCCTTGAGCAGACCATGGGCTTGGAATTCAGTAAGAATGTTGCCTATTCAGTGACATTCAGAATTGCCTCTGGTATTACACTATCACTTTGAATAAAAGCTAAGTCACTGCCCTACACAGGAATTTACCATCTTCTAGGAAGAAGGAAGTCTGAGACCTAAAGAGGAACCAGAATAGATACTTAAAACTATAGATAGCTGAGTTACACCCATACACATGTATTTACAATGGCCTAAGGGAAAGGTGGACTATACAATAGACTAAAATAGGAACTATGGCAAGGGCACGAAGCCCTGGACCCTGGCTTCTAAGATTAAGTGAATCTTAGGTGGAGCTCTTTTTGATCCCAGTTGTTAACAATGAATTCTATCCCAGGTGGTTCCTGTTAGACCTGTGTTTGTATTCCTCTGTTTTGTGTAAGAATCCAGTAATCTCTTTGTACCTTGCTGGTGTGTCACCCAACTTCCTTATTTTCTTCTGTATAAAAAGTTTGATGCTCGATTTGACAAATTACCTTCAGATTCTACACAACCTCTCCTGTGTGATTTGTCTGTCATTCCATCCAATGCTTTGCCCACCTGTGACTAGAGACCCATTCCATGTAGACAAAGGGGCCCAGAGGGTCTGCGGCAAATAAAGAAGGAATCTATTCTGCGAGTGAAATGTTCGCAGACAGCCAGTGGACAGAACTGCAGTTAGTTCCAGAGCACTAGAACAGAAGGCAAGGAGGGAAAGACATGGAATAGAGGAGATAAAGTTAGCAAGATGGATAAAAGTAAGATTATAAATGCTTCAGTTTTTACCTTTTCTGAGATATTTGGTGATTAAAATATATATATATATTGAGGTTAAAAGAACATTTTCCCCTTTCCTCCCAACAAACTCTTTCATGTACCACCTTTTGCTCTCTTTTTCTTTAATTATTGTTTTATATGTGTGTCTGTGGGTGTGTGTGTGTGTGTGTGAGAGAGAGAGAGAGAGAGGGAGAGAGAGAATATATGTATATATTTTTCCTAAAAAAAAAGTAAGTACAGCAAGCTCAATATATATAATGTTACTTGTATGTATTTTTTCAAGTCTATTTGTTACTGACTGGGTAAGCAGTTGCTATGCCCTTCCCTGGGGAAGACTATTTCTCCCATTCTCAGAATTCCTTACTTGCCTGTGGGGTTTTTGTTTTTTTTGTTTTTGTTTTTGTTTTTGTTTTTCTAGGTTGAAGCCTGGTGAGTTTCTGCCTACCCATGGCTATTGGTGATATCCTTGCTCAGGTCATGTTTAGGCATCCGCATTGGTAAGACTTAGGAGACCCAATCTCACAGAAAACTCCCCGATCCTCTGACTCTCACAGTCTTTCTGCCTTGTTCTTCACAATGATCCCTGAACCTCAGATGAACCTCAGATTAGTTATCTTGTAGATGTGTCAGATGGGTCTGGGCTCCACAAAATATAGCCACAAACCCCAGTCTAGTGAAGTCATGACTTGTTAGGGAGCCTACAACTTCCACTTTATTAAATCGATTTGGTACTTTTTAATGCAGTTTCTGCCAGTAAGTCACTGGTGGTCTCTGTAGTGAGTCTATGGTTGGTAACTCACAGAAAGTGAACTAGTGACAAGTCTAGAGGCAGAGAGAACAGACAGTCACTGATACAATTAAAGAATGTAAATATGAGGGGGCTGAGTCAATACAATAGAGTGAAGAACAATATAATGTATTACATTTTAAATGTATTAGCAAGAAACGAAATTAGCAGTAATATTAGATTATCAATGTTTAAAGGAAAGGGATGGGGGGACAGTATGTGAGCTCTTTCAGCTTTTATCTACATAAAGATTTGAAGCCAACAAAATAGGGAAGCATTAAGATGAGCAATGACTTGCTTCGGAATCAACAAACAACACAGAGCCAGATGCATGTGGCTGATAGCCTGCTGTAACAGCAGCATTACTTTTGGAGGTGAAGATGACACCTCCCGACAAGGTGGCTAGCCAAAGAAGTTGAACTGATGAGCTCTGGGTCCTGGGAGAGATCCTGTTTCAAAATACAAGGTAGAAAAATATCAAGGAGGACCTGATGGCAAGCTCAGGCTTTTAACACACAAGCACAGAACTGCACACACACACATGTGAAAAAAATTAGAAATACAAATGGCAATTTGCCTGTATTCCAAAGGAAAAGAGTCCACAGTTGAATATGATGTCTAGGAGGGAAAAATGAGGGATTTTTATAGAAAATGTTCTTTGAAAGTGGGCAGTTAGTTTTAAAAGAAAACACTATGGGAAAGCAAAGTTTGCTTTTTGGTTCAATTGATACTGCAGTAAATTTTAAGAAAGTACTCTAGTTTGGCAAGACCATAAATACAGCAGATGCGGGACATACCCTGCTTGGAGGTCCCTTGAAGAGAACCTGCTGCTAAAACATAGCTCTCAGATGGGTGTGCCATCTGCTGTTACACCTCCAGTTGCTCTGCAGTTCACTACCGGAACCTCTCCCACTAAACACTGGATGGCAGAGCACTATAGGGGCAGTAGAGGTAGCCCAGCTCACCATCCCATATGCATGATTTCTCTACTAGGGAACGTCTGCTTAATGACTTCCCTGGACAAGACTTCCTCAGAGTTGTGATGCAGCCCAAGGCTCTTCTGCCAAACCCTCTTCCCATCTGCTATTCCTTTCTCAAGTGTCTACATCTCCAGCTGGAGACTCTTGCTGCCCACTGTGCTTTCCTCCCCTTTACTCTGCACAGATATTTCTCAAGATAGAACTTAATCCCCGTCTAGTCTCTGCTACTCAAAAGTCCTAAGCTGATACAGTGGTTTAAACAAGTTAATTAAGAATAATAATCACAGGGGAAGGCAAATCCTCCTTCAGAGAGTCTCACCTCAGCTACCTCTGGAGGCACGAATCTAGCTGACCCTGAGGATTTTTCTGCGCTTACACAATACTGCCTAGTGTTTAACAGCCCGCACAGTCAGACACTTTATTCCTAACTTACCCACCTCCCTTGGGTCATATGTTCCATTCTAACTTCCAGAACATCTTTTACTAACATTTCATATAATTGAATTAAATTAGATTAAACTTCCCATAAAAACTGAATTGAACTAAAAATAGTGAAAACTCTATCCATAAGAATTTTATTTTGAACAGAATGAATTCTCAACTTAAATAATCACAGTCTCCTCTTTGAGCCCCAGAGGCACAAGCAATTCAGGCAGACAGCATAGACTCCTCTTGAGTACAGCGGTCATCTCCCTCTCAAGAGAATTTGCCTTTCCTGCTGCTCACAGCTTCATCCAGCTGCCAGTAGAATATTTGGATGACATTTTCTGACAGTCAACACATAGGAATTCTGGTCAAGGGAGGTGATCTGGCACAGCAGCTCAGCATGTAAGCTCTGCGCTCCTACATGCGTCCTTCTAAACCAGGCTCCATTAGGGTTCGCCGTGAGTGACCAGGGGTATTTTTTTTTCCTCCTTCTTAATCTCAGCCCCCTTAGCTGTAAATTGGAATCTGTTTTGTGCTTGTTGAAAGGGTTAAAGGGACTAAGGTTGGTTATACACTCAGCACAGATCCTGGCATGCAGTAAGGACTCTGGAACTGGGATTATTTACTCGTGTCATCATTGTTAGTGGGAGCATCTGCTCGGAGAGTGGACAGAGTTACTACTCCACACTTGGAGAAGCCAGTGGTCATATAAAATGCTCTGGCTTCTTTTCTGACGAGAAAGCTGAGAAGCTATGTAAGTGGCCACACATTAAGGCTCAGCCTTCACTCACAGCAGCAGAGGGAAAGCTGGCCTCTCTCTGAATAAGGGACAGACAGCTGGAAAAGGCCAGAGGGGGGATTACCACACGATTACGGCGGTCAGGGGAGAGCTGGAGTAACTATTTTAACAGACGATTTGTGCTCCAATTACCATCTAAATGTTCATGGTAAATAAGGATCCATAAAAACGCATCTGTAAACCCCAAGTTTAGTGACTGGAGCTTTGCATGGTTCATTAGCACACACTTCTTTGCCCAATCGTGACGTCACTTATCAGCACAGACTCTCTTTTCAAAGTCTCTTCCCCAGGAGTTGAAGCCAGTGCCTTGTGATGAAATCTTTCTAAGCAAGTATCTTCCACATTGTTCTGTCAACTCTTGCCCTGTTCTTCTTTTAAGGCAAATGTTAGTGATTACAAATTAGTAGGTGACAGTTCATGGGGAAGACTGGTGTGCTGATCAGCTGTAAGAGCTAAATATAGGATATGTATTTAAAACATTTCAATAAGTAATCACTATAAAATTCTTGGTGAAATTTAAAAATGTTTAAATGTTTGATACTGTATCAAAATCCCATGTCTATCTGAAGGACGTGCAGAACACCTCCGTTTAGACCCTATGACAAAGTGTTTAATGCATGTATACCTCTATTAGTGGCTTCGAGGTTCGACGCTGAGGACACTGGACTGAAGAGAGAGCCCTTTTCCATAGAAGCTGCTTATCTCAGGTGTTTTATCACAGGAAAAAAGTTGGCTCAGATAACTATTGCCTTTTAATGATCCCCAAGGATGGCATCTCAGGTGTGGGGAACAGAGAAGGTAATGAAGGTGACTACAGTAACAGAACCTGAGACAACCTTAAAAAAATAAGGGGGAAAATGCGTCATGAAGTTGGGTGTGGGTGGAGTCAATCTGAAGGGACTCAGGGGAAGAGTGGGGTAAATATGATTGAAATACACCGGATACATATATGAAATGATGAGGAGTTCGTAAAAATGTAATCGTTTTTAAAGGATGTCATGTAAGGTCCAGCAAGATAGTTCAGTGAGGTAAAGGTTCTTGCTGCTCAGCCTAACCATCTAAGTTCAAGCCCTGGAACTTGTAGAATGAGAGAACAGACTCTAGAACCTGCTCTCTGACCTCCACAGATAGACAGACACACTGTGACATGGCCCATGCAAGCGTGCGTGCACACACACACACACACACACACACACTCAATAACAAGCATTCCCTTATTAAAGTTTTGATGTCTGTGAGCCTGGAGTGTGACGGCTGGGGTGTGGAGGGCTAAAGGCACTCTAATCATCCTGATGTATAACTTATATACGTAAAATTTTCTTTTTCTGTCTTGCTGATTTATCAATTTAATTGACTTTTTCAAAGAATCAATTTTGCTTTCACCGATTTTTATCTGTTGTTTTGTTTTAGATTTCATTGATTTCTGTTCTTACTTTTATTATTTGTTTTATTACTATTATTTTATTACTTCATTTTGAATAATTTATTATTTCCCTTAAATGTCCTCTTTATCTCATGAATTGTTAAAATATTTTTATTGGTTTCCAGGCTTTTAATATTTGCCTATCTTTTTGCTATTGATGACTTTATTTCTATTGTAATTAAATAACCATTCTGTGTGATTTCAATTTTTTAGATTTGCAAATTTTGTTTCATGGCCAAGGAATTTGTTTATTTTAGTAGCTTGTCTTTGAGCCTCATAAGCCAGAATGCTCTCTGTCGTAAGGTGGAGGAGCCTGTAATTGTTAATAGGAAGCTTTGGCTGCAATGTTATTGAATTCTATGACCTGGTGATTCTATCTTGGCTTTTATCAACTGCTGAAGGGCAGATGCTCATCTCCCCAACTACAATTGTGAACTAATAGATCTCACATTTTAGTTGTCAGGTTTTATTTCATGTATCTAAAGCCTTATTATTTGTCGCATCTATATTTAGGATGGCTGTAGGTTCTTGCTGAATTGAGCCCTCTGCATAGAATAGCAATGGTGTTGTACTATCCCTGGTTGTCTTATCACTCTGACTTCTGTTTCTGGCAAATCTCTGCATTAAAATTTTCTTTTTTACTATTATAGATTCACCCAAGTTTCTCTGAACAATTATTTCATGGTATATTTTTGCTGTTCTTGTAGTTTTGACTTAACTTTTGTACTTTTGACTTGTATTTGTCAAGTTTGCGTTTCTAAAGACAATATATTTTTGGGTCATATTTCAGGCCACTTGCCCATTTTCTATCTTTTAATTATTATATTTATCAATATATCTTATGACTTAAATCTTCCATCTTTCACTAGTTTTTTCCATTTTTATTCTTCTGTTTTACTTTTAATCTTTTGTGTTAAACAATTTTTTTATTTTTTATTACTTTCATTTTTTTACAGTCTAGTTGTTGCTCCCCCTGCAGGCCTGCCCTCACACAGTTCCTCATCCCATTCCTCCTAGCCCTTCTTCAAGAGGATGCCCCCAACCCCGCACCAGACCTCCCTATTGTGGTATTTTAAAGCATAGATATGTTATCTCTCCACACTTCTTTTTAGTGGTTTATCTAGGTATTATATCATGCATATGCAATTTATGACAGTTTGCTGATGTTATCATCATACCATCCAATCAAAGATAGAAATAGTTCTCTCTTCACAAGCCTTTACCATCATCTATTGTAATTGTTTTAAGTACTTTAACTTCATTTAGAACCACATCAGACTTATTATACATTTGTTTTAACTGTCAAAATAGTTTTAAGACTTCAGAGAAGAAATGACTATTGTATTTACCTACATTTTTTGTTTACATTCTCCACTCTTAATGTTTCAAGTTCCACTTTTTAGCATTTTGTTCTATTTAGAGAATTTCCTTAGCCATTGTTCTAACATAGCTGTACTAGCAATACACTGTCTTCATTTTCCTTGGTTGAGAATGTCATGACTACTCCTTTATCCCCAGACTATATGCTCATGGAGAATAGGACTCTGGGATGACAGTTCTGGTCATTCAGTCCTTGAAAAACAGTGTGCCTCTCCTTCTGGCCTTCAGGGTTTCTAATGAGAAATCTGCTGGGTCTTGAGCTGTCTTTCTTTGTCAGTAAAGGATTATTTTTGTTAGTTGCTTTTTTATTTTATTTTTTTACTTTTCAGAAGTTTAATTATGTTATTCTTGGTATGGATTAATTTACACTAGTTGTGTTTGAAGTTCACTCAGCTTCTTCAGTCTGTAAGTTCACATCTCTTAGCATCACATACTTGATGGCCATAGTTTCCTCTCTGAGGTTCTAGTAACAGGGTATTAGCTTGGTTGTGGGAGTTATACTTGCCAGGGCTCCCTTCGTGTCATTTCCTCTCTATTTTTCATACGTCATCCATCTGTTCATTCTGTCCATCCTGTTTGTTCTCTTTTAGATTATTTTCTATCATTATATTCTAGCTCAGCATTTCTTACCTCTGTTTCCTCATTTTGCTCTGAAATATGTACACTGAGTTTTTTAGTTTAAAAGCATATACATATAGCATACACACAGCATATACATATAGCATACACATAGCATACACACATAGCATATGCGGATGCGCATTTGTGCATGTGCTTGTGTGTGTGCATTTGTGTGTGTGTGTATGCATGTATGTATGTGTGTATGCATGTATGTATGTGTGTGTGTGTATGCATGTATGTATGTTTCATACACACATATACAGAGCAAAACAGAAAATGCAGATAAGTCCCCTGGTAGTTCCTTGGGGGTTCTTATATTTGTGCTATGTACATTTTATTCAAGATTTTAAGTTGTACTTAACAAGGGTAAAAGAAAAAACTATGCATCCTCTATCTTCTTGGAAGAATAAAACATTAGCTTTCAAAATACTCATTCAGTTTACTGGTTTTTGTCTTTCTGTTTATTGTTTATTGTCTATCTTCTCCTGGTGGTAAATGAGCCTCAAACCGACATGTTTCTAGGGCTGGTGGAATGGCTCAGTGGATAAAGTATGTGCTGTACAAACATGAGAAGCTGATTTGGGGCCCCTCGCTCCCACATAAAATCCTAGATCGGAGTTATGCATGTCTATAAACCCCGGTGTTGCCAGAGGTGAATGGTATAGACAGACAGACACCTAAAACTTCTTACATCAACCTCTGACCTCCATTTATGCACACATATGTGAATTCATGTATTACACACACACACACACACACACACAAAACCACCGTCGGCACCACACCACATACATACCACCTCTGTGATCAGTAAACACCACATGAAGTATGTCTCAGAAAAAGGCATGCTTCATGTTAGCTTTTTAGAGAATTGGGGAAAAGAAAAGATCTCAATTTATCACCAACCTATTTGCCATGGCTACATAGTAGGACGCTATAACAAAAACATAAAATAATAAATTTTAATTGTTTCTTCAAAGAGCAGTCTATAAGTAATCCATCAGTCTTTTAGCAGGGAGTCTATGTAACATAATGTGTGGCAGGAGATCTATTCCAAGGTGGGTGATAAAGTCAATGGTTTTATTTATTTATTTATTTATTTATTTTAAAAGATTATAGCACCTGTGATTCCCAAGCCATCTCCCATCCAAATTCTAACCAGGTCTAACCATGCTTGGCTTCGGAGATCTGGCATGTGCAGGTGGTACGACCATAGACAGATGTCAACAATTTCTAAACCTCTCGAGCAACCGGGAAAAAAAAAAGATGTATACAATAAGAAACTGAAACCTTTTACTTTGGCTACTTAGGAACTAAGGCCTGCCAAAACTCATGTAAATTAATTTATAAGTACACCTTTTCCAAGTTGAGCCTTTAGATAAAACTAGTCCCTAGCAGTAGCTTGAATGAAATCTTGTGAAAGAATCTGTCAGATCCTCTCATTAAAATAATCTTGGAATTCTCCACCATAGAAAACAAGATGATAAACATTTAAACCTATTGTTTAGACTAGTCTGTTATATACAACGAAAGACAAATATCAGATAGATATGTCGGTATATATGCAGTTTAGTGTGGAAGTAACAGGTGGTGGCTTCATGCAGAGGGAAGGCAAGGAAGATATCTGCTGTAGTGGGGATATAAGACAACAACGTTGTATGAGTCAGCTGCCCCTAAAAGATACTGGGCAAATCCCTTGGACTGTGAGACTTCTGTTTTCTGATCTAAAAGGGAGGAGTTGTATGAGGTGGCTACGTATGCTCTATCAACGGCGCATCCTCCTAGCACAGTGCTAGATGCAGCAGCACTGCTCTGGATGGGTTGGTTACTGCTTCAGTGACCTCAGGAACAGAGGTCTTGCTAAAGCCTTTGCTCACTCTGGAAGGAAAATCGATTCATGATATCGCTTTATCGTGTGTTTAGTGATGGCTTCCTCACACCTAGGCACAGCATCCTAGGCTTTAGACAGAGAAAGAGATTTTAAACGTCAATGAAATGTAATACTATTTCCCAGAAAATTTATAACACGCTAGTAAATCTGCCTTATCTGACACAATCACAATTCCCCCAAAGATTTAAAGTGTCTCTTTCCCTCATCAGCATCAGAAGGGTTGGAGAGCTGACTCAGCTGTGAAGAGCACTTGCCATTCTTTCGGAAGACCCAAGTTTGGTTCTCTGCACCCATGTCAGTCAGATCACAACAACTTGCAACTGCAGCTCTATGAAGCCTCCAGGTCACCTATACACACATGAATATCCACATGAGAAATAACTTCAAGTTTCTTCATCTTTGACCTTTTTTGAGTTTAGTCACTGTGTTGGTATGAATGAAAATAATCCCTATAGAGTGATAGGTAGTGGCATTACTGGATATGTGGCCTTGTTGAAGTAGTACATCCTTGGTGGAGGAGGTGTGTCACTGGAGGTAGGTTTTTATGCTTCAAATGCTCAAGCCATGCCCAGTGTCACTCTCTCTCTCTTCCTGCTACCTGTGGATCAAATGTAGAACTCTGGGCTACCTCTCCAGCACCATGTCTAACTGTATGCTACCATGCTTGCTGCCATGGCAATAATGGTCTAAACCTCTGACCTGTAAGCCAACCATAATTAAATGTTTTCCTTAGTAAGAGTTGCTGTGGTCGTGGTGCCTGCTCACAGCAATAGAACTCCTAACTGAAACAGTCGCTTATATTTTATCTTTTCCACAGTGCTGATTCTGGTAAGACAGGGTACTTAACAGATGAGTACTTTCCTAAGCACGCTTAACTACAAAAAGTGGGAGGGGTCTGTGTCTCTTTTTATGTGTTTTACACATAGATTAATGGGGCCCGAGGCTGCTTTAGATTGCTATGTTATCAGGATGCAATGGTTACTCAATCAATTGTGAACTCAGGTGCAAATTCATCATTTTATCTACAAAATGTATGATATGTAAACCTTTGTAAATTGCTTTAATTTAGAAATTTAGTGGCTCTTTGGTGGGATAGCCACGTCAGGGACTTAAATAAGAACTTCTGGTAACCATATTCCCAGCCATGTGGAAGTAAGCAGTTTAAGAAAAGTCAGCTACTCTTTAAGCCCTCACCTTTCTTATTCTCTAGCCCTTCTTCTCTCTCTCCCTTCCCACCCTTTCCATGTGGCTATGACCGGCCTCTCTCTTTCTACCTTCTCTCCTTTCTCCCTGCCTTTCTACAATAAAGCTCTAAAACAAGAAAGAAAGAAAGAAAGAAAGAAAGAAAGAAAGAAAGAAAGAAAGAAAGAAAGAAAGGAAGGAAGGAAGGAAGGAAGGAAGGAAGGAAGAAAGAAAGGAAGAAAGGAAGAAAGGAAGAAAGGAAGAAAGGAAGAAAGGAAGAAAGGAAGAAAGGAAGAAAGAAAATTCAGCTAATCCAAGAGTGGTTGGGTTTACAGACAACAGGGTCAGGGAATACTTCTTAGCACAAGTCCCTGTTGTCACTAATAATTAGTTTCAACATCACCCTATCTGAATCAAGAAATTTCTACTTTTATTATTTACCTCAGTTGGTCTGAGACAAATTTCTGTCACTTGAAATGAACCATTCTGTATGGATGGTCTTATGTGGATTACTAAGAAATCCTCAAGGAGGAAGTCATGTGATCCACAACAGAGATCAACCTGACTTCCAGTTGGTTAACTTTATTTTGGGCAAAACATTCACATTTTTACCACAGAGATGTATGGTAATACTGAATCCCCTCGAGAGAAAATCATCAGGCCACCAAGGCCTCTCACCCTACCTCATGCCCCTGGCATGTGTACTACTTATTCTGTTAGCTTTGCATCTGTGCTTTGAGTGATTTTTCACCTACTGTCACCCTACTTTGTATGACCTCTTTGACTGAAATGTTTTTGTAAAAAAGGCTGTTACAGCTCCACAAATTACTGATTCGGTTCTTCACATGTGAGAGAAACAGTTAAGGAAAGCACTTCATCAGGTAAAGGGGAAAGAGACAATCATATAATCAAGATGGTTCCAATACATGATCAATATTGAGTCCTCTGCACACACAGGAGACTTCCTCGCAGGACTTCTATACTTGTGAGTTGGCACTGCATATTACTTGAAAGATCTAATTAAACTAAATTTTGCTGCACAGTGGTTGTACATTTTTTATTTTTCTGTAGCAAAACACATTAAAATGTACTAGCATTGAAACATATATAAAAATAGTTGTGGAAATTATGCACTATATTTTCCTCATGTCTCATTTGTTTAGAGCAACAGTTCTCAGTCTGTGGGATGCAAGCTCATTGATGCGGTCAAATGACCCTTTTACATGGGTCACCCAAGACCATCAGAAAACATATATTTATATTACAATTCCAACAGTAATAAAATTACAATTATGAAGTAGCAATGAAAATAATGTTATGGTTGGGGAGTCACTACAATATGAGGAACTGTTTTAAAGGGCCACAGAATAAGTACAGCCAAGAACCACTATCTTAAAGTATAAAATTTCTTTTGAAAATTAGTCTAACTGAATGAGGGTAACTGAATACTGTAATTAAAATATATTTTAAATCTTTGTCATGAGTGTTTTAAGCTGTTTAAAATCATATCATTTCTGCTCATAAAGAACTTTGTAGGTGGTTTAAACTAATTTTTTTTGTTTTTTTGTTTTGGTTTGTTTTGTTTTGTTTTTTTTTTTTTTTTGAGACAGGGTTTCTCCGTGTAGCCCTGGCTGTCCTGGAACTCACTTTGTAGACCAGGCTGGCCTCGAACTCAGAAATCTGCCTGCCTCTGCCTCCCAAGTGCTGGGATTAAAGGCGTGCACCACCACCACCTGGCTTAAACTAAAATTTATACTTCTATTCTGCAAAAGAAAAAAAATGTTTGAAATAGGAGATGAGATTGTTCTTGTTTTGCAAGACGGAAAGCTAAGGTTTAGAAAAATTAAGGTTACAAAGTCAGGGCTAGAAATATGGCTCACCCAGCAAAAGGCTACATTCACAACCAAAACATCAGGCTTAAAAGTGGCTTTGATGTATAGGCCCATAGAAGGAAAACTCAGCTTTTTAAAAAAGGCATAAAGCAGAGAAAAGAGAGCAAGAAAGTAAGACAAATGAGAAAATCACTGTACAATGAAAGAAAGAAAGAAAGAAAGAAAGAAAGAAAGAGAGAGGGAGGGAGGGAGGGAGGGAGGGAGGGAGGGAGGGAGGGAGGGAGGGAGGAAGGAAGGAAGGAGTTATATCTAGTTGAAACTAAGGAATTACTACATCCCCTTAACTTAGGAACCTGGAGAATCTCCAGCAACAACTGATCCAGTGTTTTCTGTTTCTTTACAGAACATTCAGGTGCAGCTTCAAGCTCTCTCATAGGGGAGAGACTGTTACATAGCATGGCTACTTGATTCATCAGAAATGAAATACGAATGTGTTTATATGAGACAGACAGAGACAGAGAGGGAGGGAGAGAAAGAAGGAGAGAGAGGGAGAAGGAAAAAGACAGAACAAGATCTTCTGTTCTCTCCAGGAAGTGGAGTGCCACATTTTGTTACACAGTGTTCTTTAGAAACAAATCACAAGGTCCATTCATACTCAAAGATAACCAAAGGCATAGACACTAGGGAACAGGGAACCCTATATAAATCATATATTGGTGTTTCCTGACATACTAGTGGTACTTAAAATTACATCTCACAGTTGGTCTTAGATTCACTAAAATACAGGAGAGATACTAGATGAATATTTGTTGAGTGATTAAACATGAATATCGGAGAGAAAGGAAATAAAGAAAAGGGGAATTTATGAAATTACATTTTAATTTCAAAAAAATAATATTTAAAAATTAAAAATAAAGTTAAGATGGTTTTAGTACAGAATTCTACCATGCATTCAAAGGAGAATCAATGCCAATTAACTCTGCTCAAATTATTCCACCAACAGAAAATGAAAGAAGATTGCCAAATTCATGTGATGAGGTCACAGTGACCCTGATACTAAAACCACACAGAGACTCAACAAAGAAAGAGAATTACAGACCAATTTCCCTTATGAACATATATGAAAAAATACTCAATGAAACACTTGCAAACAGAATCCAAGAACACATGAAAAGGTCATCTGCCACGATGAAATAGGCTTTATCCTAGAGATGCAGGGATGGTTCAAAATATATAAACCAATAAATGTAATCCACCATATAAATAAACTGAAAGACAAAAACCACATGGTCATCTCATTAGCTGGAGTAAAAAGCCTTTGACAAAATCCAAGACCCCTTCATGATAAAAATCCTAGAGAGATTAGGAATACAGGGACATACCTAAACGTTAAAGGCAGTCTATAGCAAGCCTACAGACAATATCAAATCAAATGGAGAGAAACCCAAAGAATCCCACTAAAGTCAGTAATAAGACAAGGTTAGCTAATCTCTCCATATCTGTTCAATAAGGTACTTGAAGTTTTGGGTAGACTGCTGAAGGAGATCAAGGGGCTACACGTTAGAAAGGAAGCATCAAGTACCATCATTTGCAGGTGATATGAGAGTATACATAAGCAACCAAGTCCTACAGCTAATAAACACTTTCTGCAAAGTGTCTGGATAAAAAATTAACTAAAGCAAGCAAACAAACAAAAACAGTAGCCCTCCAATCCAAAGAGACAAATGGACTGAGAAAGAAGGAATTCGGGGAAACAGTGTCTTTGCTAATAGCCTCAAATAACACAAAATATCTTGGGTAACTCTAACCAAGCAAGTGAAAGATCTGTAACAAAACTTCAAGCCTTTGAAGAAGGAAATTAAAGAAGAAAACAGAAAATGGAAAGATCCCCATTTTCATGGATTGGTAGGAAGGAGACCTGGGGAGAGTGGATCCAGGCAACAGGGGAGAGGAAGGGAGCTGGGAGAAATGGGGGGAGAGGGAACTGCAGATGGA
This sequence comes from Mus musculus, assembly GCF_000001635.26. Taxonomy (NCBI): domain Eukaryota; kingdom Metazoa; phylum Chordata; class Mammalia; order Rodentia; family Muridae; genus Mus; species Mus musculus. The sequence goes on from NC_000085.6 coordinate 43,166,585, forward strand.
AGGTATTACATGAGAATCTATTTTCAATTTTAAAAAGTGAATAAAGGAGTTAAAGGAAGTAAAAGAAAGGAAAGTATTATGTAACTATATTTTAATTTCAAAAAGTAGTATTTAAAAATAAGAATAAAATGAACAGCATTTTACCCACAGAAACAAAAATATAGATAAAATGATCCATGCCTTTCTGACATTTTTGTGTTATCAATACTTCTGACCATATCCATAGTTGTACTTATCTCCCTTACACTGATTTCCTAAAATACAGCTATAAAAACAATACAATGAACCCATCATTTTACTGTAATATTGTATAATGGCAGAATGTACCAGTATATTTTATAGAACTATTAATATCCTTGATAAACAAAAAATTGCCTTTCACATAAGTAATCTAACAATTTAGCAATTTAAATATTAAGGTATGAGCTTAAAATAAGGTACCTATTCCCCCCCCCAAAAAAATTAAAATAAAGGTATAAGGGGTAGGGAGATTGCTCAGTAGATAAAGTGCTTGCCTGGCAGGTAGAGACAACATAAAACCTCAGTATGGCTGTGTGCTGGTAACCCCAGAGCTGGAAGATAGAGACAAGATCTCTAGGGCTCACTGGTCAGCCAGTCTAACTGAGAGATCCCATGTCAAAAGAGTTAATGGCATTCCTACGGATGGGACCTTCCAGCTTCCACACACATGTGCATCCCCACATACATGAACACCAGCCAACACATACTTTAAAACAATAAAACAACAAAATTTCAGTGGTATGAAAATGACTCCCTTTGACTTTCTGGGATATTGGCATCACTGTTTATCCATACATTATTAGCCGCTTTGTGGCTTTCTATGCCATCTTAGGTCAGAGAGTACATTGAAGCCAGGTCTATAAGCACATACAGGTGACAAGTGGTGGTGGCTGACCCCTCATACTAATCTAACTGGAGAAGGAAGTGGTTCAAAGTTGGGAGTGGTGAGAAAGCCATCTACACAGAGAAACTCTTGCCCTGTTTTTTTCTTTTTTCTTTTTAAAATAATAATAGTAATAATAAAACCCACTGAAATGCTCCTTTGTGGATAAGAACCATATGACCATAGAAATATTCCTGGCCTGGATCTAATGAAGAATGGAAGGAAGCATATTTTATTCTAATTGTTACCATTATGATATTCTGATCATTCTTACAGAGTTATTTCATTTTGCTATTATAAGAAAACATACCATCTTCGTAAGAAATTCAGACTCTGGACTATATGTTCTTCCACGTGACTGACCCTGAGCTGCATGCAAGGAAAGGGTCTGCTTGGGAGAAGCACCAGAGAAGTGATAAGAAACATGGGGTATAATATCTGGCCACATTGTGGACAGGGTCAGGAAGAAAAAGCAAAAAATGTCCTTGTGTAACTGACTTCAAAGGGGTTAAAAAGACAGATGATCTGTGTGCAGGAACAAGGGACTGTGGCTTTACTGCAACAGGAGAATTTTGAAATGTTTTAACAGATTGGATATAGTTCTCTGAATTCCATGGGAACTTTGCAAGTTGTTTTTCATACTGTAACCTCCCTAAGGGCAGAAAGGGAACACTTCTCTTCCTTTTCAAGTATAATGCTAACATCGAAGTCAGGTTGCAACCCCCAAGACAGCATTCTGTCTGTGCTCAGCTCAGGCCAGACATGGGCTCAGTAAACACTCAGCACTCCTTAAAACTCTTATCAAGTATGTTTCTCTTTGACAGGAAAAGTCATTGCTTTCTTATCTGCTCCTATAACCCCTACCCCACCCTATTCCACTCCTCACCCCCATCCCACCTTCTCATCCTACCCTCTGCGACCCCTCACCCGACGCTATCTCACCCCCCAACCCTTACCCCCACCAAATGGGCATCTAATTCTCTATTAACTCAAGCCTCCCACAGATCAGAGCCCCATGCTAGCCCAGACTGTTCCTCCTCCTGCTGCAGCATAACCTTCTAACTGGTAGGACTCTCTCTCATCGCTTTTGCTGTCTTCTCCAGTCACACAGCCCTACTGCCAGTCCAGTCCTCTTCACTCCTCCATTTCTTTCTGTTCCTTTGTGTGTCGTCCCCCCCCCCAGAGGTAGCCATTGCAGACCCCCAAGATGTTTCTGGCTGTTCTGTCTTCACAATAACAACCTTCCCCTTAATCATGGAGCTGCCATTTTGTGGTCTCTTTATTGCACAGTTTGCATACAATTTATTCACTACTTCACTAGATTCTCTGCTATGAACTTAACATGAATTTCTCAGCTAAATCTCACAGTCTGTTGAACAGATATTATCATAAGCCTGTTGTATAAGAAAGAGAGAAGGCAATATGCCATGTTCACATAGGTATACATATACCATGGATCCCAGGCGGCTGACTCCAACAGCACAATCCTCTGATGCCCACACCAAGGGGAGCTGATTTGAATTGCCATTCTTAGAGACAGCAAGGGAATGGGTATAGTTTGCAGGAGTGTGGGCTTTTTTTTTTCACTTGCTATGACCACAAAATAATCTACCTAGAGAGGTGCATTTTCTTTCACAAGTAAAATACAAAACAGATCATCTCGTTTTGCGTGTCGACCACTCTCATGTGTACAAAAGTTCAGAAAGTCAAGGGCTATTGAGAAAGAATTCTCTGATCAAAGGGGGTTGAGGGGGGTAGGAATGCTGACAACAATTGAGTCAGGCCTGGAAGGTGGAGAAACAGTGAGAGACAGGTTGCAACAAATCTCATCTTAAAATAATGACTCTGAATCATTTCTTCAGTTCTGGGCAAGATGGGGAACTAAAAACTGCCTCCATGTGACCCAGTTAAGTAAAGAAAAGGTCAAATTAAGAAAAAAAAGAGCATTTCAAAGAAAGAAAAGAAGAGCTCCAGCAATTTAACCTGGTCATAAGTCAGGCTATCTGAAAAGTGTAGAGGAAGAGATGGAGGCACAGTGACACAGCAGAGAAGCCAAGCCACTGAGCTCCTTCCCAGCAGGGAAAGGGAAGCAGAAGACCCCTCCACGGGCTGGAAACAAAAGACTGAGCAGTCCCACCCCCAAGGACAATCCCTACCAGCCTCAACATGAGTCCAGGGTTTTGGTGAGACAGTGACTCCTCTGGTAAGAGGCAACAGTGCTAAAGATCCCTGGTCTGTCTTTTGTGTGAGGCAAAGGGTGGGGACTAGTCACCATCTGGAGACAGAAACCTATGCTTTCAAGCAGATATCCAGGGGATCTGAGAGAAATAAAGAGCCAGAAAGCAAAGACTCAGAGCTAGCCACTGCCTAGAGGGTAGGACAGAAGCTGACAGTAGACAGGGAACAGTAACTCTGCCCCATGTCTCACCAACTGAGAGCAACTGGAGTTTGATGGCTCTGAGGCTGCAGACAGAGAGGCAACCCATTTCTAAAGCCACGTACTTGCCATTGATTAGTGTAAGGCTTGAGAGCTCTGAAGCTCCAGTGAGCTACCTGACATGTGTTTCATCTCTCTGGCAGGACATCTTACAAGTACGAAGACAGGTCGGTCTTCCACTGTAGTGATCTCAGGGCTGTAATTGAGTTCCATATCTCCAACACAATTTAAAGCCAGCCCCAGATAGAACAGTAGCTACCCAAATGGTATGTGCTGGAAACAATTTGGAGGATGAGAGAGTATTTGCCCAGTCCACAGATTGCAAAGTTGAGTTTGGCCAGCAGAGTCCCTGGTAATCAAAGAAGGGCTTACCGAAGTGAAAACAGCTCTGTCAGACCAACAGACATGTGTCCACAGGTTAATATCAGCATCAACCACATGAAAGACAAGAGCTCACAAGTTTAATTGACGTCTCTCCTGTGCAAGTACTTCAACACTTTCTTGTTTTCACCTTTGCGGTTTCTCCCCTTTCATTACAGTGAGTAGCAGTCTTACCATTCTGATCATACTGAACCCCTCCCAACATTCCTCCCAGATCCATCCATCTGTGTCCTCTTCTGTTGTTTGAAACCAGCAAGTTCAGTGTGTATTGCTATAGACTCTTGGGTGTAGGTTCTTCACTGGAGGGCGATCAACCCAACTGTATCCTAAAGACAGCTGACTCTTTCTCTCCCAGCAGCCATCACTTGCTAGTAGCTCCTTAACTAGGGGTGAGGCTTGTTCCCACCCCCTTCTCCATGCTGGAATTTGGTCCAGCTTGATCTTGTATAGGTCTTGTGTATATTGTGTCAACTGTTGTGAATGTGATTGTCTGTGATTGTTCTGCCGTAACTCCCTCACTGAACCTAGAACTCACCATTTTGGCTGGATTGGCTGGCCTCAGAATCTGCCTATTTCTCTCTCCCCTTTCCTACGCTGGCGTCACAGATACATGCTGCTGTCACTCAGCTTTTACTTAGATGCTGGGGATCCAAACTCAGGTTCCATTTGTTAGAACTGACTGTCCCACTGAGCCATCTCTCCAACTCTAAAATAGGCATTTTCCATAACTTTTAAAAATTTGGGTAGAAAAACCCTATTGACTCATGAGGAAATTATTACTTCCTTGTTTTGACTTATATAAAGTATAGCACAGATGGTACCACACTCCATTTTTCCAACCAATTTAACATTTTCTGAACATCCTTTAACTCTGAGCCTGTGTAAATACTGAGAGCATTAAAAGTTGGAGGACCAGTTGATGGTGGGAAGAGTTATGCTCTCTTCCTATGCCTTTATTATAATGTCTTCTTCAGTCTCCATATTTTCTTCTGGTCTCATAGTCTTCTTTGCCCCATATTCTCTCCAACAAAACTCTAAAATTTCTTATCTTTTAAAAAATCTGTCTTTTTCCTGATAGTCAAAGTCTATTCTTGACTTAGCGAAGACAGGAGATCATATTTTAATCAACCCTTTCTGATGCTTCTTACAACATCATCAACATGTGACTTTAAGCAATCCTTACCCCTCCTTAAAACATTAGAAATGGTGAAGAGTTAGTCAATAGCCTTGGTTTTCCACAACTTGCAAAGTATACTGAATGCATATTTTCTTTTACCAGAAGGAGCTTGGCTTGTTTCTGAATTACATTTAAGGAAGTATTTATAGCATGGGGTCAAAAGAATGGCAAGATAAACACTAGTCAACATTACAGTCACTTGGATACTGGGAGTATAGCTCTACGAGGTACTAACCTTGTCTTATTTCATATATCAGAAATAAATTGGGGAAAACATCTTTCAATATTTTGAGGCAATAATTAGAATTACAATGTCAGTACAACAACTTAAACCCAGCAGTTTCCATCTCTTGTCTTTCTATCATAGTATAGTTTAGGTTGAATTGTAGTGAAGCCAATAATAACCCAATTATAAATGCTTAGGCATGACAATGATGACCCCCCCACACACACAAAACAAACCTTAGAAATAAAGGTGAAACTGAGCATTAAGTACTCAATAAATTGAAGCATCAATAATTACAAAGCTCTAAGGCTACTAAAATCTACATAGATACATGACTCTACCCAAATGAGGAAAGTGTGATGCTCTGGCCAGCCAAAGAAACAGACCACATGACAAATGCTTACAGAGAAACGAATAGAGGAATTTTAGCTCACAACTTTCATTCTTCTAGCAATCAAATAAAAAAAAGGTATCTATTCTATAGTATTTTCTCTTCTGTTCTATAGTATTTTCTCTGAGGAAAATACAGTAAACATGAAAGATAAAATCCTTCCCTCTAGAGCTTATATTCTAAATGGGAAAGACAAAGAAATAGATGAGAATTTCTAGTCATTGAAAATGCCTTATAGAAAGAAAACCAATGAAAAGTGATCTGACCGAACACAGTACATTCAGGTTGGGAGTGGGAGGAGGGGGTCAATCAATACTGCCTGTGGTAGGCTTAGCTGACCATATAAAAGAATCCAAAGTAATAGTGATTTAAATGAAATGCACGTTTTCTCTTACATTCTCTTGGTGGTATATGGCCCACAGACATTTTAGAGAGCCACAAATTCCCCAGGAGCTCCAGTGTCAGATCTGCTCTGTCATGCTGGTGAATGCCCTTTCCCAGGTGATCCAAGATGGCTTCTAGTTTCAGTTCATGTTGGGTTGTTACAGGGACCAGTGAAGAAAAGAGGGAAAGCATGAATCTTGCTTCTATTCAGTGGTTCACATCTCACAAGCCAGAAGTCAGTTATAGGGCAGACCCATGTTCAAGCCACATGGTGAACTATGTGACCGTCCAACAAGTGAGAAGAAGAAGGCAGATGGGAGACGACTGCCATTTTTGCTGAAAGAAGCTAGAGGGGCCTCTCTGGAGCCTTAGTGTGAGACCTGAAGCTTCCGTGAGAGAAGGTAGCCCTGAAAAGCTCTTGAGGCAAATACTTTCTGTAAGACTGAAAGACACGTAAATCCCCCAACTGGGAGAGAGCTCTGTTTCGTTAGAATCACATATAATTTATTGACATAAATTGAAGGAGAAAGAGAATCATATAGCACAAAGTCACGAAATTGGCTCCCTGGACTTCACAAAACTAATAGTAATGAGGACAAATTATTACAGTATTTGCAGTCCTTTTGAAAGAGTCCTCTATGCTGGAATAAGGACTGATAAAACACACCAGCTTGAAATCAGCATGCCTGTATCTTACCTACGTCCTCTTACAAAGAGTGTCTGTACAGTAGCCTCTGATTCTACACACAACATCACTAAAGCGGCTCTGGGTCCTGAGCCTCACATCCTTTCCCAAGTCCCTCGGCAGCTTTTCCCAATTGTTCCATTACAGTGCTTCGGCTTTAGAGAGATTATCTAAGCATGTCATGAATAAAGATACAATTTGAGGTAGTTAAAATCTTAAATTTCCCCAAAATAAACATATCAGTCAAATAAAATACGGTTTCATTCTCTGCTTCCAAAACAAATATTCAGAAAAGCCTCTCAACCTTTGTTTTCAATAAAATAAGCAGCTTAACAGTTTTCATTCTCCTTCCCCTAGATTCCACTCAGAGGCTTATGGGAGTACACACATCTGCAGAACTAAGAAAGAGAACAGCTGGGAGAGATGTCTACTTCCAGCATTTATTCTTTATAAGCTTTGACAATCTGAGTCTCTGATCTTCCAAGAAAGTTCAGCTGTTTAAAGAAAAATGTAGATTCCTTAGAGATCAGGGTTATTAATAAAACAATGCCCTATAAAGGCCAGTGGTGTCTCCAAGGCCTTCACTGTCTCTCCACATATCAAACTCTAACACACACACAAGGCACCAGTGCATGCAGATGCCAGAGCGCGCACACACACACACACACACACACACATACACACACACACACACACACACACACACACACACACACACAAACTTTTGGCCAAATAATTTGTTTATAATATCTTTCTAGTACATATTACAACCTGGCAGAGTAGACTGTAAATACCAAGTTAAAGTCAAGAATTTGATAGATAATGGGGCATAAATAATTAAAAAAAAAAGAAGAAGAAGAAAATGTAGTAGCAATAGGAATGTGGATTAAGGAAATGGATTGTGTTAATGATAATAATATCATTTATTACTGAGCATGTTAGGCTCTATAGCCAGCATTTTATTATTCTTACCTCGTTTAATGAAAATAACCTTAAAAGGAAGGTACTATTTCATTTGACTTCTATTAAGAAACTTCATTGGACAGACTGAATTTCTGCCAGTGCCTGGAACTCAAAAAAATGACAGAGCTGGACTCAAACCAAATCATTTTAACTTTGAGCCTTGTTCTTTAAACTCCTTAAGCTCAAGTGGTGCTAAAATGCAACAGGTAGAAGAGTGGAGCAAAGAAAACGTAAGCACAAGCTACACAAAGGTGCAGAGTTCATATTGCCCAGATTACACTTCCGTCCCAGCTTACCTGAGGCACCATGTTAAATCAAGAAAAGAAATGCAAAGACACAGACTTTCAGAAAGTAGGGGCTCCACAATTTCCAGCTATTTGACTTTGAGCATGTTGGAACGAGAGCCTCATTTTTGCCATCTGAAAGTGGGAAAATACTAGCTTTGCAGAGTAGATGGGAGCAGAGGCACTACGCAAAGCGAGAAGACGTGAGAAGATGCAGAGGTGAGAAGACGCAAAGCGAGAAGACGCTGGCGCGTCTCAAGCATGGACAGTACAACATTCATTGTCTTTGTTTCAAGTATGCCTTGGACATTGATCATTTTTGCAAGCATTAGCATGAGATTCACATTTATACTTTCTAAGAATGCCTTAGTTATTACTTTACATTCTGCTATAAATTATAATTCTTAAGTTTATAGAGGAGTTCTTCTAGGACTAACAAAATATATCTTACAGAACAAATAATCCCACATTCCTCACAGAACTCAGAGGGAGTCTCTCCAATCTCTTGTCAAAATTATCTCTGAGGTGGGGGAGGGGAGCCAGTGGGAAAGGAGTCCCAGTGGCTGCTGATGTCCTGCCAAATCCAAACACCAGTATCTCTTCAGAGGTCTGGACCGTGAAGGAAGAACACTTTCTTTCTTGTCTGACAGCATTTATCTGGGTTACACGGCATCAAAGTACTGTTTGTGCCCCCCCCCCCACATCCTTTGTGAAATGATACTGATGTGTTTGATGATTTGTATTTGAGAGGTTGCATTTCTGAAGTGATACTCTTCAGCAAGCCTCACTAGGACAGCTCAATTTTAGTACGTCTTCTGTCTGCATTTGAAAAGTTATCCATTACTCACATCTGTAGAAACCTTTATCAGCCCAAGGAGACACATAGCAGAATTGGGGTTGTTAGCCTTCATCTAGATGACAACTGGGAAGAAGACAGGACAGCTGATCCTTAGCTAATTATTACTTTGGGCAAATGAGAACAAGGAAGTAAGACTACTGAATAAGAGCCAGCCTCTGTTCATCTCTCCTCTCTCTACTGTCATGGCGGATGTGCTTCTATAGTGTTTTCCAGGAATACCCTTGCTTCAGATTCTGCCAAACAAGAGGCCCAGACACCACTTTTTACATAAGCTCAGGCTCTTTTATGTTGTAGTGTATATGTCAAACCTAAAAGTCAGACAGCTGATTCACCAAAATCTTTGCACAAATACAGAGACTGGTAGCACAATATAAACAAAGACGCTGAATAACACTGATTCCCATGGAGAGAAAGCAAGTTAACTTCCAGTTCTTTTCCCCTGAATTCTGACTTGTCAGCAAGTGTATCTTGCTGCCATGCTAAGACATCATTAGCACATCTCCAACACTCACTAAGGATTCAGTCTCAGAGCCAAGGAACAGGCAACAGAATTTAATAGCACCATTTTATTTATACTGTCTTTATTTTTAGTTACCCTTTATTCATGGTGAGTGGACTGTTATTCCATTTATAGAAGTAAAATAGGGTTTACTTTCTAAATTCGTTTAAACTATTAAGGTTAAAAATATAGATCAAATACAGAATGCTCTGTAAGAAAGGGAAAACATGGAAGTGTGGTGATTCCATGTTGGACATGGTGATCATTATAAAATCTAAAGCCAACCATTTAAAAATGTATTACTCTACAACTCAAGCCAGAACTACTCTTTGCTTCCTGTAGTCCCATAGCTGCCTTTGGACCTCGATAAATCACAAGCTAATTTTCTCTGAATTATGATTGGCTAAGTAAATTTCTCATTTCCCTGAAGCCTTATTTGGAACCTGTGGCTCAGAGACTCACCATGTTTTGAAGATCGTATTTATGCACTTTCATGAGTGTCTATGAAGTGAGAAAGAGACATTGCTTCACTAAAGCTCTTCATTCCCTCCGAGCTACAACCATATCTTACTATGCCTTAAGAATCTCTCTAATGTTTTACTATCATTATGTGAATAAATCAGTTTTCCTAAGTCCCCTCTCCCAGATGAGTGGCACTCCCTGGTTCCTTTCTCTTAATGGAGGAAAACCATTCCACTAGATAAGTCCAAACCAAAAGAGGAGTAGAAACTGGTGAGACAAGAAGCAGGGACGTAAGTTTTAGGCAAAAGAAGCAAGCAGCCTGTACAGAAGTTCTAAGGCCCAAACGAACTAAAGTGGGGAAGGCAGACAGACAGACAGACAGATGATGGACACACGCAAGACAAGGTGTTAGAAAAGGAAAAAAAAGCAGTTGATTTTCTTGAGCAAACCAAGGCTCCTTACTTCTTTTCAAAGGTGATAGTAGTAATATTGAATGAGAACTTCTAATGTTATAATGAAAGAATGTTAGAGATGCCACCAGGATAATACAAAGAGAAGCTAAACAATGGTGCTTTATTTTGACTACCTTTTTTCTACAAAGCACTGCCCAGACGCTGTACTCCCTCTTTGGCCATCAATCTCAACTCAGCTGATGTTAAAATCCTTCTAGAGTTACAGAGACAAAGTTTGGAGCTGTGACGAAAGGATGGACCATCTGGACACTGCCATATCCGGGGATCCATCCCATAATCATCTTCCAAACGCTGACACCATTGCATACACTAGCAAGATTTTGCTGAAAGGACCCAGATATAGCTGTCTCTTGTGAGACTATGCCGGGGCCTAGCAAACACAGAAGTGGATGCTCACAGTCAGCTATTGGATGGATCACAGGGCTCCCAATGGAGGAGCTAGAGAAAATACCCAAGGAGCTAAAGGGAACTGCAACCCTATAGGTGGATCAACATTATGAACTAACCAGTACCCCGGAGCTCTTGACTCTAGCTGCATATGTATCAAAAGATGGTCTAGTCGGCTATCACTGGAAAGAGAGGCCCATTGGACTTGCAAACCTTATATGCCACAGTACAGGGGAACGCCAGGGCCAAAAAATGGGAGTGAGTGGGTAGGGGAGTGGGGGGGATGATATGGGGGACTTTTGGGATAGCATTGGAAATGTAAATGAGGAAAATATCTAATAAAAAATATTTTTAAAATCCTTCTAGACTTAAGACTCAGACCATGCCACAGTTTTCTAATCCTGAGTTAAGAAATTAAGAAGGGTTATTTAGTTTTTTGGAGTCTAATTTCTTGAATTCTTTGTGTATTTTGTATATTATCCTTCTATCAGATGTAGGGTTAGTGAAGATCCCCCCCCTCCACCAATCTGTAGGTTTCTGTTTTGTCCTATTGACAATGCCCTTTGCCTTACAGAAGCTTTTCCGTTTCATGAGGTCCCATTTGTCAATTGTTGACCTTAGAGCCTGAGCTGTTGGTGTTCCGCTCAGGAAATTTTCCCCTGTGGCTATGTGTTCGTTTGAGGCTATTTCCCACTTTCTCTTCTATTAGATTTAGTGCATCTGGTGTTTTGTTGGGGTTCTTGATCTACTTGGACTTGAGCTTTATACAAGGTGATAAATATGGATCCATTTGCATTCTTCTACATGCAGACTGCTAGTTAGACCAGCACCATTTGTGGAAGATGCTTTCTTTTTTTCCACTGTATGATTCTGGCTTCTCTGTCAAAGATCAAGTGTCCATAGCTCTATGGGTTTATTTCTGAGTCTTCAACTCTATTTCATTGATTGGCCTGCCTGTCTCTGTACCAATACCTTGCAGTTTTTATCACTATTGATCTATAGGTCAGGGGTGGTGATTCCCCAAGAAGTTCTTTTATTGTTGAGAATTGTTTTCGCTATACTGGGTCTTTTGTTTTTCCATATGAAGTTGAGAATTGTTCTTTCCATGTCTATGAAGAATTGTGTTGGAATTTTGATGGGGATTGCATTAAATCTGTAGATTGATTTGGTAAGGTGGCCATTTTCACTATAGTAATCCTATCAATCCATGAGTATGGAAGATCTTTTCATCTTCTGAGGTCTTCTTTGGTTTCTTTCTTCAGACCCAGAATTGTTCCTATCTAAAGAAAATGCAGGGACAAAAATGGAGTAGAGACTTAAAGAAAGGCCACCCAGTAACCAGCCCAACTTGGGATCCATCCCATGTGCAAGCGCCAAACCATAACACTATTACTGATGACAGACTGTACTTGCAGACAGGAGCCTAGCCTGGCTGTCCTCTGAGAGGCTCTACCAGCACCTGACTGAGACAGATGCAGATACTCACAGCTAAGCATTTAGATTAAGGTCGAGGACTCCTACAGAAGAGTTAGGGGAAGGACTGAAGGAGCTGAGGGGGATTGCAGCCCAACAGGAAGACCAACAGTGTCAACTAACCCTGACCTCTCAAAGCTCCTAAAGACTAAGCCACCAACTAAAGAGTATACATGGGCTGGTTTGTTGGCCCCAGCACATATATAGAAGAAGACTGCCTTGTCTGGCTCCAGTGGGAGAGGTTTAACCTAATCCTGTAGAAACTTGATGCCCCTGGGGAAGGGAGATACTAGCAGGGTGAGATGGAGGTGGGGTGGGTAGGTGAAGAACTCGAGAAGGAGGACCAGGAAAGGGGGCAACATTTGGAATGTAAATAAATAATAAAAATCAAATCAAATAAAAAATTAAGAAGGGAATTTAACTGCTCTTCCAGAGGACTTGCATTCAGTTCTTCTTCATGCACATGTGTGTGGAAACATGCACACAGACACACAGAAATTAACTAATTAATCAGTTAATTAACTAAGGCTTCATGTAAGAAGGGTACTGTCTACTTGGCACTCTGGGAAGATAGTCTTCCACATGTGAGCAAGATGAAGAGGGTTCATCAGATGAGAGAAAGCAGTAGACTTCAACTAGTTCTCTTTTGAGCATGTAGCTGCCACTTTCCATGGGGGCTTAAGCTTAGAAAGTTAAGGTGATAGTGATATCCCTGGGCATAAGCTCAGAGGCAACTGAAAATTCCCGAAGTGGCATACCATAATGCTATGATATCAGCCCCACGTAAACTGTACACTAGATGTGGTTGTGTGCTGGCATTTAGGGGACTTCAGAGTGTTAATGCCACAGGAACACCGCAGCTGCTTTGGCCTTGGCACTTAAGCCAGTGGAAAGCCTCCCACAGGTTTACTTCCATCCAACCCTTCAACTATTGAAATGTGAACTGTCTCCAAACCACGTGAGATTTATCTCAATACAAATACAAACTCTTTCTGAGAAAGTCTGAGGAAAGCTTGTGAGATATTTGTATGTTTTGTTTAAGTTTTCAAGTGGAAAAACAATAGACGGTTCCCTATTTAAAAATAAAAAAATAAATCTGTTGACTCTTACATACAAATAATTCAAACCAGCTGACCTTTAAAATGTCAGACTTCACATGTGGTCAAGCCTTAAACTTGGTCTCAGCTGAGTTTAGGGAAATACAACTTAAATAATGGACTGGCAAGACAAATAAAGCGAATACTTGGACGATTCAGCTGAGTAACAGCTAGTGACCCCCAACTGCCACTTGTTATGGACAGATGCCTTGCAAGATTTTAACTTGGGAGAGTTTAGAAACAACCCAATTATGGTGGGTGTCTTTCCAAATTGACCAGAGGCTAGAAGAAACAAATACTGACCCAGGCAAGATTGAAATCTGAGGCCTTGGGAAATACTGAGGGAAAGTCTGACATATGCAGGGTTCATTCCTGGCTTAAATTATAAATCGTTCAGATTAATGACACTTAGACTTTTATAGGAATAATAAATGCAGACATTGCCCTCCTCTCACATCACCCGTCACATAATCAAGTAAACAACACTACCTCACCAATCTGCAACTATTAGTATAAGGAAACACAACACATTCTTCATTTTCCCATACTTGTCATCTTAATACCATTTTAAAAAATTAACATTCTTAAAAATCTGTTTTCTCAGTTTTTGATGACACCCAAAGTATATGCCTAGCCTGTTTTTTGGTGATTAGTACTATGTGGCTATCCATAGCAGCATTCTTTGGGTTTCTGACCATTGCTTTCCGTAAATTCTGAAAGTTACTATTACAGAAACATTTAGCTAACTATCACATAAATCAAAGGCTGCTTGATCTACATTACTAGAAATTAAATGCATATCTGTAATTTTAAAACGGGAAAATATGATATTCCAAAGAAACCCATGTCTGATCTTCTTATTCATCATGCAAAAAACATCTCCAGAGGAATGTAACACTCATACTTATTCACCAAAGAATATTTATCCAGGCTGCTGCAAAACTCTGCAAGCCCAAGTTTACATAATGCAAGTCTTAGTGATGCATGGATTTTTCCCTAACAACCTTTCTTTATTCCCACCTACCTGTTGTTTAGGATCAGAAAGGAAAGGTTCAGAGCTGACTGTTACTCGGGTAAACAAATGGTGCTTCTGTCTGAAACCCAATGCTAACTGGTTTTGCCCAAACTTTTAAACTGTAAGGAAAGAGCAAGTTCCACCACATAGCAAATGGAGTTTGTGGTTCAACCCTTTCTTACTATTGTTTCTTGGTTTCTCTTCTTAGGTGTTAATAGTCCACATTGGGTCTTGGCTTCGGTTCCTGTAGAGCAACATTAAGTAGAGACTACACTGTGACACCAAGCCAGTCACATGCTCTATCATTCACTAATCAATGCCCTAGGTGTTTGCACTGAAGTAACTTCAAAGATCCCTTGAAACTCTGACATTGTGTAATTAGGACACTTTTCCTGCTCAAGTGGAAGCAAGGCCTGAAACTGTTGAAGATAATCATTTAGCAGTGCTGCTCAGAGTGAGTGACCGGGGCCACACTGACCAAGGCAGAGTAGTGAGCTCTTGTCCTTCAGCACTCTAGGACAGAGCTGCGCACAAACAACAGTGAAAAATAAGTTCCATTCATTGTATCAAGTGTCTAAAACCACTCCTTTAGGTCTGCACATGAAAGGCATTATTACCAGATAGATGTGGAAAGGCACAAGGTCGTCAAACAATGTCATATTTGTGAGATGGAAAAGTTCCCTAAGGCACAGAACTCAGAGTGCTTGAGAAAGAGACGGGCAAAGAAAGACGGAGGCAGATGCCAAACTCTGCATCTGTTAGATTTTAAGGATAGATTTCCTCTAAAAACAAAAATTGAATTATTAGTCTTAGATGCAACCAAATGGGTACTTCAGAAGTGAGCCCGTGTCTCACTGAGATGAGAGCTGGGCAGATATGATCAGAAGTTTAAGACGTAACAGCAGCAACTACAAGGAAGGAATACAGAATTCCTTTACAAAAATTGTATTCATAGTAATTCAATTAACAAAATTTTGTTTAACACTTATTACTAAGAAAAACATGAAAAAGTTACAAAGACTAGAAAAAACAAATGAATTGTTTCAAACTTAAAATTTGTAGAGCAATTGTATAATAACAATGTAAGTTTCATGGTGTCTTGTTGCTGCTGTGCTTATGATCTCAAATGCAAGGATTAATTCGGTTATACTCAATTCATAACATTATCATGCAACCCGGCAAATCCCACCCTCCTTGTACTGGTGTTGTGTGTGTGTGTGTGTGTGTGTGTGTGTGTGTGTGTTATTCGCTTTGGTTTCATTTGTTTTTTGTTTTGTTTTGTTTTTGCTTGTTTGCTAATCGCTACATTTTATCTGTGCATCCTCCTGGCAACCCCACACACAGATTGCTTCAACATCTACCCCCAGCATAAATAGCACTGTAAAACCATCCTTATGTGTGTCCATTTACAGACCCAGACGAGAATTTCCATGAGGGTCTAAGCATGAATAGACTTCTGAGTCACTGAATAAAGACATTCTTCCTTTGTTCTCTCAGTGTGTGAGCTCAGAAATCGTGCACGGCTCCTTACTTTATTCCCGTTCCCTACTACCTGTCCCACACTTACAGTTTTAACATCACAACTGAACACATTTCCTAACACATTTCCTAACTTTGACAGTACAATAAGTAGAAACTAGTATATCAGTTTTTGTAGTGTGTGTTCTCAAAATTACTAAGAATTCTGGGCATGTGCATCTCAGTTTTAGAGTTTCCTCAAGGGTATATTTTCTGCTCCTATCAATAACCTTTATTTGAGGTTTGACAGTCAATGGAATAGGATCCTTTAATTTCAGTTATCAGTTTCCTATATGGAATACGCTCTTAACTTTTTGTTGGGAAGTCTTCTTTTGAGCTCTTAATTCACCCAAATATTCACTTCTCTTTCCATCTATTCCCTTTTTAAAATTGAATTTCATATATAGGCGCATGGATTTGTTGTACTATTTTACTATATAGGGAATACATATACGTGGACATTTCTTTTTCATGTATTATTCTTTGCCGTTGGGTTATTTTTTTTAACATTTTATTATTAGGTTGTTTTTACAAGAAATAAAAACAACCCTGCTAATATTCTTCCTTTCTTTCTTCTCTTACTTTAACTTAAGCAACTCCCTTAATATTCTCCATCCTAAAATAGAAGACTATACACTATATGCTGTATTATTATTATTATTATTTCAAGTTCCACCTCAAATCAGCAATGCAGAAGACATTTTAGTTCATACAAAAATGTAGTCTCATCTGGATGCTGTTTGGTCCTACAAAGCACACATGCTTTTTGGAGGGTGGTTGTTGTTGTTGTTGTTGTTGTTGTGGTTGGGGATTGGGTTTTTAGGGGGGTGGTCATGGATTTAGAAATTTGAAAATACTTTTGATACATATTTGATACAGATTATCAGACTTTTTACATTAAGTAATTTAATACACAGATTCTTGAGATGTGTAACGGTATCACCTTGCTCTTTATATGTTCTTCTAGATTGTACTAAGCAACAACAACAAAAACTGTGACTTTTACATCTATAGACAGCAATGGTTTCTACTATACAATAGATTTTCCTCATAATTTTTACAGCTCAAGGAGGAATGATAATAAAAACATTATTGAACTATAAATGTAAGACTTACTATACTTCCTATTAACCAGGTTCTACAGCAGCTCTTGCTAAGAAAGGCCCAACACAGCAGTAATGCAAAATGTCAATGTTTGTTATTTTCTGTATTTAAACTGTACACCTATTACCTGAAATTAAAAAAAAAAAACCTTCTATCTTGATGAACTGTAAGTCACAAGAGCCAAAGGAAAAACACCTTTTATTGATAGCCAACGTTCAAGCAGCAGCTCCAGGCTGACCCACAGACCTCAGACCATCCCTCCAATCTACTGTACCAGCATCCAAGGAGAATCGCAGGCAGTCCTCCTCACAGACACGTTGTCTCTGATGGTGAATACCCAGGTAGAGTGAACGAACTGCCCTCTTAGTGCAACGCCCGGGACCAGAACCCTTCCAATGCCCTGGGCATGGAAACAGTTCTGCTCTTAGTCAGCAGATCTGAGATCATTTACATCATACAACAAAAGATAACTTAAGTTTGCTCTACTAAATGTGAACAACTTTTAAGAAAAAGCATATAACATTTTGTCACAGGAAAAAAAAAGGCCAAAGATTTTCATTGAAAATCTCCAGAACTCTGTTTGGGTGGTTTGGGTGGCTTGTTTATTTTGTCGGTTTTGTTTCCCTTGATGTTTCTCTGTGTAACACTGGCTGTTGTAGAACTCTCTGGAGACTGATAAGCTCAAATCCACCTGCCTCTGCTTCCCAATTGCAAGGATTAAAGGCATGCATCACCATGCCTGGCTACTATGTAGGTCATTTTTATTTATTTTCTTTTCTACTAGTCTCTCCTTTCTTCTAAAATGCCTACAATGTATAAAACAGAAAAATGAAACCATTTCTAATTTTAAACACTGTATAAATTCATATCCTATTCTATATTCTTACCATCACATGCATAAACAACAAAGAAAATATTGATGAACAAAAAGAAAGATTTATAATACCAAATAGTTTTATTATTAATTACCTTATTATAAGATTTTAAAATTCAGTAAATTATTTATGGAAAAATATATACCTTGTAATCACATAAAAAGACTAAATTTTTAAATTATATGTTAGGCACAGTGATTCAACTTTAGAAGTCAATGAATGTATCATAAAATATTGTGTTGATAGTGGAACAATATTCATTACAAATCTTGCATTTCTATTTTTCTTTTGACAATTTATTTTAAAAATACTTTGTTTTTGATTTCAAATATCTCCTACAAGCCCCCCACACTGAGTTTCTGTAAGAACATTTAATTTGAAGCTCCCATCAATACCTCTAGAAAGACAATGAATACAGGCTATGAAATCCCTGAAGTGACAGTGGAACTCTGGCTGTCTCCAGCTAGCTTTATTCCTAGGGAGGGCACTGCCCACAGTGGGGTGGGATTTATTTTACTTAAGAATTAAGACAATTATGAATGCCTGCTTGGTGGTTTTGTGAGAGTCCTAGCAGTGTGAGTGGGTATATCTCTGACTCTTTTTCCCCCTGTTGGGTTGCCTTGTCCAGCTTCCATATGAGGGCTGTTGCCTTATTTTACTGTATCTTGTTCTCTCACATTCGGTTATTGTCTCTTGGAGGCCTGCTCTTTTCTGAAGGGAAATGGAGGGGGAGTGGTTCTGGGGAAGGAGAGAGGTAGGGAGAGCTTAGAGGAGTGGAGGGAAGGAATCTCTGGTCCCAATGCATATTTTAAGAATCTATTTTCAACAACAACAACAACAGATAGCACCCCTCAAGACATGCTCAGAGGCCCATTTAATCTAGGCAGTTCATCTTCAATGACTCTAGGCTGTGTCATATTGACAGTTATAGCTGAGCTAGAATACTAGTTAATCATATTAAGTGCTTACTATGTGCTAATCCCAGTTCTAATCACTTTGTATATATTAGTTCATTTAATCCATTCAACAAACACAATAAACACTACTATAATTCCTATTTTATAGGCAAGTCTTACTTAAGGTGATATACCTAGTTAATAGTAGCAACAAAGACCAGGGGATTCAGAGCCTGCATTCCATTATCTTCTTGGAGTATAGATGGGAGCTACTTATTAAGTGTTCTAATAAAAATTTAACACAAGTATCTTGGAAAATATTTGAATTTTAACATACTTTAAAAAGACAATTGCTATGTGTAGCTGAACTGTGTTTGTACATACTATCTTCTTCCTGTTTACTCTTGGCAATAAACTCATTGCTCCTACCTGAATAAAGGATATGTACGTAAGTAGACTTGATAGCTGTTCCCACCTATGCTAAGCTAAAAATATGGGCACTCAGAATATACAAATTAAATCCATGAAACCAGTGAGTGTTACATTATTTGAAGAAAAAGGTGGGTCACAGGTTCTTATAAAGATAATTGCATGAAGAATTTGCAATGAGGTCATCCTAACTTACAAGAATGGCCCCTTAATCCAATGACAAAAGAATTTATAATAGACACAAAGGAGAAAAAAATAGAATAGTAGGAAATAATGTGACCAGAGAAGTAAAGATTAGAGAAATAATGTAGCCAACAAGCTCAGGGACACCAAGTATCACCAGAAGCTGTGAAAGGGAACAATGTGAATTTTCTCTAGAGCCTTGTAATAAAGCCTGGTGATACCGAGACTTCAGATTTCTTGCCTCCAGAATCATGAGATATTACCTTTCTATTATTTTATAACATGTGTGTGATGAATTATTGTAGCAAACATTGAAAATCAACATACTATTTGTCTGCTTGTAATAAAGTAAGAGGTCCTTGAAGAGGAAGTATGTGTTATATACCTTTGTGGCCTTCCCTCTGTCAACCTAGAGTAATACCTAAGAATGTGTGGATTAAATGGGAATAATATCGAGACTGAGAAAGCTGGTTTATAACATGAAATCTGTATGAGGCACATACATGAAATCCAAGCACTGCAAAGCTGTGAAACAAGAATTACAGGTCCAAGCATAGCCTGGGCTACATAGTGAGTTCAAGAACGGCCTGAAGTCCATAGTCAGATTGTTTCTCACAAAACCAAGAGCTGAAAGTACAGTGGTAGAGTACTTTCTACCTAGCTTATTCGAGGCTCTTTTATCAGTTGGCCTACTGTTGCTGTAATAAAATACCATTACCAGAGTCAAATTAAGGAAGAAAGAGTTTATTTTGGCTCCCAGTTCTAGATGAAGAACTCACAATGGTATGAAGGCATAGCAGCTAGAGGGAAGCTGGAGCAGGATGCTGAGAGACCACATTTGAATGGCAAGCACAAAGCAGAGAGCTAACTGATGAGGCTGTAAACCCTCTAAGCCTTTCCCCAGGGGCTGGACTTCCTCAAGGGTCCATGATCTCCTCAAGCACACAATCAAATGCCTTTTGATTTTGTTTCAACTAAAACTATTCTGCACAAGTGTCACTGCCCACCATCTTTTATCCGAATGTTCCTGTATGCCAATGCAGCTCTTTAGAAACTTAACTTTATGAGCACAAGCTAATCCAGAGATTGTCTATTCTCTTTCCTTCTTAAAGTATTGCCTTAAAAATGAGCATATTCAGTAATGTCCCTGCCACCAAAATGCTTTCTTATATGAATACATCTATTCTTCTTGAGTAAAGCATCCATACTGCTTTATTCAGGGGCTCCCTGCCTCTGGAGTAACTCAATGTCACGCTTAACTAATGCAGATACATTCACCTTTCCATTTTTAAATTTCTAGTTATGTTTCCTTTTCTCTGATCTTACCAATGTATTCAGTAATATAAACCAAGAACCAAAATAACAACAAACATATTCCTGCCCATGTGTCATGTCAAGTGACTTACTACATTATACTGTAATTAATAATGTAAGAATAGCAAAACAAGATCCATTATAAATTCCTAAAAGGAACAAGTAACTCATGTTTAATGGTAGTAGAATCTGGAAATAAGTCATATACTTTTTCTAAAATTTAGTTGTAAAACAAATAAATCCTGTGGAAGGGGCAGGGTGAAGGACTGTAGGAGTCAGAGAGGTCAAGGACATAACAAGAAAACCTACACAATCAACTATTCTGGTCTTATAGAGGCCCACAAAGATTGAACTGCCAAACGAGGAGCCTGCATGGGACCGCTCTAGGCCCTCTGCACATACGTACAGTTATGTAGCTTAGTCTTCATATGGGATTCCTAACAGCAGGGACATGGGCTGTCTCAGACTCTGTTGTCTGTCTTTAGGACCCCTTACCCCTATTGAGCTGCCCCGTCTAGCCTCAATAGGAGAAAATGTGCCTAGTCTCACTGCAACTTGATATGACAAGGGCTGATAATATCCATGGGAGGCCATCCGTTTTTCTGAAGAGAAGGGGAGGAGGGGAGGAGGGGGAACTGGGAAGCGGGGAAGAACTGAGAGGAAAGGAGAGAGAAGAAACTTCAGTCAGGATGCAAAGTAAAGTAATTTTTTAATTTTTAAAAAGTATTTATGTTTGTGATTTGTTCTTTTATGTGGCCTTGGGCAAGTGAATCTGTTCTGAAACATGTTCCGGTTATATGACTCACACTTTTCAAATAAAACTAGAGAAGAGATCTTCATAATAAAGTTCAAAGGAACAAAAAATTATAAATAAAAAAAGTCTGCAATAGAGAATTATTATATTCTCCTTTAAAAGAATATCATCATTATAATAATAGATACTTTGTATAAGATGCTTATGTTTGGGCTGGAGAGATAGCTCAGTGGTTAAGAGTACTGACTGCTCTTCCAGAGGTCCTGAGTTCAATTCCCAGCAACTACATGGTGGCTCACAACCATCTGTAATAGAATCTGATGCCCTCTTCTGGTGTGTGTCAGAAGACAGTTGCAGTGTACTCATATAAGTAAAAAAATAAATAAATCTTTCTTAAAAGATGCTTATGTTTACTTGGTATTGTGATATTTGTGCAAATTAACTTTACAACCTAAATTTTTATTATAGGAACTATATATCAACTATATGATGAATAAAATATAGTATCCACATATTTTGTATATTTTATATAGTTATACATGTTTATATATTTTTAAAAGATTTATTATTATATTTAAGTACACTGTATCTATCTTCAGACACACCGGAAGAGGGCATCAGATCTCATTATGGATGGTTGTGAGCTACCACGTGGTTGTTCATATTTGAACTCAGGACCTTAGGAAGAGCAGTCAGTGCTCTTAAGTACTGAGCCATCTCTCCAGCCCTTATATATTTATTCTATAAGTAGTATGAAATCATTTCATCAGTTTTACAAATAGAGAAATAGAACTCATGTCAGAAAGATCAGGTCTAAAACCACATAGCTAGTGATGCAACTCTGAATCAAGTTGAGGTTTGGCTTGGTTTGATTAGACTTTGGTTTGGTTTGGTTTGGTTTGACTGGGTTTGGTTTGGTTGTATGTATGCCATGTACGTGTTCATGTGGCTGTGCTTACATATGCATACACATTTGTATGTGCACATCTGTGCCCAAATGTTGAAATTTAATGCTCTCCACCCACTCTGTTTCTGATACAGGATCTCTCACTAATGATGAAGTTCATCAATTTGACTAGGCTGGCCAGCCAGTGAGTCACAAGGATCTGCCTGTTTCCAACTCTCAGCATTAGTGCTATAGATAGACTCTGTCATGCCCAGCTTAAATGTGGGTTCTGGAGAGCTAAAAACAGGTCCTCATCTCATGAATGTGTGTCAGATACTGAAGCAATACAGCCATCTTCCTAGTCTTTAGTCTGAGGTTTTAATCAGAACTTCAAACTTGATTTGCAAAATTTTAAGATAGTATTTTTAGATGAACATTTGTTAAGTAAGTATGTATCTTTGAGTGGGCATAGGAAAAACGATCATCTCAAAGGAATCACCCTTCATCAGCAGACCTTAAAAAGAGGGTGGGGAATAGTATAAATCCAAGATGTGATAAAAGTACCTGATATTCACTGCTACTTTTACACAGTTGCATTTGTATTAACCAGTAGCTTCTTCTATTATTGAAAATAACCACTTTAGTAACTTCAGCTTCTGTTAAGTTAATCCAAAAGTTTCCTTTACAGAGATACTCTGAGAAAAGTGTAGTAATAAGACACATGGCAACTTTAAGATGCTGTTTTATTCTTCCCAACTCATTGAAAGCGTCATAAAAGGCTTGAACATTGCAAGGTAGAAAAGGCTGTGTTTTGTAGTAAATCCAAGGATTGTTGATACTTCTCTCCTTAAATCTAATTTTTTTTTTCAAATTTGGTTCCTTGCTAAAGTTTACTTTTAATGCCAAAGTCAATACAAGTGTATGTAATTCTAGTGTATTCTTGGCAATTTTATGATATTTTCACAATGGTTAAAAGATGTGAAGTCACCTAACATATAGCTCCTAACTGAGGTTAAACTGGGATCATCAAAATGTAAGCAATTGTTCTGCTCTTGGCCTATTTAGTTTCACATCTTCCACATGTTTGTGTTCATCCATGACTTTGATGTTTCAAATGGATCCTAAGCGCAGTGCTGATTTGCTGTCTGGTGTCCTTAAGTTCCAGGAGGCCATAATGAGTCTTATGGAGAAGATACAGCTGTTAGATAAATTTCCTCTAGACATTAGCTGGAGTCTCCTTGTCAGTAGTAACATGGTAAGCAGCTAATAATACACATTCGGGGGGGGGGAAGGGAAAACTCTTTGTGAAGTACACCTGAATATGCTAGAATAATTTCCATAGTACATGATGAACCTATGAAATGTTTGGGGGAAAAGGTATATTTATGTGATCAGCAGATAATATTGTAAACTGTATTAATCAACATTGTGCTAAGACTTAAAACCAAAAAAAAAATTATAGTCCCATTATATATAGCACTCAAGGTTTGAGAAAATATTATACTACTCTTAGCAACTATTTATTATAAGGAAATAAGGTATATGGTTTGTTATATAATTAAATTTGATGCATTAATATATATTAAATAATATGTGATTAAATATAAACATATATGAAGCGAGTTCAGTATAAATTTATTGATAAGAATGTGGCTTAAAGTTCACAAAAATATAACTCATTTTCTCCCGCAGGAGTAATGACATCATGTTCACAACTTCATAGAGTGCACCTACTTCACTATAATAGTTCATAAGAAAAGAAGCCTAAAGACAGAAGGAAGAGGAGGTGGAGGAGGAGGAGGAGGAGGTGGAGGTGGTGATGCAATCTTTCAAGAATCCTTCCTATTTTCCAAAAGAATATTTAACCACTAACAACAGAAATGTCAAAAGCTTTCAAAAAGTAAGAAATCCAACTGATAGTGATCTAGAATAAAAAGGGATATTATAATTTGAATGTTTCCAATTTCTAGGAAGCCATGAAGAACACTTATGGAAAGGCTAACACTTGAGAACATTTTGCTAGCTGAGTTTACATCATTCGCAATATTCTAAGACTTATTTTCTTTCTATTATAAAAGCTCTTACATGAAGCTACATACATATTAGTAGCTTCAACATTACAATTTCAACTGCTTCCATCATCTCAAAAATAAAGATTAACTAAACTCTACCAAGATATACTTCAAAAAAGGAAACTTTACTCTTCTGCAATAATTTCTCAATCACTACATGTACAAAATATGTGGTTCATTACTCAGAAATTCTTACGATATACTATTTTCCAATTCATTTCTGATGACGTCCTGTCTCAAACCCCACAACCCAATCACATTACTCTATCTACTGCCTCTCTAATTGAGTACATTTTTTCTTACCCACACTTTTCTTTCATACCATTTCCCTGGTGTTCTAGGGGTTTTCCCCCCTATGGATTTGATAATATACTGCTAAAAAGCTAACTTGGGGAAGACAGGTTTATATTCCTTACAGTTAACACTCCATCTCTGAGGGAACTCAAGGCAGGAACTCAAGGAAGAAAGAAACCTGGAGGCATACACTGAAGTAAAGAGCCATAAAGAAGTGTTGCTTACTGACTGGTTGTTCCTGGCTTGTTCAGTTTCTTTTATTAAATTGTACCTGTCCAGGAATGGCACTGACCATAGTGAGCTTGGGTGCTCTCATAGTTACCATTAATCAAAGAAATAATTCCCACAGACTTGCCTGCAGGCATTTCTCAGGTGAGGAGGTTCCCTTTCCTCAGGTGACACTAACATGTGGCAAATTGTCATAACCTAACCAGCACACATATAGGGAATAACAACCCCTAGCCTCTCCTTTCAAATGTCTGTCCATATTAATGTCATCTAATTTCTTCAGTAATTCAGTGGCTCTCTATAACACAAAGCCTCCAAGGATATAACAACAAATTAATTACCCTACATTCAAATGGGGGGTAATATAGAATTAATGGACAAACACCTAAATAACAATGTGAAGAGAAATAGTCTTGGGAAGAGAGCGTGCTGAGGTCAGAGTGAAGACTGGTATTTTGCACACATGACCAGAACAATCCTTTTTAACACATTGGCAAAGAAGGAATTAGAACACAGCCACATCAGAATCTCATGAAGAAATTTCAAGACCAAGAAGAGCTAATGAGAAACTCTATATAAACTCAAACTCCATCTTTTCAAAACAGTAAAATGAAGTCACTGATAATAACAAAAGAGCAGTAAGAGCCAGGTCAGAGTGGGAGGCCAGCGAGGCTAGAGTAGGAGGTAAGGACCAACCACATAGCTTTGTGGTACATTTTTAAAACTGTGATTTGAATCCTAGAGACCGAGAATTCACTGAGCTGAAAAGTCATATTTTTTAGATTAGCTTTAAAATTTGAGTTTATGTGCCAGTGAGAATATTATGTTATGTGTAAGGTGACTCACAGACAGGAGCTATGAAGAGATCATCACCACCAGCCACCAGGAAAGGGCGACCACAATGAGTTCAAATGTAACATGGAGTGCTGGACTAGATTTTCAAACAACAAAAGAACAAAAGTGTGAAAACTCTAATAAAACCTGTACACTGGTTAAGAGCACTGTAATAAAATTAATTGGTTGATATTAACACCAAATATTAACATTAGGTGAAGCTATGTGATGGGAATGCATAACTTTTTGGTAAATCCAAAATTACTTTAAAACAAAAGGCAGAAATACATAATGAGAGGCCATTACATATGCACTGGACTTCTGATGTAGGAAGAATTAATGTTGGAGGGGGTGTGGAGCAATCAGAACCCTCGGACCTATGGAAGAATGGAAACTGAGAGAGCTACTTTGGAAAAAACAGTTCCATGATTTCTTAACCAAAACATTAAACTTGGCAACTAAACCATATTCGTGGTTTTCATGCTATTTAACTGAACTGCTTATGTACAATTATCAATGCACTGACACAGAATGCTTGCGAATAAGTATAGCTGAGCCTAGGTAGGGATGCTGATTAACCTGCAGAAATGTGTGAGCCCATGGGAGGCTAGCTGACTATCACAGCGCATGCTACCTGCTGCAGGTGTCAGCCATTACAACACTCTCAGGCCAGCAGCACATCATTTAAATCTGTTAAAAGTGATTGGAAACTTCTGTCTACAAACAAAACCAAAACTCTTAGGAAGGATCATAGGAGCTCTACTCATCACAGCAAACACTAAGTAATTCATATGCCCATCAAGATTATGCATTATCTTAAATACTATGTTTTATTCATGTATTAGAATAGTGCTCAGCAATAAATAACAATGCAGATGAGCCTCAAATCAATCATTACTCTGAGTGAAGGAAGCCAGGCACATACAGTAAGACTACATGACTATGCTTACATAAAGCTTTAGAAGAGTCTAATTTAATCAGCTGTGATGAAACTCAAGGCCTGGTGGTTTGGAAGTGGGCACCAATGAGAAGGGCCAGGAGGTGAGGTGCAGGTGCTAATAGGGCTGGAACATGACAGACAAGGTTAGCCAATTGTGAAAACTGATCATCCTTCTCACATGAGATCTTCATATTTCACTGTATATAAATGATACTTTCAAAACACAGGGTTTTTTTTAACAACTTAAGTGTGTGCTTATACATTCCTTTTGTTTCCTGCTCCTAAATGATGTCCATAATTCAAACAGATCCTTCCTACTCTAAACTCAATGCAACATTTTAACAGCCTTTGATTAGAATCCTTGTTATAGATTTTTGAAAGTCCCACAGGACTATATCCACTTGTTCCCCTCAAAGAAGCTGCAAGCCTGTATTTATAAACAGGAGGATAATGGAAGCACAGCACGGCCACCATTTGTATTCTATACTGTGGCACATTTTTCACACACGATTTAAGAATGTACAAATAGCCCTCTTATCTTAAGGAATCCTAAGTGTTTTACAAACCTTCAAAACAGAGTTTTTAAACTATCTACTATTTTATAGATGGAACATTTCGTGCACACTAAAGTGCAGCCACATCTGGCCTGCAACATGGCAGCTGTTTAACAGCCATGACACCTCACAAAAGTTTAGGACAGGAAGTGAAGAATTCTGCAGCCAACTGAGGTGAAGATGAGAGCGGCTGCAGAAGCAGAGGCAGCCATGGCTGGGGTTGGAACACAGCCAGCATGATGTGGTTAACACATCTGTCATAATGAGAAGCACAAGTGTCATTAGTGGTCAGAGCCTCCTCTCACAGAAGGAGTGTTGCACAGCACGATGACCTTTTCCTTCCATTGGGGACAGTAGTTTACTTATTATACAACAGGAACATGCTCCCATCAGCCCTTGCTTCCCAAAGTATTCTTGCCAAGGGCTCCATTGCAGGTACTACAATGCACACAAGCTTAACTGTGCTGACCTTCAGCAGCATCTTTATCCTGATGCTACAGGTCAAGTATGAATTTAGTTGAGTATATTTCATTATACCCAAATAGAACAGAGAAAGTTATGGAGTCAAAGAATGATAAACACACTGCCATCCAGACATTTTCTTGCAGATCTTTTTAAAAATTTTTGTTTTGCCAAATTAATTAAAGTTTTGAATGATATTTTTCCGCTACTGTTGTAATATACCTACTATGAAGCATCATCTAGTTTGTATTTAGCCTAGAGGAAAATTCTAAATATAGAAGAGATAAGAGAAGATTCTTCACACTGTTTTGGCCAGTTCCATCTGCCTAGGAAAGCTTTCCCTAGGAAGGGCATGAAGAAGCCTGTAGATAATCATCACACCGTGGCAGGAGCTCCCTAGAAACACACATCATCCTTCATCTAGCTCCAAACTACTAGGGAGGCCTACACCCCGAGTCATTTTTTCCTCACAAAGTATTGAATGAGAGCTCAGACTTCTGAAAGTAATTCTCCCAACAATCTCATGATTATATGAGGATGTGTGCCTGGCATTTCCATGCTTCTCCATTGATAGTCATGTACTGTTTAAAGGCAGGTTTGTGTAAGCCAGTTACAATTCTGTACTACAGTAAGAAGGCACCAGTTCAAAAGATGCAGTCTACCCAATAGGGTGGCTGTTGTGGCAACTTCTGAACACCAAAGGACAATAAAGCAACACCAAACCTGTAACTCATCCTTATCAAAGAAGTTTTTAGTTCTCTTTAACCCAAAAGGCAAGTCCGATCAGGGATACAGTTCTAACTGAAGCTGAAATTATAATTATCTATGGTTCGATCCAAACACACACGGGAAGTGTTGTAGCTTGACGGAGGAGGAGAGAAATGTTGAGGAGTCCACATCAGCAGATGACAACTGTGACAGCCAGCAGTCATGCCACACGGAAAGTGCTCTCTCTGTAGCACAGGGTTTACATAAGGACTAACAGAAGGGAAGGGGGAAGATAACACAGGGCAATCTACTATAGAGACATTAAATATGTGAGAGAAACAAGTTGTCCTTTCAAGCTGGCTTTGGAAGATCAGATTCAACCAATATGTCTGAACAATTACGAGGTGCCAGATGCTATGCCTTGAAATTTAAAATATTTCTATTTATTTGATTTTCCCAACACCCTTGTAAAGATAATTGCATATATACTCTTAATTTTTATAGGCGAGCGAGGAAACAAGCATTGGACAAAAAGTGATTTGTGATGCCAGCAGAAGTCCTTTGAGCTCCAAGTTCTTATTTTTCTTTCTATAGGCCAGTGGTTCTCAACCTTCATAGTTCATCATGTTGTGGAGACCCCCAACCATAAAGTTATTTTGTTGCTATTTTGTAATTTTGCTACTGTTATGAATCATAATATAGATATCTGATATGTGGGATATCTGATGTGACTTCTGTGGGAAGTTGTGACTCACAGGTTGAGAACCACCACTGTAGACCACATTGGGACTCTCCCCTTAGACCTTAAGGAACCCAGTGAAATAAGAAGAGGAAGAAATGTAGGAGCCAGAGGGGTCGAAGATACCAGGAGAACACAGCACACATACTTCAACTACATAGGGCACATAGGAACGCACAGACACTGAAGCAGAAATCATGGACTCTGGGTGGGTCTGAGCTAGGTCCTATGTGTGTGTGTGTATATATATATATATATATATACATATATATGTGTGTGTGTGTGCGTGTGTGTGTGTATGTGTGTATTACAGTTAGCTTGAGGGACCTCTAACAGTGGGAGTGGGGGTGTCTCTGACTCTTCCATTTGCTCTTGAGATCCAGTTCCTCCTACAGAGTTGCATCACCCAGCCTTGGAATTAGGGTTTGTGCCTAGCTTTATTTTATCTAATTATGCGGTGTGCAGTGGATATTCCTGGGAGGCCTCCTCCTGTCTGAAGGAAAATGGAGGAGGAATGGAGCTGGGAAGAGGAGAGGTAGGGTGGGGAAATAAGAAGAATGGCGGGAAGAGGTATACTGAAAACAAAGCATAAACAAAAGAGAAAGGGAAGAGAGAAAAAAGACCATAAAAGAAAAGAAACTTGAAATTTTGTTAATTTAATGGCTATGGAAAACAGGAAAAAATATTGTATCATATTTTATTCCAATGTTAGATCCCAGTCAACCTTGGTAATAGCACATTCAGTAATATAAAGACCTTGAGAAACAGGAAAAATTAAAGAAAGAAACACATAGTAAGATTGAGGTACACTAGAATGAAGACAATTCAAGATAACCATAAAGACATTTGGGAGAAAATTATTCCAGGAATCTGGAAATTCATATTTTACTATCATCTACATGTAACTGCAACCAAAGTAGAGAAAAATCACCAAAGAAAATTATGTGAAGTGATGAGGTACCAAGATGAAGAATCAGATATTATGTAAAATAAGACAAACACTCACCAGTATCTCATGTTGCATAAAGATTAAGAAGACCACAGCCTGAAAAGACAACTGAATCCAACAATTAGGAAGTCATGGTGACCTTCAAGAGTTCAGGCTCACACAAGTAATGGTAAGGAGTATTTCTGATAGGTGAAGGGAGTATAAACTGAGAGCAGGTGACAAACTCAATTGAAAAATCAGCAGCACAAGATGAAAGAACTAAGACTTGACATCGTGTGCCTGGAAAATGTTACTTTCTCGGTCTGTTATTGTAACCTGTATCCTTATGGTAAAACAGTCTTGTATAGCACCGTTGTGTTGTAATCTGAATGAGGCTAAACCACGGGTCAAAGCCTGTTCCTTGTTCTTGTGCATTGCATAGGATATTGGTCTCAACACAGCAGAGAAAACATGTGAGTACTAGCCTTGTCCACACCATTCCTATCAGTGTTACTACAGAACTGAACTATAATTTGAACCAATAAAACTAATGTAGCTTCATTGGGACTTTAATAAATTTATTACATGAAATAAATCACCTCATTTTTCTAATCACTCTCTATTGACAATTTTACTAATTTGGTGAGATGATGATATTGGAGTGTGAAAAACATGTTGAAACCAGCTTTACATTTAAATCCAGATGTTTGAACATGTTAAGCCACTATGGAGTGTAATGATTTATATTCTCTCATGCAGGTCACAGCATATGGCTTGGGGAGCACTGAGGAGAAGTGGGTCCATGTGCTAACATTTCACTTCTGGAACCATTGGCTCTCATTTGACTAAATTTACCAATGAAGTAAGTTTGATGGACTTGCACAAAACTCTAGTCACTATTTTTCACTTCGTATTAAATTTTGCACCTAACTGCTTCCATTGAACAGACCTAATGCTATCAGCAAGTAATTTCTCAAGTGTACAGCCATTTAAAGAGCTTAGGTGATGATTATATGGGCATTTTAAGGCTGAGCCAGTAAAAGAAATAAAGACACAGTAGACCTGATGTGGGTGTTTCCCTTTCAATTAGGAAAACCTGCTGAGAGAAAAGGCCCTTTATAACTAACTAATCAGTACCCAGGCTAGGAAACTGTCAGTCACAGTCAAACAACGCTACCACAAATAACAAGTATTGCAAAGAGCCTTGCTGATGGTACCAATGAAGATTACATTTTAGGACCAACATCAAGATATAAGTTTTAAAAAACATGACATAAATTTAAACTTAAAACTTCTGAAAGCCAGTGCCTTGTGGGAGGCTGTTCTCTCTATAGAGAACAGCCTAGATCAAGGATCATCAAACAGTCTGTAAATGATCCTGCAGCAAATATTACAGGTCTTATGGGTCAGAGGGTCCCTGTGACAATAATTAAAGTCTGTGATTGTAATACAGAAGCGTCCACAAAGAATTTGCAACCAAACTAACATGACTGTGTCTCGATAAACTTTATTTATAAACAAAGATGGCAAAAGCAATTATCCAACAATAAGAGCACTCAAATGACAGTGGAGATGGGAACGAGAGGAGCTCTGCTTCATCAAAGGTGTAATGATCTGAACAAGGAAGTCCATAAAGTTAAGATTGGTTATACTAAAATATAAAATAAGTCTCTGAGCCTATAATAATAAGGACATGTAATATTAATGTGGAGGAGATAAATGTACCTGTACTAGGAATTCAGTTTTTCCAGAGTCTAAACATGAAAGCACATTGGTTCTTTGTTTTCATTGTTTTGTTGGTTAGTTGTTGTTTTTTTGTTTGTTTGTTTGTTTGTTTTGTTTTGTTTTGTTTCTGGTTTACTTCACCTAACATCCTGGGGTTACAAATGACAAAATGTCCTTTTTTTCTAAGTTAAATAGGATTCTATTGTGTCTCTCTACACATCATGTTTTCTTTACCCATCCATCATAAATGCTTAGTTGATTCTATTTCTCAGTTATTTTGAGTAGTCTCCAATAAACACAGGAGATAGCAACAGCTCAGTGAACCACCGATTCCATTTGATTTCACTTATACTGAGCACTGGATCTCCTGGATCATGCAGTAGTTCTTGGTTTTGTCTGTTTGTTAATCGGTTGTGTTTTGTTGTTTGAGAGAGACTCATATTTTCTCCATAATGGATATACCATACTGATTTATATGCTCACCAATATGCTGTGTTAAGAGTTAATTTCTCAAAATAACTTTTTTTAAATAATGCATTCTAACATATATGGGGTAATATCTAATTTTGATTTTAATTTTTACCCCTCTGATGATGAGTGGTGGTGAGCACTTTTTTTTATATATAACTGTCATTAACTACAGTAACTATAATACATTAGGACTCTTGATTTAAACCTCCTAACTGAAGTTCTGTGGACTTTTACATCCATATTCCCAACACAACTAGCTTTGGTAATTGCCATTCTATTTAAAACTTCTATGAATTTAACTGTTGTAGATTCCACACATAGATGATCACATGGCTGCTGGGCATCTTCTTTCAAAAAATACTTATTTTCTTATTCTATGTTTTTCTCATTTTCAATCTTTAGTCCACTCTGACATTGTGTGTGCATACACACACACATACATGTTCACATGCATGCATGTGCGTGTGTGTAGAGGTGTGTGTGTATATGTAAAAGGGGGTATATTTTTATTCCTTTCTGTGTTCTGAATATTTCTGTCAAAATTAATTCATAAATATACATTGAACTTAGCATCTATCTTCTTTCACATTGTTCTACATGTCTGTTTTTATTCTGGCATTATGACATTTGGATTAATATGGTGTATAGCATTTTAAATCAAGTAGTGTTATGCCTGCAGCTTTCCTCTTTTTAATTCAAGATCATTTTTAGCTATTTAGACTCTTTTGCAGTTCCATATAAATCTGGGGATTTTTTTCTGCTTCTGTGAAAAACTGTTACTGACATTTTGATAGAAAGTGTGAAATCTATGCATAATTTGGGGTGATATGGACATTTAAAGAATATTAATTCTTCTAAACATAAGCATGTGATATCATTCCACCATCTCCTTTGCAGTTTCTATAATCACCTTCATTGTTTAATTTCATTACTAAACATTTCTTTAGAAGCTATTGTGAATGAGAAAGCTTTTTGATTTCTGTTTCAGATTATTTTTTCTTGGTTTTTGACAGAGTCACATGTTGTGACTCAGGCTGTCCTAGATTGCTCTGTAACCCAGACTGAAATCATTTTTGCTGTTGTTTTGAAAACTAAAACTAATTTTGTATTAGTTCAAATGGGTTTTCAATTAAGTTGTTAGGTTTCTGTATATAAGATCATGCCACATACAAAAAGGGCCTAAGGAACTTCTTCCTTTCACATTTGGATGACGCTTCCCCTGTCTAATGTCTCTAAGTAGAGTTTTCCATACTCTCGTATAGGTTACTTTTCTCATTATTGTATAACAAAATATCTGACAGGAAGGATCCAGGCCAATTTGCAGTGTATCGGTTCCAGCCCTGCAGTGGTGGGAGCAGAGGACCAGCTGGTCACATTGTCTCTATGGTCATAAACAGAAGGAACAGGGATTAGGAGTGTATTATAAATCCCAAGGCCTGCCTCACTGACCCACTTTCTCCTCTCCATCTCTACTTCTTTTATCTCCTAAAGGTTCCATAATTTTCCAGAAAAGCATCACTGGCTGGGGCCCTGTGCCTACAGTGGACATTTCATACTTAAACCACAACATTTGGCCCTGGCCCAACAGGCCGATTACCATCTTATAATACAAAATACATTTGCTC
The DNA here is from genome assembly GCF_000001635.26 of Mus musculus. Classification (NCBI taxonomy): domain Eukaryota; kingdom Metazoa; phylum Chordata; class Mammalia; order Rodentia; family Muridae; genus Mus; species Mus musculus. The sequence continues at coordinate 43,200,221 of NC_000085.6, forward strand.
CACCTTTAAATGTGTCTATGGTATTTAATATACTAACAGTGCAAAAACTCTTGTCTCTTCTGAATTTCAAGGCAAACTCTTTACTGAGAGCCCTTGTAAAATCAAAATACAAGATAAATACTTCTAACATATAATGGCACAGAGAAAACATTCCTGTCCCAGAGAGGAATGAGAGTACAGCAAGGAAAGATCAAACCGAAGTAATACCAAAGCACACCAAGGAGAATGCTGAGTCCTGCGGCTCCGCTTCTGTCATCGGGGGCTCCTGTGGCATCATTCCCACTCAGAGGAGCTCACAGTCCTTCCCTTCCAGCTCTGTCATTCTCACACTCTGCTCATGCAAGTTCTCAGGACACAGGCATAATGCAGCCATGTTCACTGTGAGAATATATCCTGAACGGCCTCTGTCTCCATTTCTGACAGAGTCCTTGCTCCCCTATCAAAGATAACAAGCCAGGTCTTGACAATCTGCATTTTTCAACTTTCTACTTTCTAAATTCCTCCCAGAATAGTCAGTCCATCAGTCTCTGTTTACAGCATTTGAAAGGTTCTATAACCTGGAACTCCAAACTCTTCCACGTTCCTCCTAAACGGTCCAAAGGCTTAAGAATCACATAGGTTTTTCATAACAATGGCCTCCCTTCTCATTACTTTTAATTTGTTATGCTCCCGGATGTCATAGCAACAACGACAAAAAACAACAAAACTGACAGGAAGTAGTCAGAGAAAGGAAGTGTTTATTCTAGATTACAGTTTCAGGAAAGACACTCTAAGATGGCAAGGTAGGCGTGGAGTACCAGCTGGGGCCTGGATAGTCACATTGCAGCCACAGTCAGAAAACAGACAGTAAAACAGGAATTGGAGCCCAACTACAGAACCTCAAGAGCTCTCCCATACTTCCTCCAGCACACCACTGCCTCCTAAGCATTCCACATGCAAACCACAACAACTCTAGTGAACAGATGCAGCAGGTGTGGGAATGTTGCTTTAGAGTAACATATTTCATTTACGATAATTATTAGCTATGAATTTGACAACTGTAGTCCATTATTTTGTTGATGTACATACATTCCTTAGATACCTGATTTTATTGAGAATTTTATCATTGAAGGTTGTTGAATTTTCTGTATCTATTGGCCTTAATCAATTGGATGGTGGGAAATGAAGATCTCTCTTTTTCTGTTATTTATTGTCATAAACTTCCCTCATAAGTAGATTTTAATCCTATGTGTATGTTTTCATTAGATTCAATATTATTTTAAATTCTCATTTTTTCTTTGTTATTCATGGTACATGGAACATGGTGCTTCATTTTCATGCGATTCTGAATTTTCTAAGATTTCCTCTTACTATTGATTTCTAGTATGATACCACTGGATCCAGAAAAAAATACTGATATTATTTAAATCTTTGTGTTTAGTTTTTAGCACGTTTTATGGCTTAACAAAATATTTATAATAGAGAGTGCTCTGTATACACTTGTTAAAAAAAATGTGTTTTCAGCCATTATTGGGCAGAATATTCTGCAACCTTTTCAGCTATTCTCCCTCTGTATTACAAAATATAAGCCGGGCGTGGTGGCGCACTCCTTTAATCCTAGCACTTGGGAGGCGGAGGCAGGTGGATTTCTGAATTTGAGGCCAGCCTGGTCTACAAAGTGAGTTCCAGGACAGCCAGGGCTATACAGAAAAATCCTGTCTTGAAAAACCAAACATACACATATACATAATATACATACACACACACACACACACACACACACACACACACACACACATCCTGCTTACAGGCAAGGTAATTTTGGTAGGAAAGAGGTTATCACATCCTTTTTTTTTTAATCAAAGAAAACTTTATCTGGTTGTCTCTGAGATCCTTTGTCCCTTTATTGTCTAACTATCTTACATTGTATTTAAATAATCAAAATTATCAGCTTAATGTAACCTACTATAAGATGTTTCATATAAACCTCATGGTATCTACAAAACAAAAGTGTACAGTGAAATCAAAAAAAAGAGAAAAGATAACGAATCAAAGCTTTTATTCATTCAACTAGTAGCAGTCTGAAAGAATGCTGGAGTCTGAACTGGGATTTTCCTGAAGCAGGCATGGTGCTCAGGACTGAGGCAACATGTGCTGTTTGATTCCCTTCTCCTTTCTCCAAGGAAAGGTTGTTTCTCACCATGTTTTGCAGAGTGGCATGGGTGGTGTAAAACTGTGTTTTCACCTTCTCTGTATTATAGCCATGTGCTATAGCCTCGGGCCTAGTTTCGTTGGCTTCCGTGGAGACGTTTCCAGGCATGAATAGTTGCTCAGATTGATGTTTCTATAAGAGGATGAGCACTGGAAAGTCCTGTTCTGACCTTTAACTGAAATCAGTCTTTTATTTATAAAAAAAATAATGGATGATAAGCTAAGCTTTTGCCTAGAGGGCATGGTTTCTTCACTCCAGTATAAACTACCTTCCATATTCATTGTAAATCACAATGGTTTCCCACAGGCACAAAACAAAGCACAGAAATAGATGGTAAAATAAAGAGAGAACCCTTTGAGACTCAGCGAGCCTAACTCCTTGTTGCACAGAACTCATGGAGCCTCACCTCTTGTTGCACAGATGGCAAAGCAGAAGTTGTACAGTTTCAGTGACTTACCACAACCAAACAGCTTGTAAGCAAGCCACAGATCTAAACCTGAGACTTAGGCTCTAACTCCCTGACTAGTGTTCTTTATATTATACTACATTATTGTCTTCTTCACCTTACTATGTGCACAATTCCAAGTCATTTAAAAAACATACAAGCAGTTTGGAAATGCAACTAACTTAAAGCTGTCCAAAAGGAAACCCTGGACCGCCTTCCTGCTTTCTTCCTGGATAAAAAATTCCTCGAGCTTCTACAACAGCGAGTGAGCATCTCTGGGGCGCTGGCTCCTCGCTGCCTTGCATCTCCTTGTCTTGTTTACATGTGTTTGTCTGCAAAAGTTTTAATGGAATAAAAGAAAATGAGTGCTTTAATTTCCAAGTAAAAGCTGCCGTTGTGTGAGTCATTGTTTTCTTTTTTTACACTAGCAAGGGTAAAAACTTCTGGTTTTAATAACTAATACTGCTGAGTTCAATAAAAAGCACTTAATTCAATTTAAGCCAAACCTTGATCAATGCCAGCTTCCCTTGGAATTTTATCTTTCTTTTAATTTGAGTCTTCTAAGTTCAGAAAAATGAGACGTCAAGGGGAAAGGAACAGAAGTCAATTAGCTGTAGGCTTGTTTCTAGACAAAAGACATGGGAATACAAAATTGACAGGTAACCTCCAAAATTAAAATGTTTCTGCTCCATCAGATAATCTTTTTCTGGCAGAATTAATGTTTTCATTAGTTCTAAATCAAGAAACTGAAGAATTCACAGTCACATTTGGAAAAAGATTTTTAAATAAAATATTCCCAAACCAATTAGCATCAGATTTCTAAGCCAGAATTATATTGACTTTAATGTGTTAATAATCGAAAGATACGCTACTGTAAAATTAAACTCAGAAAGCCTCGTGAAAGCCTCAGTCTGTTCAAATAGTCAGTCAGCCAGAGTCTGTGGTCAAAGCCTGGAAACGCACACGGGGTTGGGGGGCGGGGGGGGGGGGGTGAAGCAGAGGAAGCAACCTCCAGGACTGGTCAGTAAGTTTCCTCGATTTGAAAACATGCACATCTTAGAAGAACTGCCACATCCTACTAACTAACATTTTTTCTTAACTAATACCTGAAAGTTCTTTCTACTGTCCCATCAAGGGCAAGAATTGTGAAGAACTAAAAGAAAAAAAAAAACCCTCCATTTTGCTTCAATTATGTAGTTTTTTCAGGGCAAAGCTTTTAGAGCTGTGGGAAGGCTCATAAAAGCAAACTGCACACCAGGCCCAGTTCTGATTCTCCCCCAGCACTCAGTTACTGGCAGCCACATGGCTACCACTGTCCTAAGTACTAACTTAACAGTGGACCAAGAAGTAAAGAAAAATAGTTACTTGTAGAATCCTAATATAGAAAGTCATCTTCAGGTTTGACTGAAAATTAATAAACTATAAGATACTCATCCTGGAAGGAAAACGAGAACACATCAAAGACAGCAATTCAGATACAAAAAGACTCCATGGACTGGTAATATTTTAAAATAAATACTTCAAAAAAAATACCAAATATTGTACATTTTCTCCAGCCATTTACTTTTGCAAGGCAAAGACTCTTAAAATGACAATTATCATAATACTATTGACATTTAATAAAAACAAAAATTTTAGGACATAAAGTTGAAACAAAAATAAATAAATTAAGTTCATTTAGCTTCATTTTTATTTATTTTTTATTCCACCCTAAGCTGCTGAAAATTTCCTCATGGAATGGTATCATTTATGAACCACTGTTTAGGAACTTTCAGTTAATTTAATTCTTTTAGTTCATTAATGAAAACACCAAATTCCTAGAAGATGGGGAGCTTAGGGGCTGGGATGATAGTTTAGTTGGTAAAGTGCTGTCCATGGAAGCTTACGAACCTGAGCTTGTTCCCAGGACCACATTTTATAGAAGTCTGAGAATGGTAGCACAGGCTTCTGATCCCAGCATGGGGAAATGAAGAGGAGTGGGGACCCTTGGGACTCACTGGCCTGCCAGGCTACCTAGGATGGCAAATTACAGACCAACCAAAGAAGTGGTCTCACAGAACAACGTAGAGCCAGGAATATAGTTTGGTCAATGAAGTTGTACAAGCATTCAGCCTTAAATCTGATCCCCAGAGCCCAAGTAAAGAGCTAGGCATGGTGGTATTTGTCTGTAATCTGGATGCTAGGGAGGGTAGAACAGGTGAATCGAATGAGCTAGATGGCTAGCCAGCCTAGTCTACATAGTAAGTTCAAGATTAGTAAGAGAGGCTGCCTCAACAAACAAGGCAGACCTGGAACAATAACTCTGTCAGTGAAGCACTCCTTCGAAAGCATAACGATAACGATTTGCATTTAATCCCTAGCACTTAGGCAACAAAGCCAGGCCTAAATGGTGCCTGTAAACCCGGTACTGAGGAGGCAGAGCCTAGTCAATCCTTAAGGCCTGTTAACTAGCCAGCGTAGCCTAACCAGTGAGCTTCCGCACCTAGAGAAACTCTGTACCAGAAAATAAGGTTGATGGCTCTGAGGAAAGACACCTGAGGTTGGCCTCTGACCCACATACACATGGACACACATATGTACACATATCTGCACATACATGTACACAGCAATACATAGATTTACACAAACACTCAAGGTTGACAATGCATGAGGAGTGACAGAGCTGTATCAAAGCCAAGATCACTAAAATCTGATCATGTTGTTTTCTGTCAACTAAAGATTCTTTCAGTTACTCAAGAAACATGTCTAGTTTGCTGACTTCATGATTATGAAAAATTAACAGAAAATTGTCTCCTTAATAATTGTATAGTTAGAGGTTGGAGATGTGGCTCGGTGGTAGAGAGCTTGCTAAGATATAGAGAGTCCTGGGTTTGAATTTGCTCCACAAATACTACTAATAATGCACACTCAGGAAAGGCGGGAGGTTTGGAGAAGAGCAACAACCCTAATTTAAAGATAAATTTAATATACAGGGAAATGCAAATCTTATGAGTTATAGAAAAAGGTGAAGCACATACAGGTGGTGATATACAGGAGGATATAGATGAAGCTATATTTGATTTGAACTGAGTCTTATGAGGACAGTTTGTAAGAGCATTCCATTCATAGCCCAGAGAACAGTTGGAATGAAAATTAGTAGAAAAGTTAAGAAAATTTGATCAAATATCAAGTGTGTGAATTTAGACAAAGTCAAAATCATCAGAGAGAATAAGAGAGCGTTGGGCGTTTTAGTGAAAGATTATGTCAGTTTTAAAAGTTAATAGCAATGCAGCTCAAATTTTAGTTTATCTAGGACTCTCCTAAAAGTTATCAGATCTCAGATTCTTGGGAGCACTGGATCCCACAGATAGGATAAAGTCCTAGATGCTGCGGATGCTGCCATGTTCTCCACAGTGGTGAAAGGCACTGCAACAGTTAATAGCACTGAGGCAAGAATACAGGGTAGTCATGGCCACTGAAACTTTGTGATCAGAGAAACGCTAAATTAGATTATTGCCCATTTATTTATTTGTTTTGAACTGAAAATGAAATTACAAAAATTTCATTACTATATACCCTTAGACTCCACTCTGTGGAACTGCAACTGTTGTAAATGAAGTAATTCAAAACTCCAGGAAGCCTTTAGGAAAGGCATTTACATGAAGGGGAGAAGGAATGACTCTTTTCTAGAGTAACAGACAAAAACATAAGGCAACCATTGTTTGGGAAAGCCAAAGACTAAGGAAGAAACAAAATAAGTTCACTGAATACCTCTCTGACAATATTTTAGCAGAAAGCATTATGAAAGGTAAAGAAAGCCTACTTTGGAAAGAAAATAAATATGAAAACAGCCTGCTTAGAAGTCTTCATCCTTCTTAGACACAGTACCGATGTTCAGAGCGTACCTCCAAGCTTTACAGGGACTTCAGTGTATGTGTATGAGAAGCATTTTAAGACCCCACTCCTCGCCAGACACTATATTTACATGTGTCTTGAAGCACATACACCTGACATTCTGTGTAACAAAGCATATTTGAATTTAAAGACTAATCATATAAGCAGACAAAGATTTAATAGCAATTGAAAAGTAGAAGGCAAAGCGCTTTATTGAGAATCTCCCATTGTAGGAATTGCTCCAATCACTTACTGATCCACGAAACCTCATCAATAGTAACCTTTCCCCTGGTTTGAAAGTTTTATGCTTTAAAATTCTACTAAAAAGCTCATACCACCTGGGAAGAGAAATAACTTAAAACTCTAGCAGTTTGATCACTTCCTGTCTTTGGACTTTAGTTTCCCCAATTGTAAAATAAATGTTTTTGACCAGATGATCTCTGTGATGCTCTCTAGCTATGAAAATCTAGAATTCAATAGGCCTTCATGCCAGCGGATGGGAGTAGCTTATGGCTTGGTTTTCAAGGCTGCCTAGAGAAAGCGGTTAGAGTCATAAGCAGCCTAAGTACTTACAGAGAGCAAACTCTCCCTTAAGCTACAAGGAAAGATTTAAACATGCCTCCAAGTCTCATGGGCAAATAATCCCCTTAGAGCTCTTGGACAACCCTTGGCTAATAAAGATTAAACAAATAAATATAAAAAATGGTTCTATCCAGCATCCTGAGAGGCCAATTTACAGTTAATGGTGGCGTTTAGGCCCTGAAAGGGTATTAACTTACAGAGTAGTAAAGTCTCCAAACACAGCCCACAGCTTTAAAAGATGTACAGGTGCCAAAATTAAGGGCCAAATTACCAATCTGTTTTAAATGATGGTCTGGGAATGCTCAATATGACAAGGGAAATGTATGACAAATAATATCTTCAATACAAAGAATGAGTCGTTTGAATTTACTAGAGGAAATGTGCTCTCTCTGGGGACTTCTTTTGTTGCCCGTTCCCCAAAGTGGTGATTTTTCAAAATACACTTGAAGATACACCTAATGCAAAATGGCCCTGTAGGTGTAACATAGGTCAGGTTTTTTTAAAGAGAGAAAGGTCAGGAAAAAAAAAAGTAAAACTATTTCCATGTTGGCATTTGCTAAAACCCCTTGGGAACTTAGAACTCTCAAGGAAATGCACACTCTGTTAGTATCAAAGCTAGGTGCTTCCAGGGTAGTCTCCATACTGCACTACTCGACATGTGCAAAAGCTTTAGACCAGAGTGAAGCCCGCTGACTCTCCAGTCACTGACAAGTTTAAAGAATTGCATTGGCAACCCTGCTGGATGACAGCAGAATGACTTCCTGTCAACTCACCCCCATTCTGCTAGGTGACAGGAAATGGGTTTAAACACTGGTAATATCACTAATCAATTTGAAGGAGCACATGTTCCCAGGCTGCAATTGTGAAATTTGGTTGCAATGTGTTTGCTGCTTGCTGGGCCATGTGATTCAGCATAATGACAGATGAAAGGAAAGGTCGGATTTACTAAGTGTTGAAGAGGTGTCATCAAGAGCTGCATATTACTTCAAGATGTCCTCAGCATCAGAGGCATCTCAAATGTAAGACTGTGTTTCTCTTGCAGAACCTTTCAGTTTTCCAACAACCCTTTATGGGAACCCCTAAACTTATTTCAACACATAAATAAATGAGCCTTTTCCTATTCCCGAATGAGCTGTTCCTATTCCTTCCTGGGTTAGGTAAAAAGTCTGGGTTAATGGTCTTGCCTTTACATGCTCTTACATTGGCCTTTAAGATAAGTACATGTATGTACTTTAAAGCTTTCACAAATCCACCGTAAAGTTAAAATAACCATAATTGTCTGAATATTCTTCCTAGTACCTCTATCTTGAAAATGGCTTGTCACATTTTCAAATAAAAACAGATTTGTATCCTTCTTTAAAAAAAAAAAAGGAAAACCATTATTCAGTCTTACACCAAAGAAGATCTAAGAGAACGTAACTTTCTTTTATTACATAGTAGGGCCCTGGGGACTCCCTCTCAGAGTCCACACACCTTATATACTCATTACTTTAGTCATAACCTCCTCATGTTTATTTACTGGGCACTTATTGTATTCAGAAACTGTCCTAAGCAATTGCAACAGTAAGTAGATAAGGTCCCTCATCTATTGCAGACATTGAATTAAATACAAACAATTCATAAATTAGACAAAAATGTTACATAATTATTCAATCAGTGCATGTTCATTAACTGAGAATTAGCAAATAAACAGAGGAAATATAAGGACATTCTAAGGTTTAGAATATGACCTAGAATGCTGGTCACCTGGCTCCCGGGCAGAACTCTTTCACTCCATACTCCAGTGCATCACTGCAAGCCTTGCCTGGATATTCTGTTTCCAACATTGTCTTTAGCAGATTCTCAACACCAGAGCTTTCCCAGTGTTCACCAACCTATTGCAACAATAATATGCTTTGTCTTTGCTGAGGTACAGTTGAAATGAAGAGCAAGGTGTCCTATCTGTGTGTTCACATTTTATGGAAAGGGGCGTTGCCTTGATGTGCACATCATAAAGGTCTCCTAAGCTGTTCTAGGGAAAGACAGAAGCATCCACATTGATGAACACTTTTCAGAAAAAAAAGGAAGTGCATCTGAGGACAGGTTAAAGAAGACATTTTTAGAATCATGTTTAACATTTGTCTTAAGCACTTTAAAGTGGTAAGCTCAAAGGCTTTACGGGCCAGGGATAACAACAGCCATGAAAATGACCTGGCAAAGGACAACACTATGACACCAGATGATTCATGGTTTTAAGAGGACAGCCCCAAGCCAGGCAGTGGTGGCGCACGCCTTTAATCCTGGCACTTGGGAGGCAGAGACAGGCAGATTTCTGAATTCGAGGCCAGCCTGGTCAACAGAGTGAGTTCCAGGACAGCCAAGGCTATACAAAGAAACCCTGTCTCAAAAAAACAAAACAAAACAAAACAAAACAAACAAACAAAAAGGACAGCCTCGGTCTTCTAATGCAATGCTTCAAAATTCAGAGATACAGGACATTCTTCCAGTTCTTCTTCCCCAGATCTTAGAGGAGGCAGAAATAAAGAACTCTCAATTACCTTATGCCTCCACTTAAAGCTTAACCGTTTCCCACAAAACTTCCTGTAAATACAGCTTATCTCCTAGCTTATATTTCTGTCTCCATAAGGGAAAAGCAAACTGTCTTCAGTACTCAATTTACAAACTATGTGTCTAGCCAATATTTACTGAATACATAAATGATGTGAGCTGTGGCATCAGTCTGCAGTTATAAACACTGAGAGTAAGAATTCATAAAGCTCTCGGTTTTATTATTATATTTATTATTATTCTGTCAGAGAGCCAATGCTGTTCTCATTTCATAAGTAAGAGAGTTCAGAGATGTGGAATAACTCATTAAAGGTAGTCAACTAGTGTAAGATACAAAGATTTAAAGACTGAATCTCCTCCTCCTAGTTATCTGATTTATTGCTTCCTTGAGGTTCTAAATAAGATAAACACTTTCTCAAGACAGAGCCCTATTCTGAATCAATTAGGGGACCTTAGGAAAAATGTAAAATCATAATACATAAGTATAGTATTATACATAAAAAGAGAAGAATGATATAAGGTGTTCAAAGATGGTTTTAACTAAATAGCTCAGTGATATGTTTAATGATATGAATTTCTGTACTTTTTCTCCACTGTCCTTTAAGCAATGACTTTGTCCTCAGATTCAGCCCTTAACAGTGGCAGGGTGACTACAGTAGTGCTATGTGTCACCTCTTCACATGTTGCTTCTATAAGAACAACAGGAACTTTTTGTTCTAATGCAAATTTTAAACATCCAGAAAACTTTCCAAGAAGTACCAGAGAAGTCTTTCAAATTTACTTGTTTGGCCTGATCATTCTTACACAAATTATTGCTAAATATGTTAAACTTATTTAGCATTTACTGACTAATCATGAGCTACCTACATTTCATTAAAAAGAAATAAGCATCCCCTGGAACACATAACAAGATAAAAAAATGTTTTCTCCCAATCATTCGTCACCCACCTACTTGTTTCAAAGAAACCAGTGATATGATCTCCTGTAGAGAAATTTTAATACAGCAACGCAGCTGCTCTGGCAAGGAATCATATCCAAAGGCAATCTAGGTCGGTGTGATAAGGCTGGATTGCCGGCATGACACACACCTTTAATCCCGCTGGTAGGAATATAGACATGCCCTTAGTGCATACCTTTAAACCTACACCATGATGTCCAACTGAGGGGCAGAGAAAATGATGAATCAGAGAAAGATTTGACAGAAAGTATAAGAGCTAGGATCCATCCAACTCTATCTAAGAGCAGGGCAGAGAGAGTGCAGTCAGTTCTGTTGATTGAGTTCGGTGTGTGCAGTTTGGGGAGGTTCAGTTCAGCCAGTTCAGCTGAATGAGTGCAGTGCAGTGCAGTTTGAGTTAGTTTGAGGCCAAGCAGAGCAATTGAGTGAGAAGCTGAAAGAGGCCAGATTAAATCAGTCATCTTGGAGAGAAGTTTCAGCCAGAACATCTGAGTTGATCCAACTAGTCAGAGTTCAAAAAGAACTAGAGAGGTGAGCTTATTCACCAGTAAGTCTCACAGGCTGAAACATTCTAGGACTAGGTTATCAGACAAAGGCTGGAAGCTGATGCCTTCAAGGTTTAAGCTTGCAGAAGACTAGATTGTATGGAGGCTAGAAGCTCTCAGGCCTAGGCATAGGGATAGTAAGAATAAAAAAACACTCTGGGGTCAGCCCAAGCCATGTATTTGTACAGCTTAGTTAAGTACAATCCCCATTTCATCACTTCATCTGAGGAACTGAAAGCTACTTTTATATTTACAATCTCTGTTGTGGATCAGTTTGTATTTGGAACAATTTTACATACATGAATAATTTTCAATATAGTAGCTAATATGTTTTGTTACTTCAAAGGGATATAGAATGGAAAATGAAGACCAATGATTTTATGGTGTTAAAACAAAGATTAATATCACCGATAATAAGAAATAGTGATATTATGTCCCCTCTGAAATGACTGAATGGTGATGACATACTACCTCTGTGATACAACCCCCAAATCCCTAACACTAGTCTGAACAAAACAAAAGACTGCCCCAAAGTTGAGAGACATTTCTCAAAACATTTGACTCAAAACCTTCAAAAGTTTCAAGGTCACAAAAGAAAAGATTAAAGGAACTATCAGATATAGGAATATACTAATGTGTCACAATAAATAAATGCAATAAATTATCCTCTATATGATTCTAGACCATAAAGGTGACTCTGGTAGAAAAAAAAGCGTGTGTAATTCTAAAATAAAACCTCTTGTCCTGTCTCATGAGTCACTTTCTACTTTTCTGGCCTCTAATTACACTTACTTCCATCCAAATGCACAGATTTAGCAACTAGGAGTTAGGCTCTACATAGAAAAGAGAACATGCAAGCTTTCTAGGAAGAGCCTAGGAAGAGCAATCGAACACATAAGGTAAATCGGAAGGGTAATACTGGGGGAGGAAGAGTACAGCCTGGATGGAGGAAGGTGCAAGGACAGGAAATGAGAATCAACCAAATAAGCATTATGAAAATGCTACAAAGAGAGGGATGGAAGAAGGGAGGGAGGAAAAGAGGGGAGGAAGGAGGGAGAGAGGACATCACTTCAGGGACTAGTTGGTTCTCTGGGCCTTTCTTTATTCAAGGACTCCCTGAATACAATTGAAGGTTCAAGATACAACAAAGTTTGGACTCAAAACTTGGAGAAACCAGGCTGGAAATTAATGGAAGCCTCCTACCTGGGTGTTAGCTCTCATGGTACCAGGAGTTACACAAGCTGCCAAGAGAGAAAAGCAATAAATAGCTCTATACAACTCCAACAGCCATGAACAATGACAAGAATGGGAAAAATGCCCAAAGATGCACTAGAAAAATTTATATCCTGGGGCATCCATCCAATTGGACATAGAGTCACTCAAACTCAATAGTATGTGATTCATACATGGTAATTGAAACCTAGCCCACCTTTGGCAAATAAGGTCAAGGACCTTAGAAGAGAACCAACTGCTATCACTTCACTAATCCAGTATAATTTCTAACTGCATTTTAAACACGGATGAGTGTCTCTCTCACATTTACCAAAGAAACTTATTGCAGCAGGAGATCATTACAGAAAGACCCACATGGTCAAAAGGCAGAGAACAAATGACTTGGGGCACCCAGTGCCAGGTGATTTACAACTCAGCCTACACCCAAGGCTCAGAGAACATCACAGAAGAGGGAATGGAAAGACTGTGAGAACCAAAGGACTAGGGTAGGATGTCTGCTGTAAGAGATATTACATTCTATATATGACAGGGAAGCTACACTAAGGAAATCTCAACACAATTGAAACAAGATCTGAAAGATGATATTGCCAGCTGGCATGCCAAGCTGGATTCGGGAGCCCTCCTTTAGCTTCCCCCGTAGAAGAACTACAAAAAACTGATGGTCGTTAACAGGGGGAAAGCAATCTTTCCTCTACACAAGCTTTCTGACAGAATAGCCAGTCCCAAGAGGTCATCCCTAAACACTCCTGAATGACATTAAATGATCCCTGCATTTTGTATTTATAAACTTATGTAAACTTATATATATTTGTGGGTGGTGTAACAATATAATTAAAGAATAGGAAGTCATACATTTGAGGAGCAGAAGAAACATGAGATGAATTGTAGGAACAAGAGGGGAAGAATGGTTTAAATAGATAATCAGATATGAAATTCTAAAAAAAATAGATTAAAAGTAAAACTTTATTTCACTCTTATTGGCTGTGTCCTCACTCTTCTGTGTGCTTCTTACATCATTTACCACTAATCCTGAATGAGAAATCAAACATGTCACATTGCTTTGATGAGAAAATGCTTGCATTTCCAAATTCACAGGACTATTGGAGTAACTAATTTCGATGTTTTATGTAAAATCATTCTGTAAAGTCCTACACAGAGAACAGTGCATTCCTGTCGCCCCAGACAACCTTGGGGTCATTGCTGAATTACTAGTGTAAGAGAGTTGTAGGGTTAGGATGAACTTTACATTACTTTATATTCTCAACAGAAATATCAATTTCACACATCTTATCAGTATTTTATCTTCCACATCTAAATCCATTCTCTACTATTCTATTACTCATTTTAATATGTATGCATATACTGAAAAACAGTAAGAAGATAGTTTTATGATGTCAAACCGGACACTTATTTCCTCCACTAGTTCTATAACTTACATATTTATACCCAGATTTAGCAGACTCTTTTACATTATATAAAAGGAGTTACAGAGACAAAGTTTGGAGCTGAGACGAAAGGATGGACCATGTAGAGACTGCCGCACCTGGGGATCCATCCCATAATCAGCCTCCAAACGCTGACACCATTGCATACACCAGCAAGATTTTGCTGAAAGGACCCTGATATAGCTGTCTCTTGTGAGACTATGCCGGGCCCTAGCAAACACAGAAGTGGATGCTCACAGTCAGCTATTGGATGGATCACAGGGCCTCCAATGGAGGAGCTAGAGAAAGTACCCAAGGAGCTAAAGGGATCTGCAACCCTATAGGAGGAACAACAATATGAACTAACCAGTACCCCCCAGAGCTCGTGTCTCTAGCTGCATATGTATCAGAAGATGGCCTAGTCGGCCATCAGTGGAAAGAGAGGCCCATTGGTCTTGCAAACTTTAGATGCTTCAGTACAGGGGAACACCAGGGCCAAGAAGTAGGAGTGGGTGTGTAGGGGAGTGGGGGAGGGGGGGTGTGGCGGACTCTCGGGATAGCATTTGAAATATAAATGAAGAAAATACCTAATAAAAAAATGGAAAAAAAAAGAAAATATCTAATAAAAATGATTTCTATATTTAGAAAAGGAGTTCTCTATATAAATATTTAATTGATTTGTGTGTGTCAACTTGCATGAGTGTATGTGTGCCACATATGTACAGGAGCCCACAGAAACCAGAAGAGAGGGCAATGGGTCCCCTGGAACTGGGTATAGGCAGCTGTGATCTTCCATGTGGGTTCTGGGAAATGAACCCAGATTTCATTCAAGGGCAGTAAGTATGCTTAATTGATAAGCCCACTCTCCAACCCTTCTACTTAATTTACCTGGAATTTATGAAGGATGTAAAACAGAATCCATTTTTCTTTGTTGGTTTGAAATGTCACAACTTTAAACAAATTCATTTCACATATATACTATACTTATTTTTTAGAGTATTTTCATTTGTTCCACAGGGAGGATTTGTGTTGATATATGTGTATGCAGGTGTGTGTGTGTGTGTGTGTGTGTGTGTGTGTGTGTGTGTGTGTGTGTCAATGTACACAACTGTGGAGGCCAGAGACCAATGCTAGGTATCTGTCTCAATTGCCCTCCCATTTTATTTATTTATTTGTTTGAGACAAGATCTCTCTACCTGGAGGCAGTCAATGCAGCATTAACAACTTGCCAACAGCTTCAGGGATACTTCACTTTCCACTTCCCCAGTGCTAGATTATACACCACCCCGGATTTTTAAAATGTAGATTCTCAAGAATGAAATTCAGATCTGCATGCTTGCACAGCAAACACTTAACTTGGGCAATTTCCCTAGCCTCGATTCCAGTGTTTTAAAAATATTATAGGATATTTTCTAAAAGTGTTTGGATAGTCCCATACATTTATTCTTTTAAATGAATATCAAAACCAACTTCTTATATTCTATTTTCCATGAACTCCTTCAAAATTCATACTAGGGTTGCATAACTAATTGTAGGACAACTAAATATTGTGTTTCACCTGTTATAATGAAAGATAGAACACACAGAATTTGAGGAAAATGGTCTTTGTTTTCCTTCCCAGAAGTGTGGTATAATGCTATATTTATTCAAATGCAGTTTAATAGGATACATCCAGAATTCTTTGTTTCCTTTATTTAAATATTGTGTCTTCTGGTTAAACATATTTGAGTTTTAAGAAAATTTATAAGAATCATTCAAGTAAAACTATACATGTGAAAAATTATTTTCTTGCAAAACCAAGTCAAAGACAGCTACAATTTAAGATGAAAGTAAGTACGATTGCAAATAATTGTTACATGCTAAGTTTCTAGCTTGGTATGAAAAAGAAATCAACAAACATTCTATGTAAAAACAATTTCAGTATAAAACAGAAACAAGAAACTGAGCAGAGATAGTCTTGAACAACCCCCTAGCCCACTTAGAGCTTAGGCATACAAAACCTTCCTAGCTGATACAAACACAGAGAGACTAGAAGAGCCTCCTGGGGAATGGCAGCAGATTTGTGAACAGGACAAGCTTTAAAATACATTCTCTAGGTCACTACAGATTCATTCTTGACAACGTGTGAAGTTTAGATGCCTGTGAGTTGTCATCTCCGTTTCTTGTCAAATCACTACTAATATCTGACACAAGCACAAGCAAACCTAAAGGATGTGAACATGTTTGGGTTTTTTATTGGCTCTTTGTGGATTTCACACCCTGCACCCCAATCCCAATCCTTTCACCCTCCCCCTACCCATCTTCACCACTGCAACCTCACCCCCAACAAAGAAAAAAACTTCCATGTGTAGTGTAGTGTGCCACAGTATGTCCCACATTGTACTCTTTGTCCACACTTCTTTGCTTGCAAATGCTCAGTGCAGTGACTCATCCATCAGGCTGATATGAGGCCTCTGGCCTCTGCCACCCTATCAGCACTGGAATCTCACTGGGACTCCTCTCAGCTATCCTGTTGTTGCCCTGTGTCTTGGAGACGATGTAGTTTTAGATATGTAGGATCTTCATGCACTCCAGCAGTTCTTCCACGGTATAGATGGAGGTAGGGGAGCGGGAAACTCAATGCCCTGAATCTGGGCCTAAGAGGTGTCTGACCTGGTCTACCCACTGGCTTTCCCACTCTCACACCCTGGGGCCTTCTCATCAGCCCCTCCAACTAGGGCCAACTCTACGCTGCTGACCAGGTGAGGTGCATGCCCTGCTCTCCAAGTACTGCAGCAGGGTGAGGTGCAAGGACAGCTCTCATGCTCTCATGACCCCAGGGACAGGTCTTAGCCTGCTACAGGTGATAAGGTGTGAGAGGGATGAGGGTGTCTCTTCCTCAGCCATGTCACACACAGGAGACAGGTAGTAGTGCCAGCTCTTCCATGGTTGTATCCAGAGGGGGGACAAGCCTACCCACAACTCCCACAATGTGTGGGCTGCTCTCCTAAGAACTACAGTTGGCTAGGGGCCAGGTCAGCTCTCCCACAATGCTCTGGCAAGAGGTGGGGTCAGTTCTTCACAGCCCACAGACAGCAACACATCCCCAGGCAGCAGCCCAGACCAGGGATATCTACCTGGTCTTTGGTGGTAACAGACCCCTGCTGTCATAGGGCCATAGACCCAGATGTGGCCACTGGTGGCAACACAGGCCAGAATCCCACCATGGCCCTAGGTGGCATCACCTGCTACTCACATCATGCTGTTCCTCACTACCGTCCAGTCTCCACTTCTGCCTCTCTTCATTGTGCCCACATCCTTCTGTTTCTCTTTCTCTCCCATTTCTCCACTACTTACTTGCTCCTCTGGTGACTGAAATTTCTGGGTGTCTGGGACCATCTCAGGAGTGCTATGCCCCACTTGTGCACTATGGGAACAGGCAGAGGTCATCTCAGACATGGTCTGAGAGTGTAGAGGTGGAGTAGAGGAACAGTTGTGGTGATTAACCAAAACTAAGGATGTATGAAAAAGTAAGTTAATTTTAAAATATAACCATAAAATACAATTTAAATAAAACTATTCTTCATGAGTGGACAGTGTCATTTACAAAAGACAGAGATAAAAATCATTAAATGAAAATCTCACAGTACAAAGCATGTAGTACTTCTCCACAAGCTATTGGTCAAGGAGATTCCAGGGGTCTCCAAAAAACACAGGATGTTCGTACTGCCCTTGTTCATCCACCTACACCTACATGGGAAGAGCTAGCTACAGAATACACAGTATACTTTGGCTGCAAGACAGAGAAAAGTCAATCTCAAACTAACTGAAATCTCTTCCCTGCTGCCTACCACTTTTAGTGCCAGCCTGTACTGTGCAGGCTGCTGGGGCAGAGAGGAAGACACCTACGATTTTACACAGCCTTGGACCCTGTATCCTACAATGTTGCTGGCTACAATGTATTGTGGGTATTTTCCCTTCATGAACAACTGTGCATTTCCTGTATGCAGAGCCTCTGGGGGCCAGAGGAGGGTGTCAGAACCCCTGGAACTAAAGATTTAGATCATTGTGAAGAGCTATATGGGTGTTTGGAACTGAATTCAGATCTTCTGAAAAAATAGTCAGTGCTCTTAACACCTGAGCTATCTCTATAGCCTCAAATGGTAATTCCAAGTCCACTGACTGCATCTTCTACCCAAGTATCACTGTATGAGACAGCTATTGCTGAACCTTAGATTTTAAACTATTCCTTTAAATATCTTTACCCTTATACTAGTGAACTATAGTCAACTGCTAAATCCTACAATTAGCATTTGGAGAAAATGCTGACCCACTATGGCTGACCCAATGCCATTTTAGTAGCATTGTCTTGCCTCCCATTCTTATGAGATTTTGTCCAAAATAGCAACCTCTTTTTTAATTCTCTGCCAAGGTCTTTGTTCTGATTTCACAGAAAATATCCACTATGTATTATCCCTGATGACCAAATATAAAAATGTGAAATTATATAAGCTGTTATCATTAGTTGTCTAGCCAAGATTTAAAAGTAATATTTTTTCAAATCCTTAAAACACTAGTTTGAAAATTCTATTGTCAGTTAATAAAGTTTAAAGTTTCATGAAAATGATCCTCCTACAAATGCCAGCTTGCTATTTATGTTAAAGGTAATATTATACATTTTCATTTGATGACATTCTTATTTCTGAGAGAAACAAATTAAATGTGTATGACAATATGCTAAGTGAAGATAGAAGAGCTGATTCCAAACAGGTGAAGCTAATTAGCATAAATAAACTATTTAAAAACAAGTCAACAAATAAAACTTTCATTTTCTGCACAAATGTTAAGACTTTAAAAACTTCCAGATAATGGAAAGTCCCAGAACTCTCTGGAAAATGTTTCATCATCCTACAAACGTTCTACAACAGCTGCTCTGTGGAGCTTCAGAGGTCTGTGGGTTTCTATCCTAAAATCTGCAGGGAAAGAAGGGTAGACAGCCAGGCTGCTCTCATCAAATGTCTCCACAGGTGAAGTATTTGGATGGTCAGCTTTTCAATCTATGTTAGGATAGAATGGAGGACCTCCCTCCCTCCCTCCCTCCTTCCCTCCCTCCCTTCCAGAATATTAAACAAGCCTTTCCCCAGCCTGATGACTACTGACTCAGTTTTCTGCACTTGCTTTGTTTGTCAACACTCTGGAATAACACAAGAAGCACATATGTATATTTAAGATTTGTACTTTGACATCTCATAGAGATTACTGTCATTGTCTGATCTGAGAGGAAAATGGGCACCAAAGTGACTCTTTTATGCAATGAAACAAGATGTTAAGTGAAAAGACCCAGTGGTGAGCAGAGAGCCTGCTCAGGGCAGAGAGGCCCCACTAAGAAAGGGATCTGCCTGAGCCTTGCTTAGACACAAAAGAATAAATGGGCTTTGAGTTCTTTCTCTCTAGACTCACTCTGTGATAAGAGCATGCCGGCTATGTTACTCACTGTTCTTCTGGTATCTTTATGAAGTTTACTATAGTTGTCTCTTGATTGGTCAGTTTTCAAATTCTTACTAGGTTTTTAGCTACCAAAAATTTTTATAGGTTAGACTTGAGTACATTCCAAGATAAAGTGGGCATAAGCAAAATCAGTATCTGCTAGAAATAACATTATAATCAATCAAAGAAGGTAACTATCCCAACTCTGAGTTCTTTTTAAAACTGGGTGTTCTGACCAGTGGTAGTTTAAGTGCTGTGTTGCCGACACTGAGGCAATCCCCTCAGTCTTTCAGGGGCAGGTCGATGTTCCTTCTTCCATTTTTTCATCATTCTTTTTCATTTTCATCTTCTATAAAGGCTGCTCTGGGGCTGGCAAGATAGCTCAGCAGGTAGGAACACTGACTGCTCTTCCGAAGGTCCTGAGTTCAAATCGCAGCAACCGAATGGTGGCTCACAACCACCCATAATGAGATCTGATGCCCTCTTCTGGTGCATCTAAAGACAGCTACAGTGTACTTATGTATAATAATAAATACAGCACTCGGGAGTCAGAGGCAGGAGGATTTCTAAGTTCGAGGCCAGCCTGGTCTACAGAGTGAGTTCCAGGACAGCCAGGGCTATATAGAGAAACCCTAAAAAAAAAAAAAAAAAAAAAAAAAGGCTGTTCTGCTTACAATAATAATAGGTGCAACGAGTAGCAATCTGCATTATTGAAATGTATTTAATATAAGATACAATATTTATAAATATATAATAATAACTCAAAAATGAACACAATGATATATATCAGATACCAAATAAGTAATTAAGAGTTTAAAAACTTATTAATATATTTTATTAAGGAATATACAACATGAATATACAACCTACATGCACACAAGTTTTTTCATAACCAAGCAAGACTAAAAATATATAATATATAATAATGCTACTTTATATGAACATATAAGTATTTGCAGTCTCAATTTGTGACAATAAACCAGGACAACTTACAAGTAAGACTTTTTTGTTTGGTTGGTTATTTTGTTTTGTTTTGTTTTGTTTTGTTTTGTTTTGTTTTGTTTTGTTTTTTGAGACAGGGTTTCTCTGTATCTCCCTGACTGTCCTGGAACTCACTCTGTAGACCAGGCTGGCCTTGAACTCAGAAATCCGCCTGCCTCTGCCTCCCAAATGCTGGGATTAAAGGTGTGCGCCACCATGCCCAACTACAAGTAAGATTTTTATGTAAGTATCCTATACTATAAATAGGTTATTTAAAATTTTTTAACTCCGTGATGAAGTTATACATGTGGCAAGTAAATTTCCACACTTCCAAAATTATGTTTGCAGCACATAAATAGATTTGCCCAAATTTCTATCAGGATAGCTATTACTAGTCTACCTGGAAACAGTAGACAACTAAATGAAAACAGACCCTGCTGTAAAAGTGACAAACATGCCCTCTCCACATGCCACTGTTCTCACCTCAGAATAACTTTTCTCAAGCTGTACAACAGAGCTAAAATAATAAAAACTACATGGTATCGGCATAAAAACAGACATGTTGATCACCAATGGAATTGGATTGAGGACGCAGACGAAAATCCACACACCTAAGGACACCAGATTTTTTTATAGAAGCCAGAAAGACACAATGGAAAAAAGACAGCCTCTTCAACAAACTTCCTAAACAGAAGACCGCAGAGGCACTAGGACCGACAATGAGCCAATGGGACCTCATGAAACTGAAAATCATCTGTAAGGCAAAAGACATGGTCAATAGGACAAAATGGCAGCCTACAGAATGGAAAATGATTTTCACCCACTCCATGTCCAATAAAGGACTAATATCCAAAATTGATAAAAAAGGTAAGAACTAGATATCAACAACCAAATAATCAAATTTAAAAATAGGGTATAGAACTAAACAGAGAATTCTCAATAGAGGAGTCTCAAATGGCTGAGAAACAAAGAAATGTTCAACATCCTTAGCCATCAGGGACAGAGAAATGAAAACTACTTTGAGATTCCATCTTATAGCTGTCAGAATGGCGAGGAGTAATAACACAAGAGACAGCTCAGGCTGGCAAGGATGTGGAGCAAGGAGAACCCTCCTCCATTGCTGGTAGGAGTGCAAACTTGTGCAGTCACCATGGAAATCAGTATGGAAGTTCCTCAGAAAATTGGAAATGGCTCTACCTTAAGACCCAGCTATAGCACTCTTAGGCATATACCATTCAAAGGATGCTCCATCCTACCAAGGAGAATTGCTCAACCATGTTCATTTGTGGTCTTATCCATATTAGCCAGAAACAGGAAACAACTTAGATGTCCCTCAACTGAAGAAAGCTAAAGAAAATGTTGTACATTTGCAAAGGAGTATAATTACTTAGTTGTTAGAAAAAAACAACACCATGAAATTTGCAGGTAAATGGGAGACTATAAAAAAAAATCATCCTGAGTAAGGCAACCCAGACCCAGAAAGGTAAAAGTGAAGTGAGTACTAGCTGTTAAATAGAAGAAAATCAAGCTACAGTCCACAGGCCCAGACAGGTTAAATACCAAGGAGGACAAATGGATCTCCCTGGGAAGGGGAAATAGAATACATTACACTCCTGGACTGGAGGTGGGTGAGGATGGGAACAGAAAGGATCAGGTCGGAAAGGAGGGACAGAGGGAGAGAGTATGGGAAGAGACAACTGGAATGGGGTGTGGGGGGACACTTGGAGTGTGACGTAGAAACCTAGTACAATGGAAACTTTCTAGATTCTATGAGGGTAACCTGAGCAAGAGACTCATAGTAATAAAGGATAGGGAGCCTGAACTGGGCATCTTCTGTAACCAGATAAGGCTTCCAGTGGTGGGACTGGGACACCAACCCAGCCACAAAATCTTCCACCTACAACTTGGCCTGACTGCAAGATGTGCTGGGTGCAATGGTGGCCTGGGGCTTGTCAGAGTGTCCAACTAATGACTGATCTAAATTAAGGCCCATCCATGAGAGGGAAGCCATGCCCAACACTGCCTGGATGATTAGGAACCAGAAGTTGAATGGCCCAGAGGCCTACGGTAGAATCAAACAGGACTGGAAAAAGAAAGACAATGAAACGTTTGCTAATGATATATTTTGCTATACTCACAGATTGGTTAAGTAGCTCCATCATCATCACAGAGGCTTCCTCCAGCAGCTGGTGGGAACAGAGACCCATAGACAAACATTAAGCGGAGCTTGAGAAACCCTGCAGAAGACTGGGAGGAAGGAGTGAAGGAGCCAGAGGGGTCAAGGACAGCAGGAGAACATAGCCCACAGAATCAATAAGGAAGGCTCACAGAGGCTCACTGAGACTAAAGCAACAATCACAGAGCCCGAATGAGTCTGCACTAGGTTCTCTGCACACATGCTGTGGTTGTTTGGCTTGGGGTTTTATGGGACTCCTAACAGTGGAAGTAGGCTGGCTCTGACTCCTTTGCCTGTTCTTGGGAACCTTTTCCTCCTACTGGGTTGCCTCATCCAGTCTTGATAAGAGAATTTGTGCCTAGTCTTATTGCAAATTGTCATACAGTGTTCATTAAATATCCCTAGGAGGCCTGCTCTTTTCTGAAGGGAAATGAAGGGCGGTGGATCTGGAAGAGCAAGGGCTGAGGGCTGGGCAGAGAGGAATCAGGGTAGGCTGTGGTTGGAATGTAGTGTATGAGAAAATAAATAAAAAGAAAAAAGGAAGAAGAATGTTTCCCTGAAAAAGATCAGTGATTTCCTAATTTACAAATATAATTTCAATATGACTAATGCCTCTTCCAAAGTAATATTGTAGAAAAAGTATATTTGAAATAAACACTACTAAAAAATTAACCTCTGGTGTGCTAGGAGTAGAATAGAATACAAAACCCAGAAAAACAAATCCAAGGAAAGGAATGTGCTCTCTTTCCTCCTTGGTGCACACATGTTTGTGTGTGTGTGTGTGTGTGTGTGTGTGTGTCTGCACATGCACACATGTATTGGCACATACATGTACAAACATGCAGCAATTACAAAGATCCAAATTAGACAGGTGTCAATGTGGTAAAAATAAGACATGCAAAGCTCTCTACCTTCCATAGAAAGTTCAAATAATAACTGTCCAAAGAAAAAAACACTTTAGTGAAAATTATAAAATTATAAATAAAATCAGTTCTCATTAGAAGAGTAAGAAAAATTGGTCCTTTCCCCTTCCTTGAGTCAGCTGGATGCCATACATCCTTAAGGTTTCTACAGTGACTGAGGAATTCTGAAGCAGACACCAGTTCTGCTTCATTATGTTAACATTCCAATGCCATTCTGGGACATTTCCCAGGAAGTTCTTCCTGGTAGGTATTGCCTCACAAAGAACAAAGGAGGTAAGAGGTGTGGTAGAAATACCAAGGAGAAGGAGATTTCAAGGAGGAGCAAATCTTGGTGTTCCTGCTCTCAGTGGCCAAGCAGTAGCAGAGGCCACCCATAAGCCATTGTGTTCACAAATGGTGAGCACTTCTACCTGGCTTGAATCCCCAAATAGCTAGTCACTAAACATGCCTTCAAATTGTAAAAGAAATGCCTACCACAGTGCAACTTGGCAAAGAACAAAATCTACAAACACCCAATAAATAAACAGATTAATTAAGTAAAATTTTGAATGGGGTAAAAAAGAACCAACTCTAGTTCTGTCATACATGGTTTAAATAACGAGTAGAGAACAGTTCAACCACATCTGGGATTTTAACCATTTATCTCAACTTCTACCATGTATCACCACCTAGACCAGAAGATAAAGCTCAATCAAACATTTCTACTAAATATAACAGTTAGATCCATCCACCAAAAGCAGAAATTCTGCCAATCATCTGGGCTTAGCCTGCAACTGTGCCCAAATAAAGACCTGAAGCACTAGTACTACCTGGCCAGGAGATATATAGCCTGTGGTGGATCCAACCCAGACAATCATAGCTCCCAGGGAGCAGCTGCCTAACTTCAGACACTATTAGCCAGTAATCTCAGTGGATAAAAGAGCCCAGCCAGAAGCCTACCTGAGGCAAGGCACATTGCCTTCTTATCTATCCAGAAACGCAAGCTATAATACGCACTCGCGTGCGCGCGCACACACACACACACACACACAAGAAAAAGAAAAAAGGAAAAAAAAAAAAGAAAAAGAAAATCTGCCCCTCCTTGAACTAAGAACATCTACAAAAATCATAAACGGTTACACAGTCAAGAATGTAGTCATTTATATAGGACACTGGAATACAAAGAATCAGAGGATCATGACAATTGTAAGAAGGTGTGAACTGCCTGACATGGGTGCTGGAAACCAAACTCAGGTCCTCTGTAAGCAAAGAATATGCTTTTAACTGCTAAGCCTTCTCTCCCTACAAGAATTTCAAAGATATTCCAGAGATGAAGAATACAGTGACTAAAATATAAATTGCAAAAGAAAGTCTATCAGAAGAACCAACATTTCCAAAACCAGAACAATTGTACTTATCTAGAGGACTGAGGAGAAAAAGGGATGTGGTATCTATGAAAAGTCAGTTGTCCAATTCCCACAAGGAGAGAAAGACTAAGGACAGTGCTGGATGTGTTGCAATAGCCAATCTCTAACTATATCTACAGTATATCTAACTACAGCGATAGAGTGAAAAACACAGCCTGGTACGTGAATACAAAGAGGTAGGTTGACAAGTACAATAGAACAGAGGACCAGAGAGAGATAAAGTAACGGAACTATGTCCACTAAATTTTTGACAAAAGAGGAGAAAATATACATTGAAAAAAATAGAGAGAAATTCTGTACAACAAAGAGTGCTGGCCTGCAGAAGAGTGAAATTTGACTTGTATCTTTCATCTTGTACAAAAAATTAATTTACAATGGATTAAAGACCTTAACTTAAACATGAAGCACTGAATTTATAAAAGAAAACATAGGGCTAACCCTTTAGATATTGGGGTAAGCAAGAACTTTTAAAGAAAACATCAATAACACAGGAACTAAACCCAAGTCTCAGAGATAGGATTGCATAAAAATAAAGTGTCCGTACAGCAAGGGGAGCAGTCAGCAAAGCAGAGTGAATAACCCACCGGAGGGGAGAAAATCTTGCCCAGCTATACTTCAGACAAGGGGCTAATATCTAGAATTTACAAAGAATTACAACTTAATTACCAATGAAATAAAGCTGCCAGTTAATAAATGGGTTAACAAACTGAATGGAGTTTTCAAAAATTAAAACCACAAATGGCCAATAACCAGTTTTTAAAGTTATTTAATATCTCTAATCATCAGGGAAATGCAAATTAAGATTGCTACAACATACTATCTCACCTGATTCAGAACAGTTATCAATAAATCTGACAATAAATTTCGCAGAAGATGTGAAGAGAAAGAAACCTATATTCACTGTTGATGGGGTTGAAAATAATATAGCTGTTGTAAAAATCAGCTTGGGGATTTTTCAAAACCAACCATACCTGATACAGTAAGATGGCCAAGAACCTAAGACTAGATAACTAATAGGCCCAAAGGGAAAAGCTGCTTCTATTAATCTGCTAAAGGAACATAGCAAGTAAATGACTCTTGACGAGATACTGACACAGCAGTAACTCAGAGCAGCCTTCAACCCTCTTCAGAGAAGCTTCTTCTTGCAGTCAACGGTAGTTACTGCAAAGACCCACAACTGTACTTTGGGTACACAAAAGAAATGTTGGTGCACTCAACCCTAAATATGATCGATTTTTCAAAAGGCTCCCTTCAAGGCTTTGCGATCTTTACAAAAGAAGGGTCAGAAAGAACTGCAAGAGCCTGAGGTGAAAGATGACTCCGAGGAAGCAGTATCTCCCAGACACAACAGGACTGATAGACACATCAGCTCATAGAGATGACGACAGCACACAGAATGCCTGCACAAGCTCAAGTCAGACAAAAACCCCAGCACAGAGAAGGAGAAGTGAACACAAAATCTCACCTCTACCCAAGAAGCTATTTGCAATTGATATATACTAGAAAAGGAAACACCAGTTTTCTCCAGCAGAGTGACACTGAGTCTATCTACCGCACTCCAGGAAGCTCCCTGTGCAAGACAACAGTTGGGAGCACACAATAGCACCAGGGTTTTTGTGTACTGGTTTGGTTTTTGTTTTGTTTTGTTTTGGCTGTTCTTTGGGTATATACCAATATACCCATCAGTGAAATACCTGGGTCATATAGTAGATCTATTTGCTATAGAGCTTTTAGAAGTTTTTTTTAAAATTTATTGGCTTAAATATTTTTCATTTATATATTTTGTTCATCTTTTCCCTTCCCCAGCTTCTGCCAGATCTTCCATACTTTTCCGACTTCATGTAGTTTCTCTCTCTCTCAAATAAGTGTGTGTGTATGTGTGTCTATGAAAACTATTCAGCTCTAAAGAAAATTTCAATCACAAAGTTAGCAGAAAAATGGATGGACTTAAAATGTATACTACTAAGTGAAGTCACATCATCTCAGAAAGAAAAAAACACATGTTCATGTTCTCCCTCACATGTGGAATCTAGTTATACATGTACACATATATGTATATATCCATGTATACATATGAAAGTAGTGTATGTGGTATGAACAAAGATGTAAAATTCTTCAGCATATTAAATTCAATGACCATTTAAAATTATCATTCGCCTTAAACAAGTAGCATTCATACAAAGTATTCAAAGATGGCTTCACAGGAACCAATTCATAAATGTTCTATACCACAATAATCAGATAAAAATCAAGAAAACATATAACCTCAGGTGAGACATGAAAACAATTGAAAAATAAATTTAAAATCATTTTGTAGTAAAAACAACAGATTATGCACGAAAGAAAGTACTTCAGTACAATGCAACTCTTGTATGCCACGTGAAAAGCTGGCATCCTAGCCAGCAGTGAGAAGTGGAAAGCCCACCCTCTAAAACAAAGATCAAGAACAAGACAAGACAACCAATTATAATCAGTTGTATTCAGTGCAGTACTGCACTTCTAGGCAAAGTAATGTAGGCAGCAGGAAGGGGGAAAGATATTCACACAATACCATGTGATACGAAACTCTCAACTTTCACTACTGATGTACTACTCTTGTATGTAACAAACCCTAAAGACTCACTCATACCTGACACACTAAACAAATGTAGTAAAGTTGAAGACTGTATCAGTACACACAAAAAGAAGCATTTTTGTACACGAACAGTAAACTATCCAGGAACTAGTTTAGGGATAGTTTGGGATACATTGCAACTTCAAAGGCAGTCTGCACTACACAGTGAGTCCTGATTCAAAATAAATGAGTAAGAGGCAGGGCAGTGGTGGCGCACACCTTTAGTCCCAGCACTCAGGAGGCAGAAGCAGGCAGATCTCTGAGTTCAAGGCCAGCCTGGTCTATAAAGTGAGTTCCGGGACAGCCAGGGATACAGGAAGAAACCCTGACTCAAAAAAAAAAAAACGTAAAAAATGAAAAAACAAAACAAACAAACAAACAAAAGCTGATTTACTCAAGATGGTGAGAGAAGGCCTGCAGAGTGCAAACTTTTAAAACACGGATGAAAGACGATAAAGGAAACAAGGGAAATGGGATTGGGAAGGATACTTTTATCTCTAGACTCAACAAATTCCATATCAAAACGTAGCAACATTCTTCACAGATTTTAGAATGGAAATCCTAACATTTGTATCAAACTAGAGAAGGCACTGAACGCCCAAAGTAACCTCAGTAAAAAGAAAGCAAGCTGTGGGAATCACACTACTTGGTTTCAAACTACACTACAGAGCTCTAATCGCAAACCAACAAGCTGCTGGGGTAAGGTGCAATGGCACATGGGCCAGTGAGACAGAGTGGAGAGCACAGAAATAAACCCACAGACAACTGACGGATCAACTAAGGTCCCCAGACACACAACATGGAAATGAAGCCTGAAATGCATGCTATATATGGAAATAAACTCAAGATGACTAACAACTAAACAGAATACCACCTAAAACTATAAAACTATTGAAAGAAAGCACAGGGAAATGTGTCATGCTTTCTGACATTTATCTGGGTAGTACATTTTTAAGATTATCTAAAAGCTAAAGCAACAAAAGCAAAAAATAAAATAAAATAAGTAGGATTGTAGCAAATAGTTTCAGCAAAGAAATAAGCCACATGAAGAGAGAATAAGGAAAAATACTTACAAACTCTGTATCTGATAAGGGTTTAATATCTAAATTTTAAGGGATTCAAACAACTCAACATAAAGAAGTAAAATACACATTTTGAAATTGGTAAAAGACTGAACAAAGAAGAGATACAAATGGCTAACAAGTACATGGAGAACACTCAGGTTTGTTATTCGTCAGTACAAACCAGATCTACACAGTGTATTCCCTCTGTGTACAAGTGGACAGAATCAGAAAGGACATGAGATAAGAAAGAGAAACTTTTAACCACCATTGTTGGTACATTATTGGCACGGCACTGTGGAAAATAATGTATTTCTCAAAAATCTCAAAAACTGAACATTTTATGTACCAGAAACCTCATGCAGGCTGCACACCCAGAGAGAGAGCGAGAGAGAGAGAGAGAGAGAGAGAGAGAGAGAGAGAAGGAAAGAAGGAAGGAAGGAAGGAAGGAAGGAAGGAAGGAAGGAAGGAAGGAAGGAAGGAAAGAAAGAAACAAAGAAAGAAAGAAAGAAAGAAAGAAAGAAAGAAAGAAAGAAAGAAAGAAAGAAAGAAAGAAAGAAAGGGGAAGGAGGGTGAGGGAAGAAGGAAAAAGGGAGGAAGGAAGATCAGTACATTAAAAATTTAAAAAGAACAAATTAATTACAGTGCAAATAGCAAGAAAATAATTATACAGATCAAATTAGGAATCACAAAAGAAGAAGGAAAAGCTAACAAAACTCAAAATGTTCTCTATATAAAATTTAATAAATGCCTCAGAGGAATAATTAAGAAAAGTGTATTTTTTTAAAACTACAAATAAAATAACATCCCTATGGAATCTACAGATATTAAAGGAAAATAAGGGCAAATTATAAAGAACTTTAAGCCAATAAATTAGCAATTTAAGTAATGTAAGAACATTTATTTTAGAACTACAACTTGGGAGGGTATTGGGAACTTTCAGAATAGCATTTAAAATGTAAATAAAGAAAATATCTAATTAAAAAAAGAACTAATAAAATAAATAAACAAATAAATAAATAAATAAGAACAACTTAATAAAATGAACCCAAGAACTAGAAAATCTGAAGTTCTATATGTGTGCAAAAAAAGATACTGAAAATAAAAATTTTAAACTGAGAAAGTCAGACTCATTTGGGCTCACTGGTAGACTCTATAAAAATTTTAAGAATCCAAAACAAAAAACAAACAAAAAAAAAACTTAGTATGAATTAAAAAATAAAGTTAAAAATTAAAAAAAAAAACTTCTTGAAATCAGAAAAGAGAAAAATGTTACAACTCGCTTAATAAGCCTACTTAACAGATACCAAAATCTGATGAGGATTTAGCACAAGGACAAATCTATAGACCAGGAGCCTAAGTTCTCAGCTACGTCGTTAAAAGGGAAAAAAAAAAACATCCTTTTCAGCAAATGTTACTGTAACAGATGAACATATGAAAAATTGAGCATTAATATCTCATCTAAAAATCCAAATAGACCTAATATGAATACTAAAGCTATAAAATGCCTACAAGAAAGCAGGTGAAAAATTTATACTTGGGAGTAGAAAATGTTTTCTTAGATGGGCCACAAAGAACATTAACTATAAAAGAAAACTTTTGGTAAATTAAGCATTACCACAAATAAATTTTTGTGTTCTTCAAAATGTACAATTATTTTAAGATAATCTAAGAAAATATATAAATTTGGGGATATTCATTTAATTAAAAATGATTTGGAGGTGACAGCTACATTTATCTGTGGGTATAAAGAAAATTTCAAATAAAGTTAGGAATTATAATAAATTAACAAAGAGGCAGTAGTAGATTCTCTCCTAAGATCCACAACCTTTCTAGTGAAGTTGGCTAGATTTCTGGTACCAAACTGGTTTCCCTCCTTTGAAGTGGACCTTAAAGTCAATTAGACAGCTGACAGTTATCACCAACATACGAGTGCTACTTAATGCATCTTTACAAATGTCTTGTCGATCCCGGCATTGTTATGGTTCCTAGGTACTGCTTCTTGGTCTTGTTAGAAGCTAATCGAATGAAAGGAGGGGGAAAATTCATTTAGGAAGAATATTCCCATATAATTAATATATCCATATATGTATATATTACATACATTATATATAACATATATAATATACATATTATATAATGAACGGAAATCATGGGAGGAACTCAAGATAGGAACCTGGGTGCAGGAATTAAAGCAGAGGCCATGGAATGTTTCTTGCTCAATTATACTCCTGGTTTGCTCAGTTTGCTTTCTTGGATACTCTGGGACAACTTGTGCAGGTTAGCACACTCACAGTGGGTTAGGCCCTTCCACACCAATCAGCAATCAGGAAAATGTCCTGCAGACTTGCCTACAAGCAATCTGATGGAAGCATTTTTTCAGTTGAGGTTTCTCTTCCCTAATAACTCAAACTTGTGACAAAAACTATCCAGAATGCCAAGTGTCCCATCAGGCTTCCTAAGCTATGACAACATAGCTTAAAGAGAAAGTTCCAAAATGCATTTAATTTCTACAGATTAGAAAAATTATATTCACAACAGAGGGACAAGGACAGGAAGCAACCCCTAGCATAGTTTTAATCTGCCAACTGCTGCTTCCCATTGCATCCAGACAGTGCTCAACTTCTAAGGAAAAGACACCCGAGCATCAAATAACACCTATAACCTTTCCAGTCTTGCCCCCATAAACTGGGAATAACTCCAGACAAATATTGTCAGGAAGACAACAGTCAGTACCTCCAGAAGCAATCATTCCCCTGTAGCCCCAACAAGGACATTCAAGTCAGTAAGACTGACCTTTCCCAACATTAACCCAGGACTTTTACCAAGCTGACATGGAGATGAACTGACTTTGTCCAGCTGGCTGCAAAACACATGCATAAATTCTTCCTTGCTCACCCTCATGCTAGCCTTCCCCTCCCCTCTTCCTGGTTCTTTTCTTTTTCACACATGCACAAACAGTCACGTCGTCATAGGAGACAAGTGAACACTGAATCTTATGGGTAAAAAGCCAGATGTTTTCCAATTTTCCTTCACAAAACTATATTTTATATCATGTTCTTCTATGGATTTATAGCCAATGAAGAGATGTTACTACATTAGCTCATGGAGGGGGATGATAAAAATTGGGAAGGAAGAGTCAGACAAGGCAAAGAGAAGCTCTCCAGAAGGCTGCAATCGGAGAAGCATGACAAATGGGGAGCGCACTTTTAGAGGGTTCAGGCAGAAAAGCAGATTGCCTGACTGGGAGAGATTCTCCACAGCTGGAGCATCGCACACACCATCTGGAATTTTTTAAATGTGCTTTCCCCAGGTGATCTGATTCTCAGAGTGCCAATGGAGATGGGAAAGGGGGAGACTGTATAGCTCAGAATAGCTGCAAATGCTCCCCAAATTATTTAATGAAATCTTGTTTGAATCAGTTTCAGCTTCTCTAAGCTGAGCCTCCAGTTTTGTGTTATTTCCTTACAACTAGTTGGATGTTTGGATTTTTAACCCCCTGAAGGTTTTCTATGTAGGGAAACAGAGCAATACTCATAGTTTAGTGGTCAAAAGAGGCATTTAAACTGTCAGATTTGGTCCAAATTTCTAGTACAGGCCAAGAAAGCCTTGTTTTCAGCCTACCCCTCAACTAATCTTAGCAATAATTTTGCCATCGCCAAATGGAGACCTTATACTAAGGTCCTCAGTTTTCATTTTCAGAAGGCCCAAACTCCAGATTTAAAACATTAAAGAAAAATAATGTTAAAAATAAAGAACAATCATAAACCCTTATAATAATGAAGGGTTGGTTTCCTTTCTTTCATAAGTATATATATTTGTGAATTTGTGTGGGGACTACAGAGGAACATGTGGTGACAGAAAGCAGTAAAGGACTTTGGAGTAGGAAGATGGAGTTAAAGATAGCTGAGGGAATTCTAACACACACACACACACACACACACACACACACACACACACACACACACCTGCTTTTCAGTTTGGGGTGATTGGTTTGAATTTGTTTGTTTGGTTTTCCATCTCTTCTTTGTGTGAAAGGGCAGACTAATTATTTTAGGCTTTTAGGCCACACAGGGTTTGTAACACTCACTCAATTCTGCAATTGTAGCACAAAAGCCACCACAGATAGAATGCAAATGATGGCTGTGGCTGCATCCAATACAACAATTGAAATTTGATTTTCATAGATTTTGACATTTCATCAAATACTATCCTTCTTTTGTCCGTTTTTAATCATTTAAAATGTTAGGACCATTGGTATCTTGCAGAATATACAAAAACAGGCAGTGAGTCAGATTTAAGCCATACTTGCCTAATCTCTGTTTTATACCAATAAAGATCATTATCCCACTTTCATTTCCTGAACTACGCAATGGTTCCAACAAAAGTCTTGCCTGTGACCTTGTCTGGCAGATTCTTTTTAATTAAAATGTTCTATCACATTGTGAAGGAATGTGGTATGGATACATAAAATAAGTTCCTTTCCCTCTTTTAAAGTCTCAAGAATATTCTATTTGCCTACTCTATTACTATATCTTCTTTTACTCTTACCAGTTACAAGGAGATCAGTCTATGGTAATGCTTAACATTTTCAGATATCTACAACTGCTTTCCTTTGATGATGACAAAGGATAATATAGGCATCTATAGTATCTCTATTTTTATTTAGATCAAAATATTAACATGCCAGACCAAACAAAATAGCATTTTTATCTTAGCAGACTTGTTTTTTTTATCCACAATGAATTCATATGTCATAAAAACAGATAGATATTGGTAAAAATTTTACAGAATAGTTTAAATTCTGTAATGAAAAGTTCAGGATAATATATTTTACAGTGTTCTCTGAAAGGACAATATCTAGGGAAAGGTACCAGCCAGGAGCTACAACCATAGACACGGTACTGCTCTTATACCATACATTAAGTTATAGAGGCATAAAAAATACATAAAAAGTGACATAGTAATCTCAATATTTCATATAATTTGACATATTAAAATTTTATAAAAATATGAAATTTCTCATAAATGTTAAAATAAAAACTATGAGAAATTTCAAATCCCAAAAATAAATGGAAAAAATGTCTTCTTCCTACCAAGAATAAAATTATTAAAATGTTAAGGAAAAAAATCAAAATATAACAAACCATTTCCCCCAAACTGGTGGAAAAATACTATGAATAGAAGAATGATCACTACAAAAGAAAAAGAAGCTGTCACACAGACAGTGAAGGACAGGCAATAAGGAAGAAGGGACATAATAGGGTAAGAGGGCCTAAGAGGTTAGATATCCTTAAGGCATATGTCAAGTTATAGTTTAATGCTTAAAGTCAATGATGGATTTAAAAGTTTAAGTGTGCAGTGTTTAAAATTCTATCAAAACATTTTATTAGGAAACACTAAAGAATAAAATTAATCAATTGTCGTCGTCTTTCCTGGGAAAGATTCTTTCTCCCACCCTTGGCATTCCTTGTAAGTGTCTGTAGGGTTTTGTGTATGGTTGAGGCCTCTTGGGCTTTCCCTGTATGTGTTAGCATTTCTATACATACAAGTAACATTATACAAACTGAACAAGTTGTACTTATGTATTTGGGAATGTGTGTGTGTGTGTGTGTGTGTGTGTGTGTGTGTGTGTGTGCGTGTGTATGTGCATGCACATGTACAAGCGGACCCATATGTGTAGATAACAACAAACAATGAAAAGTGAGCCCGTAAATTTAAAAAGGAACAATTTAAAAAATTTAAAAGGGGTATGTAGGAGAGTTTAGAGAGAGGAGAGGGAATAGAAAACTACATAATTATAATATCAAAATGAAAGAAATAATATTTTCAAAAAAAAATCACATTAACTCACTGGTGACAGATACAAATGAAAATTTATCAAGAAACTCAGAGAAGGCTGCATAGCAGGTTAGAATTTTCTCAACAATGTGGTCCTGCATAAAGGGTTCTACAAAGAAAAAAAAATGCAGACATTGAGAGGAAGAAGTGCTATATATGTCAGTGACAGAGAGAGAGGGGATGCTAGATACAGAGCTTGGACAGGGATAAAATCTACCAGTCATGGAAAAAAGAATTCATCAAATCAGAGAAAAAAGGAGTTAAAAAGGCCTAAATGGTACAATGTTAGACTGGGTAGCTAGGCAACCTAACTCCATGGCAGATCCATATCTCCTTTACATAGTCAATTTGTGGTAGTGATCAATGAGGATTTTCATATGACCTTCCTATGTATTAACTTTATAGACCAATCTTTGATTAAGAGAGGTAAGTAATTCACATATGGTTATGTAATGAGTTGTTGACATGTCTAGGACTGTGAGCTGTCTCCCAAATGACCCAATAGATTCCCACTGCAATACACTGCAAATTAAATACTCTGTATAAGAGGCTTTGAATTCATTTATAATAAAGTTAAACTTATAAGATGAAAATTCTACCTTGTAAGTGGCTTTTCACATGGTCATAAAGGGACAATGGTTGTACATACACCAAAAAGTTCCCTCTGGTGGGAAGGGGTGTAGAGGGAAGACCTTCTGAGAAAAGTCACTCCATGTCTCCACAGTCCCTATAAAGTGTTTTCCCTGTCAGTCAGCCACAGTAGGACTTTCCTGCATAGGGGTTAGAATCGTAACCAGCAGAGCACTCTAGAGCAGTGTTTCGTTTTACAGTAACCGTATGATGTCTTGTACGATGTCGTATGTCTTATTTGTCTTGTTTTGATTGGATGATTGCCTCCTTCAAGATCCCAGACTCTCTAGGAAACAGAGTCTTTTAATACCCTTGCTCTTCTCAGGCACCAGGTGTCAGATTCTTAGGAATATCATGCCTTCAGTAATACATGCTAAAAGAGAAATAACCAGTCACTTCTAGGTATAAACAAAATAATGAAATATCATGATCTTCCAAACTTTCCTTACATGCTCCCACTGATATTAAGTAGCTAAATCTTCTCATTAAATAATTTGAGGCTATTTTAAAAGGTGATTTTTCTTGTTGTATCTGTCCTTATCTCACTGCTGTCTACAAATACTAAGGCCTAAGAGACCAATAGCAGTACCATGGCCTTCAACAAGAGACTTAAATTTATAACCAGGTGATCCACTGAGACTTTAGCCAGTAATCTGTCCATACGCAAAGCTGATGGCCAGAGCCAGAAGTCATGAAGTAAGGAAAGTTAAAATCCAAAAGCTAAGCCAAGAGCTGTAATACAGAGTTGGCAGAGAGAAGCCAGGAAGGGAAATGGGTGTCAACTCTAAGCCAAGGAGTTACAAACACCTCATCTCCCCACAACCACCTAGAGAGACTGCACACCTACCACTGCTGCACTGGCCTCTAAACACAGCTGCAACATGCACCCCAAGAAACACTGAGCTGAAGAAAAGAACTAAGGCCTTTGTCTTAGTCAGGGTTTCTATTCCTGCACAAACATCATGACCAAGAAGCAAGTTGGGGAGGAAAGGGTTTATTCGGCTTACATTTCCATACTGCTGTTGATCACCAAAGGATGCAGGACTGGAACTCAAGCAGGTCAGGAAGCAGGAGCTGATGCAGAGGCCACGGAGGGATGTTCTTTACTGGCTTCCTTCACCTGGCTTGCTCAGCCTGCTCTCTTATAAAACCCAAGACTACCAGCCCAGAGATGGTCCCACCTACAAGGGGCCTTTCCCCCTTGATCACTAATTGAGAAAATGCCTTACAGTTGGATCTCATGGAGGCATTTCCTCAACTGAAGCTCCTTTCTCTGTGATAACTCCAGCTGTGTCAAGTTGACACAAAACTAGCCAGTACAATTGACCCCTTGTCAACTTGACACACAAAAACATCACTAGTAAGCCTCAACCCTTACAATCTTATTCATCCCCAAGATCTAAATAACTTTAAAAGTCCCACAGTCTTTACATATTCTTAAAATTTCAATCTCTTAAAATTCAAAGTCTTTTTACAATTAAAAGTCTCTTTAACTGTGGGCTCCACTAAAACAGTTTCTTCCTTCAAGAGGGAAAATATCAGGGCACAGTCACAATCAAAAGCAAAGGTCAATCTCCAACCGTCCAATGTCTGGGATCCAACTCACGATCTTCTGGGCTCCTCCAAGGGCTTGGGTCACTTCTCCAGCCAGGCCCTTTGTAGCACACGCGTCATCCTCTAGGCTCCAGATGCCTGTACTCCACTGCTGCTGCTGCTCTTGGTGGTCATCTCATGGTACTGGCATCTCCAAAACACTGCATGACCCCTTC
This sequence comes from Mus musculus, assembly GCF_000001635.26. Classification (NCBI taxonomy): domain Eukaryota; kingdom Metazoa; phylum Chordata; class Mammalia; order Rodentia; family Muridae; genus Mus; species Mus musculus. The sequence goes on from NC_000085.6 coordinate 43,236,883, forward strand.
AGTCCTGGGCCTTCAATTGCAACTGAGGCTGCATCTTCACCAATGGCCTTCCATGGCCTCTCACAGTGCCGAGCCTCAGCTGCTTTGCGTGACCCCTTCATGCCTTCAAAACCAGTACCACCTGGGTGACCCTTACATATTACCAAGTCCTGCTGCAGCAGGAGTACAACCTTGGCCATCTCTGGAACACAGCCTCTTTGTGCTTTCAGAAAACACTTCTCAGAAGATGTCACCTCAATGATGCTGGTCTCTTCTTAATCACCGCTAATTTCTTAGCTCCAGCTAACCAGCATCAATAGTCCCAGTAATGCAAAGTTTTTGCTTTGGTAGTTCTGGTATCTTGTTAATCACAGCTGATTCTTCAGCCCCAGCTAACCAGAACTACAGAATCTTCACAATCAAAACAGCAATGGCCCTGAAAAGAGTCTTTACTTTTCCCTCTGAAATTTCACAAACCAGACCTCCATCTTCTGCAGTGTTCTCAACATTATCTTCCAAGCTCCTACACAACATCTGACAGAGCTTTTAACAACGGATGGATCTTCAAGCCCAAAGTTCCAAAGTCCTTCCACAGTCCTCCCCAAAACATGGTCAGGTTGTCACAGGAATACCCCACTCTGCTGGTACCAATTTGTCTTAGTCAGGGTTTCTATTCCTGCACAAACATCATGACCAAGAAGCAAGTTGGGGAGGAAAGGGTTTATTCGGCTTACATTTCCATACTGCTGTTGATCACCAAAGGATGCAGGACTGGAACTCAAGCAGGTCAGGAAGCAGGAGCTGATGCAGAGGCCACGGAGGGATGTTCTTTACTGGCTTCCTTCACCTGGCTTGCTCAGCCTGCTCTCTTATAAAACCCAAGACTACCAGCCCAGAGATGGTCCCACCTACAAGGGGCCTTTCCCCCTTGATCACTAATTGAGAAAATGCCTTACAGTTGGATCTCATGGAGGCATTTCCTCAACTGAAGCTCCTTTCTCTGTGATAACTCCAGCTGTGTCAAGTTGACACAAAACTAGCCAGTACAGCCTTCATTATTCTGTGGCCTCTTAGGTTTCATCTCTTCTCTAGTGTCTCCTATTAGAGTATGAATTCCATTTCTAGCAGTTCAGGTTTAGATGTGTGTCCTTCCTTCTTCCCCGAATAAGTAACTGAATTTCTATGAAGCTCAGTTAAATAGTAGTAATCTGTGCCTTCACAGATTTCAGAATTATAAGGGAATTCTATATTTAAAAACCTATCAGATTTTACAAAACAAAGAAGTGGATTTTTTTTTAAAGAAAACATACTATAAAGAAGGAGCCAGGGCAACTGTTCCGTGATTCATGGTTCAAGTACTCGCCATGTAAACAAGAATGATCTCCAGAGTTGATAAAAATAATAGGTAGGCATGACAGCTCATCTGCAGTCCCAGTGTACTGAAATGAGGGGAATCTCCTACATGCGATGGCTAACCATCTAAGCCTCCCTAGTGAGACCCCACTTTACCATATCAGGTAGGGAGCAATGGAAGCCTCCTGAAGTTAGCCTGGGCATCCACACGCCCTTTACAGTCATGCTCATGGGCATCACCCCTGCCAACATATACATACACATGTGACAGATATTTAATAAAAATGTTAATATTCCTAATAAAATCTACACATTAATATGAAAAGGAAAAAACTCACACTTTGAAAATAAGGCAATAAAATTTACCAGCAATTCACAAGACAAATGTTCCATTGTCTTAGAGATTAAGAAATTGTAAACCAATCATGAGAGAGCATTTTTCAGCACGGCAGAAATTTTAAAGATTAATAAGATTAATGTTGGTGTGGGATAGTGGGAGGGGCAAGACACACAGTGTGAGAAATATAAAACATTTAGGTGAGCAATACACTTTTTAGCAATTAAAATGGGAATAGCCATTCTATTTCTACTAAGATTTCATGAAAATACATGCTTAAAGATATAGATTAAAATAACTAAAATATAAATACAACCTACATGTATACTTATATTTATTTGATGTTTGTTAGACACGTTAGTTTTAGACGTTAATAAACAAGAGTATGAAAATCTACACAACTGCTAAAAGTATCTAGTCTACATAAGGAAATCCAGGAGCATAGGCAGAAGAGTGAGGGGAGGGTTCACTGTCTCCAGTCTGTCCATCTCCCACCCATCCTGATGATGTCTGTAACAAGTCCTTTCTAGCCAGAAACAAAGGCATGCAAATGGATGGACCTGGAGGGCATCATCCTGAGTGAGGTAACACATTCACAAAGGAACTCACACAATATGTACTCACTGATAAGTGGATATTAGCCCAAAACCTAGGATACCCAAGATATAAGATACAATTTCTTAAACACATGAAACTCAAGAAAAATGAAGACTGAAGTGTGGACACTATGCCCCTCCTTAGAAGTGGGAACAAAACACCCTTGGAAGGAGTTACAGAGACAAAGTTTGGAGCTGAGATGAAAGGATGGACCATGTAGAGACTGCCATATCCAGGGATCCACCCATAATCAGCATCCAAACGCTGACACCATTGCATACACTAGCAAGATTTTATTGAAAGGACCCAGATGTAGCTGTCTCTTGTGAGACTATGCCGGGGCCTAGCAAACACAGAAGTGGATGCTCACAGTCAGCTAATGGATGGATCACAGGGCTCCCAATGGAGGAGCTAGAGAAAGTACCCAAGGAGCTAAAGGGATCTGCAACCCTATAGGTGGATCAACATTATGAACTAACCAGTACCCCTGAGCTCTTGACTCTAGCTGCATATGTATCAAAAGATGGCCTAGTCGGCCATCACTGGAAAGAGAGGCCCATTGGACACGCAAACTTTATATGCCCCAGTACAGGGGAACGCCAGGGCCAAAAAGGGGGAGTGGGCGGTTAGGGGAGTGGGGGTGGGTGGGTATGGGAGACTTTTGGTATAGCATTGGAAATGTAAATGAGCTAAATACCTAATAAAAAATGGAAAAAAAAACACTTAAAAAGAAAAAAAAAAAGAAACAAAGGCATGAATGCATGTTCCCAGCCTTTCCTTACTTCCTTGCAGATATATATCCCATAGATAAATCTTCTGATCAAATACATGTATGCTGTTCTTATAATACATTTTTCAGTATTCTCTAATCCACATAAACGTTTCATGGGTTTTTTAATAAAAATATTCATTTCACCCCAGTCAAAATGGATAAGGTAAAAAAAAAAAAAGTGTGAATGGGGCAAGGGAACACTTAATCACTGTTGGAGTACCATTATGTAAATCAGTGTGAAGGGGCATCAAAAAGCTGAAAACTGATCACCTATGGCCAAACTCTGCCATTCCTGGGCATAGTCACATAGGATTCCACACTCTACTACCGAGATATTTGCTCATCCTAGTTCAATGCTCATCTCTTCACAATTTCAGGAAATGGAAACATCCTAGCTGTTCATCAAGTAATGAATGAATGATAAAAATGGGGTATATTGAAACAATAGAAATTTATTCAGCCATGAAGGATAATAAAATGAAATCTATAAGTAAATGGATGGAGCTGGAAATAAATGTGTGAAATAACCCAGAACCCCCCTCCCCCGCCCCAAACTCTCTCATGTTTACTCCCACCCGTAGATGTTAGCTTTCTATTCTCAGACATATGTGTTTCATATGAAAGACCAAAAGCTATCAAGAAATTACTAAGGAACCATAGGGTGGGCTTTCAGGAGAGGGGAGGTGGAATACACTGGTACAAAGGGTAGAGAGGAATAATGGAACAGAATGGGTTAAAGTAGGGTGGAGGTGAAGAGCAGGGTAGAGGACACAGTAGAGGAGGGAAAGTTAACAGTAAAGTAAGTTATTTTTTAAAAAGATATATGTAAGCCTACTAAGGTAGAAATTTCCATATATGTGTGTGCATATATATTCATAAAGAGTTAAAATGAAGTTCCTCTATAACAAGGCAACAATGGTCGGGCAGTGGTGGTACACTTCTTTAATCCCAGCACTCAGGAGGCAGAGGCAAGTGGATTTCTATGTTCGAGGCCAGCCTGGTCTATAGAGTGAGTTCCAGGACAGCCAGGACTACACAGAGAAACCCTGTCTTGGGGGAAAAAAAAAAGACTAACAAGTCAACAATGGCCCTACAGACAACAGAGAGTAGCAAATAAAATTTCTAGTGCCAATGGGTTACTTCTCTTGGAGTTGCTGGCCAGTGAGATCCTACAAACAAACACCCAAACATTATAGGCCACTGTCATTGTTCTTGGCTACCCTCCAGGATTTAGTGGTAAAAATCTATCACTGAAGATACCATATGCTTCAGTCATAGAAAGTGGAAAACTCAGACTGGTGCTGACTTAGAAGCTTCATCTGTACTGGTTAGTTTCCATGGCTCTGGAAGGGACTGTGTACACGACCAGATGAGACAAATAGCCATCCATCATGTGCATCTGTGAACCCTGTGAGCTGTATACAAGATATGTGCACTAGTATAATAGTGGCATGAGCATCATGGAAGCCAACAAGCACTTCCTGCTTGGATGCAAGCCCTGCTTTACAGAATGAACCCATATCTGGCACTATTACAGGGCCAGGAACCTGTGCAAGCCTGGCTCTGTGCTCTAGGGAAGAACCTACTATGATTCTTCTAAAAGGAGAGTGGTAGACTGATTCCTTAACAACTTGCCATTATACAAATAGATCAGTGTATCTCTAAATCTGAGGAACATCCATTTATAATAAATGGTGATTAACATGGAGACCCACAACTGGCTAATGTGTAGAGAATGAAAGTACAGAATTCTAATCCTAAACATGCAAACTATGCCTACTCCTCCCAAGGCTCAGGTATCATTACAAAAGATGAGTAGGAAGATGGTAAGAGTCAGAGGCAGTAAACAACTACAAGAAAACAGTGCCTTCTGGACACAACAGGGCAGCTGCACAAATAAACTCACAGCAACCCAAACAGCACACATAAAACTTGTACAGCTTATAGTAAGATAAAAAGCTCAGCATGGAGATGGGAACTGGGCACATTATAAGTTGTTAGCTGCTGGGAGATGGAGAAACAATTTTTCTTCAAATGCCCTGGTAAGTCAACCATGCTGCAGTGAGAGAACATATATGAGAATGTTTGGGCTACAGAGTTGGTCTTGAAGGGAAAGAGAAAATTGTACAAGGTTGAGTTGGATGGGGAGGGAAGGAAGAGCAGATCTGGGAAGAGTTGGGAAAGTGAGTATGACCAAAACATGTACAGAAATCTCAAATAACAAATTGTAAAAAACAAAAAAAAAAAAAACAAAAAACAAAAAACAAATCATGAGACTGAGTGTTGGAAGATGATGAGGAGCTGAGACAGGGGAGTTAAGGGAGTGGGCAGATGTTTGTAAGTAAATACATAATACATAAATACATAATAAACCACAAAAATGTTTTCTGAACTCTATTATTGTGCATATATCTTTATTATATACAAAATATTATGGGGACTGTAAAGCAATATACACAGGTTAATATAAATGTTACATTTATTAACCAAACTGAATTAAAAGTGATACACAAAAGTAATGTACAATTTATGAACAGAATTTCTTATAATTACCTAAAAGTCAAGAAAATGAAAAAATGTGTTATTTCTGTCTACTTAAGAATATTATCATTCTGGATTTTAAAAAGCTCTCTACTTTTTATAGTGTGTGTGTGTGTGGCGGGGGGGGGGGGGTCAGCTCTCTTCTCCTACCTTGTGGGCTGCAGAGACTGAACTCAGTCTATCAGACTATTGATAGCACATTTGCTGAAGCACTATCTATCTCAGGGCTCACAGCCTCTGTAGAGGAGCACGTGCTACTCGTCCTTTCATTATTATAGCAAAGGTTTTATTTCAGCTTACAGTCTGGAAGGTTTTAGTCCATGATTAATTTGCTCAATTGTTTTGATCCTGTGGATTTCAGCTTACAGTCTGGAAGGTTTTAGTCCATGATTAATTTGCTCAATTGTTTTGATCCTGTGGCAAGACAGCACATCATGATGAAAGGATGTGGCAAAGCCTAGTCACTCGCCTCATAACCCACACAAAAAGACAGAGACAAAGGTCAGGGTCCCACGATTCCCTTCAAGACCATACCCCTGTGACTGAATGACCTCCTTCCTATTGGGACTTTCGTTAAGAGAGATTTTACTACCTTCCATTAGCACTGCTTGCTGGAGGCTATTCTAGATCCACACTATAGAAAATAGAGTCAAGAGAAATTCTTCTATAAAGATTTTCCTTTTATATTATTGCTTTCATGCTTAAAGAAGGTTATAAACATTAACATTATTCCTAGAACATGATATCTTGACATAATCTTAAATATGAACATATTTCTCTGACAAAAGATCACCAGGTTAATTTTTTGTGATCATCAATCTAAATATATATTCTTTACACATTTTATCACTGATGATATTTAAATGTTACAATTTTATCAAGACAATAATTACAAGAAAATCATGCTGACCTGAACAAAGAAACACTATTCAGAATCCTTGGGTCAGGACAATTTGTCATCAGGAAGCCCAATTTCCCATGTGTACCAATTTTCTTTTAGTGCTACTTCTGAAAAGGATCCATAGCTTCCTTCTAATAAACCCATTTTCAAGAAAAGATATAAAGAATATACATTGATGAGTAAACATACACAAAACAATAAAGCTTAATTTTACAAATCAATTGTTTTTATTTAACAGAACACCAAAAGTTGACAGCTATTGACAGAGAAGCAAATTGTCCTTATAGAACAGATAAACAAGCAGGCAGTGCAGTAAAATATGGTGATTGTTTTAGTAGAAAGTGATGGTTAGTTTGAATTGTCAACTTGATACAACCTAGAACTTCCTGGAAAGAGAATCGCAAAGTGAGATGATCTTAGTCAGGTCAACCTGTGGGTTTATATGTGTTGGATTATCCTGAGTAACCTTAATTTAGGTAGGAAGACAGATCCACTATGCGTAGCACCATTCACTACACTGGAATCCTGAACTGTATAAGAGTGAGACAAGCTACCTGTCAGTTAGCACTCGTGAACTAATTTATTACCCTCTCCTCTTAGTTGCATATGTGACGTGACTATCTGAGTCCAACTCCTGATGCCTTGACTTCCCCACAATGATGGCATGTAACCCAGAATTCAGAGCCAAATAAATTTTTTCTCACTTAAGTTTCACTAGTCAGGATTATCAGTCTGTTAAAGCAACAGGATGAGAAACTAGACATAGAGTTAAGACAGGTGCTAAAGGAGAGGAAGTGAAAGCGAGTATAGCACTCACAGAACTCTAAGAGAAATACTCAAGCCAAGGCTTAGGAATGAGTGGGCACTAACCAGACAGAGCCAGGTGGGAAGACGACAGCGTGAAGAATGACTTCCTGAGACCTCTGAGATCACATCGTCTCTTCATCCAAGGGATGTCTGCTCTTGATGAGCACTAAAGTTGAGAGTAATATAAGCATCCTAATTTCCAGTTCTTTTCATTATCTGGAATAATATTTCTCTCACTTTACCTCCATTCAGCTCCAAGTAATCATAGAAAATGACTGAACTAGTAAAATGAGAAGTCACAGCAAACCACAAACACAAGGCAGAAACTGAACAAACACAGGCAGACAGCTGGGGAAAGGGTTTTGGAAAATCTTTCTCTAGAAGAAAAAAACTGTTTTGGACAAAACAGACTTTTCAGCAACAGTGTATATGCCACTAAAGATTGTAGCTTTGGCAGGGTAGTAAATATTCAACCCCAAGGTCCTAACAGAATGCATATCTGGATAGTCTCTGCCAAACCAAGATTACAAACTACTACTATATCTTCTGAAGTAAAAATAATCAGCAATAAATTTATCTTTTTTTCAAATAAGCAATACTCACAGGGGAATTCATAGCTTTAAATGCCTCTGTGGGGGAGGGAAAAGAATCCCAAATCTGCAGCCCAAGTTCCCACCACAGGAACCAAGTCTGAAAAACAAATTCAACCCAAATCCCAAAAAACAAAGAAAACAGCAATGATTAGAATAGAGAGCAATTAAAATGAGAGGTAAAATGAATAAAACAACAAAAAAATGTTAAGCTGAAATCATAAAAAATAAATAAACCAGATTTTAAAAAATTATCTTTAATCTTTTTTCCAATTTTTATTAGGTATTTTCTTCATTTACATTTCAAATGCTATCCTGAAAGTTCCCTATACCCTTCCCTCCCTCCCCTACCCACCCACTTCCACTTCTTGGCCCTGATGCTCCCCTGTACTGGGGCATAGCATCTTTAATCTTTTTTTACAGTCCAGTCAGTTATCCCACTCCCGGTCTGCCCTTCAACTTTTAACAAACCCCCTAGGGAAGGAAAGAGAGGAAGGAGGAGGTAAGAAAACAAGAAGGGAGATGAAGAGGGGAAGGGAAGAAGAGGGTGGAGGGGAAAGGAGGGAGAAATGGAGGAGAGAAGGGAGGGAAGCAGAGGGGAGAAGGAAAGGAGAAGGCAGAGACAGAGAGAACTGGGATCAGTGATGTAGATATTAGACACGCAACCCAACTCCTAGGGAGAATCTGGACTCTAGGGTCATTTACTCTTCTGTTCCATGCTGACCCAGAGGGAAGGAGGACTGTTAACAACAGTCACTTTAAACCATTTTCTCTCACCTCACTACCCTTAAGGCTTCTTGAGTATGCCAGGTTCTTGTCAGTACCACAAGACAACCATTCTTTTAGCAGCCCCAGAGAAACTAAGGCGTTGGACGCATAATCTATTTTCTTTTCTCACTGGAGGTAATTGTGAAGCTAAGATTTTTCTTCCATTCAGCCCTGATGAGCTAAGGGATTGGTTACAGTGACTGCCAGCCAACCATTTAGCCCTACTTGTTCCTTGACACTCTCCAACAATCAGATCATAAGTAGTAATCTTGAACAATCCCCAAATAGACTAGGACACTGGAGATGTTATACATTATCCATACCCAGGAAAAAGCTTGGATCTTGGGATAGCAACAGTCCGAGTTATTTACTTCCATGCTTTAGAAAGGATAATGCTGGATGGATTTCTCAGAATTCCCATCAGGTTCTAAGTAGTTATACATTTTCCTGAACTATAAGCATTTCTGCACTAATTTTCAGATGTCTCACAAATGCAATGTCTTCATTCTTATGGCTGAACTGGTGAGTTTGTGGGGAAAGAATCTGCAGCTTCCTACTCCTTCATTCCAAATTGTTAAAGATGCCATTGGTGAGAATGTGGGCTTTAGTAGAAACTGATATAACAAGACTTTTCTTTTCACATTGATAATCCAAAGTTTCTCCAACAACCACATTTGGCACAGTTTATATGTAACAAGTTTCTACCTTTTAATAAAGCTAACTTTAGAATACTTATGCTTTTTACTTGGAATTTATGGTCACTTGATCTTTGACAAGGGAGCTAAAACCATCTAGTGGAAAAAAGACAGCATTTTCAACAAATGGTGCTGGCACAACTGGCTGTTATCATGTAGAAGATTGAGAATTGATCCATTTCTATCTCCTTGTACTAAGGTCAAATCTAAGTGGATTAAGGAACTCCACATAAAACCAGAGACACTGAAACTTATAGAGGAGAAAGTAGGGAAAAGCCTCGAAGATATGGGTACAGGGGAAAAATTCCTGAATAGAACAGCAATGGTTTGTGCTGTAAGATCGAGAATCAATAAATGGGACCTCATAAAATTGCAAAGCTTATGCAAGGCAAAAGACACCGTCAATAAGACAAAAAGACCACCAACAGATTGGGAAAGGATCTTTACCTATCCCAAATCAGATAGGGGACTAATATCAAATATTTATAAAGAAGTCAAGAAGGTGGACTCCATAAAATCAAATAACCCCATTAAAAAATGGGGCTCAGAACTGAACAAAGAATTCTCACCTGAGGAATACCGAATGGCAGAGAAGCACCTGAAAAAATGTTCAACATCCTTAATCATCAGGGAAATGCAAATCAAAACAACCCAGAGATTCCACCTCACACCAGTCAGAATGGCTAAGATCAAAAATTCAGGTGACAGCAGATGCTGGCGTGGATGTGGAGAAAGAGGAACACTCCTCCATTGTTGGTGGGATTGCAAGCTTGTACAACCACTCTGGAAATCAGTCTGGCGGTTCCTCAGAAAATTGGACATAGTACTACCGGAGGATCCAGCAACACCTCTTCTGGGCATATATCCAGAAGATGTCCCAACTGGTAAGAAGGACACATGCTCCACTATGTTCATAGCAGCCTTATTTATAATAGCCAGAAGCTGGAAAGAACCCAGACGCCCCTCAACAGTGGAATAGATACAGAAAATGTGGTATATTTACACAATGGAGTAGTACTCAGCTATTAAAAAGAATGAATTTATGAAATTCCTAGGCAAATGGATGGACCTGGAGGGCATCATCCTGAGTGAGGTAACCCAATCACAAGGGAACTCACAAAATATGTACTCACTGATAAGTGGATATTAGCCCAGAAACTTAGGATACCCAAGATATAAGATACAATTTGCTAAACGCATGAAACTCAAGAAGAATGAAGACCAAAGTGTGGACACTTTGCTCCTTCTTAGATTTAGGAACAAAACACCCATGGAAGGAGTTACAGAGACAAAATTTGGAGCTCTGACGAAAGGATGAACCATCTAGTGATTACCATATCCAAGGATCCGTCCCATAATCAGCTTCCAAACGCTGACACCATTGCATACACTAGCAAGAGTTTGCTGAAAGGACCCAGATATAGCTGTCTCTTGTGAGACTATGCCGGGGCCTAGCAAACACAGAAGTGGATGTTCACAGTTAGCTATTGAATGGATCACAGGGCCCCCAATGGAGGAGCTAGAGAAAGCACCCAAGGAACTAAAGGGAACTGCAACCCTATAGGTAGAACAACAATATGAACTAACCAGTACCCCGGAGCTCTTGTCTCTAGCTGCATATGTATCAAAAGATGGCCTAGTCGGCCATCAATGGAAAGAGAGGCCCATTGGACACGCAAACTTTATATGCCCCAGTACAGGGGAACGCCAGGGCCAAAAAGGGGGAGTGGGTAGGTAGGGGAGTGGGGGGGTATGGGGGACTTTTGGGATAGCATTGGAAATGTAAATGAGGAAAATACCTAATTTAAAAAAAAAAAAGAAATGTAGTTTGTTTAGGTAAAAAAAAAAAAAAAGCACAGGAGATGGGGCTCATAGAAGTATTTATAAGTGACAAATAAGCAGGAAGAAATTTAAATGTTTATAAACCAAAATATCTTGAAATAGATGTGGGTCAGACACAGTTGAAAGACATCTAGGTTGTTTCTAGGACTATTATGAATAAAGCTGCTATCAACAGTTGAGCAAGTGTTCTTGTGGTAGAACAGAGCGTCCTGTGGGAATGTGCCCAGGAGTGGTACAGCTGGGTCTCAAGGAAGATTTCTCAAGTCCTAGTTTCCTGAGAAACTGTCAGATTGATTCTAAAGTAGCTATACAAGTCTGCATTCCTACCAGCAGCAGAGAAGTGTTCCCCTTTCTCCATGTCCTTGCCAGCATGAGTGGTTACCTGTGTTTTTGATCTTAGCCATTCTGACAGGTGTAAGATAGAACTTCTGGGTCATTTTGATGTGCATTTCCCTGATGACTAAGGATGCTAAAAATGTCTTTAAGTGTTACACAGCCACTGAGACTCCTCTGTTGAGATTTCTCTATTTAAATATGTACCATACTTTTAATTGGATTATTTGGTTTGTTGATGTCTAGTTTCTTGAGTTCTTTATATATTTTTTATATCAGCCCTGTCAGATATGGAGTTGATGAAACTCTTCTCCCATTCTATGGGTCCCACTTTGTACTATTGACAGTGCTCTTTGGTTTATAGGGCTTCTCAGTTTCATGAGGTCCTATTTACTAATTGTTAATCTTAGTGCCTACACTACTGTTTTTCATTTTAAAGAAAAAGAATATAAAATCGACCGGTTGTAGGGGGAAGAATTTAGGTGGAGTTGGGGGACAGTAAGGAATACAATAAAAAATATGTTATATGAAATTTTCAAAGAATAAATTAATTGAAAAATATATAACAAAAACCTAAATTATGTCATTTGGTCATTTGGTAACAAAATAAACTTATGATTACTATATGAAGCATAAAAGAATACTGAATAGGTGCAAATGTACCTTACAGCACTAAGCAAGCTTTTAATTAGAGATCACTACTTTGTACTCTAAAACCAAAACAGGTTTGAAAATAAAGATATCAACCAAATACATCATATCAAGTTGCAGTAAAACTAGGCACCTTCCCTCATATTAAGACTGAACAAGGCAACCCAGTAGAAGGAAAAGAGTCCCAAAACCAGGCAAAAGAGTCAAAGACAGCCCCTGGTCCCACTGTTAGGAACCCAACAAACAGAACATGCTACAAAACTGTAACATATATGCAGAGGGCCTAGAATGAAACTGTGGCCGGCAGGCAGGGGATCTCAGATTGAAGAATCTTGGCAGAAAGTGGAGTCACACACAGAAATCTCCCTCAGCAAGAACTTACCAGTTTGACTTGTTGGAACTGGTAATGTTCACAGCTGTCCCCATAACTGTAAAAATTACTACAAAGAACAATGAGTAAGTTAGTTAAACCATATTCATCTCAGCTAAGAGATAATGCTGAGGTCATATAGTCTATTTCATTTTATTTACATTTAATACTAAATTTTATTTAAATTAAAATTTTCTACTTTAATCATTTAGTTGTTTTGTTTTAGCATGTATCTCAAATAAATAGGCTTTTATGACCATTCTTTTGGTGCACCTATGCTGTGAGAGTCTCTCTGTCATTTCTTATACCTATAACCGTTCTACTCTTCTTCCCACTCATAATTTACTCCCTTTCCCAATTTTCTCCTTTCTTCCTTGTTTTATTATTGATTAAAATTCTGGATAAGTATAAACTACATTCTCCACAATAACCAGTCCAAGAGTGCAGAAAATACTTTAAGGAATACGATTAGAAAAAGAAGAAAGATGGTCTCATGAATAAGAGAACAGATCAAAATACATTTTGTGAAAAGAGTAGACAAATAAAGGAGAGCTGTAAGGAATCTGTTGTGTCCAGCAGAGTAAACAAGAAAATGCCTAGTACTCACAGGGAAAAACCGGAAATAACTATTCTCAATAGTAATAAAATTAATTGGCAATGGCCAAGTAAAAGATGCACATGGCTAACTACATTAACATTAGGATCCAACTTTCTGTTGTCTCAGGAAATACACCTCACCAGCAAAGATACAAACAAACAACCTGAGAGTCAAAGGATGGAAACAGCATGCCAAACAAATGAAAACTTAAAACACTGTGACTTGGCTGTTCTGATATTTAATGAGTTAACGTCAAACCAAAACACAACAAAGAGAGATAAGGAAAGCCATTACCACTAAGAACAATTTATCAAGAAAATATAACAACTGTAAATATGTATACTTTAAATGTTTGATCCCCAGTTTCATAAAATATATACTTACAAAGCATGAAAAGTCAGATAGGCCATTTACATTAAGAAAGGGAGAACAGAAGCTGGGCGTGGTGGCGCACACCTTTAATCCCAGCACTCGGGAGGCAGAGGCAGGCAGATTTCTGAGTTCAAGGCCAGCCTGGTCTACAAAGTGAGTTCCAGGACAGCCAGGGCTACACAGAGAAACCCTGTCTCAAAAAACAAAAAGAAAAGAAAAGGAAAGGAAAGGAAAGGAAAGGAAAGGAAAGGAAAGGAAAGGAAAGGAAAGGAAAGGAAAGGAAAGGAAAGGAAAGGAAAAAAGAAAGGAAGACCAGAACACTGCACACTCATCTTAAATAGGTCTTCCAAACTAAAAATTGATAAAGAAATTTCAGAGGCAAACTATGTCACTGACAAATTAAACTTATCAGAAATCTACATGTTTTCTTCTTAGCAATCTATAGACATTCTCTTAAGCCCACATTATAGCCCACAAAGCAAAACTTAACAAATATAAAATTTTTAAAGTCTATTTTAATTCTTTTTTTGCTACATATAGCCATGCAGTGTGACTAGCACCATTAGTTGAAAATACTGCTACCTGCTGCCCCACCACCGTGTATTTTTGCCTTATTTAATAAAAAATCGGGTGTCCAAAGATGTGAAGATTTGTGTCCGGGTTTTCAGTTATATTCCATTGATCATGTGTCTGTTTTTGTACCAAACCATGCTGTTCTTTTAATACTAATAGTACAATTTGAAATAGAAGATTGTGATAACCACCCTCCATGGCTTTGTTGGTTTGTTTGTTTATAATTATTCAGGATTATTTTAGCTATCCTAGGTTTTTTGTTTCTATATAAGGTTGAAAATCATCCTTTCAAGATCTGTGAAGAATTATGATAGGAATTACATTGAATCTATACATTGCTTGTATCAGAATAACCATTTTTATGATATTAACTCCACCAATCCATGAGCATGGGAGATCTTTCCATCCTAAGGTTTTTATTATTCAAGTCTTTCAGTTGCTTGGTTACAGATACTCCCAAGATATTTTATATTGTTTGAGGCTATTATGAAAGGTGATGTTTCCATGGTTTCTTTCTCAGTCCATTTGTCACTTGTATATAAGAGGCTTACTGATTATTGTAAATTAATTTTGTATCCATCTGTCTTAGTTAGGGTTTTACTGCTATGAACAGACACCATGACCAAGGCAAGTCTTATAAAAAAAACAATATTTAATTGGGGCTGGTTTACAGGTTCAGAGGTTCAGTCCATTATCATCAAGGTGGGAGCATGGCAGTATCCAGGCAGGAATGGCACAGGAGGAGCTGAGAGTTCTATGTTTTCATCCAAAGGCTGCTAGTGGAAGACTGACTTCCAGGCAACTAGGGTGAGGATCTTATACCCACACCCACAGTGACACACCCATTCCAACCAGGTCACACCTATTCCAACAAGGCCACACCTTCAAATGGTGCCACTCCCTGGTCCAAGGATACCATGGAGTATCACACCATCACACCATCCATTTTGCTGAAAATGTTTATCAGCTATAGGATTTCACCATTGGAATTTTTACAGTCATTGATTATGCTATCATATCCTCTACAAATAACAATATTTTGACTTCTTCCTTTCCAGTTTCTGTCCCATTGATCTCCTTTAATCTTCTTACTGCTCTATTTAAGACTATAAGTACTATATTAAATAGATATGGAGAAAGTGGACAACCTTGTCTTGTTCCTGATTTGAGCAAAATTGCTTTGAGTTTCTCTCAATGTAAGCTGATGCTGGCTATGGGCTTGCTGTTAACTGTCCTTATTATGTTGAGGTATGTTCCTGCTATTCCTAATCACTCCAGGACTTTTACCATGAAAGGGCATTGGATTTTGTCAAAGGCCTTCTTGGAATATAATGAGATGATTAAGTGGATTTTTATCTTTCAGTTGTTCAGATATGGATTATATTTATCAATTTATGTATGTTCAACTGAAAGGATGATATAAACCTCACTTGTCTCCATTTAAGGACTAGGCCTGATTTAGAAAAGAGGGCTATAAGGCACCAGCTCCAGGAACAGACCATTAGTCCCAGAAACTAGGTCATAAGGCACCAGCTCTCAGAACAGACCATAAAATCCAGAAACAAGGTCATAAAATCCCCTCCCAAAGAACAGCCTGGGGATAACCACAAAACTGGGGAAGTATGTTTTCCCAGAATGGGCCATCTGTGCTGGGAAGCCCTATCTCATCCTATGGTTAAACATTCAAAACATAGAAGTGCAGGGACCACCTGAAACCCCCTAGCACCGACCATTGAAATTTTAGATTACTTAATCCTTCTAGAGAGTTCTCCTGGTTCCCTATAAGAAGGCCTGCTTGCCTTTGTCTGGGGTTGCCATTTTGGAGAGTGGTTCACTCTGCATTCTGGTTGTTTCTGCAGAATAAACACTCTTTGTCTTTGCATATTATCTGAGTTTGGAATTTTCCTTCAGCAATTTTCAGACCCTTACAGAACCATCATTTTATCTATGGGATGAAATCTACTTGATCAAGGTGAATGACTTTTTGATGTGTTCTTGGATTTGTTTTGGAAGTATTTTATTGAGAATTTTTGCATCTATGTTCATAAAATAAACTGTTTGGGTCTTTGTTGGGTCTTTATGTGGTTTGAGTATCACAGTAACTATGGCCTCATAAAATGAACTGGGCAATGCTCCTTCTTGTTTCTATTTTGTAGAATAATTTTCTCACCCTACCAAAAACTTACTCCAAATGCATCAAAGACTTCAACATAAAACCAGATATACTGAACCAGACAGAGAGAATTAATAGGTCTCTCTTTCTTGTGCCTTCTGTGTATCTTGGTCTGTTCCTTCTTCTTTCTGTGTTTCGTCCAATTACAAGGTGTTAGTTTTTGTTTTATCTTATTATATTTTATTACGTTTTGTATTATGATTATTATTATTATCCCTTAGCAGCTTGTTTGTTCTCTAATGAGAGATAGAAATGAGGAGGAACTGAATGGAATGAATGTACAACTCCTGAGGAGGAATGTGGCTTTCTGCATAATAAAGAGCTGGCAGTCTGAGATGCACACAGATGCAGGGAGATGCCCCAGCAAAAAGCCAATAGCTCTAAGCTATATAGATGTCTCCTGTCTCTCTGTCTTAATTAAACCTCAAACAGGATCCTCAAAAGCCCCTCAATACCCTAAAAATTCACTGAATGGGCTGCCTGGGGTCACCGCCTCTCTTTTGGGTGCAGGATGAGCCCAGAACACTGGAACGATAAATTCCTGTTGCTTATGCATTGATTCCCTGACTCCGAAAGGTTCACTCAGGAGTCCAGTAGCTAAGGCTCATCAGAGTTTTACACTCTCATATGCAGATCCTAGATTTTAATCTTTCTCTCCTCCCCCCTTTTGTATATGTATGTGTGTCTATGTGTGTGCACACATGCTAGTGGGTGTGTGTAAGCATGTATGTGTCATGTGACTATAAAGGGAAGATTTCTTAAGAGAGGGGAGGAAGGTTACAAAAGAGAAAGAGAGCAGGTACTTGAGTCAAATGAAAATGCATAACTTTCCAGAACCACTAGGATACAGCCAAGGAGGATCTCATAAAATTTTATAGCTAAGTGCTTACATAGAAAATAAAAGAGATTACAAGCAACGTAAGATATACCTCCCAGTTACAAAAAATAAAGCCAAGTCAACTGTACTAGACAGTAAGAAATACTGAGGATTAGAAAAGAAATTAACAAATGGAGACCAATAAAGTAAAGAATTAGTTCTTTGAAAAAATGGAATTACATATATCTCATTAAAATCTATTTTAAATGGATCAAAGATTGTAATACAAGACTGAACTTTGAAATTGTTAAAGAAAAAAAACATTTCAAGTTATAGACACAGGAAGATTTTTTTTTCTCTTCAGATGACTTGACTAGCACTGTAATCCACCCCAAAAACATGCTAATGAGATTTCATGAAATTTATCTACAGTAACTGTGTAGATTTCATGAAATTAATCAAATCTACACAGGGAAGGAAACAATCCCTAAGGTGAAGAGGCAGCCTACAGCCTGGAGGAAAATCTTTTTAGACTATATATCAGACAAGATTTTAATATGCAGAATATGAAAACTATAAAAATTAAACACAAAAGTCTTCAAATCAGCACATAACCTCTGAACTGAATAGATATTTATCAAAAAGAAAAAAAAAGAAAAAGAAATGGCCAATAAACAATAGGAAAGGTATTCTATCTCCTTAGGCACCAAAAAAAAAAAAAATGCAAAGTACAACTATGTTGGGATTCCAGGTCCCCCTGCTAAGAATGGCTAACATCCAAAGCACAAATGACAGATGTTGGCAAGGATGTGGGGAAAGAGGAACCTTATCAACTGCTAGTGGGAATGTGAAGATGTGCAGCCACTATAGAAATCAAAATGGAGGTTCCTCAAAAACTAGAATAGAACTACTATATGATCTAGAGACAGCACACTTAGAGATGGATAGTGGTACATATAGTCCACAGAATTCTATTCATCTATAGAGCAAAGTAAAATCATGACACTTACAGAAAAATGAACAGAACTGCAAATCCTGCTACACAAGATATGCCAGACTCAGAAAGATGAATACCACATTTTCTCTTGAGGAGGTCAGTTCTGGGCCTTTGGGAAATTCCACTAAGCACCCCTCCCCTCCCCTCCTGGAAGAGAGAGGTCATGAGGCACATAGGCATCCATGGCCTCTGGAAGGGAAGGGAGAGGCTCTTTGCATTCCTCAGAAAGACCACAGGAGGGACCATTGGCCACACTTGCTACCTCATTCCCTAAGGATAAATCAGTTTAAAAAGTCACACTGTACTGCCAATAACATTGTGCCTAGTTGCTGATGCTCTACTCTGCCTCTGAAAACTGTATAAAAATTCACTGAATGGGCTGCCTGGGGTCACCGCCTCTCTTTTGGGTGCAGGATGAGCCCAGAACACTGGAACGATAAATTCCTGTTGCTTATGCATTGATTCCCTGACTCCGAAAGGTTCACTCAGGAGTCCAGTAGCTAAGGCTCATCAGAGTTTTACACTCTCATATGCAGATCCTAGATTTTAATCTTTCTCTCCCCCCCTTTTGTATATGTATGTGTGTCTATGTGTGTGCACACGTGCTAGTGGGTGCATGCAAGCATGTATGTGTCATGTGACTATAAAGGGAAAATTTCTTAAGAGAGGGGAGGAAGGTTACAAAAGAGAAAGAGAGCAGGTACTTGAGTAGCTGTGGCATGAAAGTGAAGGAGGCAGTGTTACAGAATGAGGCCAGAAGTGAAGAGTAAAGAAGTAAAGAGGGACAGGGAGGAACTGATGAGAGGAGAGCATGAGTATTTTAAGAAGTGTGCACAGACATGCCATAGTGATATTCTATACCAACTTTATAACTTTTTTCTATTTTATGTGTACAGGTGGTTTTGTCCGTATCTATAAACCACATGCATGCCTGGTGCCTACAGAGTCCAGAAGAGGGTGTCATATCCACTGCACTGGATTTACAAATGATTGTAGCAGCCATGTGGATGCTGTAAGCAAACCCACGTCCTTTGGAAGATCATCCAGTGCTCATGACCACTATGCCATCTCTCCAGCCCCATCTGCGTTAACTTTAAAAGCTAATAAAACACAATGGTGTAATAAGTTATTGAATTTTAAAATAAATAATGCATTTTATGAAAAACAAAAATTGCAGTAAAAACAGAGGAAAGACTACAAGGACTGTGACACAGGCTGGGCACGACTATGAAACTGAGAACAATGTCCATTAATGAGTCCCATCAAGACTCACAAAGCCGCATGTGACTATGAAAACATTTTGTCTTGTTTTGTTGATTTTTAAGTAGTTACTCAAGGTTTTCCACCAAAAGAAAAGACCTAATTACCCCATTTTTAAACATGAAATAGAATATACCACTAGGTATTGGAAAAAGGCTGCCATTTACAGCCAGGTCAGAAGTCTAAATTTATTTGGCTTGTGCCCTTTGCAGTAACGACCATAAAACACAATTCTTCCTCATCCTGAAATAAATGCTAAACAGAGCAATGCTTCAGAATGTCAACAGAATGCCACAGAGAAACATTTGCTTTTCTTGGTAACCAGTGCATTTAAGGGCGCTGGAGTTCATACTTGGAATTCCAGAAAACTAAAGACAAAGCAACGCTTTCAGGCTTTTCCCCTTAAGGAAAATACTGGGAGAAAACTAAAATGCAAAGAAACTCTTCGCCTATATTTTCCACCTTTCACTCTCACACACATACATACACACACACACACACACACACACACACACATAAACATGCACATATGAATACACAGACACACAGACACACTTGCACACCCACATGCATACCTATGCAGATACACACCCACAAACAAACCCACAGACTCCCACATGTACACACACAGAGTCTCCCATGCACAGACTCACAGACATACATAGGCACACACTCATGTGCGCACACACGCATAAACTAAAAGGGGGAAATGCAGAGAAAATCTCTTGTGTACTGTATGGATGTAACATCTGTCAATCAAAACTGATTAGCTGTAGCAGAGGCAGAAAATAGAAGGTGGGACACCTGATAAGGATCCTGGGATAAAGCTAGGTATAAGAGATTTGGGCCCCCAGGAACTGGAAGGGGAACAGGCGTGGAACCTGAGCAGAACTCAGATCAGAATAAACAAGTTCTGAATTTATGAGCTAGTCAAAAAGGAAGCCATGGCTATTTGGCCAAGTTATGGGTAAATTCAATTTGAGTATCAGAGCCATTATTCCAGGAGCTTGGGGCCAAGAGAAAAATTGCCCATTTCACACATGTACACATGTGTGCGTGCGCGCATGCACATGCACACACACATACACACACACACTCAGGCACATTCATTCCTACGTTAGCCAAAGTTCCAGCGTAAGAGAGGAAAAGCCAAATGTTTTCAGGGTTCAGTCCTTCCCTAACACTGCAAGGATTATTTTAAAGTTAGACACTTCTGCAGACATCAGGACAGGATAATACTGGGCACACATCAGCTCTACTGGTAAAAAATTGACTTGCACTGGCCAATGGTTGATTTTACCACTTTAGAGGGGAAAAAATCTAAAAAGCAGAAACTAAAACCTAGTCAGGTAAGCAAAAGCACCTGCTATGAATGCATGGTCTGGGTTGCCAGCAAACAGTAATTGAATTAAAGAAATTTATCAGAGTAGAACATGTAAAGACAGACCAATATATGAACTGCCTCAGTCTATGTTGATTGATACACATAAAGTACATTAAAAAGCAGTAAGATCGGCCAGGCATGGTAGTGTACACCTTTAATCCCAGCACTGGAGAGGCAGAGAAAGGCCAGCCTGGTCTACATTATGAGTTCCAGGACAGCAAGGACTACAGAGAGAAACCTTGTCTTGATGATGATGATACATTAATAATAATAATAATAATAATAATAATAATAATAATAATAGAAAAGCACAAACTCTACAGTGAGGAAGATTAGCTCTTCTATTTTACAATTTCCCCCTCCCCTTGGCTCAGAGAGTATTTCTTAGCAGCAGTTCCCTGCCACACCTCTACCACTGCTGAGCACTCCCTTTACCTCAGCATTTTTCTTCTATGTCACCCTTTACTTGGCCTGTACATTTGCTTCAAGAAAGGAAAGAAGAGAATGACAAGCAGATACAGCAATCTCCACAGGCATCCTAAGCGAAGTGCAAGTGTGCACTACCTCTATCCAGCATCAGCAAAGAAAAACCAAAAGGACACTTACTAGGTGTAGCTATGTAAGCGCAGGCTCCAGTCTTGAAAAAGGAGAGAAACCTGATATTTATTTATACCAACTCTCCATTTGAGAACCAAGAAAATTCGTCTAAAGAAATCATTTGCCATGGCATTTGTGGCATTTGTGCTGGTGGATGCCTTTAATTCAAGCACTCTGGAGGCAGAGCCAAATGGATCTGTAAGTTCAACATTAGCCTGGCCTATAGAGCTAGTATCAGGACAGCCAGGTCTACACAAAGAAACCTTGTCTCAAAGCCATTTGTTCAACATTTGTCCAAACATATACATTGCAGCTAATACCCAGGCCCACGTTTCTAATTCAGCATCACAGTTTACCTTGCTGGAGCTAGCTACATGACGGGTCTAGAAATCTATATCACCTGACTCTTTAAGTAAGGAAAACTCCACGAAGACACAGCCTAAAAGCTATTTTTGTTTTGTGTGCCATCCAAAAATTTTTCTAACTTTTTTTTTCACTTAAATCCCTTTAAGTGGCCATCACAGGGGATCATATACCTACATATGCAACCCGAAAGGCTTCCTAAAGAAAGTCATATTCATCAGAAGTGCTATATGAAAACCAAGAACTAGGCCTGCTGCCATGGATGAGGATGCAGCACTGTGACAGAGCATCACCTTGGGCCATAGAGCCCCTCCCCCACATGCACACACACACATGCCCTAGGTATCACAAGTTTATCATCTACTTGTGATGCTAATATTAAAGAAGTGACTGAAATTATATGCTGATGAATTAAGGTTAACCAAAAATACTCAGAAATGTGAAGTGTTTTTCAAAGCAAGATCCAAATTTTGATATTTAAGGACCAAAAGTTGGTCCCAGCTATTTTATCTTGTGTCTTGGCATTCAATGGTGTTCTACCCACACCAGACACCTCAGTGTTCTCTGATATCCATACCAGACACTTGCCTAGTTCTCTGTTCACAGATATCACCTTACCTGGATTACTCTTCCCAATATCCTGACCCCACACACTTCTGTTAGCAGTCAAAACCACTCACTTCCAAAGTATATCACAGATGGTTCTAAAGCAGACAACTAATCAGTTTATGTCCCTGGGCCATGTGAATTCATCAAGGTTGGAATAACTACAGAAAAGCCTCCCTTTCACAGTTAATAGCTGTCCCTCTCAGCTGATCTGTGATACTTTCTGGCATTCCCACACAGGGAATTATTTAGTTTAGTATCTAAGGGCCAGAGCCAACCCTTGGATATGTGTGAGCGAAAGTACTGACGTCAATGGAAATTCTGGGTGTGTATCTGAGGGCAGACTATGGTCCTCTGCATATTCCCAAATAACTGTTGAAATTCTTTGTTAAGTCTGGTTTGATTTTGGCTCTGTACCTCTTCAATGAACACACAATACCAGACGTAATGCCTGATGACCGTGATCAAATAAAGAGCTACATGGCTCAGTGGACTACTGTCCACTTAGGCCTTTTGGCTTAAGCAAATAATGAGATTTTAGATGCCTATTAAGTCTTTAGCTCATGACGACCAGCCAGAAATGGGGAGGGAAAAAGCTTTACTTTTTTTCTTTCTCAAACAATCTTCTAGTTAAAGAGAAAATCAAACTGAATGTTCTAATTAAATACTGGTATTCTTTACAGAATTTAAGAATGTCGGATGAAAGCTGAACTCAATAACAAAACTTGACTATTAGTCTTCAGTCATTAATTTGCTATATGTTTGTTTGCTTTTTATTGGATTTTTGTTTTGTTTTGTTTTTGTTGATTTTTTTTAACTGAACTTTTATTACTTAGAATAATTCTGGAACTGACAAAAAGACAATTTGAAGCTACTTACAAACTGAGACTCAGCCTAGGCTCCTTCTTGACTTATTTCAATCTGACTTTGGCCACCATGAATACAAACCCCTGTGACAAAGACCCTTCATTCCTGTCCCTGTGACATCCCAGAGTCTCCACATCAGCTCTATCTGTAGTCCTGTTGCTTCTCCACAGAAAACTGTGATGCCCTTAACTGCTCTGGTCTTTTTCTCCCTATTTTTAGTATCACATGTGCTTTACACAGACAGCAGAGTGGTCCTGTTAAAGATGTGTCTGTGTGTGTGTGTGTGTGTGTGTGTGTGTGTGTGTGTGTGTGTGTGTGTGTGTATGTGTGTGTATAATGATAATAATTAAAGAAAAAATCATGAATTTGATAGGGGTTGGGAAAACAGAAGAGGAGCCGGGTGGGAAGAGTATGTGGTAAAAATGATATAAATAAAGCACTTATGGATGAAATTCTCAAATAATAAAATAAAATAAATGTTAAAATAAACATAACAGAGGGCCAGTAAACATGCTTTCTCTCAAGACTGATAGCAGCTGAAGTTCAGTCCTGGGCGCCAACATGGTAAAAGAAGAAAGCCTATTTTTGAAGGATGTCTTCAGACCTCCACACATGAATCATGGCATGCACTCCTCTAATAGAATAATTAATATATTAATTAATGTAGCAACATTTTTAAATGGATTATCAAATTTTGATTAAACATTAGCATTAACTATTAAAATTGATTTATAAATAATTTCTTCTAAAAAGTCTAAACATGGAGATTCAATTCTAAACACTATTTCTGACCATTAATCTATAGTTAGTGCTGAATAGCAAGCTCTGGATCCTCTGCACTAAAAATATTATATTTATATAAATGATCTTATGTGGGAGTTCTTAACTAGATTATTAAAATCCAACTAAGAATGCTCTGATGCTTCCTGGTAATTTTAGGGACCTTATTCTAACCTAAAAGATCTCTAAGCCCTGCTACCATGTCCTAATTCTTCCTGCTCACTAACTCTGCAGATAATCTCCTTTCTACAGGGCCACTGTTTACTTTATAAGCCTCTAGCATCTTTGATATCCCTGAAACATAGAAGATGTGCTTATGACTCATGCTCACCCCACATATACACATGCACACAAAAAATAAGATAAGATAATGCTAATAATTTCAGGATTCTTCTCTCCATAGCATTCCCATAACCGCATAACAGAAGATGAGGGAACATGCCTAAAAAAGGACAGAGCATTAGAATGCGACTCCAAAGTTGTGACTCTTTTTTTTTTAATTTTTCATTCTTTTCTATTGAAATAGATTCTTCTCTCATACAATACAGTCTAAACACAATTTCTCCTCTATCCATTCCTCCCAGTGACTCCTCACAGTCCCTTTCCCCAAGATTTGCCCTCTGTTTCCTCTTCAGTAAAGGGTAGGCCTCCTAGATACAACCATCTAAGGGGAAAAAACAAGATACAAAAAGACAAAGCAAAAGCCCTCATATCGAGGCCTGACAGGGCAACCCAACAGGGGGAAAAGTCCCAGAAGCAGGCAAGAGTAAGAGATACTCCAACTCCCACTATTAAGAGTCCCACAGGAAACCCCGAACTAACAGCCATGACATATATTCAGAGGACCTGGTGTAGACCCTTGCATGCCCCATGCTTCCCACGTCAGTCTCTGTGAGCCATGGAAGGCCTGCTTAGTTGAGTCAGTGGGCCAAGATGTCCTGGTGTCCTCCATCCCCTCTGACTCCTACAGTGTCTCCATCTCTTCTGCAGTAACTTGCTATTTCACAGTAGAAACTTGTTTTCTGAACACTCTCCATTCACAAACATCTGGTTTACCTAATTAAACCAGGGTAAGATCGATAATTTAAACAGAATATTAACAAGCAAGGAAATTCAAATATTAACAAAACATTCCCTGACCCAAGTCCAGATAGAGTCACAGCAAAATTCTAGTCGAGTTTCAAAGCAGAAATGCAACCAATATTACTCAAATTAGTTCACACTATAGAACAAACACTTCCAAACTCCTTATACAAAGTAAAAATATTACTATAATACCAAAACCAGATAAAGACATAGAAAAAAGACCATAGATCAATATCCCTAATGAACATAGTGGCAAAAATTCTTAGCAAAATAATGCAATATGAATATAGGCACACATTGAAAAAAATTATTCACCAATATCAAGTTGGCTTTATCCCAGAGATGCAGGGATTGTTCAAAATACACAAATAAATAAACACAATAATTCACAGAAATGTAAAAACAAAAATCAAAGGATCATCTCAATATATACAAAAAAAAAAAAGCTTTTTAATGAAATCGAACATCCACTCATAATAAAAGGCCAAGAGAGATGAGGTTTGGATGGAATGTACCTCAATGTGATATGATAATCAAACTTATCCTAATTTGAGAAAAGGCTCAAAGCAATCTACTAAAGTCAGGACTAGAGCAATGCCCCTCATGCTCTCTGCTTGTACTCTAAAAAGGGCTCAAAGTCTTAGTTGGAGCATTAAGACAGGACAAGAAAATAAAGGGGAGTACAAACAGGAAAGGAGGTCAGTATATTCTTTTTCCCAGATGCTATATTTAAGATAACCTAAAGAAGAAAAAAAAAAAAGATAACCTAAAGACCCTATCAGAAAACTACTAGAACTAGCCAAGCAATCCTGAGCAGTAATAATAATGCTGGAGGCATTGCCATATCTAATCTCAAGTTACACTAGAAAGCAACTGGAATAAAACCAACATGGTACTGTCACAAAAATAAACACATAAATAAATGAATCAGAACTGAAGATCCAGATTTAAGTCCATGAAACTTTTTACAAAGGTACCAAAAATACAAGCTGGAGGAAAGACAATGTTTTCAACAAGCAGGATTGAGAAAAACTCCATGTAGAAGAAACTAGACTCCTATCTGTCACCAAAGACAAAATGAATCCCAGGTGGATTGGAGGTGTGGAAAGCCAAGGAAGCCCTGGGTGGGTGTGAGGAGCAGAGGGAGGCTGAGGGGAGCAGGACTGCTGACATGGGCAACGCAACAAAGCATGGGAAACTGCAAAGGCTCCCTGGATCAGGCTCATAAGAGCAAAGTCTCCTCTAGTAAAAATAGAAATATTTACAAATAATTGACCAGTGTATACAAAAACTATCAATGGCTGCTTCCACATCCAAGATACTTACAACCTGAGACTGCTCACATGCAGAGACCTCCTACTGAGACTAGCTAACCTCTCCGTCTATGTTTTACATAATAGCAGGCTGAGGTTCTAGGTTGTAGTAAGTGCAGATCACACAGAGTCCATTTGACCTCAGCTTTTCTGTCTGGGACTCTGTGCATCTGTCCTTTTTTCATTCCCTCACTACTTCTAGTCATGGGATCCCAGGATTCCAGGAGCTTGGTCACACCAGGATCTCAGGGTCCCAAAGGCAGCTTAACTCTCAGGAGCTCTGACAGACACAGCCAGGATCTCAGGATCACAAGATCACAGAATCATAGGATCACAGAGACAGCTGGGCTATGAGAAGTACTGACACAACCAGGATCACAGAAAGGACAGGCCCCAGTCAGATACAGAGAGAGTAGGTACGACTAGAGATGATCAGATGGCAGAAGTCAAGCTTAAAAACAAAAGCAACAGAACCCAAGGTTACTTGGCGTCATCAGAACCCAATTCTCCCACCATAGCAAGTCTTGGATATACCATCACACAGGAAAAGCAAGATTTGGATATAAAATCAATTCTCATGACAATGATAGAGGACATTAACAAGGACATAAATAACTCCCTTAGAGAAATACAGGAGAACACAGGTAAACAGCTAAAAGCCCTTAAAGAGGAAACACAAAAATTCCTTAAAGAATTACAGAAAAACACAATCAAAGAGGTGAAGGAAATGAACAAAACCATCCAAGATCTAAAACTGGAAATAAAATAAATAAAGAAATCACAAAATGAAACAACCCTGGAATTAGAAAACCTAGGAAAGAGATCAGGAGTCATGGATGCAAACATCACCAACAGAATACAAGAGATAGAAGAGAGAATCTCAGGTGCAGAAGATACCATAGAAAACATTGACACAACAAAGAAAGTGCTAAAAGCAAAAAAGCTCCTAACACAAAATATCCAGGAAATCCAGGACACAATGAGAAGATATAGGTATCTACAGATAATAGGTATAGAAGAGAGTGAAGATTCCCAACGTAAAGGGACAATAAATATCTACAAAAAGTTTTTGAAGAAAACTTCCCTAACCTAAAGAAAGAGATGCCCATGAACATACAAGAAGCCTAGAGAACTCCAAATAGACTGGACCAGAAAAGACATTCCTCCTGTCACATAATAATCAAAACACCAAATGACTTAAATAAAGAAAGAATATTAAAATCAGCAAGGGAAAAAGGTCAAGTAACATATAAAGGCAGACCTATCAGAATTACACCAGACTTCTCACCAGAGACTATAAAAGCCAGAAGATCTTGGGCAGATGTCATACAGATCCTAAGAGAACACAAATGCCAGCCCAGGCTACTATACCCAGCAAAACTCTCAACTATCATAGATGGAGAAACCAAGATATTCCATGACAAAACCAAATTTACACAATATCTTTCCATAAATCCAGCCCTACAAAGGATAATAGATGGAAAACACCAACACAAGGAGGGAAACTACACCCTAGAAAAAGCAAGAAAGTAATCTTTCAACAAACTGAAAAGAAGATAGCCACAGGAAGGAAGGAAGGAAGGAAGGAAGGAAGGAAGGAAGGAAGGAAGGAAGGAAGGAAGGAAGGAAGGAAGGAAGGATTGGTTGATTTAAATTACATCATATTTCAAATGGACCTTACAGATATCTACAGAATATTCCATCAAAGATTATACATTTTACTCATTAGCCTATGTAAGCTTTTCTAAAATAGACCATATTCTTGAACATAATACAAATCTGAGTGAATGCAGAAAAAATTAAGTATCTGTGTATATCTGACCACAATGCAATAAAGCTTAAAATCAACTGAAAAAAACTCTAAGAATTAAATGAATTCATTAAGATTATAGAACATATTACTGAATGATAAATTTCTTCAAAGAAGAAATTAAAAATTACTAGAATTATATGAAAATAAAAACATCAAAGAATAAATTTTAAATTTTAAAAAATCCTCTAGGACAAATTAAAAGATTTATAGATTTATGTACCTACACTTAAAAATCAGAAAAAAAAATGCAATTCAAGAGTTTGGGAGAAAAGAACAAACCAAAATCAAATCCAGTAGACAGGCAGAAATTATAAAAATCACAGCAGAAAATAAATAAACTTTTTCTGTGTGTATAATCTGCTCTTGTTGAATGAATCTGTTTCCTTAACTTTCTATCTTGTGGAACAATTTAAGAAGAATTCGTATGAGGTCTTCCTTGAAAGTTTTCTAGAACTCAGCAGTGAATCCATCTGGTTCTGGCCTTTTCTTTGAAGGGAGACTTTTTATTACAGTTTTGGTTTCATTCCTTGTAATGAATCTGTTTAAGTTTTATATATATATATATCTTCTGGCTTTAATTTTGGTAAATGATATGCATTTAGAAATTCTTCTATTTCTTCTAGGTTTCCAAGATTTTTAGAGTGTAAGTTTTCAAAGTATTCTCTAATAGTGTTCTGTATTTCGTTGGAATTTATTGTAAAGAGACCCTTTTGATCTATAACTAGGTTAATTTGTGTCCTCTCTTTTCCTTTTCCTAAGATTGGCTAAGGGTTTGTTAATCTTATTAACTTTTTCAAAGAACCAACTCCTTGCTTGAATCTGTGTGTTGCTTCTTTAGTCTCTAGTTCATTGATTTCATCAATAATGTTGTTGGTTTTTATAATAATAATAATTATTATTATTATTATTATTTCTTGTAGTCTACTAGGTTGGGAACTAGCTGCTTCCTTTTTAAAGCAATTTGAATTGTTTAAGAATCAAAACCAAAACCAAGCCAAACAAAAAAACTACAGACCAATTTCTTTGATGAGAAGAGACGCAAAAGTCTTGACAAAATTATTACAAATAAAATTCAGAAACAGATTAGGAAGCTCATACATTATGACCAAGTGGGGTCCATCCCAGAAAGGTAGAGTTGGTTCAACATAAATCAATCAATAAATAGGTTGGTGCTGACTCTATCCTCTTATGTAACATGTTTTCCAAGTCTTAATACAGCAGTTTGACAAGAGAAAGATATAAAGTGGTAAAAATAAGAAAGAAGTCAAACTTTGTATTTGCAAATGACATGATCCTCTATATAAAAGAGGCTATAAAGTTTGCTAGAAATCTTAGATCCAGTTAAAAAATAAGCTCAGATTAGAAAATGGATATAAAAACACAGCAGTCTTCATACATACCAACAATGTATTCTGAGAGAAAGAATTAGGGAAAATATTTCATCCATAATACCTTGAAAATCATTAACCACCTATGAATACAACTAGCTAAAAAAGAAAAAGAACTCTACGGTGCAAACGTCAAGACAATCTAAAGGGAAATAAAAGACAGTAGATGGTGGAAAGATCTTTCATGGGCCGGGATTGGCAAAATGTATGTTGTGAAAATAGCCATACTACCAAAATAGATCTCGAGGTTTAATGTAATACCTATTAAAATCATGATATCATATTACACATGCCTAGAACAAACAATCTAAGACTTTATATGGAACCACAAAAACCATAACTAGCCAAAGCATTCATGAAGAACAAAACACAGCTAGAGAAAGTACAATACCCAACCTCAAATTATACTACAAAATTATAGTGATAAACATGGCCTGGTACCAGCATAAAAACAGACAAATGGATAGAATAGAATAGAACAGAACAGAACAGAACAGAACAGAACAGAACAGAACAGAACAGAACAGAACAGAACAGAACAGAACAGAACTGAGAAACAAAACAGAGATAGGCCTACCAAGTTATATTTTTACTAAGGTAGCTAAACCATTGGGAAAAAGGCCTACTCAACAAATGGTGCTGTCAAAACTGAATATCCATTTGCAGAAGAATGAGATTTCTTTTCATTCTTTGACCTTGTTCAGAAATCCATTTTGAAATGGATCAAAGACCTTAATTTAAAAATTCAAAAAGCTGAAAACAGAAAACACTTGTTAAAACTTAGGGTAGGCAACAACTTTCTGAACAGAACTTCAACTTCACAGGGACTTGCTCCCAATGTCAAAAGACAGGACTACATGAAATTGAAGCAAGGAAACTAACAGCAAGATGCTCAGACACAGAACGGAAAAAGGTTCACCAGCTTCATCCCAGGCAAGGGGTTAGAATTCAGAATCTACAAATTACTGCAGAAATTAAATACCAAAGAAATAAAACTGTCACTCAACAAATGAGCTAATGAACTGAATGAACAGATTTCCAAAAGGAAGGAAGGAAAGAAGGGAGGGAGGGAGGGAGGGAGGGAGGGAGGGAGGGAGGGAGGGAGGGAGGGAGGGGAAAAAGAAGGAAAGAAGGGAAAAGAAAGGAAAAACAGGTTACTAATGACTATTTCTAATGTATTCGATATCCATAGTTATAAATAAAATAAAAATTAAAACTAACTTGAGATACCACCTGAGTCTAGTCAACAGGACTGGGATATCATCAAGGAAGAGGAATCACTATTTACTGCAGGCAGGGGTGCAACTTAGTACAACTATTATAGAATTCAGTTTGGAGGCTCCTCAAAATAAATAGAAACATTTCTATAAAATAGAACTGTCATATGACCCAGGTATTCAACTTCTGGTCATATACCCAAATGCCTCCATGTCCTATCATAGAGAAATTTGCATATCCATGTTTATTGCTGCTGTATTTATTATACCAAGGAAATGGAATGAATATTCAGCAACGCATGAATGGATAATGTAAATGTGGTACATACATAAAATGAAATGTTATTCAGCTCTAAAGAGAAATGAAGTTAGAAAATGGGCAGGCTTAGAATGTGTAACATTGAGCACAGTCACCCAGTCACAAAACAAACAAACAAAAATGTATATTCTCCTTCATATACATACCCATATGTAATGGGTAAAGACTTCTTCCCACTCTGTGGCTATCTGAGCACTTTACTGATAGTTTCCTTGCTGGGAAGAAACTTTTCAATTTCACATAGTCTAATCTGCTGATATTGGGAGCAAGTCCCTCACATCCTAAACAAATGTACATCTATGTATAACATGATAGTTAGAAAGGAGAACAACAAAGAGTGATACTAAGTCATCAAATAATGAAGACAATGACCCCCAAAATCATTTTTACAATAATATATTTATAACATAAGCCACATGAGAATAAATGGCTTTTCCCCAAAGAAGGAAGATTTCTACCTGCTATGTAGTACAATTTACTTTCTGCCCTTCTTCCACAATGTTCTCTGAGCCAAAAGTATGCAGGTTGCATTGTAGATATATCGGCTGAGGTTGGGCAGCTCATGGTCAGTTCTGTTCATTTTGACCACTTGAGGGCTTTTTAATGGTCTCCATATGCTGTAAAAAACAGATTCTTTGATAAAGGGTGAAAGCTATCCTTATTAGTGAGTATACTTGGAATGAAATAAGAAAACTATACTAGTCTTTAGACGTAGCAGTTGTAATTTCTCCTCTAGGATCCATGACCTTAAAAGCCACCAGCAGTTGGCTAAGTTTATAGTTGCCAGTATGAATTTTCTTCTGTTGAGCAGGCCTTAAGTCTATTAGGTAGTTGTTGGTTACAGCCAAGATATAAATACCACTATTGCACCCCTGGGGCTACTCTGCCACGCTTGTCATTGTGTTTACATCGAGATAAGACTATTGAGATATTGATTTTCTCCTTTGGCAGCTTGCCTGCCCAGCATTTTCTGATACTATGAGAGACAGTCCTCAAAGAAGAAGTTTCCAGGTCAGTTCCAGCTCAATTCCCTAAAGTGTTGTCATCTGTTTACATAAGAACTAAAAAGTAGTGGAAGAAATGATAAACTCCTGTTCATGTGTTTTCAATCTCCAGATAGTAGACTAATACATCACCACTACTTACAAGTAGTTTACTATAGTTTCCTTATATTGCCAACATTACATTGTATTGATAACCAAACTAATCTCATTCTAAATATGAAAAATATTACATAATTTGTTTTCAGTTTCATTTGAGGATGAATAAGAGGATCCAATACCAAGTAATGTCCATGTAATAGTACTATGCCTTCATAAAACTCAAAATGCTTGGCCCAAAGGTTGGGCACAGTACTTGCTATGTGACCATTTTCCTGATGTTTGTTCTCCGGTTGTTTGTACTTTATTTTTCCAATCTCTAAACATATTCAAAAAAACCAATGAACCTAAGACTTAGAGTAGTGGAAGATTTACCATAAAATTACTACAAGTTAACAGCAGAATGCAAAATATTTCTGACCGCTTCTGCTTTGCAACGTAACTTTAAGTTATGATTTACAAAAAAATAAAAGAAGAATTTAGTACCAAAAAGACAATGACCTATACAAGAGTAAAACTTTGTTTTGAAATATGTTGAGGAAAATACTATAAAAGTACAGAAAATCAAAACAATAAAACCTAGTATCTATTGAATATTCACTGTGTGTCAAGTAATAAGCTAAATAGTTTTGCTGAACAGTAACACTGTATAAAATGAAAGCTGTCTGACCACATTCACATTTCTGCAGCAATAAACCACCTTGTTTATTTATTTTTTCAGTTATAAAGTATTTTCACATTCAGTATCTTATTGTTTAATCAAAGGAACAGAACATTGTTCTTTCAATTTTGACAGTCTACAAAAATGATAATAAAATTAAAGCAATGCAAATACTGCTATCTATCTGGCAATGGCAGGATAGCTGAGCCTTATAGCAACTGGTTACACACCTAGAAAGTCACAGCTAACAAAGGCCTATGGGGACTGTCATAGCTGAAGGAAGTCCCTGTCCATGCTGCCAGGTCCATCACATTCAGAGAGTAGTTTGGCTTCTTAGAGATAATGCAGATTAAAAATTCTCTCTCAGAGATTGAAAACTAGAACCAGACTCACTACTTAAAAATAGAAAGTTGAAGGGAATTAATGGTTTTGGCCTACTTCCAGATACAGCTGCTACTGGGAACTAGCGAGGAGAGTGGGAGAGGCTGCAGGACGAGGGCTCCATATAGTTACAGAACTTAGACTACGGGTAGGCCACATGACCCATGGACAATGTACTCCATCATCAAAAAGTCGGAGCCCCAAACATGACTGCAAAAGCTGACTCTGCACCGGAGATAATAGTGTCGGGAGAGTAACAAGTCCCACACAGCTAACCTGGGCAAGGATCAAAAGGGAAGGAAAACAAAACTGAACACAAAGACTACTAAGCAACAAGTTTTTTTAAAGGTCTAAGATATTTCTTGTAACAGACATGATACATGCTATTCCCTAACATGTAGAGATCTTACAATTGAGTCACACATCAACAATATCCTAAAAAGCCGGGTGGTGGTGGCACATGCCTTTAATCCCAGCACTTGGGAGGCAGAGGCAGGTGGATTTCTGAGTTTGAGGCCAGCCTGGTCTACAGAGTGAGTTCCAGGACAGCCAGGACTACACAGAGAAACCCTGTCCCCTGTCTCAAAAAACAAAAACAAAAACAAAAAAAAACAAAACCAAAAAAACCCCAAAAAAAAAAAAAAAAAAAAAACCCAATACCCTAAAAAAAAAAAAAAAAAAAAGGAAAAAAAAAGTAAACTAAAGAAGCAGAAGGGCTGGAGAGATGGCTCAGAGGTTAAGTACACTGACTCCTTTTCCAGGGGATCCATGATTGATTCTAAGCACCTAAATGGCAGCTCATAACCATCTGTAAGTCCAGTTCCAGAACACTGAATGTTCTCTTCTGGCCTTCGCAGATACTGCATGTATGTGATACACACGTATATGTAGTCAAAACACCCATACATATAGAATAAATCTCACTAAACATTTTAAAAGAAATAGAAGATTCACCAAAGAAACAAAAATTATGTTGAATGTAAAATGACTGAAAAGCTCATTAGTCGATGAATTATAACTTAAGTCAAGACTATCACATAATCATGGCTACCATTAGGAGCAATAAAAAATAGACGGGCTAATTCCACCTCTCAGGGAAGATTTTGAGAGTGGACTGGGGCAGGTGTGGTAGGGAGGGAGGAAGTGCTAGAAGAGATGACTGGAATTGGGCAGCACTTGGGGGAAAGGGGATGAAGTGGAAACCTGTGCAGTGAAAACTCCCTGGAGCATATGTGGGTGACTCTAGCTAAGACTCCTATTGTAGGATGATACAGAGCCTAAACTGGCTAGCTTCTGTAACAAGTAAGGCTTCCAGTGGTAGGACTGGAACATCATCATCAATTATCTTGCCTCTAAGATGGGGGGGGGGGGGGACGGACGGACATGAAGGCACTGAACTTGTGTGAATGACCAACCAATAACTGGTCCAACTTTAAGCCCACCAGATGGAGTCCACACCTAACACTGCCTGGATGACCAGGAACCAGATGCTGGAGAGTCCAGAGACTAAGATAGAACCAAACACCACTGGTAAAACAGAAAAACGTCAATGAAATGACTCCTAATGATATTCTGATATATTCCTAAATTGGTCATCAGAGAGGCTTCATCCAGCAACTGATAGGAGTAGATTACAGAGACCCATAGGCAAACATTAGGTGGAGCTTCAGCTGGAAACATGAAGAAGAAGCTGAGAAAATTATTGTAGGGGCCAGATGGATCAAGGATACCAGAAGAGGATGGTGCACAGAACCATCTAAGCAGGGCTCATAAGGCTCAGAGACTGATACAACAGTCACAGAGTCTGTGTGGGTCTGAGTAGGTCCTCTGCATATATGTTACGTTTGCATAGCTTGGTGTTCTTGTGGGATACCAAACAGTGGGGTCAGGGGCTGTCCCTGACTCTCTTGCCTGCTTTGAGACCCTTTTCCTCCTATGAAGTTGACATGAGGGTTTGTACCTAGTCTTATTCTAACTGCTGTGTTCAGTTGATATTCCTGGGAGCCCTGCTCTTTTCAGAAGGAAACAGAGGAGCAGTGAATCTGGGGAGGAGAGGAGGTGAACAGGACACTAAGAGGAGTGGAGGGAGGGAAACTCTGGCTGGGATAGAAGATGAGAGAAGAATTTTAAAAATATTTAATTGAAAAAACCTAAATCTTTAAAAATATTTTATTTTAAAAAATTTTAAACTAGTTTAAAGAGAACAATTAATTAAAATCCACATGAAAATATTAGCAAGACACAAGATAAATGAGCTTTTCTGTATATTGCTGATATAATGTAAGTATAAGTTAGCATGATCTTCATGGAAGTCCATTTCCTAAATATATTAAATATTTAAATGTATACTTCTTTGATATAAAAGTAATGTTAACAACTGTGAAAATACATATACAATGATGTTTGTTGTAGCACTATTAAACTTATAAAAATTAGGCAAAACAATTATATATATATCAACAAGATAGAACAATAATGCTATATCCATAGAGTATATTTCTAATTTAGCCATAAAAAGATAAGAAAATATTAGTAAAAGATACCTACAAATTTTGCTAAGAAAATGCTTTAAAATAATAAATATGTACCATTTTAATTAATATATACTATTATGTGTGTTCAGGATATTTTACAATGCTATTTTAGAGATTTTAAGAAATCGAAAGAAAAATGGTAGAAATTTAGTGAATAAATAAAACGAACTATGTCTTTGATTAAAAAAATAAGGTGCATCTTAAAAAAACACACAAGAAATTTTACTAAAGAAATGAGTTACTAGAAATAAGAAATCTAAGGCTGGAGATATGGCTTAGTGGGTAAGGGGTACAACCTCATCTTGCAGAGGACACAAGGTCACTTCCCAGAACCCACATTAACCTGCTGGTAACTCCAGCTCCATGGAATTCAAAACCCCTGGCCTATATGAACGTGTGCAGTCTCATATGCACACCCACACACATTAACACACACACACAAATAAATCAAAAAATAACAATAAAAGGTTTCCATGCACTGACCATGGCCTCTTGTAGTCGTCCTACAGCTCCCAAGAATTGTAAGCCAGGAAGGAGCACAACCACCACAGCGTCCTGCAGCAAGCAGGTAACCTAGCTTCCCTGCTTCTGTCCTTTCTACGCCTGGCCAGAACTTCTCACACCAGCAAGAAGAAAATGGACATGTCAACCCTACAATGCCTTCTCATGAAAAAATAAATGCAACTTAAAAGAAAAAAAAAGTAAAAAGAAATAAAACACCAACAAAATAGGTTAAGGAAATGAACATGAGCTAAAAATAGTCCTTTCTATACTGGAAAAGTTATTAAAAAGAAAGAAAGAAAATTCGCCCTTGACATCAATTAAACTGAAAAATTAAAGAACAGATCAGTAAAAACATCGTAGGAAGAAAATGATAAAATATTATCTAATGACATAACTGAACAGGTGGGAAGACATATTATATTCTTAAGTAGAATACTGAAAAATATTCTTTCCCTAATTAGACTATAAATTATAAGGGGAGAAATGCTAATTAAAACCATGAGAATACCATTATTCACCCGTAAGAATAGCTAAAATTAAGACTGACAGTACCAGCTGCTAGTTAGGATGTGAAGAAACTAAACTTCTCACACACATACCAAGTGGTCTAGCCACCTTGGAAAGTAGATCAGGGGCTTCTCTGTAAAGTTAATAGATACCTCCCACAAAACAAAACTATTTAACTTCTACAGTGAATAAATGAATTGTAGACTACCCATTTAATGAATGTATATCAAATGAAAAAGGAATGAAATGTTGATACATGCAACAAAAGACTAAACTTCAACAATACTATGCTGACTTAAAGAAATCACATGCATGACTATGTCGCTGCTTCATGTTCTAAGGACACGTGTCAGTGCTGAGACAGCTCAAGACTGGAGGTGAGAACTGAGATTTACTGAGAGGACATACGTAGCAGTTGCTTTGCAAGTGTTTTATTGAGAATTTTTACATCTATGTTCATCATGGAGATTAGCCTATAATTTTCTTTGTTTGCTGTGATCTTTTCCAGGTCCTCTCCTGTCTGTTCAATGGAATAGTTTAAGAAACATCGGTCTGAATTCTTTAAAGGTTGGGTGGAATTCAGCAATGAATCCATTGGGGCCTGGAGTTTTCTTTTGCTTGAGGGGTTATTTTTTTTTAATTTCTGTTTCAATCTCATTGGTTTAATTTTGATAGGGCAAATGTATGCATAACTTTATTAGTTTGATGTCTTCTTGCTTACTTATTTTAAGATGGCTTGTTTATTCATGAGAATAAGGTATTGAAGTCACCTACTACTACTGTGGTAAAGTGCATCTGCACCTTTTGCTTCATGAAATTAGATGCAATGATGTTCAATGAACAGATATGAAGAGTTACAACATCAGCTGGGCAGTGGTGGCGCACGCCTTTAATCCCAGCACTTGGAAGGCAGAGGCAGGCGGATTTCTGAGTTCAAGACCAACCTGGTCTACAGAGTGAGGAGTGAGTTCCAGGACAGCCAGGGCTACAGAGAGAAACCTTGTCTCAAAAAAGCAAAAACAAAAACAAAAAAGTTGCAACATCCTCATGATGGAGTTTTCAAAATGAAATCACCTTCTTTCTCTTCCAAGACTGAAGTCTAATTTGTCGGATGTATTGCTACATCTGCTTGCTCTCTAATTTCATTAACTTGGAATATCTTTTTCCATTTTTCACCCTAAGGCTGTTTTTCTTTGCCAATGAGGTATATTTCATGGATCCTATTTTCTAATCCAATCTGCTAGCCTTTACTTGGAGAATTGAGACCGTTATGATTCAGTTACTGGGGCAAGAGAGATAGCTTACCAATTAAGAGTACTAACTTCTCTTCCTGAACTCAATTCTCACCATCCACATGGCTGCTAAAACCCATGTGTAGCTTCAATTCCTAATGCCCTCTTCTATCCTCCATGGGTACCGTACACATGTGCTTCACAGACATATCTGTAAGCAAATCCATACACATAAAATAAAAACAAAATCACAAAAGAAGATTCAGTTTATTCCTTAAGGATATATCCCTTATTTTTTTCAATGTTTGCTACTTCCTTAATTCTCATTTGCCTATTTGCTATCTTAGTCCAGTTAACCTCTTCCTGTGGCTTCATAGGTTGTGTCTTTCTCTCTTCTGCTCATAGGAGTATGTATATAGGGTTTCTGTAGCCCTAGCTTAGTCAGGAATTCCTTTAGTTTGTGCTTATCATGGAAAGTTTTTCATTCTTTACTTAGGAATCAATTTGCTGGGTTAACAGTTACCATCTTTCAAAGCTTGACATTAAGCATCCTATGTTCTCCTGGCATTATGATTTCTGTTAAGAAATTTGATGTCAAAAAGAAAGAAATTTGCTGTCGTTCTGGGTTTATATAGTCTTTCTTATTCTTTTTTTTTTTTTTTTTTACTACAGTATGATGTTAGGAGGTTCTTTTCTGGTCTCATTCATTTTGCATTATAAATGCCTCCTCTACTTGCAGGGAGACCTCTTTCTCTGGGTTTGGGGCATTTTCTCCTATTTTTTATTGACTATATTTTCTATGCATTTAGCTTGAGCAACTTCTCCCTCTTTTATTTCCATGATTCATATGTTAGTCTTTTAATAATAGCTATTATGTCTGTGTGCCCTTTCCTAACATGTTATCTTCGTCACTGTCTGACTATTCTAATTAACCTACTTTGTCTTCACACTCTGATAATCTGTCTTCCTCTCGGTCTATTCTATAGGTGGGCCTTTACATGGATGTTTTTGTGGGCTTTGTTGTTGTTTTTATCTGACTTGAGGGTTTTTTTTAAGGGTTTTTGAAAATAGATTCTTCTTTTGTACAGTACACCCTGCCCAGGTTCTCCTCCTCCTCCTCTCCTCCCAGCTACCCACACCCACCCTCTCCAAAAGACCCATTCTTCCTCTGTTTCCTCTTCAGAAACAGCCAGGCCTTCCAGAGACAACAGTCAAACAGAACAAAACAGGATACGCTAAGACAACGCAAAAGCACTCAAGCCAACGGCAACCCAACAGGAGGAAGAGTCTCAGGAACAGGCAAGAGTCAAAGATGCTCCAGCTCCCGCTATTAGGAGTCCCACAAAACCAGCAAGCTACTAGTCATAGTATCTACGCAGAGGACCTGGTACAGACCCATGCATGTCTGCCCCATGCTCGTCACTTCAATCTCTGTGAGCCCACAAAGCCCTGCTTAGTTGATTGTGTGAGCCATGTTCTCCTGGTGTTCTCCATTCACTGTCTCCTAGAGTCTTTCCAATTTTTCAATTTACTTCTCTCTTTATTGAATTTTCTTTCTTATCCTGTCTTATAAGAGAACTACTTTCATTCTCTTAGAATTCACTTAGGATTTATTCATGTCCTCTTTAAACTTCATTAGACATAGTTATAATCATTCTTTTTAATACTCTTCCTGGAATTTCATATAATTAATGCTCATTTTATTCCATTACTGTGAAACCGATCATTTTCAGAGAAACTATGCTGCCTGATTTTTCATGTTTCCTTTATTTCAGCATATCTGGGACTAGGCTATTGTCTGGATTTTTTAAAATCACCTATATTCAGTCAGTAGTGGTATCTGCAGTATTCAAGTGTGGCTAGGTTTGAGGTATTATTGTTATAGTGGATTGGGGGTATAGCTCAGTAGCTAACCCTCTGACCCACATGCTCAGGGTATCAGGCTTGCACCTCAGCACTGCTCCAAATGCAGAAAATCACCTGTGTAAGTCAGCATACCCATGGAGAGTCTCACCACAAAGACACAGAAATGACTGATTAAAATCAATCATTTCTTCAACTCAAAACATTTGAGGAGAATGAAAGGCCAAGGGTAATAGGGTAATAAGAAATTAGTTATTCGGAGTGAAAATGGAGGAGAAACAAACAGAATAAGACTAGCCGTTAGTATTAGATTAAGTTTGGAAATTAGAAGAGGGAAAGTGAACAGAAGATGAAACAATAAAGACAGAGGGAGGAGATAAAGCAGCTCCAGGCAGAGAATGAAAAGAGGAAGAGGTGAGGAAGTGTGATC
Organism: Mus musculus; assembly: GCF_000001635.26. NCBI lineage: Eukaryota > Metazoa > Chordata > Mammalia > Rodentia > Muridae > Mus > Mus musculus. The sequence goes on from NC_000085.6 coordinate 43,277,154, forward strand.
AGATGACCTAAGGTAATCTCAGCACCCAGGAGGCAGAAGCTCCAGGCTAAGCCTAGCCTGCGAACACGAGGGGAGGGGAGCATAAGTGACAGAGCATCGCTGGCCTACGATCTTGAGATTACCTACCAAATGAGAGAAGTGTACAATGAGGGAGAAAGGCCTAGGCAGGGGATATATCTAGGACTCAGGCTAGATGTCTACCTCATGTAATACTGTGAAGTTCTAACTCAGTATTTCTCCATTTTGTATTCATATTGACAGGTGAGCTTCAGGCTGGAGCTAGAATAAAGCCCAGTGACACTTGTTCTCTCTGTGTTCCCAGAGTGAGCTATGGAGGGGGGCCCAAAGCCACATTGCTGCCTCACTGAGGATAAGTCCTGAGTGCGCTCTTTAATGTTTATTTACATATTTATGAAGGTTTGTTCTGTGGATTAACATTGTCCCACACAATTCCCTGTCAGCTATGTTTCTTCACTATATATTAATATATTTCTTCTTTATATTCCTTGAATTATTTTATTGATTTCAGTGTTTTAACTAACAATTTAAGTGTAAAATTTAAGGCATCTTATAAATGCAAAGATTTCCATTAGTTGCATTTCATAACTGCAAATATAATTTTTTAAATGTAATACTGTTTATTTAACTTCAAAAACATTTCAGAATTCTAAACATACAAAAAAAAAAAACAGAATGTTGCAAATTGCATTTAGGTCCAGAGGGTTCTTGAACTTCCATTGATGTAGTTCTTTGCTTTGCTGACAATAATGAGTTCTACGGTTTCTTTAAAAAGTTTAAAACCTACTGCACTTAACTAAAGAAAAAAATTCCAAACACTTCTCATGCCAGCCGACCCCTCCCCGCTTTCCACAACTAAGAATGTCAGCAGAATGCTATTCCACTATATACAAAAACAGGACAACCTGAAGCTAAATGGATGCCCACCGCAGTATCAACAGGTCCAGCCTCACAGTGCACGACCTGAGCTACATCCCCTCCAAAAGGCATCTTCCCTTCACAGCCTCCATGCCAAACAAGGAGCATCAAGAATCTGTCTGGGCTTTTTTTTTTTTTCTCTTTACAAACTATAGATATGTACAGTTGACAACTCAGGACTTCTAGCCAATAACCATATAGTTAACACTACCTTTTAAGTTGAGAACAAAATGCCAGAAACATCGTCAAATGCCTTGTCACACCAACAGCAAAGTGCACTGAGTGAGGAGGACATGACAGTACCTTTTCATTTTAAAAATGTTTGGAGCTATGTACAACTTTGATACAGTTTCAGGGTGCTCCAGACACCCACAGCCACTTCATGTAAGCCACTGACACTTTGAGAAACTACAATATGATCGTGATCAAATTTTGTAATTAAACCTAACAAGGTCAGCAGACATAACTCAAATAAGAGATATGTCCATCACAGCGCTCTACTACTCTAAGGTATCTACAAGGAGACAGAGTTTTTATACATCTTCCTCCTCCTCTTCTTCCTCTTCCTCTTCCTCCTCCTCCTCTTCCACCTTTTTCCGGGCAACTTTAGCAGGACCCTTGGCCCCCTCAAACTTCCCTTTAGACTTACAGGCGGCAACACCCTTCTCATCCTTCTCCTTCAGCTTTTTGCTGCCTTGGTGACGTAGGCTGCTTTTCACTGTCACTGATGTTCTTCCACATCTCACCCAGCTTTTTTGCCACATCTCCATTGGAGATGCCAGGGTTTGTGGATTTGATCTTGGGGCGGAATTCAGAGCAGAATAAGAAAAATCCAGATGGAGGTCTTTGGGGGGCATTTGGGTCCTTCTTCTTCTTCTTGCCTCCTTTAGCTGGTCCATAATCTTTCATCTCCCAATCATAGCGTATTTTATCTGCCTTTGTCAAACTTTGATTTCTCTTTGCTAGACATAGTTTTCCACCTCTCAGAACATTTCTTGGAAAATTCTGCAAAATTGACTGGAACCTCTGGGGTTTTCTTCCTATGTTTTTTCCTGCATGTCTGAATGAAGAAGGCATAAGCAGACATCTTGCCCTTTAGTTTCTTGGGGTCAACTTTAGCCATCCTGACTGTATTGTTCGCTAGTCTGGGCAGCGCAGGGCACACGCGCGGCTCAGCGCACCCCAGCCTCGAGCTAGCTACCTCCACGAGAGCCAGAAGTATAAATTCTTAATTTCTCTCCCTCCCACGACAGTGCTTACCATGGAGCAGTAAAAAGAAACCTAACTCAGTCTCTGTAAAGACATTCAAAGCCCACGGGGAAGATAGGAGCAACACTGCAGAGCTTTTCTCTCAGTACGTATGCTGGAAAGATTAATATTTACTCAAAACAAATGTTCTTGAATTACAAAAGCCTGAAACCCAAGTGATAATAGGTGGGCAAGAATATCACTTTTTATATGTTCTGCTAGCATTTATTTTTATATATACTAATAATATTCTAATATTTTACCAATAATGAAAACTGCCCAGGACACAGAATCAAGAAAAAAATTATAAACTTTATTAAAGAACTCAAGGACTTTAACAAAGACACAAATACTTCACTGAACTCTAAGAGGATAACAAACACATGGGTTATATCCAAGAAAATACAAATACAAGGCCAAAAGGATGAAATGATGAAGGTAAGTCCAGATTTGAAAACTGAACTCAATAAGAAGATAGAAACATTAAAAGGAACACAAGCTGAAATAAAAATGGAATTGAAATGCTCAATGTCCCAACTAGAAAACTCAGGATCTTTCAAAAGAGCTTCTTGACACACTGTTTTGGTTGAGTCCTAAGAGGGTCTCCTTCATATCTCTCTCTGTCTCTCTCTCTCTCTCTGTCTCTCTCCCTCCCTCCCTCCCTCCCTCCTTCCCTCCTTCTCTCCCTCCTTCCTTCCCTCCCTCTCTCCCTCCTTCCCCCAGTCTCCCTCCCCTTCCTTTTTCTTGCCCTCCCTTTCTCCCTGATTCCCTCAGTTATCTATTATTGAAAGAACAGTAGGAGTTTCCTGAGGCTCTCTTTGTCTTAAGCCATGGTTCCTCTGAAGTTGCACTCACACTCCCCTACAGAAGCCAAGACCTCCAGACTCTCTGCTTCTGTTTTCCAAAGTTTCCTTTCTGTGTTTTTTACTAAAACTAATGTTTTCCTGCAATCACCCATATCTTAGAATAGCTATACTCTATTGTGATTTATGTCCCTGAGATTCTAGCATTCCATACATGTGTATCATCTACCATCTTCTCATTTCAACACAGAACCTTGATTATAAAAATATATCTAGAACACCAAACATATTTTAGTTATTTTAATATACAAATAGAATAGTTATTCTTAGTAATAAGGGATTCCAAAATTTCCTATGAATACCAAAATTAAAGAATAATTGAATTGCTTATATAAAATGTTATTATACATCCATATCATCTATATATAAAACCTCTTCTATGCTTTAGAGAATCTCTAATTACTTACACTTATGATTCAAGTATTCAAGTGGCCACCTGTTAAAAGCTTAACGAGTGCCAATACTGGGAAGTGGTAGAACCTTTACAGATGTGATCTAGTGGGAGTCCATTAACTGAGATCCTGTCTCTGAAAAGACTGATGGTCCTTACGGGAGGGGTATGATAAAAGGAGCAGCCTGTCTAATCCCGCCGCCACCATGGCAGAGTTGGGCCTAAATGAGCACCATCAAAATGAGGTCATTAATTACATGCATTTTGCTCGTTCAAAAAGAGGCTTGAGACTTAAAACGGTAGATTCTTGCTTTCAGGACCTCAAAGACAGCAGGCTGGTGGAGGAGACTTTCACCATTGATGAGGTTTCAGAAGTCCTAAATGGGCTGCAGGCTGTGGTACACAGTGAGGTGGAGTCTGAGCTCATCAATACAGCTTACACCAATGTCCTGCTCCTACGGCAGCTGTTCTCCCAAGCTGAGAAGTGGTATCTAAAGCTACAGACAGACATCTCTGAACTTGAAAACAGAGAATTATTAGAACAAGTTGCTGAATTTGAAAAGGCAGAATTTGTATCTTCAAGTAAAAAGCCCATCATAGATATCACAAAGCCTAAGCTTGTTCCGATTAATGAAGGTGGAACTACAGAGCTCCTAAACAAGGAAATTTTAAGACTTCAACAAGAGAATGAAAAACTAAAGTCAAGGCTGAAGACCATTGAAATACAGGCTGTAAATGCTCTGGATGAGAAGTCAAAATTGGAAGGAGTACTTCAAGATTTACAGCTCAATCAAGAAAACCAACAGGATTTTCTAAAGGCCCAAGACTTGGATGACTTGGAAAATACAGTTGCAACTCTTAGGAGTGAATTTCAGAAGACACTTAATGACAAGACAGAAAGCCAAAAATCTTTGGAGGAGAACCTAGCAGCAGCCAAACATGACCTCCTCAGAGTACAGGAGCAGCTGAGCATGGCTGAAAAGGAGTTAGAGAAGAAATTTCAACAAACAGCAGCTTATCGAAACATGAAAGAGATTCTCACCAAAAAGAATGATCAAATCAAAGACCTATGGAAAAGACTGGCAAAATATGAATCTGAAGATTAAAGACTGGAGGTTTTGTCTAGAACCTGCCACACATGAACATACAAGCTATCTCTATTCACCTCAGGCATGTTATTAGAAGCATTTTGTCATATTCTGTTCTTTTTCCAATGTTTAGGCTTCCCTTGTAATATTAGAGCTATCATTCTTATCTTCAGTTCTGTAATTGCGAAGAGAAAAAAAATGTAATGATTCTTTTCTATTTTCCCAAATATGCCTTTGTCATATACTCCAGAGCCTCCATGCAAGTACAGTGAGATTTCTTCATGGTAAAAGCAGGTTAGAGTGGGAAGAAGAGCCATCCTTTTTCATTAGTGAGTGAACTTTTTAATGTTAGAGAAGCTGGTAACATCTATACTTGTATAGTATAAAAATAAATAGTAAAGTTATTAATATTTCCCTAAGTATAAAGATAAATAGTAAAGTTATTAATATTTTTAAATAAACCTTTTATTTTAATAACAAAATCTTAATTAATTTATCTAATCATCAAAATGTATAAACTCATGGAAAATATGTTTACTTTCCACTCTAGTCAACATTTCTAATCAATTGTAAGGGAGAATAAGCTGCACCTTGAACCTCAGCTAACCTTTGCATCTCTCCGTCATGAATGCTGCTTATTAGAGGCAGACGTTTTTTACATCCTTATTTACCATTGGTCTGTGTTATGAATAGAGAAGTCAGATTCATCGTATACTTTCACAGTTTAAAAAGCAGATGGACTCTGAGTACGTGTAACCTTTAGAATTATTTGCAGAATATCCTTTTAGCTTATATGTGAATTAGAATTCTTTCAAACTTTGACTCAACATAAAGGCACTAAGTTCCAGGTTGAACTTTGGTTTGTATGTGTATAGAAAAATGGCATTTTCAAGAGATTTTAATATCTCCATTGATGTACTTTTCCTCGGGTGACCATATATAAAGTATCGGAAACCAGACATGACGCCTACAATGTGTGGTGCGGTGATGTGGTATGAGAATAAAGACCACAAGGCAGGTAAAACTCAGAAAGAAAGCATTTAACCGTCACGTGTTAACATGGAGGAAGTGTTCTATTTCTCAAAGCAAACATGTCACATCCTGTGTGAACACTCTAAGAGAGGCTTTTCCATCTCCACCAATAGGGAATTTATTCCCAGAGAAGAGTACATTGAACAGAGCTTACATCTTTATTATTTTCACTCACACACTTCATATTAGCTTTGACTATACTGTGAGACTTTTGTAACTTTGTTAAATACTAAACGAACAAATAATAATGAAGTGATTTCTCCCAAAAAAAAAAAAAAAAAAAGAGCTGGGAAGGCAATCTTAGGATGATGAATGAATCTGAAAGGAAGAGAGAAAAATATATAAAAACAAAGCAACATTTCCTACACATTTTTTTTTTCATCCATTTGTTTGCAGTTGGACCGCTCTTCAGTTTCACGTAGGGCTTGCATTGAGGATGCAGTTTCACCCTGTGTTTCTTTAGCCCAACATGATTCCCTCTCTGAAATTCCATTTGTGGACCAGGATGTTTTGAATAAGTCAGAAACCAAACCTTGTAATTAAGTGGGAAATGTGTCTTGGAGAAATGGTTTAATTGTATTCTCCCTACACCTTTCTCAGTTGAAGGCCAGGAAGAAAAGACTTGGTAAGACACCGCACCACATGTAATACATTGCTAGTTAGAATTTTTATTTGTTTTGTTGGTGGTGGCTTTGAAATATTCTGTGTAGTATGTTCTACTTGTTGAATAATAAATTCAAAAGTATTTCTGAAATCTTAAAAACTGTTAAGCAGTAAGGTAAACAGATGGGTTGCATAACCATTGTGATGCCTGTCTTCTACAGCATGTAGATCAATAAAGATGCTGTGCCCCTGTCTCGTACCTGTCTCATGTGGCACTGGTTCTCCTTTTTTCCACTGTTGTGCTTTGTTTTTAAACTCAAATCTCAGCAAAATTTCACTTGGTTTCCCAGTTTTAAGATTTACTGAATCATTTAACTGAAAAAGCCTGTTTAGTCTATATATTTTGGCTCTCTAGGAAACTGCTTCGAGCCCTAAGTGAGCTGATAGTGTCCAGGCAACTGTGGACTGTCTGCTGGTAAACCATCTTAATGACGCTCTTGGCCAGGGTGCAGCACTTAACCTACTATGCACAGGGCTCTGGGATCAGAACCCACACAATCAAATAAAAACAACTAAATAGGAGGTGGCTTTGATTTAACTTTAAATTGAAGCTTTTGCAATTATGATTGAGACATTTTGTTCACAAAAATAAAATGCAAAGGGTTTGTTATTAATGCCTTCAATTTTGTTATTAATATCAATTTAAATGGTTATTTGCTCTCATCTTACATGTGTATCTGTCTGTGTTGAATATATATTTAATCATTTGTTTATGTCTTATAAATCTTATATAGAATATTTTGCTCTTTTAAATGTGTAATAATACTTGATAAAGCCTTTACTATCTATTATTTCCACTTTGATAAACTGAATGAGGTTCTTAGATATCTTTATAATTAAATGTTTGCATTAAAAAAAAAAGTAACAATACTCCCTAACTGTTTCTTTATTTCTTAACTCCTTATATACGTAGCCATCCATCATGGGAACATCATGTTCCAACAGAACTTCCAAAATATAATTTGGACTTTGAACTCTTGGTACTGAAAACTAAATGAAAGTATTTCCTTAATAAGCACTTTGTGTCAAGCACTTATGATAGTAATGAAAGCTTACTAATACACATAGAATGTCTAGTTCAATATAAGTGCTATGTAAATAGTTATATGATATTGTGTTGTTTAAGAATGAGAAGAAAAACTGCAATCCACATTCAGTGCAGATATGGTATTTATTATTATTTTACCTTCAGCTGGTTGAATATATGGATGAGGAACTTGCGGTATAGGGAACAAAGTTATCTTCTATGTTTTGGTACAGAGAGTTGCCAAGATTTCTTCAGTGCGTATGCATTACTTTTACAACAAGAAAGAAAAGTGTATTTAGTGGAGGAAGACTCTGCCTTACATAAAGTGAGCAATGTGAAAACTCAGAGTGAGTTGTTGCTTGTACCTACAGGGGGTAGTTCTAATGCTCTGACCAGGAATCTGTATGCGAACCCTGACGATCCTGTTCCCCAACTGCTTCTTGACAGATCAATAAAGATGCTAGTGGCCAATGAGCTGGGCAGAATAGGCAGGACTTCCAGTTTTCCTCTAGGCAGGCTAGCAGACACAAGGGAAGAGAGAGACATTTCGCCATGCTTCGGAGTGAGAAAGAGCCATCAGCTATGTGAGATCTCAGGCAGAGTGCCCACTGGTTGCTTTTCTGCCTGGGTCTGGAGCAGCAGCCAGAATATTAGAAACATAATTAAGCCAAGGGCAGATTTAGGTGGTTGACCAAGGAAAAGGAAACTGGGCGACTAAGTAAAGGGAAGACTTAGGGTGCTGAGCTGGGATTGAAAAGAAGGGTATGACAGCCAATGAAGGCTTAGAAGAGCCCAACCATTGAGCTAAAGCATATTTAAATAAGTTAATATATATGTGTGTTTCATCTGTGGATCAGAGGGCACTGGGGTGGGGTTGGTAGTTCAGTGCCCAGAGATTAAAGTGGGGTATCAAAAACTACATGCTACATGTTCTAAACCAGATTCTCAACCTGTGGGTTGCCACCCCTATGATCCTTTCACGAGGGTTCCTTAAGACCATCAAAAAACATAGATATTTACATTATAATTGATAATACTAGCAAAATTACAGTTATGAAGTAGCAATGAAAAATTTATGGTTGGGAGTCACCACAACATAAGGAGCTATATTAAACTGCCACCACATTATAATAGTTGGGAATCACTATACTAAAAAGAAAAGTACCAGAAAGATCATCTACCTTAGAAAAGTAAGTCATACTTTCACATCACTATACTAAAAAGAAAAGTACCACCAGAAAGATCATCTACCTTAGAAAAGTAAGTCATACTTTCACAATTTTCCATGTTTAACTAGTCAGAGAAATTTATAAATGACACAATTCCTTCTAGTTTTCTTGCCGTTGAAGCTCCTAATTACCACAACGAAGAAAAGAAAAGAAATTAGCAAGAGAAATATAGCATCATTGTATTATGGCAAATTACTCATGATCTGATGTCATTGACCCAATAGTATTCATTATGTCATTCATAGTCATGGACTACTGAAGTGAAGTTGGTTGGATGGTGTTTTGCTATGGCAAACACATGAAGGAATGTTTAGCTGAAGCAGACACAGGTGAAAGACTAAGGCAGACTCGTGAAGGAATGTGTGGCTAAAGCAGACACAGGCGAAAGGGTGTTCTGCCAAAGCAAGCATGTGAAAGGACACGTGATGAATTCTTTGCTAACAACACACACGTATTCATCTGCCTTACATTGCATAGTTGAGCTGCATTTTTGGGGACTCCATAGAGAGAACTGCCCAAAAAAAAAAAAACTTCTGGTGGTGTGCTGCAGCTTCTTGCTGCTTCCACAGACTCAGGCTGATTGGCAGAGTGATGTTAGCTGAGACAGGCTTATGTGCTATGCAAGACCCATGGAGGACGCGTGATGTTTGGAGGATATAAACAGAACTCCACAGAGTGACAAGGTAGAGCTTTGCTTGCTGGTACAGCTAGCTGTGCAACTCTACACTGATCTTCACTTCCCTGAGAGAAGCACAGCCGAGAACTTCTCCTGATGTTGCTGCTGGTCCCTCCTGCTGACTCATGCCAAGGCTGAGTTTCTCCTGCCTGGCTGTCTCTGCTAAGTCGTGTCTCCTTTGTTGCTAAAAATTACTCTACTGAACTGGACTGCTGGTGTATCAGTGAAGTGTTTATAAGTGGATTGAGCTGTCATTGCTAACCTGTGTACTGAACTGCTGATTTCCAGACAGTCAGGAGTTGCTCCAAAGAACCTTTCTAAACAGGTCCACTTCCCCCCATATCCTTTCTTTCCTACCACCTCTGGTGGGTGATAGGCTAAAAGGAGGGTAAAGCGTTTAATAACTATCATTAAAAATAAGATTTGAAAAAAATTAAAGTTAGAGACTACAGATGAGCCAGGCAAGCAGACTCACTAGGGGTATGGCTGGTGACAGTTGACAACTGACATAGAAGCATAAGGAAGCCTGACTACAAGTACTCAAAATTTTTCACAGTACAGTATTAACATAAAATAGTAGTATGCAGTGTGCACTTAGTAAACACTGCTTCAAATTAAACCGAGTTCCTTTGACTACCATTACAGGAAATAAGAAGCTAGAAATGCCCTTTACTATACAAAGAAGTTCTATTACTTGATTCTTTTTTTTTTTAGATTTTTTTATTAAGTATTGTCTTCATTTACATTTCCAATGCTATCCCAAAAGTCCCCCATACCCTCCCCCACCCCCACACCCACCCCGACTCCCCTACCCACCCACTCCCACTTCTTGGCCCTGGCATTCCTCTGTACTGAGGCATATAAAGTTTGCAAGACCAATGGGCCTCTCTTTCCACTGATGGCTGACTAGGCCATCTTCTGATACATATGCAGCTAGAGACATGAGCTCCGGGGGGTACTGGTTAGTTCATATTTTTGTTCCACCTATAGGATTGCAGACTCCTTCAGCTCCTTGGGTACTTTCTCTTGCTCCTCCATTGAGGGCCCTGTGATCCATCCAATAGATGACTGTGAGCATCCACTTCTGTGTTTGCTAGGCCCCGGCATAGTCTCACAAGAGACACAGCTATATCAGGGTCCTTTCAGCAACTCTTGCTAGTGTATGCAATGGTGTCAGCATTTGGAGGCTGATTATGGGATGGATCCCCGGGTATGGCAGTCTCTAGATGGTCCATCCTTTCGTTTCAGCTCCAAACTTTGTCTCTGTAACTCCTTCCATGGGTGTTTTGTTCCCAATTCTAAGAAAGGAGCAAAGTGTCCACACTTTGGTCTTTGTTCTTCTTGAGTTTCATGTGTTTTGCAAATTGTATCTTTTATCTTAGGTATCCTAAGTTTCTGGGCTAATATCCACTTATCAGTGAGTACATATTATTTGAGTTCTTTTGTGACTGGGTTACCTCACTCAGGATGATGCCCTCCCGGTCCATCCATTTGGCTAGGAATTTCATAAATTCTTTTTAATAGCTGAGTACTACTCCATTGTGTAAATGCACCACATTTTCTGTATCCATTCCTCTGTTGAGGGGCATCTGGGTTCTTTCCAGCTTCTGGCTATTATAAATAAGGCTGTTATGAACATAGTGGAGCATGTGTCCTTCTTACCGGTTGGAACATCTTCTGGATATATGCCCAGAAGAGGTATTGCGGGATCCTCCGGTACTACTATGTCCAATTTTCTGAGGAACCATCAGACTGATTTCCAGAGTGGTTGTACAAGCTTGCAATCCCACCAACAATGGAGGAGTGTTCCTCTTTCTCCACATCTTCGCCAGCATCTGCTGTCACCTGAATTTTTGATCTTAGCCATTCTGACTGGTGTGAGGTGGAATCTCAGGGTTGTTTTGATTTGCATTTCCCTGATGATTAAGGATGCTGAACATTTTTTCAGGTGCTTCTCAGCCATTCAGTATTCCTCAGGTGAGAATTCTTTGTTTAGCTCTGAGCCCCATTTTTTAATGGGGCGATTTGATTTTCTGGACTATTACTTGATTCTTAACAAAGAAATCTTTACTCTCTCAAACCTGAGAATCTCTGTCTTGGATAAAGTTCCTGAAAATATTTTTAAATGCACTCTAATTTCATATATTTATTCTGAAACTCAACTCATCATTAGGAATTAGGAGAGGGTGGATAAATGCACACTTTACTTCCAAAACACAAATTCCCATCAAGTGTGCTTCAATGGTTATAACACTTACCACTTAGAGTGTATATAGAGAGAGGATAACAGAGGTTTTACTAGTCATTTACTTAAGTATGTTACTAGATGAAGGGTGTAGTTGTTCATTTCAGATTCTAACTTGACTAGTTAGTATAAATACCTAAGAAAATATTAGCTACTAAACACCTAGGAAAATAGGGAAGCACTAATTCTGGGTATGTCTATAGCAACATTTCTGAGAGGCTGGAACCTAAGTCTGACCACTGTGAATGAGGTAGATCTGCATGGACAGAACATGGGCATGTGCCATCGGATTGGCTGGAGACCTACACAGAACAAAAGGAGCCGAGAAAAAGCAGTTCATTCTCCCTTTCTCTTCTCTTCTTCACCGTCCTCTCCCTCCCCATCTGCCTTCTTCTTCCTCCTTTCTCTCCCCATCTCCCTTTCTTGTCTCTTTGCTCCTCCTTCTCTTTTTCCACCCTCCCCTCTTCTCATCTTCAAACTGAGAATTACATATTTGACTACCTTAGTTCTAAGGTTTCAGCATTAAACTAAAACACATTACCACTGTCCCAGAGCCTTGAACTTGGAGTCAGCCTGTCATGGCATTCCTTTGCCTCTATAATCATGTGAGAAAATTCCCTTAATAACTTATTCCCTATGAATGTGTATAATATATCTAACAAACAAAAGTATACTTTTATATTTTATACATGTACATAAATAATACATAATTTTATATGTATATATACACACATATGTATTGTGTATATATATACTATATATATATATATATATATATACATATATATATATATATATACTATATATATAACAGTTTATATAGAAAAAGAGTTATATATGTGACTATCCTATTAAGGTTCTGGAAAATTCAAATACAGTGGAACAAATTTGAATTTTTTAATTAAATTTTTATATTTAAATATATAGGTATATATATATTCATGTGACATAATCTCTAGCCATGCGTAAGAATTTTTAGAATAAGAAAGACACTTTCTTCTATGTTAACAAATTTGCAAATAAATATGTCAAACACTGCTAATAACTTTTCATTGTAATATTTAAACATTATCTCATCTTCTTTGATAAAGTTTGTGATAAATGCCATAGAGGGAGGAGAACTGATATTAAAACCCCTGCTATCTAGGAACTCATTATGCTCATCCTTGAATCAGAACCACTCAGATTCATACTGATAAACAAATGTCCTTTTTACCCTACAAAACAAAACGTCATCAAAAGAGGTATTTCCTTGTCCCTTTATGTAAATATAAAATGTGGTACTACTGTACAAAGGAGCTATAAATGATGGTTTTGAATGAGCTAAGAGAACTTAGCAAAGGAGCGAGATGAGGCTGCTTCAAACATTCAGAGGAGAGAAGAAGAAAGTAAAGGAGCACTCAATGATGTCGCTTATGCAAATACACTATAGCATATTCATATAAGGAAAGAAAATAACACCAGACAGATGAGCCCACTAGGGATCTCTGAAACCTGTGAAATGATAGTTAACTAGAGTCACTGTGCTGAGAATCCACTGGAATTATTTAGACAATATAAATCAGTTCCTTTAAACCAGTAGCAAAATTAATTTTGATCTGTAACTGAAATGAATAAACACTGCCAGAAGTTATTTTAAACTTACACAGAATTGTCAAGTTAATGACACAAACAATAGGTCAATAACAGTAAAACCAGGGCGGTCTCTTTAGATTTAGATTATCAAGAAGGTGCTACAAAGGAACTCAAATCAAAGATAATTTTGTGTTTAGTGGGCTACAGTAGTCTTACACTTACCTAATAACAGGCACCTGGACATTATGGCATGTGGCTACTGTCTTGTTCTACTAATGAGAGCCCTTTTGCTCAGTTCATGCCCACAAAATGGGCCACGGCAAAGAAATAGAATCTTTTACTCTATCCATTTACTACAGTAGCACAAACCCAACCACAAAAATCCCTACTCTAATTCAGAGTCTGATAAAGACTAAGACACAAAACTAAAACTGGCAGCCAATACATGAGAAAAAAATCCTCATAAAGAAATATTGAAGTGTATTTAGTATACATCTATCTTAATGGCTATATGTTTTATGCTGTCCAAATGCAGAGAAGTGATTAAATGACATCAGACTATAAGTAATTTTAAAAATTTGGCCTCGTTACAACATCATTCACTGTGTTCTATGTGTTATTCCAAATGCTACACAAATACACTCCTTGACTTCCAGGCGCTTATGTTCTAAGTGAAATTCAAGTATTTGTTCAACTGGATTTATCTGTTTTTTTTTCATATGATTACAAAAATCCATCACAAATATTCTTTTTATACCTGTAAGAGGGAAAGAGGCAGAGGGGAAGAGGAAACCCTTTGTAAAGACATGTTAATAGCATTCCTTAAAAAACAGTCTTCAGATTAATTCACAATGTCTATAATAGAACATGTCAACAAGTTTATATAGTACTACTATACTAAAAATCACAAAAGCACAAGAAATGTTAAGACTTGATCCTGGTTTTCTCTTAAAAGTTCCCTATTTCATTCTTCCTATTTGTCGCTTCTTCTGTAATTTGTACGACGACAACTCTCATGCTGAAGAGACTTGACTTGAGTATAATTCTATATCTCCACATCGGCAATGAATGAAAACTCTAAGACACAACTCATCACCATTTAAAACAGTTCTATTTTATCACTATTGGAAAGGCTCTAGTCCCGTCCAATAACATTAAGTGTTCATTTCAAAACCCCTCCAGGCTAGGAAAAGCAGGTAGCATTTGCAATACCATGCAAATCATTCCCATGAGAACACTGAGACAGCATGGGAAAAGGGTTGGCAGTATGGCTCAATGGGTAAAGACACTTGCTACCAAGCCCAATGGCCTGAGTTCAATCCCAGAGACACACAAGAGGAAGGAAAGAACCAACTCTCAAAGGTTGTCCTCTGACCCACATACATACTAAACAGTTAAATAGATAAATAGATTAAACAAAGAAATGGAAAATAGCATTGATAAATATATTTTAAATATGATGTAGAGAGAAATACAATGCATTAAAGTTGGTTCTTCTGTATTAGCTTCCATTAATAACCATTAACCATCAATACAGCAGAAAGGTCTTTTTTTTGTAAGTGATTAGAATACAGTCAAAGATAAATTATCCTTTTCCCTCCTCTGAGGAGCAGCTAATGAAAAGGTACCATCAGCTGAAACATATGCTAGTAAGTGGCACTTCTCACCTCGACCAAGGCTAACACTCACGTCAGCTCAAGGGAGAATAGCTGCAGATGAGGATCTGCTTGTGATTTGGAATACATGCCTTTCAAACATACTGCTATATATACCGCTAACTTACCACAAGGCAAATACCATACACTCAAACTAGGAAAGTCTAAATAATATGGAAAGGTAGGGAAATTCTGAAAACTTAACTTTTCCTGAGATTTTAGTGGCCCAGTTTTCTAAGTTCTTTCATTGCAAAATACACTATGTAGGAACTATTGAAAACATAAGTAGACTATCACCAAGCAGGAACACCAAGTAGGTGTTCTGAATATGTTGGTAAAGAAAAGTCAATTCATTTGAGAGGTCTCTGCCCCTTCAACTTCACCCTCCTTACCAATATACATTCATCACCGAAAAGGGAAATATTTACAAAACTTAGTTTAGTTACGTTTAAATATTATGTTTAGCTGTCTGGAGACCATGTTCTCAGGATTTATACAAGAAATCAAGGATTAAACTTCATAACAATTAGAAAGCCACACTGTGTAAAATCAAAGAGTGAGTTAAAGGACATTAAAATAGTTTCACCATCAGTACTAAATTGAAATGACTCCATCTCTTCCCAACACCTGGAGCCAAAACCTTCTGAACTTTCACGTAAACAAACCAGGGCTACACCAAATACTCTGTCTGCTACAAGGTACCACCTTGGGACAAAGGCACAGGAGTGAAAAATGTGGAAATGCCTGAGGACGCTTTGAAGCAGCTTGGGAGAAGGGAGAGCAGGAAAGAGGCTCTTCTCTAGGGTAAGTTTGTTTAGTGGAAAGTAAGCAAGTTGTCAGGGTAAAAGTTGACAATGTTGATTCCAACAGTTTGAACTGTGAATAAACATCCAAAGGGATTATGTTACTGAGAATTAGAAAGATTCCACTGGACTCACTAGAACACTGTGTTTTTAAAGATAATATGCCTTTGAGCCACACTCTGGGTCTACAGTTTAGGGTTAGAATTACCCTAAAGTCTATTGTATGCCATAGTAAAGGACACAGGGTATGACCCTACTAATACAATCCTAAAAATATTAAAGAGAAAATAAAATATTTCATTTTTAATCACTAAATTAGAAAAAAGATATAAATATGTATACATGCGCACACTTTGGGGTAAGCTGAAAAAAAACCTAGAGAAAAATCTATGTTCTTATCAAATATCAAAACTAAAACTCAGTCTCAATAACCAATTTAAGGCACTGCATGCATTGGCCATAAATCATTTTTTAAGTTTTCCCTCAGTAATGACCTATCAAAGAGCAAAAGCCAGCGCGTGCACTTATGAAACCCACAATCTTCTCTGCTCACCAAAGCAACATCTAAATCTGGCTTTCATCTCACACTGCTGGTTTCTACCAGGTACAAGAAGAAAAGCTGGAGGAGTCTTGCACTTTTTCAAAAGCAAAACAATTTGGTTGCCACTCAACAATTCCTGGTGAAATGCCAGGCAGCCTATAAAAAAAAGGGGGGGTAAAATTTTCCTAACTTAGAGTCCACAAAAATAAATTTGAGATGTTCATAGACTGTCAGATGCTCCATCTTTTTTCATTCTTAACCATTCACAAACAAAAGAAAGCACACAGTTTGACTTATCAAAGGTTCATTCAAATCAATAATCAAGTCTTAGATGGTTCCAAGAAAGTGAAGGTAACTGAGGTGTTCTTAGTGCATCTTACCCTAAAGGATGTTCATGTTAGAGTTCACTGTGAAACTCTTTACAAAGCCTAACAACATGTGCAACTTGCATGTTCTTACCAGAAAAGTTTCCAGGTACTCTTGCAAAATGTTGTTTTCCCTTGCAGCTCTGACACTATTTACTTCTGAATTAAGGATGGTGGGCAAGCACAGCTAAGCTCTAAACCTCTTTATGCTTAAAAAGAAAATCAAATCCCCCAGATATTTCAAACACTATCAGGAATAGAATATTCTCAGTTCTGCCTGAAGATCATTATCTCTTTTACATTTCATTTTTATATTTACCGAGTTCAGAGAAAGGGCATAAGCAGAAAGAAGAAAATAGCTACTTCTTAAAAAGACACCAAATTTAGTAATCCTCTCAAATCTATTGGCACACATTTAGAAAGCTGTATTTTCATAAGACTTCATTAAGTTCTCACTGGTTCTGTCATTTGAAAATTAAAAAAAAAAAAACACAGATAATCATCCATAACTTTGAACTAAAAACATCTGCAGACTGCAAGAAATATTTGTTAAAGGAAGAGAAGAGCCATTACAATTAAAAATGCAGTAGAGTAAGTCGTGTAAAGACAGGCAGATGTGGGCTCATCTGGATGCCACACTAGCAGGTCCCAAGCACTCGCCTGCCAACTGACAGAGGTCATCAATATAGAAGAATGCCCAAAATCCTATTACCTGTTAATATGAGGTTACTGTAAGTATTGGAGTATTGCTCCTTCAGAAGAACCAGATGCATCTGCGATGCCTTCTCTCTCTGGAGCTCCAGCATGACATCAGGGTGCTGGGCAATCTTACAGCCTTTCTGCTTGTCCAAGGCAACATCACTCCGGACAATGTCTACAAAAGAAAGAAAACAGGCAGTAAAAACAAAACAGAATGTACATTTACATACGTTTTTTGTTTTATCCAGCATGACAGAATTTATAAATTACCAACTTTTTTTTCAAATTTATAAGATAGAGAAATAATAACCCTGAAGGTCCTTTAGTTCCATACCAAACCCCGTAATTTTCTTTTTATTCCCTAATTCTTTGGCAATTTCTGTCCCTTCCGTCTCTCACAGTGATAAGAAGTTCCACGTTTGCATGTTCCTTCTTAACTCACCTCCACGTGAGTTATTTACTTTCACTTATTTACCGTCTGAATCCTTTTCCAAATATCATTTGCCATTCTCCAGAAGGAATAATAAAACAACTCTGAATACTAGGAACTACGAAATTAACTTCTTCTACTTATGCCTTAGGACCAGGGATAAATATTCTAAATATTTGGCTTATTTTCAATTTATTTTCCTGCCAGACCATTCAGCCATTCCATGGTTACCTGATCAGGGACTCTCCTGCTATATTTCATGTATTGCTGGGAAAATAGTTTCAGTCTGACCAGAAAATCGTTTTTTTCAATCCAGAAAGATGTCAGTCTTCGAAGTAAGAAAGAAAGCTAGCGTCTCTCACCTGCTGTTCATTAATGGCAGGTTGCCTTTTGTACCCCAGTGTGTTTTGTACTAAAAGCAAATATACCCTCCAGAAAACTTTCTTCTTCACATATAAACTTTCATAGAGAATACTTCCCACCATTTGAAACACATTCTATATAGCACAGTGTATGGAAGCTACTTGCTCCTTTTTGTCAATTAAAATATAATTTAGCTGATTCTAGTAGGAATAAATGATACTATTGATCTAAATAGCAATTCTAGAAACTTGCAAGTTTTTCACAGCTAATAAAATGATTTTTATGGGAAATAACTAAGAAAAGTCTCTGGTACTGCTGACATTAATAGTTTCAAATGTGGTGATATGTCCATATTAAGGATACCTATAGGAAAGAGTCGGCTCTTTAAGCAGTGCTCAAAAGCAACTACAAGAGCAAGGCAGTGGTGGCACACGCCTTTAATCCCAGCACTTGGGAAGCAGAGGCAGGTGGATTTCTGAGTTCGAGGCCAGCCTGGTCTACAAAGTGAGTTCCAGAACAGTCAGAGCTATACAGAGAAACCCTGTCTCGGAAAACAAACAAACAAACAAACAAACAAAAAACCAACTACCAGAACATACAAGACAGAATATGGCATGAAGGATGGACTATTGTTCTGGATAAGCAAGCATTTATTAGACACCCCCCAAAGAATATCCCGTCTATAAATAGAAACTGAACACAATGCATCTGATCACACATACTATCCACATTTGAAAACAATCCATTTTAGTTCTTAGGTAAAACAAGAGCTTGTTGGAAATAATGTATCATTTATGACTAAATATATTTGCACCAATTTATAAAAACTGACAGTAAAATTAACTAACATAAATGGTAAATGTCATACTTTATGAGACTTATTTACAGAGAATTAATTAAATCAAAGGTATGCACCTGTACTGTTTAAAACTTAAGTGGACACTTTAACGTAAAGAAATGAGAGACAAAAGCCTACAGCTGAAACCCCTGCTCCAAGGAGGGACAAACTATAGAGTACTGAATATTAACCTCTAGAGCAAAAACAGGGGGAAATGACACAACTGGAGCAGTTGCCCCAAATGCAAAAGACAGTGGCACAGGTCACTACTGTTGTATTCAAAATCCACAGTGATAAGACGTTCAAAGGAGTAACTATAAAAAAGACATACCATATGTACTTTTCTCTTTATAAAATAGCTATCAGGCAGACCACATTTACCGGAGCCCTGCAAAGTAGGTAACTTAGGTTCCAAAATTAAGCATACAATCAGAACCTACAAAATATGTCACAGAAGTCACAGGAAAACTACAATACATGGTTTAATTAGAATTAAGCTCAACACAGCTGAGTGTGGTAACACACACCCATAATTCCAACAGGTAAAGACAGGAAGATTAAGCCAGCCTCACCTATATAGCAAGTTCAAGACAATCTTAAACCACATTGACTCTGGCACACATACCTACCCCCTTTCTCTCTCTCTTTCTCTCTCTCTCTCTCTCTCTCTCTCTCTCTCTCTGTCTCTCTCTCTCTCTCTCTCTCTCTCTCTCTCTCTCTCTCTCTCTCTCACACACACACACACACACACACCAATTAAGCTCAATACTATACCAGTTTAAAAAAAAGAAGATCAAGAGAAGGCCATGCCATAAGAAGACCTACAATTCAAAGTTAATGACATCAGTATCAACAGGTGTACAATTCCCAACATAAAAGCACATGAAATATGAAAGAGCAATATGATTCCACCAAAAATCCATAACTTTCTATTAACTGCTTCAAAAGATATCAATATCAATAAAAGAATTGATAAAGATCCAAAGAACTGGTTTTCAAGAAGGATCAATGACCTTTGAGAAAAACAGCTTAATATAAAAGAGGAAGACAATGAGAGAGAAAAATAGAAAACTCAATAGAGAAATAGAATCCTGGGGGTAAGGATGACTTACAAAAGAAAGGTTCAACACAATAACTCTCTCAATCAGTTGAAGCCAGGCAAGGTGCTGCCTGGCTTTTATAATCCTAATACATTGAAGCAGGAGGATCCTGCATTTACGAACAGCCTGGGTTACTGAGTATGGGTGTCTGTCATACTTAGATTTCTGTTGCTATAATAAAAAATTGACCAACATCAACTTGGGGAGGAAAGGGTTTATTTGGCTTACACATCTTGATCACAGTCCATCCTTGAGGAAAGTCAGGCCAGGAACTCAGGTAGAGGCAGGAACCATACATGTAAGCTGTTTACTGGCTTTCTGTCCATGGCTTGCTGCTTTCTTTCTTATACAACCCAAGACCATCTGCCCAGTGTTGTCACTAGCCACAATGGACTGAACCCTCCTCCCATGTCAATTAAAAAAAAATGACACCTGGGGGCTGACGAGATGGCTCAGCAGGAAAGAACACTGACTGTTCTTCCGAAGGTCATGAGTTCAAATCCCAGCAACCACATGGTGGCTCACAACCACCGTGAGATCTGACGCCCTCTTCTGGTGTGTCTGAAGACAACTACAGTGTACTTATTTATAATAATAAATAAATCTTTGGGCGTAAGCAAATGGGCCGACCAGAGAGAGCAGAGGTCCTAAATTCAATTCCCAACAACCACATGAAGGTTCACAACCATCTGTACAGCTACAGTGTACTCATATACATAAAATAAATAAATCTGAAAAAATTACATTCAAGCATATCCACAGGCCAATCTGATAAAGACAATTCCTCAACTGAAATTCCCTCTCCACAGATTTGTAGTTTGTGCTTATGTAAAGCCAACAAGAACCAACAAGCAGAAGTGGCCTCTTGTTGACTAAACACACAAACATATATCATCATTAAACCATAATCTCCCCCTTCAAGTATACAAAGCATAACTTTAAAGTCCCATCATCTTTAAATTTTTCAACACTTTAAAAATCTAAGTTCTCTTCTAAAACCCAGTGTCTCTTTAAAATCCAAAATCTCTCAGCTATGGGCTCCTGCAAAATCCAAAGTGAATAAAATATTTTCTTACAGCAAGATAAAAGGGAGTGCAAAAACAATAAAACCAAACTTCAATGGTATAAGAACTCAATGTCCAATGCCTGTCACTCCCTCATGATATTCTGGACTCCAAAGAACTTGGGTACCCTCACTTCGCTGCCACCTGTAGCTTACACAGCTTGTCTGGTAGACTTTGGCTGGCTCTACCCACACCTGCTTCAATCCTTGATAGTTATCCCATAGTATTGGCATCTCCATTATGCTGGATTATCTACTCCAAATGTGTGTACACCTGCACCAATGATACCTCCTAGCATCCCACAGTGTTAAGCTCCAACTGTTCTCCATGACGCTTTTAATCCTACAGCTTTCATGTTTCCAAAACCAGTACCATGTGGAAGACATATTATCTAGTTCACATACCATCTTGAGATGTAATCTTGACCCACTCTGGGCTGAAGCTTCTATGTGCTGACCTTGAGTAAAGACTTCCCAGATTATACCTCAATAATGGTTGTTAGTCTTAATCTTAGCTGATTTTTTAATCTCATCTAATTACCCAGTAAAGCAATGATTTCACTTCAGTGGTAATGATCTTTTGTTAATCACAGACGATTTGCTTTTAATTCCCAGTTGGCCAGGACCACAGATTCTTAATTCAAATACTTCACACAAATGGCCCTGATTGAGTCTTTGCTTCCCTCTGTAATTTCACAAGCTAGGCCTCCATCATCTACATTTCTGTCAACAATCTTACAAGTTCCTACAGAATAACCCCTGAAGCTTTGAACACCCAATGACTTCTACAGCTCAAAGTTTAAAACACTTCCACAATCTTCCAAAATATGGTCAGGCCTGTCATAGCAATAGCCCACTCTCTGGTTCCAATTTTTGTTCTCATTTTGTTCTCATTTCTCTCATGATGCTGCTCATCTCAAATCTTAACAATCAAGAGACTGAAGCAGGGGAATTTTGAGTTTAACATCAGCCTGAGCTACTACTAAGACCCTGTCTCAAAAAAAAATATTTAGAAGTGTCACCTTTATCATATGATTACATGGATGTCTCAACTTGGTCACATAGAAGAAAGACTACCAGTATTTGAGGACAATGTTAATGAATTACCACTTGTAATATATGTTCTGATCCACATACAAATACAAATATTTACAAAAAAGCTTTCTTTCTGTAATGCAGATTTAAGTGAAATTTATCTATAGATCACACTATGGAGAAATGATGTCTTAATTTTGAGTTTCTCTCCATTCATTTTATTTCTCTCACCATTGTCTTATATGCTTCGGGATAAGTGTACTCTATATATTTTGCTACACACCATTAAACTCTTTGATGTTAAATAATATACTTAGAAAATTATAATATTCATTATAATTCTCCATGAAAATATAAACTTCACTTTGAATACTGAATTTGTAATCTGCAGTCTAAGAAAGTTCATTAGTTCTAGAAATGTTTTAAAAGATTCCTTGGGATTTTTTTCATTTAATTATCATGGTACCTGCAGGTACAGAAATATTAATGTTTACAATTCCAATATATGTGCTTTTTAGTTCTTCTTCCTGCTTTGTGCACTAGCTAGGACTTTAATGATGCTGAATGGGAGATAAGGAAGAAAACATTCTTACCTAGTACACTTTGTCTTATTCAGTTTTAATTTATTTTGATTTTCATTTGTTTTTGTATGTGAGACAGAGAATAAAACTGAGTAGACAGAGGGGTGAGAAAGATCTGGGAAGAGTTGGAGGAAGACATAGAATATGATCGAAACACACTGCACAAATTTTTTTTATAAGAAAGAAATGGAGAGAATTGCATTACAATGCAAACCCACAAGCCTGATTCCAGACTTGGGGCCTGAGCATCCTCTTTGCTTGTGAGCCCTCCTTGCCAGTAAGTTCTTCTCCCCGTCCTATGCCCCTTCCATATCCCCCACATCCCTCTCTGACTATGACTATCTCTGAACCTACAGAGAGGCCATATCTGTGACCTTCAATTCTGATTTGTTTAATAGTCAACTTTGAACTAAGAATGTCCTCTCCCATCCTCTCCCATCCTCTCCCATCCATCCTCTCCCATCCTCTCCCATCCATCCTCTCCCATCCTCTCCCATCCTCTCCCATCCTCTCCCATCCTCTCCCATCCTCTCCCATCCATCCTCTCCCATCCTCTCCCATCCATCCTCTCCCATCCTCTCCCATTGGGTATAAGACCACCAGTTATGCTCACATTCCTGGCCCAAGAGGAACCTGTTCAGAGCCATCAGGACAGAGGAACCAAAGAACAGCCAGGGACAGGATCCTTCTGGTTCCTGTCTGCACCCCAGGACTGACCCTGTGCCACAGCTCTCCATACCCAAACTCCTCCCGGAGAGAACTGGTATCCCAGGAGTACTGGCACACAGGCTTGCAAGAGGGACAAGCCACAGTCAGAGACAGCAAGACCAGCTAACACTAGAGATAACCAGATAGTGAGAGGCAAGGGCAAGAACCTAAGCAACAGAAACCAAGGCTACTTGGAATCATTAAAAAACAGTTCTCCCACAACAGCGAGCCCTGGATAACCCAACACACCAGAAAAGCAAGACTCTGATTTAAAATCACATGGCATGATGATGATAAAGGACTTTAAGAAGGACATAAATCCCTTAAAGAAATACAGGAGAACATAGGCAAGCAGGTAGAAGCCCTTAAAGAAAAAAAAAGTCCCTTAAAGAATTACAGGAAAACACAACCAAACAGGTGAAGGAACTGAAAAATATATTCCAGGATCTAAAAATGGAAGTAGAAAAAAATAGAAATCACAAAGGGAGACAACCCTGGACATAGAAAAAGAGATCAGGAGTCATAGATGCAAGCATCACCAACACAATACAAAAGATAAAAAAGAGAATCTCAGGTGCAGAAGATACCATAGAAAACATTGACAGAACAGTCAGAGAAAATGCAAAATGTAAAAAGCTCCTAACTCAAAACACACAGGAAATCCAGGACACAATGAGAAGACCAAACCTACAGATAATAGGTATAGAGGAGAGTGAAGAGTCCCAAATTAAAGGGTCAGTATATATCTTCAACAAAATTATTGAAGAAAACTTCCCTAATCTAAAGAGAGAGATGCACATAAACATTCAGGAAGCCTGAAGAACTCCAAATAGACTAGACCAGAAAAGAAATTCCTCCTGTCACATAATAGTCAACACCAAATGCACAAGAAAGAGAGAGAGAGAGAGAGAGAGAGAGAGAGAGAGAGAGAGAGAGAGGGGAAGGAAGGAAGGAAGGAAGGAAGGAAGAAAGAAAGAAAGAAAGAAAGAAAGAAAGAAAGAAAGAAAGAAAGAAAGAAAGAGAGAGAGAAAGAAAAGAAGAAAGAAAAAAATCAAAAGCAGTATGGGAAAAAGGTAAAGTAACATATATAGGCAGACCTACTAGATTTCTCACCAGAGACTATGAAAGCTAGAAGATTCTGAGCATATCTCATACAGACCCTAAGAGAACATAAATGCCAGCCTAGGCTACTATACCCAGGAAATTTTTCAATTACCATAGATAGAGAAACCAAGATATTCCATGACAAAACCAAATTTGTACAATATCTTTCCATAAATCCATCCCTACAAAGGATAATAGATGGGAAACACCAACACAAGGAGGGATACTATATTCTAGAAAAAGCAAGAAAGTAATCTTCTTTCAACAAATTCAAAAGAAGAGAGCCACACAAACATCAAAATAACATCAAAAATAACAGGAAGCAACAATCACTAATCCTTAATATCTCTTAATATCAGTGGATCCAATTCCCCAATAAAAAGACATAGACAAACAGACTGGATTCATAAACAGGGCCCAGCATTATGCTGCATACAAAAAAACACACCTCAGTGTCAAAGACAGAGTAAAGGGCTGGGAAACAATTTACTCAGAGTAAAGGGCTGGGAAACAATTTTCCAAACAAACGATCCCAAGAAACAGCTGGAGTAGCCATTCTGATATTGTATAAAATCAACTTTCAACCAAAAGCTATCAAAAAGGATAAGGAAGGACACTTCATACTCATCAAAGAAAAAATCTACCAAGAAGAACTCTCAATTCTGAACACCTATGCTCCAAATGCAAGGACACCCACATTCATAAAATAAACTTTACTAAAGTGCAAAGCACACATTGCACCTCACACAAGAAAAGTGAAATAATTCAACCCTACTCTCATCAATGAACAGATTATGGAAACACAAACTAAACAGAGACACAGTGAAACTAACAGAAGTTATGAACCAAATGCATTTAACAGATATCTATAGAACATCTCAGCACCTCATGGTACCATCTCCAAAATTGACCATATAATTGGTCACAAAACAGATACAAGAAGATTGAAACAATCACATCCATTCTATCAGATCACTACAGATTAGGGCTGGTATTCAACAGCAACAAAAGCAACAGAAAGCCCACATACACATAGAAGCTGAACAAGACCCTACTCAATGATAACTTGGTCAAGGAAGAAATAAAGTAAAGATTTTTTAGAAGTTAATGAAAATGAAGGCACAATATACCCAAACATATGGGACACAATGAGAGCAGTGCTAAGAGGAAAACTCAGCTCTGAGTGCCTCCAAAAGTAAACTGGAAGAGGATACAATAGCAACTTAACAGCATACTTGAAAGCTCTAAACAAATACACCCAAGAGGAGTGAATGGCAGAAAAAAATCAAACTGAGGGCTAAAATCAACCAAGTAGAAACAAAAAGAACTATACAAAGAATCAACAAAACAAGGAGCTGATTCTTTGAGAACATCAATAAGATAGATGAACCCTTAGTCAGACTAACCAGAGGGCACAAAGACAGTATCCAAATTAACAAAATCAGAAAGGAAAAGGAAAATATAACAACAGAAACTGAGGAAATTCAAAAATCATCAGATCCTACTACAAAAGCCTATATTCAACAAAACTGAAAAATCTGGATGAAATGGACAATTTTCTAGACAGATACCAAATATCTAACTTAAATCAGGATCAGATAAACCATCTAAACCATCACATAATCCCTAAAGAAATAAAAGCAGTCATTAAAAGTCTCCCAACCAAAAAAAAAAAAAAAAAAAAAAAAAAAAGCCCAGGACCAGATGGGTTTAGTTCTATCAGACCTTTAAAGAAGGTCTGATACCAATACTCTTCAAACTATTCCACAAAATAGAAACAGAAGGAACACTACCCAATTCATTCTATGAAGCCACAGTTACACTGTGTATTCTC
Source organism: Mus musculus (assembly GCF_000001635.26). NCBI lineage: Eukaryota > Metazoa > Chordata > Mammalia > Rodentia > Muridae > Mus > Mus musculus. The sequence goes on from NC_000085.6 coordinate 43,303,246, forward strand.
CCTTGGAGATGGAACAGTTTCTATCTAATCTGAAACCTGTCAAAATTTCCTTTCATAGAGGATTTCATAAGAGATTTTTTTCTACTTCTGTCATATTTAATGATCCAAATAGATTTTAAAAACTTGTTGAGTGCATAATACTTTTAGCTTCAGAAGACATCATGTTTATTTATGAGGCATTTAGCTATTATAAATTATTTTGATGACTTAAAAATGTCAATACTGAATTGTATATTTTAAAATAAATTGTATTAGTTTAATTTAAAAAAGAAAACAATAAGCATTTTAATTATATACATAGATGAAGAAAAAGAATCTCAGATCAATGGAATAAACCAGATCTCTAACAAGATCATAACAGAAAACTTTCCCAAACTAAGGAAAAAAGTGTCTGTATACATATAAGAAGTATACCGAACTCCAACTAGACAACAGCAGAAAAGAAACACACTAAGGCATATCATAGTTAAAATACTAAACAAAGAAAATATTTATAGCTATAAGAGAAAAAATACAAGTAACATACAAAGGAAAACCAATCATAATAACACCTCATTTCTCAATGAAAACTCTGAAAGGCATACGAGTTTGGAACACACTCCAAGTTCTAAAAGACCAAGCCTGCCAACCTAGATTATAATAACCAGCAAAACTATCCACTATCAGGGGAGAAAAAAATTTCCATGATACAAACAGCCTGCAGATAGAAATAAGCACAGTCTAGAAAGTCTAGAAAGAAAACAGACAAATCTATAATTACATAAAATACAAAGCACAGCTAATAATACAAACCAGCTAAATAAACAAACAAAATGACTATAATCTACACACACCTTTCAATAATAATTTTAAGTAGAAATGGCCTCAAATATCTAACCAAAAGGCACAGGCTAGCTGAATTGATTAATAAAATCTATCTACCTATTATCTACAAGAACTCTTTAGAGATGGAGCCACCTTAAAATGAGAGAATGGAAAAAATATTCCAAACAAATCAGATTAGGAAACAAGCAGGTTTGACATTTTAATGCTGATAAAAATGTACTTTGAACTAAAACTAATCAGATGATATAGAGTATTTCATACTAATCATGGTATCGACTAATCAAGAAAACATTACAATAATACACATACAAGCACCAAACTCAGGTGTACTCAAATTATTAAAGACATGCTAATAGAATAAAAAACATAGATCAACACAAAACCAAAAATAATAGGTGATTAGGTGATTTCAATAGTACATTTCTCTAATAGATGGGCCATCAAGACAAAAAATAAGGACAGAAACCTCAGAATTAAATGACATCTTAGATGAAATAAAGCTGGTATCTGTAGAATATCCACCCAAATAAACAAATGAAAAGCTGAAGTAATCCATGTATTCTGATTATTATGCAATAAAACTCAAAATTGTGCACAAACAAACCACTAGATAGTGTATAAACTCATGAAGATTAAATAACTCATTACTGAATAAAGAAATCTAAGAAGAAATCAAAATATTCCTGTAACTAAATGAAAAAGAAAACAACACAACAAAACTCCTTAGGCACTGAAGAATACAGTTCTAGGAGGGGGAATTTATAGCACAGTGTGCCTGCATTAAGAAAACTCAGATAAAAGCACAAATAAATAATGATTCAATGAAAGAATTTGAGAGACTAAAGAAAAAACAAATCTAGCAAACAGCAAGTAATAATAAAAATTAATGCAGAATATAATGGAATAGAAACAATAACAATAAAATACAAGGTATCAGTGTATTCAAGAGCTGATTATTTGAGAAGGCAAATAAGATTAACAGACCAAACTAACTAAAAGAAAGAGAGGTCCCACTTAACAGAATAAGAGATGAACATGGAAAACTGCAACACATACAAAGAAATAAAGAGTATTATGAGACAATATTTTAAAAACCTATATTTCATTAAACCAGGAAATAAAAAATAAATGGTTCATGTCTTGATTCACCTAAACTACCAATGTCAAACCATAAAGAAATCAACAGCATAAATAGACCCATAACAACTAAAGAGTTTAAGAAAGTAATAAAAAGCCTTCCAACTAAAGAATGTTCCAGTCCACCAGTCTTATGGGTGGCAGTGATAGTATGACTTATGATTATGAGTTCTGTTATGACACCCAAACTGTCTGGAATAAACTTGCCCAGGCTGGGTGGACCATTGATTAAAACAAATCATGATTGAAAAATTTCAGGAAGCTGTTGTACTTTTGATAGTTAATGCTCAGCACAAACATGGAAGCATCCACGGGAAAAAGAATAATGCTTTCAAGTCCACGTTTCCAGTATATTCTAGTTCCCTCCATGGTAGATGAAATATCTGTAAATTATGCAGTGTATTAACTACTACCATTACCCCATCTAATATCAGTCTTCTGGAAGATGGGAAAGGGCTTTACATTGATCATACGCTTCCTGTTCATTGTCTTGATTGTGCCACTGATCATACTAGAATATGGAGAACACATAATGTAAGTCCAAAAAGAGATTACTTAAGCCAATAATACCTAATTTTTCCAAAATAGTAGCATCCCTGATGACCAGGTATGTGTGTGGCACTGCAAAAGACATCATAATCAGTTGAACAAGAAGGAACAAAGAACCTCTTAGCCATTTTAATATTAAATTTTAATTGTCACTGTGATGTTGGAAAGTGAGTGTCGTGATTTGAATGAGAAATTCCCATCATGGGTCATGTATTTGAAAATATGATCCCCAGTTAGTGGTGCTGTTTAGAAAAGTTATGGAATTTTAAGATATGGAACACCAATAAAGAAAGTATGCCACTGGTGTCAGGCTTTCCTAGTTCACAACGTTGCCCATTTCTAGTATGTGCTGTCTGCTTCCTTTGTGCAGTTGCAATGTAATTTTTCAAATATATTTTTCAGCTTCCTTCTCTTGCCACCATTACAGCCTCTAGCCCTCTTGAACTGTAAGCCAAAATAACGTTTCTTCTTTAAGGTACCTCAGCTACCTTACCACAGCAACAGAAGTAACTAATAAGGAAGCTGGTACAGAGCAGTGGAGGTGTTGCTGTGAGGAACCTGCTTGTATATTTTTTTGGAAGATGTGAACAACTTTAGACTTAAAGAGTGGTTGAATACTATATGCAGAACGTAACAGGCTATCCTGATACACAGCAGTAATGCTGACAATAAAGGCATGGTTCATAACGTTTCAGAGGAAAAGGAGGTCTCTATTAGCAACTGAAACCATTATAGAACCTACTCATATGATATTTTTGCAAAGAATTTTTTTGTTTGTTTTTTCGAGACAGGGTTTCTCTGTATAGCCCTAGCTGTCCTGGAACTCACTTTGCAGACCAGGCTGGCCTCGAACTCTGAAATCTGCCTGCCTCTGTCTCCTGAGTGCTGGGATTAAAGGTGTACACCACCATGCCCAGCTTTTGCAAAGAATTTGATTGCCTTCTGTCTGTGTCCTAAGAACTTGCCTGAGGCTAAATTTTAAAATAATGAATTAATTTCTTTGATAGAAACAACACTGAGTCTGTAACATGATTATTACTGACTATTCTTATGCAGAGCCACAATGAAATAAAGCAATAGTAAAAGAGTTATGAATTTGGGCTGGAGGCTGGCTGAGAGGTTAAGAGCACTGGCTTTTCTCCCAAAGGTCCTGAGTTCAATCTCCAGCAAACACAGAAATGGTGTCCATATATAAGATCTGGTGCCCTCTTCTGGCCAGTAGGCATACATGCATTTGGAACATTGTATACATAATAAATAAATCATCATGGATTCTTTCTTCATGATTTCAAACAGCCATGAATTCCAACAGTAGTGGTTTAGTGGTTTTCTCCCTCATATTCTCTAGTTTTCCTTGAGTATTCTCTTTGTCCTCCCACTGTGTAAAGATTTCTATCCTGTTATCACAGGAGAAAAGGGTCCTCAATATATAAGAACACTTTGATAATAAACTTCTCAGCCTTCATCTGTGAGCCAACAAGTTTTTATTCATTACAAATTATCTGATGTCATAGTAGTACAAAATGCATTAAGATAACCATCTAGTGTTCTTGTTGCTATGTGGGAATTGGGACTCAGAAACCTACTGCAAAGCAATGATTATTTTGTCAGTTATGCTTGCTGTAAAAATAAGATCATTTTTCTATGGCATAGGAATCTCACATTTCCTGCAAGTAGCCAAGAAATGCTGATAAGCTCTCCTCTGTTAGTCTACAAGTAAGATAAAATTCTCAGACCATTCACAGTAGATGACCTTATGATGCTAGATAGGTAGGATCCCAAATATAAAAAGTGATCTCAAGACATTGTTGGATTCTTCCTGACTTTAAGTAGAACACTTATGATATTTCATCATTAATTATAACAAATAATACATTGCTCGGTGGATACCATTTCCTCAGATTAGGAACAATGGTTAAATAGAAATCCTAACCTTCAGATGGATCTTGGAGTTCAAGGCCAGCCTAGTGTACAGAGCAAGCTCCAGGACAGCCAATACTGTCTGTCTCTTAAAAAAAAAAATAAGAAACTGATGTCTTAATGCTCTAAAACATTTGATATAGCTCTTCTTATAACCCAAATCGATGGTTAGTGATAAGAAATCTAATGGAGACCAGCCTGTAAGAAGAGACCAAGAAATAAAGATGGAGCAGAGCCAACCAGTGATTGCCCAAACATGAGACCCATCCCATTGGAGAGAGCCAACCCTTAACACTCACTATTAACAACTCTCTGCTATGCATGCTGTCAGGAACCTAGTATGACAGTCTCCTGAGAGGTTTCATCAAGTAGTGGATGGAAACAGATGCAGAAAACCACAGCCAAACAACAGACATAGCTTGGAGAGTCTTGTGGAAGAACTGGTGATAGAATTGAGCAAGCCAAAGGGATCAAGGACACAAGAAGAAGACCTACATAGTCAACTAACCTGGGCCCATGGGGGCTCACAAAGACTAAACCACCAATCAAAGAGCATGCAGTGGCTGGACCTAGGCCCCCTACACACTTGGAGCAGATATGCAGCTTGGTCTCATGTGTGTCCCCTATCAATTGGAGCAAGCACTGTCTCTGATTCTGTTGGACCCTCCCTTCCCTTAACTGCACTGCCTGGTTGGGCCTAGGTGGAAGAGAATATGCTTAGTCCTTCTGGGACTTGATGCCCCCGGGGGGGGGGGGTACCCAAGGGGGATTACTGTATTGTGAGGAGAATGGGAGGGATTTGTAAAGGTGGGACTGGGAGGAGAGGAGGGAGAATAGCTGCGATTAGGATATAAAGTAAATAAATAAGTTAATTTAAAAAAAAAAAAGAAGAAATCTAATGGGATTTCAGACACCACAGTTCGTTAGCTGTCCTCCAGAACACCTATAATTCTTACCTCCCACCACCACCAGAAACATACTCAATCTCAACAACTGAAAATCCCATTGTTTCAAATATTTTCTAGAGCAGTGGTTGGTTGGTAAACCTTTTATAGTCACACAGTGAGTATTTTAGGTTTTGCATCTGATACTCTGCTTCAGCCACTCACCTCTGCTATTGTAATGCAAAAGCAGTCATAGATAGTATATAAATGAATGGGTGTGGCTATGCTCCAACAGATCTTTAATAAGACAGATGGTGACCAATTTTGATCTGAAAGTATACTTCCCTGGCTTCTGCTCTAGAGATAAAGGTAAAGCAGTAAACACCTTCCTGTTTCACAGAGAAAGAAATGAAGGTTAACCAAGGGGTGGCGGTGCATGCCGTTAATCCCTACACTAGAAAGGAAGAAACAGATGGATCTCTGAATTCAAGGCCAGCCTAGCATTACTGAGCAAGTTCCAGTAAAGCCAAGGCTATATGGAGAAACACTTCCCCACCCAAAAAAACCTAAACAAATAAATAGAAAATAAAAATAAATTTAAAAAAAAGAAGAAATGGGCCGGGCGTGGTGGCACACGCCTTTAATCCCAGCACTTGGGAGGCAGAGGCAGGCGGATTTCTGAGTTCGAGGCCAGCCTGGTGTACAGAGCGAGTTCCAGAACAGCCAGCCAGGACTACACAGAGAAACCCTGTCTCAAAAAACCAAAAAAAAAAAAAAAATTGGAAGTTGATGTAAAGAGAATTTTCAGAAGTTTTAGTGATTTTCATTATAAGCAAAGATTAGAACCTAGGCCTCCTAACTGCTGATGCTCTTTGGATTAATTATATCATCCAACAGAATAAATGACCTCTGACAGAATCAAACTCAGTAAGTATTTTTTCTACTTGTACTAAATGTATGCAAATATATATGGATACTTGGCAGATGTCCATGAATATTTAAGTCTCTTCTGAAGCTTTCTCTCTCTCTCTCTCTCGCTCTCACTCTCTCTCTCATCTGCATTATTTCTCCAGTTCTTCTGCATCATTCCCAGATGAAGAAATCAGTTTCATTTCAAGACTGTTCATAAAAATATTCACAACTGTGTCTGATGCTCAGGCATGCAGCAGAGTCATCGTACCACTAATACGCATACATCATTCCTCTGTGAGCTGTCTCTAGGGCCTGCCCCACTGTGTTGACCACAGCTCTGATTTGTCATCTGTATACTAGTAAATAGTCCTCATATCCAAGCAACCTGAAGATCTGGATCTAGTATTAATCTAAACAAAAAATGATTATCAGAACTGCTTTATTTCTTTCATCTGCAATTTCTGAGATTCCATTCACTAAGATATTTTCTTTGGCTCATGATGTTTTCCACGAAAGTGATAAATAAAAGGACTATAATAAACCATACATGTCAGCACTGACATATAAAGCTGGTAACAACCCATTATGAAAAAAAAAAATGGGCTGAGACAAGAGCAGGTACATAATCAGGCTAGGTAAAATGAAGACATCTGTTGGTTGAACTCAGGGTGTCTTTGGGCATTCTAAACCAAACTCCGAGGATCCATAGACCCATTGTGTAAATACCATGAGTACATCAACACACATTCTTTTATTTTTTATTTATTTTATGTACATTGGTGATTTGACTGCATATATGTCTGTGTGAGGATGTCAGATCCTCTGGAACTGTAGTTATAGACAGTTGTGAGCTGCCATTTGAATGCTTGCAATTGAACCCACATTCTCTGGAAGAGCAGCCAGGGCTCTTAACCTCTGAGTCATCTCTCCAGGCCCCAGAAAACATTCTTTTAAATATAATATTCAGTTATATTTGTTCTGAACTTAGAAAAAAGAGAATTATTTTTGTGGTCTGAAGAACTGAAAGAAAAATTCCACGAAGCATGCAAATTTACATTATTTTTTAAAAAGTTAAAAGATGCATGGTTAATACAGTTGTGCATTTTTTCTTTTACATTCATCATCTTCAAACAATAAAGAATCAAAATGTTCAGAAGTCGTAGATTTACCCCAGTTCTAAGAGCATTGCAGAAAGACTCCTTTCTTGGTAATGGTTTATTATCAGCTGCACTAAAATAGTAGTCATAAATGCAAAATATGGCCAATGGTTTGGCATATTTGATAACTGAGCAGCAATAATCTTTTGTGGTAATTTCTATTGGAATCTAATATACTAAAGATCCTTTAGAAGTTGGAAATGTTGGGTGAGTAGGGATTTAGGAGAGAAAATTGGAAGAGTTAGGGTAGGAAGATGAATATGGTCAGAATACATGCTATGAAATTCAATAATTCTCAAAGAATTACTAAAATACTATTTTTTAAATGCCTTGGAAGTTAAATGAATGATAAGTAAAGAAAAGAGTAAGAATTACCCTTCATGTAGACATTTGAATGAATAGGTTCACCGAACCTCCACTCTGCTCATTACTACCTTCTTGGAGAATTAGCTTTCCATGGCTGGGTAAGCAGGCTATGAGCAGAATATTAATATTTCTGGCTTATCATTGTGTTAACATAAGTTCACCAAATAGAAATGTATAATCCAAAGTTGAGGACAACAAAATCAAAAAGTAGAGAATTTGAAAGATAGAAAAGATTTAGGTATCTAAAATTTTATAAGGCTTTGTGGAGCATCATCAGATCTTTGCCTAACCTGGAAGCAAACCAAGTTTTCTCATGTGGATGGTTTTGGAGCCTCCTAGTGGCAGCCTCAGGGGACCTAGAGAGCTAGCACAGAAAGGATGAGGCTTTGAAGAAAAGAGTTCATTATACATGCTGATTATTAATGATAATATATTAGTCCTATAACAAATATATTAAATACAAGGAATAAAAATGTGAACAAATGTGGTTGAAACTAAAACAAATACCATAGAAACATGTGAGAACAGAAAATACTAAAACAATGTAATAAGAACTTTAATATATAAACAGAGAGGGGATAATGAGAGAGCATATATATGAAGGAGGTGGCTTTTTGCTAAGAGTAAGCACAAGTCTAAATATGAATACAAGACATACATTTTCAGCCTTCCCTAACACTGCTTCCTGCTCACCCTTTGCCATCATATTTAGAATATAAGGCTCTTACCATAGACAAGTGGAAAGGAAGCTGAAAAACAGGTTAGGAACAAACACAGGGTTTGAGTTTTTACCTTTCATGCTTTGAAGAGATATCAGAAGCTTGAACCAAAGAAGTGGCCTACTGAAGTCCGTTCTCTCAAATAACTCTGGTAGCTATATGCAGAACACTTAGGACAGCTAGAGATCAAGGAAGCCTATCAAGAAATCCAAGAGAGAGGAAACAAGCTTGTCTGCTGTAATAAAGCACAACAGTGTCAAAAAAGAAGATTACAGAAGTAATAATAGCTACACATAGTGGCCAATAAAACACAAAATTAGACCCAGGATTCCTTAAGACATAATGTAAACGGTAAAACTTGTAACAAAGACAGTGGGCCACAGGATAAGTTGAAAGTTGTTATAGCTTGAATCTTGGAAGACTTTAAAAGGATAGTGTGCTCATGGCTTGATTGCCAGCTGATAGACTCTGGGGAAGAGAAAGAATCATAAGGGCTCTTGAATGAACTAATGAACTGATGAACTGATTATATGGTAGCACTGGTGAGAAATACTACAACGTAAGAGGTGGGGTCATGTTGGAAAAAGTAGGTCAATGAAATGCTCTCAGAAGACATATTTCCCCCACCATCCTAATTCTTTGTTTGCTGCATGCCATGCTGTGGAATTCTTCTCCAACATGCTCTATTTCTATAAGGTCCGTAGGACCCAAAGAATGGAGCCAACCAACTATGGAATCAAAATCTCTAAAATTGTAGACCAAAATAAATCCTTTCTTAAGTTGTTTCTCTCGGGTATGTATCAAAGAGATGAAAGTTTTACTAACCCAAAGAATTGGTACCAGAGGAGTAATATCTTTGTCGTTCAAAAATCTCTGGAAATAGTTAGTGGGAAGTCTTGGAAAAGTTGAGAGATAAGTACTATAGACACACTAAAATGTTGTAAACAGAGATTGATCAATGATTGTGGTGGGAGCTGTGAAGACTAAACTATCCACTGAACTGTGTAAAGACAGTACTCATGAGGCTCCAGACTGGAATGATGACACTACTGTAAACTAGATTAGAATCATTCATGTTCCACCGAGAAAAATAACTTACCTACATTTTGCCCATGACATGAAACTTCATGAGAGGTTGCCTTTAAAATTGATAGGCTAATTAATATTATGGAAGAACTTTCAAAGAAGCCCAGCACTCGACACTCAGCATGGCTCCTTCAGGGTGCTTTTAACCGAGTTTACAGACAAAGTTGTGAGCAAAATGCAAAGCAAAAATGTCTGAAAAGAAATCTGTTTGCCATTATCTCAGAAAAGAAATTCCTGAAACCAAGAAAAGTATGGCTAATATAATAAGTATGGTCATTAAGGCTTGCTCAACAAGAGGAAAATCATGACTGACACTAGGGCTAGTGAAGTTATCCCTGGTAACTTGGAGGCAAACCTACAATCACCACGTTACTAAACCAGCATAATCCCTAAATACCTGTCCTTCTATCCACAGATTGGGTGTAGACCTCACCCCTCATCGAAAAACTCTTTGCAACAACCAATCAAAATACAGACTGTAGAGCCCAGTCACAACAGATACATCTAGAAAACAATTCCTGCATCTAAGGGTCAGGAAACATCACAGAAGAGAAGACAGAGAGAGAGACAGAGGATCAAGGAGTTTGCTGTGAGACTCTATCTCCTAGTAATGTAAGAAGCTACAAAGATAAGTTCTCACCAACATGACTGCTAAAGATGAGCTGAGCAAGGACAGCAACGGTAGGCATAGGGATGGGGAAAGACCATGAGGCCTCCACCCTATACAAGAAGCCATGCACAGCTAGGGAATGCCAACAGTAGGAGAAACAGTCTTCCCCATGGAAGAACATGCTAATAGGTTGTCCAGTGAGCCCTGAAAATATACCTGTAAGTACCATTAGACAGACTGATTAGGTTATATCTAGGAGTGTGTGTGTGTGTGTGTGTGTGTGTGTGTGTGTGTGTGTGTTTGTGTGTGTAATAACAATTACAAACAAAAGAGATCATGAATTTGAAAAAGAGCTAGAAGGGGTATATGGGAAGGTATGAAGGAAAGAAAAGGAAAGGAAAGATATAACTATATTATGATCTAAAAAATAAAAGAAAGATTTTAAAAAGCCAAGTATTTCCTTTTAGGAAAGTAGGAAAAATCCCTTGAGAGCAAGTGAGGAAGTGGGCAGGCCTTTCTACATCCACATTTAATAGACTTAAATCATTCTGAAATTTTCTAACATCTTCTATTCTACCTCCAAGCTCCCTTCTCCCCTTCCATATCCTTAACAGTTCCTCCTGTATTTCCACACCTGTTTTCTTTCTTTACATTTCATACATCACAGGAAAGATGTTCCTTATGAGACTGGCTTATTTCACCTAACACGATGATTTTCAGCCCCCATTCATGTTCCCACAAAGGGCACTTCACTCTTCTTTAAAGCCAAGTAAAACTCATTTGTACATATACAACACTTCCCTCATCCATCCATCCACTGATGCAAACACAGTTGATCCATTGTTACTGGGAATAGTACAGCAAGGAACATGGGTCTGCAAGGGTCTCATCAGTAATCCGATGGGCTCCTTGTGAGATATTTTCCAGAAATGGTATTGGTGGTGCATATGGTCCTATATTGAGTGTCCTTGATGAGCCACTGTACTTATTCCTATAGTGACTGGAATTATTTGCATTCCTACCAACGTTGTATTAAAGGGTTCTTTATCTCTAGATCTTTGCCATTTACTTTTGGGGTTTTGTTGTTGTTGTTGTTGTTGTTGTTTTAAATAATATAGACATTCTGATAAGGATGAAATGGTCTCTTAACATAAATTTTGTATTTCCATGTGGATAAAACCAGGGTTTTGAACCTGCTTCAACCTTACCAGTTCTTCTGTCTGGTGGCACTGTCTACCTGCCCCACATAGCAGAACTAGGAGCAACCCCAAGAATTGGGTCTGGAGGATCAGTGTGAAGAAAGTGTGCAGGTAATTTGCCTGGTCTTCAGGCAGACATGGCCTCTGTTTGAGCATGGGGTGTCTGCCTCAGTTGGGGGCTGGGCACTACAACCAGATGGAAAGGGAAGGCTAGGATGTACTGTACTGGTGTGTGGCATCCACAGAAGATGTGGATGGAGGAGGGGAAGCTGCAGCTGATAATTCTGTTGCAGCACTAGGGGTGATCCTGAGAACTGGATCTGGAGTAACAAAGATCATGGGAAAGGTCCATGGGCAGCCTATGTGAAAGCAGGAGAGCTGGCCTAGAACCTCACAGGCTGCAGCAATTGAGAGAGTGAGTCCCATGCATTGACTGGGAAGCACAGTGGAGCTGGCTCTACAGGTGTGAGTGAGCTTGTCTGAGGGCATGAGAGCAGGAGAGCTAACCCTACTACCTCCTACTGATGGTGGTAGTCAGTAGCTTAGCTGGAGCAGTTCTGGGGAGCTCACCCTGATGGTACTGATATGGGAGAACTGTGTGATGCAGTGACCAGCTCAGCTGTCACCCAGGCCCAGATCCAGAGCTCTGAGTTAGCCCACTCCAAAATCTATATCATCTGAGAATGGTTGGGATGGATGAAAGGGCCAGTCCTGCTGATCCAAGGCTGCAGAATCTCAATGGCACTGACCAACAAAAAGATAACCGGGAGGAGTCCTGGTGTGGATCCAATATTGATAATGTCACAGAAGCCAGAGATCTCCAACCAGACCAAGGACTCAGTGCAATGAACATTTGCAAGTAAAGATATGTGGACAGAGGGATATAAAGTGGAACACAGTGACATACTACAGCTTCCAACATGAGATGTTTTCTACGCTTTGTTTGTTCACACACAAACAAAGCATGCACAAGTGTGTGTGTGTGGATAGGAGGGTACGGGAGATAAGGAGGGGAGATAAGCAGGACTAGGATGTATGATGTGAAAGTCACAAAGAATCAATAAAATGTTTTTTTTAATGTCTCAATTCTTAACATCTATGCCATAAAAACAAGGGCACCTAAGTTTTAAGAGAAACTCTACTATACATTAAATCACATATGGACATGTACACATTGATAGTGGGAGACTTCAATATCCCACTTTCACCAATACACAGGTTATCCAGACAAAAGCTAAACAAAGAAATGTTGGAATTAACAGACATTACAAACCAAATAGACCTAACTGATTTTTATAGAACATTTCATCCAAACACAAAAGAATATACCTCCTTCACAACAACCCATGGAACTTTTTCAAAAGTTGCCCACATACTAGGACATAAAGCAAGTCTCAATAGATACAAGAAAAATGAATAACACTCTACATATTAGCTGACTACCACAGATTAAAGCTGGGTGTCGACAGCCACAGAAACAACAGAAAGCTTACAGACTCATAGAAACTGAAAAACTCTCTACTGAATGAAAAATGGGTCAAGGGAAAAATTAAGAAATTAATTAGAGAATTTCTAGAATTAAATAAAAATGGTTATACAACATACACTAACAGACACAATGAAGGCAGTTCTAAAAGGCAAGTTCATAGCACTGAGTGCCTTCATTAAAACAACAACAAAAACTGGAGAAATCTCATGCTAACTACTTAAAAGCATACCTAAAAGCTATAGATCAAATTTTTAAAAATCACATCCAAAAGGAACAGAAGGCAAGAAATTATCAAACTCAGGGATAAAATCAATGAAATATAAACAAGCAAACAAAAACCAATACAAAGAATCAATGAAACAAAGAGTTGGTTCTTTGAGAAAATCAAGGAGATAGAAAAACCCTTATCCAAACTAGCTAAAAGACAGAGAGAGAATATCCAAACTAATAAAATCAGAAACTAAAAGGGGGAGATAATAACAGACACAAAGGAAATCTAGAGAATCATAAGGATATACTTTTAAAACCTGTATTCCATCAAATTCAAAGATCTATATGAAAAGGAAAACACTACTTGCCAAATTTAAATCAAGATCATATAAACAATTTAAATCAATCTATAACTCCTAGTGAAATAAAAGTAATCATTAAGAATTTCCCTACCACCCTGATACAGCTGTCTCTCGTGAGGCTATGCCAGTGCCTGGCAAACACAGAGGTGGATGCTCACAGTCAGCTATTGGATGGAACACAGGGCTCCCAGTGGAGGAGCTAGAGAAAGTACCCAAGGAGCTAAAGGGATCTGCAACCCTATAGATGGAACTATAATACGAACTAACCCCAGAGCTCGTGTCTCTAGCTGCATATGTAGCAAAAGATGGCCTAGTCAGCCATCATTGGGAAGAGAGGCCCCTTGGTATTGCAAACTTTATATGCTCCAGAACAGGGGAACACCAGGGCCAAGAAGTAGGAGTGGGTGGGTAGGGGAGCAGGGTGGGGGGAGGGTATAGGGAACTTTCGGGATAGCATTTGAAATGTAAATGAAGAAAATTCCTAATAAAAAATTGGAAAAAGAAAAAAAAGAAGTTAATGCTAATTATGTTCAAATTATTCCACAAAAGCAGAAGAACCATTGCCTAATTCATCTTATGAAACTACAATCACCTTGATACCTACACAAACTACATAAAGACACAAAAGAAGAAAGAGAATTACAGACAAATTCCCTTATGAACATAGATGATAAAATACTCAACAAAATACTCTCAAACCAAATCCAAGAACACATCAAATAGATCACCCACCATAACCAATCTCAGAGATACAGAGATGGTTCATTAGTAAATGTAATTAGTAAAGGTAACCCCACCATAAACTGAAAGAAAAAAAACATACATAGTCATCTCGTTAGACATCAAAACAGCATTTGACAAAATTCAACACCCCTTTATGATAAAAATCTTAGAGAGATTAGGAATATAAGGGACATACCTAAATATAATAAAGGCAATTAGCAGTAAGCCTAGAGACAATATAAAATAAAATGGAGAGAAACTCAATGCAATCCCAGTAAAATCAGGAACAAGACAAGGTTGTCCACTCTCTCCATATCTATTCAATATAGTACCTTAAGTTTTAGCTAGAATAATAATAAAATAGAAGGAGGTCAAAGAGATATGAATTGGAAAGGAAGAAGACTAAGTATCATTATTTGCAGATGATATGATGATACATATAAGTGACCCTAAAAATTACACCAAAAAAATTCTAAGGCTAAAAACTTTAAGCAAAGTGGCGGGACACATGGTTAACTAAAAAAAGAAAAAAAAAATTAATCATCCTCCTATATACAAATGACAGGTAAACTAAGAAGGAAATCCCTCTCTTCCAGGCTGACCTTGAACTCAGGAATCTGCCTGCCATTGCATCTGTCTGCCTTTGTACCTTTCTGACAAGCTGGCTCATAATACAGTCTGTTTTTCTAGGTCCATGAAGCCCCGCATATAATTCATATTGCATCCTTATATTTTGCATAAACATATACACATATGTACATACAATGTTTTGCCTGCCTGTATGCCTGCATGCACACCAGAAGTCCCCCTTGCAATAGCCTCAATTAATATAAAATATCTTGGAGTAGCCCTAGCCAAACAATCAAAAGACTGGTATGATAAAAACTTCAAGTCATTGAAGAAAGAAATTGAAGAGGATATCAGAAGATGGAAAGCTCTTCCATGTTCATAGATCTCTGTGCCAAGTCTGGCCTAGCCATGATAAGGATAGTATGACATGGTTCCCACCCCTGGAACTGGGCCACAAGGTGTGGGCCTCCATGAGTGTTGATGATGGTTGCTGTGGGCATAGGTTTGTTTTTTGTTTGTTTTTTTTAATGTACTTATTTTTACATTCCTCCTTCAAGGAATGTCCTCTCTGCCAAGGTTAAAGATGCTGTGGTAATGACAGACAGAACAAGGGTGTGTCTAATGTTTCAGAAAAATGGTAGAACACAGTGTCCTTCAGGGCAGCCCTCAAGGCTTGTGGAAAAGAACTTTGAAAACATGAGTTCAAAAAATGTATAATTTCTCAGGCTGGAGAAATGGTTCAGAGGTTAATAGCACTGGCTGCTCTTCCAGAGGTCCTGAGTTCAATTCCCAGCAACTATTTAGTGGCTCACAACCACCTATAATGAGATCTAGTGCCCTCTCTTGGTGTGCAGGCATACACACAGGCAGAATATTATATGTACATAAATACATATATGTGTGTATGTGTATATATGTATATATAATTTCTCTATGCAAAATATAAGGATGCAATATGAATTATATGAGGGGCTTTGCATACCTAGAAAAAGACTGCACTATGAGCCAGCTTGTCAGAAAGACACAAAGGCAGGCAGATACAATAGCAGACAGATTACTGCCTAGGACAGAGGAAGTTTAGGTCCAAGCTTAGGCATGGTAAGAACAGTAATTTTAGGGGATCCACCTAGCTAGCTTATGATCTGTGCTTATCAAAGGTAAGCAGATTTTTACATTCTTTTGCAATGTTAGTTAAAAAAGAAAAATACGTGTGATTGCTGTCTCTTTCTAAGAGTCAAGGGGCTGGAGTCTATGATCCATGGGGTAATCAAAAAGGAAACTGGGGTAATGACTGAATTCATATGTAAATAAAAGACTTGATTTCTGATTTGCTACAAATGAACTATCCAGAGAGTTTTTAGATAGGAAAAAAAACTGTCTGGAACAGAACAGAGGCCATTATCATGAACCCACAATTTGGCTTCATGTGTTTTTTGTTTTACTACTCCCAGACACCCTTTCCTCAGAACCTCTCTCCAAGCCAAGGCTGATTCTTGGCAGATATGTACGATTAACATAGTAAAAATGGTCATCCTATCAAAAGCAATTTACAGCTTCAGTGCAATCCCCATCAAAATTCCAATACAATTCTTAACTAGCTTTGAAGGGGTAATTTTCAACTTCCTATTCAGGGGGGAAAACAAGGCAACAGCAACAAGAAAAACAAGTTAGCTAAAACAATTCTAAGAATAAAAAAGAGTTGGAGGTATCACCATCCCTAATTTTGAATTGTGCTACAGAGCTATAGTAATAAAGAGCTACGTGGTATTGGCATAAAGGCAGACATGCTGATGAATGAAAATCAAATTGAAGACCCAGACATAAACTCACACACACACTAATGGACATCTGACAAATTTAAAACAAAACACTCTACAAAAGA
This sequence comes from Mus musculus, assembly GCF_000001635.26. Classification (NCBI taxonomy): domain Eukaryota; kingdom Metazoa; phylum Chordata; class Mammalia; order Rodentia; family Muridae; genus Mus; species Mus musculus. The sequence continues at coordinate 43,319,846 of NC_000085.6, forward strand.
ATCTGATTTGTCCCTTCCAGCCCACTGCTGCACCATGGTCCCTGGCCCGGGGAGTCTGCGGACACCCGCAAGGTCCCACACAGGATCCGCCACGGGATCCTAAGACCTCTGGTGAGTGGAACACAGCGCCTGCTCCAATCCAATTGCGAGGGACCTGAGACTGCATTAATTAAGGAAGCAGTTAATCCAGCCTGACCCGGGCTCAAGTCCCTTCGGGCCCACTGCTGTACCGTGGTCCCTGGCCCAGGGAGTCTCCGGACACCCGAAAGGACACACACAGGATCCACCACGGGATCCTAAGACCTCTGGTGAGTGGAACACAACTTCTGCCAGGAGGCAAGTTCAAACACCAGATATCTGGGCACCTTCCCTGCAAGAGGAGAGCTTGCCTGCAGAGAGTACTCTGACCACTGAAACTAAGGATAGAGCTAGTCTCCCAGGTCTGCTGATAGAGGCTAACATAATCACCTGAGGAACAAGCTCTAACCAGAGACAACTATAACAACTAGCTCCAGAGAATACAAGATGGCGAAAGGCAAACGTAAGAATCCTACTAACAGAAATCAAGACCGCTCACCATCATCAGAACGCAGCACTCCCACGCCACCTAGTCCTAGGCACCCCAACACAACCGAAAAGCTAGACCCTGATTTAAAAGCATATCTCATGATGATGGTAGAGGACATTAAGAAGGACTTTAATAACTCACTTAAAGAAATACAAGAGAACACTGCTAAAGAGTTACAAGTCCTTAAAGAAAAACAGGAAAACACAACCAAACAGGTAGAAGTCCTTATAGAAAAACAGGAAAGCACATCCAAACAGGTGATGGAAATGAACAAAACCATACTAGACCTAAAAAGGGAAGTAGACACAATAAAGAAAACCCAAAGTGAGGCAACGCTGGAGATAGAAACCCTAGGAAAGAAATCTGGAACCATAGACACGAGTATCAGCAACAGAATACAAGAGATGGAAGAGAGAATCTCAGGTGCAGAAGATTCCATAGAGAACATCGGCACAACAATCAAAGATAATACAAAAGGCAAAAAGATCCTAACTCAAAACATCCAGGAAATCCAGGACACATTGAGAAGACCAAACCTACGGATAATAGGAGTTGGTGAGAATGAAGATTTTCAACTTAAAGGTCGAGCAAATATCTTCAACAAAATTATAGAAGAAAACTTCCCAAACCTAATGAATGACATGCCCATGAACATACAAGAAGCCTACAGAACTCCAAATAGACTGGACCAGAAAAGAAATTCCTCCTGACACATAATAATCAGAACAACAAATGCACTAAATAAAGAGAGAATATTAAAAGCAGTAAGGGAGAAAGGTCAAGTAACATATAAAGGCAGGCCTATCAGAATTACACCAGACTTTTCACCAGAGACTATGAAAGTCAGAAGAGCCTAGACAGATGTTATACAGACACTAAGAGAATACAAATGCCAGCCCAGGCTACTATACCCGGCCAAACTCTCAATTACCATAGATGGAGAAACCAAAGTATTCCAGGACAAAACCAAATTCACACATTATCTTTCCACGAACCCAGCCCTTCAAAGGATAATAACAGAAAAAAAAAATACAAGGACAGAAATCAAGCCCTAGAACAAGCAAAAAAGTAATCCCTCAACAAACCAAAAAGAAGACAGCCACAAGAACAGAATGCCAACTCTAACAACAAAAATAAAAGGAAGCAACAATTACTTTTCCTTAATATCTCTTAATATCAATGGACTCAATTCCCCAATAAAAAGACATAGACTAACAGACTGGCTATACAAACAGAACCCAACATTCTGCTGCTTACAGGAAACCCATCTCAGGGAAAAAGACAGACACTACCTCAGAGTGAAAGGCTGGAAAACAATTTTCCAAGCAAATGGTCTGAAGAAACAAGCTGGAGTAGCCATTCTAATATCGGATAAAATCGACTTCCAACCCAAAGTTATCAAAAAAGACAAGGAGGGACACTTCATACTCATCAAAGGTAAAATCCTCCAAGAGGAACTCTCAATTCTGAATATCTATGCTCCAAATGCAAGGGCAGCCACATTCATTAGACACTTTAGTAAAGCTCAAAGCACACATTGCACCTCACACAACAATAGTGGGAGACTTCAACACACCACTTTCATCAATGGACAGATCATGGAAACAGAAACTAAACAGGGACACAGTGAAACTAACAGAAGTTATGAAACAAATGGATCTGACAGATATCTACAGAACATTTTATCCTAAAACAAAAGGATATACCTTCTTCTCAGCACCTCACGGGACCTTCTCCAAAACTGACCATATAATTGGTCACAAAACAGGCCTCAACAGATACAAAAATATTGAAATTGTCCCATGCATCCTACCAGACCACCACGGCCTAAGGCTGATCTTCAATAACAACATAAATAAGGAAAATCCAACATTCACATGGAAACTGAACAACACTCTTCTCAATGATACCTTGGTCAAGGAAGGAATAAAGAAAGAAATTAAAGACTTTTTAGAGTTTAATGACAATGAAGCCACAACGTACCCAAACCTATGGGACACAATGAAAGCATTTCTAAGAGGGAAACTCATAGCTCTGAGTGCCTCCAAGAAGAAACTGGAGAGAGCACACACTAGCAGCTTGACAACACATCTAAAAGCTCTAGAAAAAAAGGAAGCAAATTCACCCAAGAGGAGTAGATGGCAGGAAATAATCAAACTCAGGGGTGAAATCAACCAAGTGGAAACAAGAAGAACTATTCAAAGAATTAACCAAACGAGGAGTTGGTTCTTTGAGAAAATCAACAAGATAGATAAACCCTTAGCTAGACTCACTAAAGGGCACAGGGACAAAATCCTAATTAACAAAATCAGAAATGAAAAGGGAGACATAACAACAGATCCTGAAGAAATCCAAAACACCATCAGATCCTTCTACAAAAGGCTATACTCAACAAAACTGGAAAACCTGGATGAAATGGACAAATTTCTAGACAGATACCAGGTACCAAAGTTAAATCAGGATCAAGTTAACGATCTAAACAGTCCCATATCCTCTAAAGAAATAGAAGCAGTCATTAATAGTCTCCCAGCCAAAAAAAGCCCAGGACCAGACTGGTTTAGTGCAGAGTTCTATCAGACCTTCAAAGAAGATCTAATTCCAGTTCTGTACAAACTATTTCACAAAATAGAAGTAGAAGGTACTCTACCCAACTCATTTTATGAAGCCACAATTACTCTGATACCTAAACCACAGAAAGATCCAACAAAGATAGAGAACTTCAGCCCAATTTCTCTTATGAATATCGATGCAAAAATACTCAATAAAATTCTCGCTAACTGAATCCAAGAACACATTAAAGCAATCATCCATCCTTACCAAGTAGGTTTTATTCCAGGGATGCAGGGATGGTTTAATATACAAAAATCCATCAATGTAATCTATTATATAAACAAACTCAAAGACAAAAACCACATGATCATCTCCTTAGATGCAGAAAAAGTATTTGACAAGATCCAACACCCGTTCATGATAAAAGTCTTGGAAAGATCAGAAATTCAAGGCCCATACCTAAACATGATAAAAGCAATCTACTGCAAACCAGTAGCCAACATCAAAGTAAATGGTGAGAAGCTGGAAGCAATCCCACTAAAATCAGGGACTAGACAAGGCTGCCCACTTTCTCCCTACCTCTTCAACATAGTACTTGAAGTATTAGCCAGAGCAATTCGACAACAAAAGGAGATCAAGGGGATACAAATTGGAAAAGAGGAAGTCAAAATATCACTTTTTGCAGATGATATGATAGTATATATAGGTGACCCTAAAAATTCCACCAGAGAACTCCAAAACCTGGTAAACAGCTTCGGTAAAGTAGCTGGATATAAAATTAACTCAAACAAGTCAATGGCCTTTCTCTACACAAAGATAAACAGGCTGAGAAAGAAATTAGGGAAACAACACCCTTCTCAATAGTCACAAATAATATAAAATATCTTGGCATGACTCTCACTAAGGAAGTGAAAGATCTGTATGATAAAAACTTCAAGTCTCTGAAGAAAGACATTAAAGAAGATCTCAGAAGATGGAAAGATCTCCCATGCTCATGGATTGGCAGGATCAACATTGTAAAAATGGCTATCTTGCCAAAAGCAATCTAGAGATTCAATGCAATCCCCATCAAAATTCCAACTCAATTCTTCAACGAATTAGAAAGAGCAATCTGCAAATTCATCTGGAATAACAAAAAACCTAGGATAGCAAAAACTCTTCTCAAGGACAATAGTACCTCTGGTGGAATCACCATGCCTGACCTAAAGCTTTACTACAGAGCAATTGTGATAAAAACTGCGTGGTACTGGTATAGTGACAGACAAGTAGACCAATGGAATAGAATTGAAGACCCAGAAATGAACCCACACACCTACGGTCACTTGATTTTCCACAAGGGAGCTAAAACCATCCAGTGGAAGAAAGACAACATTTTCAACAAATGGTGCTGGCACAACTGGTTGTTATCATGTAGAAGAATGTGAATCGATCCATACTTATCTCCTTGTACTAAGGTCAAATCTAAGTGGATCAAGGAACTCCACATAAAACCAGAGACACTGAAACTTATAGAGGAGAAAGTGGGGAAAAGCCTCGAAGATATGGGCACAGGGGAAAAATTCCTGAATAGAACAGCAATGGCTTGTGCTGTAAGATCGAGGATTGACAAATGGGACCTCATGAAACTGCAAAGCTTCTGCAAGGCAAAAGACACCGTCAATAAGACAAAAAGGCCACCAACAGATTGGGAAAGGATCTTTACCTATCTTAAATCAGATAGGGGACTAATATGCAATATATATAAAGAACTCAAGAGGATGGACTCCAGAAAATCAAACAACCCCCTTAAAAGATGGGGCTCAGGGCTAAACAAAGAATTCTCACCTGAGGAATACAGAATGGCTGAGAAGCACCTGAAAAAAATGTTCAACATCCTTAATCATCAGAGAAATGAAAATCAAAACAACCCTGCGATTCCATCTCACACCAGTCAGAATGGCTAAGATCAAAAATTCAGGTGACAGCAGATGCTGGCGAGGATGTGGAGAAAGAGGAACACTCCTCCATTGTTGGTGGGATTGCAAGCTTGTACAACCACTCTGGAAATCAGTCTGGCGGTTCCTCAGAAAATTGGACATAGTACCACCGGAGGATCCCACAATACATCTCCTGGGCATATATCCAGACGATGCCCCAACCGGTAAGAAGGACACATGCTCCACTATGTTCATAGCAGCCTTATTTATAATAGCCAGAAGCTGGAAAGAACCCAGATGCCCCTCAACAGAGGAATGGATACAAAAAATGTGGTATACATTTACACAATGGAGTACTACTCAGCTATTAAAAAGAATGAATTTATGAAATTCCTAGGCAAATGGTTGGACCTGGAGGGCATCATCCTGAGTGAGGTAACACAATCACAAAAGAACTCAAATAATATGTACTCACTGATAAGTGGAAACTTATCATATGCCCAGAAACTTAGTATAGTGAGATATAAGGTACAATTTGCAAAATACATGAAACTGAAGAAGAACGAAGACCAAAGTGTGGACACTTTGCCCCTTCTTAGAATTGGAAACAATCACCCATGGAAGGAGTTACAGAGACAAAGTTTGGAGCTGAGACAAAAGGATGGACCATCAAGAGACTGCCATATCCAGGGATCCATCCCATAATTAGCCTCCAAACGATGACACCATAGCATACACTAGCAAGCGTTTGGTGCAAGGACTGTGATATAGCCGTCTCTTGTGAGACTAGGCCGGGTCCTAACAAACACAGAAGTGGATGCTCACAGTCAACTATTGGATGGATCACAGGGCCCCCAATGGAGGAGCTAGAGAAAGTATCCGAGGAGCTAAAGAGATCTGCAACCCTGTAGGTACAACATTATGAACTAACCAGTACCCCGGAGCTCTTGACTCTAGCGGCATATGTATCAAAAGATGGCCTAGTCGGCCATCACTGGAAAGAGAGGCCCACTGGACAGGCAAACTTTATATGCCCCAGTACAGGGGAACGCCAGGGCCAAAAAATGCGCATGGGTGGGTAGGGGAATGGGTGGGAGGGTGTGGAAGACTTTTGGGATAGCATTGGAAATGTAATTGATGAAAATACGTAATTTAAAAAAAGAGAGAGAGAAAAAAGAATCTGATTTGTAATAAAGAAGCCAGGAATATAAACTGGGGGGAAAAAAACATCATCTTTGAAAAATGGTGCTAGCCACACTAAATGTCTGCTGGTAGAAGAATACAAGTAGATCATATTTATCACCCTGTACAAGACTCAAATCCAAGCAGATCAAAGACCTCAACATAAAATCAGACACACTAAACCTGATAGAAGAGAAAGTGGAAAACAGCCTTGAGTGTGTTGGCAAAGGAGACAACTTTCTGAACACTGATATAGTAAGCAGCAAGATCGACAATTAATAAATTAGACCTCAGGAAACTGAAATGCTTCTGTTAGGCAAAAGACACTGTCAATCAGACAAAGAGGCAGCCTACAGAATAGGAAAAGATTTTACCAACTCCACATCTGACAAAGGTCTAATATCCAAAATATATTAAAAAAAACTGAAGAAACTAGACATAAAAAAGTAATCCAATTTAAAATGGGATTCTAAACAGAATTCTCAATAGTGAAATCACAAACTACTTTGAGATTCTATCTTTTACCTGTCAGAATGATTAAGATCAATAGCACAAGTGAAATCTTATGCTGGCAAGGCTGTGAAGCAAGTGAAATACTACACTGTTAACAGGAATGCAAACTTGCATAATCACTATGGAAATCAATATGATAGTTCCTTAGAAAGTTGGGAATTGATCTACCTAAAGATCTGTCCTATAACACTCTTGGGCATAAACCCAAATGACACTCTATCCAACTTGCTTAACTGTGCTTATTCTGAACCTTTATTCAGAATAGCCAGAAACTGGAAACAACTTAGAGGTCCCTCAAATGAAGACTGAATAAATAAAATGTGATATATTTATATAATGGAGTATTACTCAGCTGTTTGAAGAAAAAAAAACGATATCATGAAGTATGCAGGCAAACAGATGCAACTAGGAAAAAAATCATCCTAAATGAGGTAACCCTGATCCAGAAAGACAAATATGATATATAGTCACTTATAAGTAGATATTAGCAGTAAATTATAATCAAGTTACAATCCATAGACCCAGAGAGATTAGGTAAAGAGGAGAGCTCTAAAGGGTATGCACAGATTTCCCTAGGTAAGAGAAATAAATGGATGGGGGAGAAGAACAAGAAGAAACAGGTATCAGGGTGGGATGGCAGGAAAGAGTACTGGGAGAGACAATTGGAATTGGAGAGCACTATGAGGGTGGAAATTCCTAGTGAGGTAGAAACATCCTGGAATATATGCAGGTGATCCTATTGAGGACTCCTAGTAATGAAGGATATGGAATCTGAACCATCTTTTGTAGCCAGGCAAGGCTTCCAATGATGGGAGTGGGTTACAATTGGTCCTGTTGTTGGCTGAGTAGATCCTATAAAGATCCCCAAACAATCCAGGCTGATGCTAGAATACAAGTTCACTCTCTTAAAACTGACAGAAGGGCCCCATTGTTGAAGACATCTACACAGCTCATTGAACATAGAGAAGTAAAGCTCATGGAGTCTTCATCTATACTTTCTAGACTCTCTGGCAGGAAACAGAAACCTAGACACCAACCCAACCACAAAGCCCTCCCTGGACTTATAATCTGTCTTGCTTACAAGATATGCTGTGGTAATGGTGGTGTGGAATTTGTGGGAGCAGTCAACCAATGCCTGAGGATCACGCTATGACAGTGAGCTCATGCCCTACACTGCCTACATGGCCAGGAACCAGAGATAGAGTAGCTCAGAGACCTAGGGTAAAACCAACCATAACTAGCTAGAAAGAGAAAGGTGAGGATTCTTAATGATATTCTGCTCATAGTTTGGTTCCTTGTCCAGTTGTCATCAGAGAGGCTTCCTCTGGTAGCAAGTGGAAGTGGGTGCAGAGACCCACTGCCAGACATTATGCAGAGAGTCTAACTTGGAGGTGTCCATCAATCCCTCCCCTAGGAGATCAGGGAGCCCCATGGAGATGGGGAAGAAAGACTGTAGGAATTAGAGGAAATGAAGGACACAAGGAGAATATGGTCCAACCAAATCAAATAAGCAGGACTTACATGGGCTCAAAAAGATTGAAATAGTAAGCACTGGGCATACATGGGTCTATACCAGGTCCTCTGTGTGTATTTTATGGATAATAGCTTGGTGTTTTTGTAGGACTCCTAACAGTGAGAGTGGGTGTATCTCTGGTTCTTTTGCCTGCTCTTGGAACTCTTTTCCTCCTGTTGGGTTGCCTTCTTCAATCTTGATATGTGGGCTGCTGCCTTGTCTTATTGTATCTTGTTTGTCCTGCTTGACTGTTGGCTGTTGGAAGCCTGTTCTGTTTTGAAGAAGAAACAGAGGGGGAATGTATCTGTGGAAGCGAGTAGGTGCGGGGTATCTGGGAGGAGAATGGAGGGAGGAGAAACTGGTCAGTATGTATTGTATGAGAGAAGAATCTATTTTCAATTTTTTAAATGAGGAAAAAAGAAATTACTGTTTGCATTTATTGTCCATTCCAATAATTTTCTGACAGCCAGTGACTGGGAAAGAGTGATTTAGTTTTATCTTGGCCCAGTTAACTGCCTACAAAACACCACACCACACACAAATTTTGTTCTTGGTCAAAAACCAACTTCTTTCTTTCTATTGACAAAATTGGACCCAGCCAAGTTAATTAACTTGGCCAGTGTATACTTAAATTGTAGCAAATCTGAATCTAGTACACAAGTATCTAGAGTTTTGTTTTCTGGTGTACCACAGGATTTAGCAAGTTTCTCATGTTGCTATGCTTCCTTTCTCATGAGATGCTTTTGCACCTTAATAGGATATTCAAATACCAAAATATTCAAGTTCATGCCTATACAGTGAGGGAATGCTCTGAAAGGCAGGAGGGATGAGACTTGGGACAAGATGGTGTTCTTGGAAACTTATAATTGTAACACAAGCTTTGGTATCCATTAATGATGCCATAGTAAGAGCAAGACTAATGTCTTTTTTTCTCAAATAACCTTAAAAGGAATCAAAATAATATCTAGATAAATATCTCATGGTTAAGAGTGTTTACTGCTATTGCAGAAGACCCAGATTCAGTTGCCAGCATCTACATGGTGGCTCCGTGCCACCTGTAACTCCAGCCCCAGGGGATCTCATGACATCTCCTGGCTTCTGCTGTCTCCTGCATACATGTGATGCTCAAAAAATCATGTGGGTATATGTGCGTGTGTGTGTGTGTGTGTGTGTGTGTGTGTGTGTGTGTGTGTGTGTAATTTAAAAATAAATTCGTATTTGAGAAACAAAATACATGAAAACTGGTTCAGATGGAAAGTTTAGTACCTTTACAGAGGAAGAAAACCAGAATGAACACTATACACCTGCCTCACAGACAGCTTCCAGGCTGCTGTGCTGGGAGGGGAAGTCTTAGTGAATTAAGAGGCAGAATTCAGAGTTAGACAGAGTAATCTCCTTTTACAGTAGGCAATTGTCAAATCAGAGGCTCACAGACCATTAAAACCCTGCTAATAAAAGACTACTGTATGTTCAACCTCAAGTGGGACATCTATAACACCCACTCAAAGGTCAGGCAACACAGAAAAGGAACAAATAAAAGGACTACAACAGCCAGAAGCTGAGGAGGGTGCTACAAAATGCTGACTTCTGGATATAACATGGCTGTGACAATAATTAACCCACAGCAGCTATAGTCACCTGCAAAGGACCAGCACCTCTCAAGATACAAAGATCTAAAAGGGCCAACTGAAGAAAAGATAGGTGAGCTAGAATGGGAGGAGTGGCAGGGAGAAAAATGCTAACAACCAACATACTGTATTCAAGTAAGAAACTCTCAAAAACTCTACAGTTAATTTTAATAAAAGAAAGAAAGAAAGAAAGCTACTTCCAGATTTTGCTTTGACTATGACTGACCACCATAGGCTCATATATTTAAATAGTTGGTCACTAGGAAGTAGAACTATTAAGAAGGATTCAGAGGTGTGGCTTTGATGCAGGAGATGTGTCACTGGGAGTGGGCTTTGAGATTTCAAAGGCCCAGGCCAGGACAGTGTCTCTCTGCCTGCCGCCTGCAGATCAGGATGTAAAGCTCTCCGCTTCTGCGCTACCTCTACACACTGCCGACCATAACCATCGTTGACTAATAACAATAGAACTATAGCTAAAACACACATGACTATAAGAACATTCTCCAGTGAGATTTGCTTACATGGTTGACTTTGGGTTTTTGTTTGTTTGTTTTTAGTCTTGTTTCTGCCAACAGGCTGTCATGAAAATCTCTGGTTTGTAGTCACAAATTCCTCCACTATCCCTAATAGTTCACTAGCTTGGTAATAAGGACTGGTGTTAGGAATTGACTATTTAGTTTAGAAGCAGAGACCTCAAAAGTTCAGCTTGATCCTTTTTTTTAATTAGGTATTTTCTTATTTTACATTTCAAATGCTATCCCAAAAGTCCCCCATACCCTCCCCACCCCACTCCCCTACCCAACCATTCCCACTTCTTGGCCCTGGCGTTCCCCTGTACTGGGGCATATAAAGTTTGCAAGACCAAGGGGCCTCTCTTTCCACTGATGGCCGACTAGGCCATCTTCTTCAGCTTGATTCTTGAACTTGGCCAGAAGCAGAGACTTGGTACTCTCTAGTTTCCTTATCTCCTCCTAAAGGGGAACCTCAGCCTGAGGCTGTACACAAAGGTGTGACTAACACTCCAGTCCAGATAGCAGTCCCTTCAGTTAACCAATTTTGACCTGGATCTCCAGGATTTCTAGTGAAAACGGGCTATACGTATATATATTGCACAATTTTAGTCCATCTCCTAGAATGATTTTAGGAAATCTTGAGGAAGAATGTTACAGTGGACGTGGAGACCTGCAAAGTTATCAGAGATCTGCTGAGACCCATTAAGGGGAAGCTATTTCCTCCTGGTCAAAAAAGACATGACATTCTGATCTGTTCCAAAGATTAAAGCACTTTATATTATCTACTCTCTTAAGAATTAGTACAGTTTAGCCTGTCGAATTCCCTAGCCAAGAGATTACCACTTAGAAAAACAAATAAACCTAAAGCTACTCTAAAGAGATGGGAGGAATATTCACTGCCTTAGTGAGAAAATTACTTTTCCTTCCCCAAAACCTAGACCTTACTACAGTCACTTAACAGAGCCACAGCCATATAATTCTGTGAAGTCAACCGACTTTTATCTCTTTCCTGCCTCTTTCTCTTGGATTCTGATTAAAGCCTAAGTAGGTTTTCTTTGTCACTTTGGACTTTTTCACTCTTTTTCTGAAGCTACTGCCACCCTGACCATGTAACTGCTTGCTGCCATGCAACTATTTACTCACCTCCACTGCTAAACTCACAAGGTCAGTTCTGTCTTCCTCTTCTCTATGCCCTTCCTCCTGGTGGTGGCCAAGATTTACAGCTTGTCTACACTGTTCTCTCTCACACTCTAATAAAAGTGTTCTCAAGTTTCCTACTAATTTCATTTTTAAATTTTTTATTACTATAATTAAGAACACAAAGACAGAACCTAAATCTCCCTGGTAATGTATGACATTCAGTGTGAGACTCCTCAAAGTACTGATAATGTGGGAATCCAGCACTATGAACTAAAGAATAGCCAAGGCATAGTGATCCAGCTGCAGGGGAGGGCTGTGCAAAGACTGGGATTTTTCTTTGTGGGCATAGCCATTAATAGTTTACCTACACTCCGGGGATAACTATGTACATCATGAGCAGCATTAATTGGACTTAGTAGGCTTTCTTTTTAAGACATGAAATTAGATAGTAGATTAGAGATATGTTGGAGAAAAATAGAAGGAGCAAGAGGAAGGAAATGGGAGATGGACAGAACCCAAATAGTGTCAGGAGAAAAGACCAGCCATGTGTGAAAATACAAACAAATCAGGATACTCCTGACTCATGGACACAAATACACCTGCTTGGAAAGAGAGGCCCTATGCTATGTCCACATAGAAAAACCAATAGACAGGCATATCCAGAGGGGCAGCCTGAGATTGGATGGAGAGACTCAAACAGTTGGTGGGTGTCATTTGAGAGTCACTTCTGAATAGAAATTTAGCCAAGTAGAGAACAAGGGACTGGGTTAAGCCTGAGAACAGTGGTTTATATTCTAATTTGTTTGTACTGCAGAGAAACAAAAACAACTGCCTCTACCACAAAATAAAGTGGGAAAAAAAAGAGTGGGAATAATGGCCATCACCTTAGCAATTAAGAAATGGTGACCGAAGCCGGCTGTGGTGGCGCATGCCTTTAATCCCAGCACTTGGGAGGCAGAGGCAGGCAGATTTCTGAGTTTGAGGCCAGCCAGGGCTACACAGAGAAACCCTGTCTCAAAAAAAAAAAAAAAAGAAAAAAAAAAGAAAGAAAAGAAAAGAAAAGAAAAGAAAAGAAAAGAAAAGAAAAGAAAAGAAAAGAAAAAGAAATAGTGAGTGGTAGGTCATTTTTGGTTGTACTTTTTTTTATTTTATAATTTTAAGTTTCTCTACAATTATTTTATATTATCACTTACTATTATTTCTATATGGGTGTGTGTGTGTGCGCACACACACGAAGGACAATACATATATGTGTGTCCAGAGAACAGAAGTTGGATATATTATACCATCACTAAAAGTGACTTATAGAAGAGTTTACTATAGCATGGCTTATGGTGCAGAAAAATAAGAGTCCATTGTGGCTGGAAGACATAGCAGCAAATGGCAGTCATGACAGAAATGCATTAAGCTGAGAATTCACATCTGAACCACAGGAAACTTTGAAGCTCAGATGCAGAAGAGCACACGTCTTCTGAAGCCTCCCTCCCTCTTGATAGTTTTTTGATGCTGACCAAGATCTAAAAGCATGGAGATGAGCCCTTCAATTCAGATATAAGTGCTCTTTGCCCTTCCTGCAATAAAAGACAATGATTCAAACATCACTCACTACCCGCTCCACCCACCCAATTCCAACACTGGCTGACACAGAGAAGAGCCACTCCAACACTTTCTCAATGGTTACTTTCTCATGTTTTCTTTCCTAATTTCTCCCTTTCATTCCACTTTTCCCTTTTGCATTCATGCTATTCTTGGTATTATTTTTATAATACTTTCATTCAAATAGTTTTAAATTTTTTATATTTTTATTAATAATTTTGAGAGTTGATAATTTTGTTAATGTTTTCTATATTATGCCATCAGACTTTTTCTTGGCCATCTGTGCATTCTCTCCCCTTTAATAACAATAATCTCCACATTTCTCATTATCTTGGTTCTTTTTATTGTTGTTTTTACCTTCCCCTGACACTTTCCCTATTTCATCCACTTACTATTTTTCCTTTCATGGTTTTTTCTTTTTTTTTACTTTTATGTCTTAGTTAGGGTTTTACAGCTGTGAACAGACACCATGACCATTGCAAGTCTTATAAAGAACAAGATTTAATTGGGGCTGGCTTACAGGTTCAGAGGTTCAGTCCATTATCACTAAGGCAGGAGCATGGCAGCATCCAGGCAGGCATAGTACAGGAGGAGAAAGAGAAATTCTCAACTTCATATGGAAAAAAATACAAAAGAAAAAAAAACAAGACAGCTAAAATTCTCAACAATAAAAGATCTTCTGGGCGATCGCCATCCCTGACCTTAAGCTGTGCTACAAAGAAATAGTGATAAAATATATCGCACGGTATTGGTACAGAGACAGACAGGTCAATCAATGGAACAGAATCAAAGACCAAGAAATAAAACCATATACCTATGGACACTTGATCTTTGACAAAGAAGCCAAAACCATACAGTGGAGAAAAGAAAGCATCTTCAATAACTGGTGCTGGTCTAATTAGCAGGCTGTATGTAGAAGAATGAAAATAGATTCTTATTTATCACCTTACACAAAGCTCAAGTTTAAGTGGATCAAAGACCTCAACATAAAATCGGATACACTAGATCTAATAGAAGAGAGAGTAGAAAATAGCCTAAAACCATTGATACTTGGTACAGGAAACAACTTCCTGAACAGAGCTCATGCTCTAAGATCAACAATTGATAAATGGCACATCATGACGCTGAAAAAGCTTCTCTACGGCAAAAGGAAACTGTCAATACAACAAAATGGCAGCCTACATATCGGGAAAAGATTTTCACTAACCCTACATCTAATAGTGGGCTAATATCCAAAATATATAAAACCTCAAGAAGTTAACCTTAAAAAAAAAACCCCAATTAAAAAATGGGATACAGAGCTAAACAGAATTCGCAACAGAAGAATCTCGAATGGTCAAGAAGCACTTAAGGAAATGTTCAAAGTCCTTAGTCATCAGGGAAACGCAAATCAAAATGACCCTGAAATTCCAACTCACATCAATCAGAATGGCTAAGATCAAAAACTCAAGGAACAGCACATGCTGGCAAGGATGTGGAGAAAGAGGAACACTCCTCCATTGCTGGTGGATTGCAAACTGTTACAACCACTCTGGAAATCAACCTAGCAGTTCCTCAGAAAATTAGAAATAGTTCTAACTGAAGACCCAACTATATCTCTCTTTGACATATACCCAAAAGATGTGCCACCATACCACAAGGACATATGTGCATAACAGCCTTATTTGTGGTAGCTAGATGCTGGAAACAACCCAGATGTCCCTCAAATGAAGAATGGATACAGAAAATGTGGTTCATTTACATAATTGCATACAATTCAGCTATTAAAAAAAGGTTATCATGAATTTTGCAGGCAAATGGATAGAACTAGAAAATATCATCCTGAGTGAGGCACTCCAGAACCAAAAGGACATGCATGGTATGTGCTCACTGATAAATGCATATTAACCAAAAAGTATAGAATACCTAGACACAAACCACATACTGTAAGAAGTATAACAAGCAGAAAGACCCAAGTGATGGTGCTTCAATCCCACTTATAAGGGGAAGAAAATAATGACAGGAGGCAGAGGGAAAGAGGGACTAGGGTGGGGTGGGGAGGGGAGAGGGGAACAGGATCAGGTGGTGGGAGGAACAAGAGAAAAGCAGAATAAGACCAGAAGAATGAATAGAAATAAGCAGCCTCAGGGGATGGGATGTAGGGAGACCCTCTAGAAAGTACCAAAGCCCAGGAGTTGAGAGACTCTCAGGACTCGATGAAGGTGGCCTTAGGGGAAAAAAATGTCCAACAATTGGGAGAGGGAACTCAAAGAGTCCACCTCCAGTAGTTAGACAGGGCATCAAGTAGAGTTACTAACCCACAGTCAAAATTTCTGACCCAAAATTGATTCTGTCTAAAAGAACTACAGGGACAAAAATGGAGAAGAGACTTAAAAGGTGGTTCAATGATCAGCCCAAAATGGGATCCATCTCATAGGGAGCATCAAGGTCTTACATTACTCCCAAGGCCATATTGTACTTGAAGACAGTAGCCTAGCATGGCTGTCCTCTGAGAGGCCCTATCAGCAGCTGACTGAGGCAGACACAGATACACTCAACCATTGGATTGAAGTTGGGGACTCCTATGGTTGAATTATGGAAAGGATTGAAGAAGCTGAAGGGAAGGGCGAACTCATTGGAAAACCAGCAGTCTCAACTAACCTGGACCCCAGGAGCTCCCAGAGACTGAGCCACCAAACAGGCAGCATACACAGGCGGGTCCAAGGTCCCTCATTACCTATAGAGCAGAGGACTGCCTACTCTGGGCTCAGTGGGAAAAGATGCACCTAATTCTAGAGGGATTTGAGGTCCCAGGGGACTTGAAGGGGGAGGCTTTCTGGGGGGAGAACCCTCTTAGAGGCAAGGGGGAGGAGTAATGGGATGAGGAACTGTGGGAGGGGGGACCAACAAGGGGAGGACAATGGCTGGAATGTAAATAAATAAAAGTACTCAGTTCTAAATGAACTGTATCACACTCCTCCAGGTTCAGGGATCTATGCCGAAGAAGGGTTGGACAGAGTGTAAGAGCCAGAAGAAATAGGTGACTCCAAGGAATGTGACATCCAGACACCACAGGACCGGTGTACATGTGAACTCACATGGACTGAAACAAGACCTGCATAGGTAAAGCCATATGCCGTCCCAGCACTGAGAGGAGAAACGTAAATTGTAAGGTCCACCCCCTAACCAAGAAGCTCTTTGCAATTAATACCCACTGGCAAAGGGAAAGTCACAGGGTGTGAACTGTGCAGCCAGTCCCACAGCACCCAGAGGAGGCTCAAATCCCAGGGGCTTTAACACAGGCAGGAGTCCAGGATCCCAGGACCTTAGTCACAGCAGGATCTCAGGGTCCCAGAGACAGCTTGACTCCCAGGAACTCTGACACACCCAGAATCTCAAGATCCCAGAATCACAGGATCACAGAGACAGCTGGACTATGAGGAGTTCTGACACAACCAGGATTACAGGAAAGATAGGCTCCATTCAGATATCAAGGGCAGATAGCACTAGAGATATTCAGATGGCGAGAGACAAGCTTAAGAATATAAGCAATAGAAACCAAGGTTACTTGACATCATCAGAACCCAATTCTCCCACCATAACAAGTCCTGGATACACCATCACACCGAAAAAGACTCATTTCTAAAATCACTTCTCATTACGATGATAGAAGACGTTAAGAAGAACATAAATAACTCCCCCAGAGAAATACAGGAGAACACATGTAAATAGGTAGAAGCCCTAAAAGAAGAAACATAAAAATCCCTTAAAGAATTACAGGAAAACACAATCAAATAGGCGAAGGAAATGAACAAAACCATCCAGGATCTAAACATGGAAATAGAAACAATAAAAAGAAATCACAAAGGGAGACAACCCAGGAGTTAGAAAAGCTAGGAAAGATCACCAAGCATCACCAACAGAATACAAAAGATAAAAGAGAGAATCTCGGGTGCAGAAGATACCATAGAAAACATTGACACAACAGTCAAAGAAAATGCAAAATGGAAAAAGCTCCTAACCCAAAACATCCAGGAAATCCATGACACAATGAGAAGACCAAAGCTACAGATAATAGGTATAGAAGAGAGTGAAGATTCCCAACTTAAAGGGCCAGTATATATCTTCAACAAAATTATAGAAGAAAACTTCCCTAACCTAAAGAACAAGATGCCCATGAACATCCCAGAAGCCTAGAGAACTCCAAGTAGACTGGACCAGAAAAGAAACTCCTCCTGCCACATAATAATCAAAACACCAAATACACTAAACAAAGAAAGAATATTAAAAGCAGTAAGAGAAAAAGGTCAAGTACCATATATAAGCAGACCTATCAAAATTACCAGATTTCTCACCAGAGACTATGAAAGCCAGAAGATCCTGGGCAGATGTCATTCAGAGCCTAGGAGAACACAAATGCCAGCCAAGACTACTATACCTAGAAAATTTCTCAATTACCATAGGCTGAGAAACCAAAATATTCCATGACAAAATGAAATTTACAGAATATCTTTCCAAAAATTCAGCCCTACAAGGGATAATAGATGGAAAACACCAATACAAGGAGGGAAACTACACCCTAGAAAAGGCAAGAAAGTAATCTTTCAACAAACCTAAAAGAAGATAGCCACATAAACATAATTCCACCTCTAACAACAAAAATAACGGGAAGTAACAATTACTTTTCCTTAATATCTCTTAGCATCAATGAACCCAATTCCCCAATAAAAAGACATAGACTAACAGACTGGATATGTATTTCAGGACCCAACATTTTGCTGCATACAGGAAGTGCATCTCAGTGACAAAGACAGACACTACCTCAGAGTAAAAGGCTGCAAAACAATTTTCCAAGTAAATGGACCGGAGAAACAAGCTGGAATAGCCATTATAATATCAAATAAAATCGACTTTCAACAAAAAGTTATCAAAAGGATAAGGACGGACACTTCATACTAGTCAAAGGAAAAAAATCTACCTAGATGAACTCTCAATTCTGAACATCGATGCCCCAAATGCAAGGGCACCCACATTCATAAAAGAAACTTTATAAAAGCTCAAAGCACACATTGCACCCCACAAAAAGAGTGGGAGATTTCAACACCTCACTCTCAACAATGGACAGATCATGAAAACAAAAGCGAAACAGAGACACAGTGAAAACTAACAGAAGTTATGAACCAAATGTATCTAACAGACATTTATAGAACATTTCATCCTAAAGCAAAAGAATATACTTTTTTCTCAGCACCTCATGGTCCTTCTCCAAAATTAACCATATAATTGGTCACAAAACAGGCCTCAACAGATACAAGAAGACTGAAATAAGCCCCCATGCACCCAATCAAATCACCACAGACAAATGCTGGTCTTAAATTCCGACAAAAACAATGGAAGATAAACATAGAAGCTGAACTATGCTCTACTCAGTGATGACTTGATCAAGGAAGAAATAAAGAAATTAAAGACTTTTTAGAATTTAATGAAAATGAAGACACAGCATACCAAAACCTATGGGACACAATGAAAGCAGTGATAAGAGGAAAATGCATAACTCTAAGTGCCTCCAAAAAGAAACTGGAGAGAGCTTACACTAGCACCTTGACAGCACACCTGAAAGCTCTAGAACAAAAAGAAGCAAATATGCCCAAGAGGAGTAGATGGCAGGAAATAATCAAACTCAGGGCTGAAATCAACCAAATAGAAACAAAAAGAACTATACAAAGAATCAACAAAACCAGGAACTGGTTCTTTCAGAAAATCAACAAGATAGATGAACCCTTAGCCAGACTAACCAGAGGGCACAGAGACAGTATCCAAATTAATTAAATCAGAAATGAAAAGGGAGAGATAACAACAGAAACTGTGGAAATCCAAAAAATCATTAGATCCTATTACAAAAGTTTATACTCAACTAAATTGGAAAATCTGGATGAAATGGACAATTTTCTAGACACAGGTGCCAAAGTTAAAACAGGATCAGATAAATCATATAAACAGTCTGAAAATCCCTAAAGAAATAGAAGCAGTCATTAGTAGTCTCCCAATCAAAAAAGGCCCAGGACCAGATGGGTTTAGTGGAGAATTTTATCAGACCTTTAAAGAAGACCTAATACCAATACTCTTCAAACTATTCCACAAAAAAGAAACAGAAGGAACACTACCCAATTCGTTCTATGAAGCTACAATTATGCATATACCTAAACAACACAGAGAGAACTTCAGACTAATCTCCCTTATGAACATTGATGCAAAAATACTCAATAAAATTCTTGCCAACTGAATTCAAAAACACATCAAAATGATCATTCACCACAATCAAGTAGGCTTCATTCCAGGGATGCAGGAATGGTTCAATATGCAGAAATCCATCAACATAATCCACTACATAAACAAACTCAAAGAAAAAAACCAAATGATCATTTCATTAGGTGCTGAAAAAGCATCTGACAAAATTCAGCATCCCTTCATGTTAAAAGTCTTGGAAAGATCAGGAATCCAAGGCCCAGACCTAAACATAGTAAAAGCAATATACAGCTAACCAGTAGCCAACATCAAACTAAATGGAGAGAAACTTGTAGCAATCCCACTAAAATCAGGGACTAGACAAGGCTGCTCACTCTCTCCCTATATATTCAACATAGTACTTGAAGTCCTAGCCAGAGAAATTAGACAACAAAAGGAGGTCAAAGTGATACAAATTGGAAAGGAAGAGATCAAAATATCACTATTTGCAGGTGATATGACCGTATACTTAAGTGACCCCAAAACTTCAACTAGAGAACTACTAAAGCTGATAAACAACTTCTGCAAGTGGCTGGATATAAAATTAACTCAAACAAATCATTAGCCTTCCTATACTCAAAGGATAAACAGGCTGAGAAAGAAATTAGGGAAATAACACCCGTCACAAATAATATTACATACCTTGGTGTGACTCTAACCAAGCAAGTGAAAGGTCTGTATGACAAGAATTTCAAGTCTCTGATGAAAGAAATCGAAGAAGATCTCAGAAGATGGAAAGGTCTCACATGCTCATGGATTGGCAGGATTAATATAGTAAAAATGGCCATCCTGCCGAAAACAATCTTCAAATTCAATGCAATCCCCATCAAAATTCCAAATCAATTCTTCATAGAGTTAGAAAGAGCAATTCATTTGCAAATTCATTTGGAATAACAAAAGCAAAAAACAAAAAACAAAAACAGTAAAGTGGAAAATATTCTCAACAATAAAAGAACTTCTGGGTAAATCACTATCCCTGACCTCAAGTTGTATTACAGATCAATAGTGGAAAAAAAAAAAAAAACCCTGTATGGTATTGGTACAGAGACAGGTGGGAAGATTAATGGAATAGAACTGAAGACCAAGAAATGAATTTCAACAAATAATGCTGGTTCAACTGGTGGTTAGCATGTAGAAGAATTCAAATCAATCCATTCTTATCTTCTTGTACAAAGTTCAAATCCAAGTGGATCAAGAACCTCCACTTAAAACCAGATACATGGAAACTTATAGGAAAGAAAGTGGGGAAGGGCCTTGAGCACATGGGCACAGGAGAAAATTTCCTGAACAGAACATCAGTAGCTTATTCTCTAAGATCAAGAATTGACAAATGGGATCTCATAAAATTGCAAAGCTTCTGTAAGGCAAAGGACACTGTCAATAGGACAAAACGGCAACCAACAAATTGGGAAAAGATCTTTACCCACCCTACATATGATAAAGGGCTGATATCCAATGTATACAAAGAACTCAAGAAGTTAGACTCCAGAAAATCAAATAAACCTATTAAAAAGTGGGGTTCAGAACTAAACAAAGAATTTTCAACTGAGGAATATCGAATGGCCCAGAAGCTCCTAAAGAAATGTTCAACATCCTTAGTCATCAGGGAAATGCAAATCAAAACAAACCTGAGATTCCAACTCACACAAGTCAGAAGAGCTAAAATCAAAAACTCATGTGACAGCAGATGCTCACGAGGATGTAAAGAAAGGAACACTCCTCCACTGCAGGTGGAATTACAAGCTGGTACAACAACTCTGGAAATAGAGTTTGGCAGTTCCTCAGAAAATTGGACATAGTACTGCCTGAGGACCCAGCAATACAACTCCTGAGCATACACCCAGAAGATGCTCCACCATGTAATAAGGACACATGCTCTACTATGTTCATAGCAGCCTTATTTATAATAGCCAGGAGCTGCAAGAACCCAGATGTCCTTCAACATAGGAATGGATACAGAAAATGTGGCACATTTACACAATGGTGTACTTCTCTGCTATTAAAAATGATGAATTCATAAAATTCCTTTTTTTGTTGTTTTTGTTGTTGTTGTTGTTTTTTGTTTGTTTGTTTTTTGGGTTTTTTTTGGGGGGGGGTTTAGTTTTTTGAGACAGGGTTTCTCTGTATAGCCCTGGCTGCCCTGGAACTCACTCTGTAGACCAGGCTCGCCTGGAACTCAGAAATCCACCTGCCTCTGCCTCCCAAGTGCTGGGATTAAAGGTGTGTGCCATGACTGCCCAGAGAATTCATGAAATTCTTAGGGAAATGGATAGAACTAGAAAATATCATTCTGAGTGAGGTAACCCAATTGCAAAAGAACACACATAGTATGTACTCACTGATAAGTGGATATTAGCCCAAAAGCTCCAAATAACCAAGATACAATTCACAGACCACATGAAGCTCAAGAAGAAGGAAGACCAAAGTATGGGTGCTCCGGTCCTTCTTAGAAGAAGAACAAAAAACTCACAGGAGCAAATATGGAAATATAGTGTAGAGCAGAGACTGAAGGAAAGGCCATCCAGAGACTGTCCCACCTGGGGATTCATCCCATATACAGTTACCAAAACCAGACAATATTGTGGATGCCAAGAAGTGCATGCTGAAAGGAGCCTGATATGGCTGTCTCCTGAGAGGCTCTGCCAGAGCCTTACAAATACAGAGATGGATGCTCACACCCAACCATTGGACTAAGTGCAGGGTCCCCCAGTAGAGGAGTTAGAGAAAGAACTGAAGGAGTTGAAGGGGATTGCAACCCCACAGGAAGAACAACAATATCAACCAACCAGACCCACAAGAGCTCCCAGGGACTAAGGCACCAACCAAGGAGTACAGTTGCATATGTTGCAGAGGATGGCCTTGTCATGCATCAATGGGAGGAGAGGTCCTTGGTCCTATGAAGGCTCAATAGACGCCCCAGTGTAGAGAAATTGAGGGCGGGGAGGTGGGAGTAGGTGGGTGGGTGGAGAAACACCCTCACAGAAGCAGGGGGAGGAAGGATGGTGTAGGGAGTTTCCAGGGGAGGGGATAACTAGGTGTTATCAGCCACACTCCAGGGCAGGACCACGCCTAGGAGTTGTTGGCAAACACAAAACAAATTCAGTGATATTGTTGTGGACTTTTTGTTTCATTGTGCTTTGGTAGATTGTGTGTGTGTGTGTGTGTGTGTGTGTGTGTGCTGTGTTGTGTTATTGGTCTTCTGTTTGTTTGTTTTGATTTTTGCTTTCTTTTTTGATTTTTGTTTCGAAAGACAGAAATTGAGAACATAAAGTTGGGTGAGTGTGGGAGGTGATATAATCTGGTGGGAGCTTAGGAGGGGAAACATGATCAAAATACATTGTATGAAAACTAAATAAAAAACATATTTAAAGGATGAAGTAAACACATATAAAGTAATAGAGATTCTATGGCTAGATTATAGAAGAAGCAGTGACTTGGATAAGAAAGTTAGAAACATGGATGAGAAACTCAGCAACAAAGTTGATATTCTGCGAAACAAACAAAAATGTTCGAAATTCAACAAGTTAAAGAAAAACAATAAAATCCAGAAAAATCAAAAATATCATAGTATAAAACTCACCAAATGGCAATCTCAAACAGGGTATAAGAAGTACCAGGATTATACCAGAAAACTGATCAAAGTATACATGCACATATAAATAAGGAAATAAAATCAGAAAGCTTATCACAACTTTGAATAACTAGATGATCAAGAGGCCAGATCTAATAAACCATGAGCTATAAGGAGTTGAAATAGAAACTAGAAACTTATGAAACCTATTCAACAAAATTATAGTGGAAAATGTCCAATTTTTGGGAAACTATGGAAATCCAAACACAAGAAACATTCAGAACTCCCAATAATCATGACCAAGAAAGACTCTTCTCACAGCATGTTATAAAGTAGTGAGACTCGCTGGAAAAAAGGCAGCAATATAAGCTGGAAAGGGAGCTAACTCTTAAAACACAACCCCCTAAATAGCAGCATTAAACATCTCAACAGAAACCCTAAAAACTAAGAAACCATAAACAATATATTTCAAGCCCTGAAAGTAGCTAACTGCCAACCAAGAATATATACTGACTAAAGTTATTTTTAACAGATAAATATAGATATTTCAAGAAAAGCACAATCTAAAGTAATTCATGACCATGAAGCTATCACTGAAAAACATTTTCAATCAGATGAGAAGAAAGCAGTGTAAAACAAGAGCACTAGAGAGAATAAATCTCATAATGAGAGAAATAAATGTACAAAGAAAAATTAGGAAAACAAGGAGGAGGTCAAACTTACAAAATTAGCACTTCCCTAATGAGAATGTGAGAGAAAAATAGGAACAAATAATATTAAAAAAAACAATAACAACATTACAAGAATCAGCAAACTACTGTAAATAACAACTCTAAATAAAAATATCCTAAATCTTCCACTAGAATATGCAGACTCTCTGACTGGGTTAAAAATCAAGGTGCAAATTCCTTTTGTCTACAAGAAATACACCAAACTGAAAACATTGGTACGCTCATAAATTACTGAGAGGAAAGCAAAATGACCCGAGCATCTTGGAAACTAGCCATTTCTTATAAGGTTAAACAGACTTATCACAATGGAATACTACTCAGCTATTAAGAACAAGGATATAATAAGTTTTTCTGGCAAATGGATGGAATTAGGAAATATCACCCCAAGTGAGGTGACTCAGACCCAAAGGACATGCATGATATGTACTCACTAATAAGTGGATATTAGCCAAAAAAAAAAAAAAAAAAAAAAGTACAGAATACCCAGGATACAATCCACAGAATTCAAGAAAGTTAACAAGCTGAAGGGCCCAAATGAGGATACCTCAATCCCACTTGGGAGAGAGAAGAAAGCAATCACAGAGGGGTGGGGGCAGAAGGAGGGAGGCATCTGGGTGGGAAAGGGGACAAGGAGGAAAAAGGGGGAACATGATCAGGTATAGGGGGAGGGAACAGGACTGAAGCCCTGAGGGGCAGCAGAAAGAATGGAAACAGGCAACCTCAGGAGGTAGGAGGTGGGGGGCCCTCAAGAATGTACCAGAAACCTGGGAGGTGAGAGACTCTCAGGACTCAAAGGGAGGGACCTTAGATAAAAGGGACCTTAGATGCCCTATAGTGGGGAGAGGGAACTTGTAGAGCCCACCTCCAGTAGAAAGACAGGGCATCAAATGGAGGGATGGAGTTGACATCCTACAGTCGAAAACTCTAACCCATATTTGTTCCTGTCTGAAAGAACTTCAGGGACAGAAATGGAGAGGAGTCTGATGAAAAGAAGGTCCAGTGACAAGCCCAAAGTGGGATCCAGCTCAAGGGGAGGCCCCAAGGCCTGACACTATTGCTAATTCTATGATGTGCTCACAAAAAGGGACCTATCATGACTGCCCTCTGAAAGACCCAACAAGCAGCTGAAAGAGTCAGATGTAGATATTTATACCAAACCAATGAACAGAAGCTGTTGACCCTTGTGGTTGAATTAGGGAAAAGCTGGAAGAATCTGAGGATTAGGGTGACCCTATAGGAAGACCAGCAGTCTCAACTAACCTGGACTCCAAAGATCTCTCAGACACTGAGCCACCAACCAGGCAGCATACAGCAGCTGATATGAGGCCACCAACACATATACAGCAGAGGACTGCTGGGACTGGACTCAGTCAAAGATGCACCTAACCCTCAAGAGACTTGAGGCCCCACAGAGTGGGGAGGTCTGGTGGGGTTGAGGTGTAGGGACATCGTCGTAGAAACAGGGGCTGTGGGGAGCAGGGGAAAGATATGGGATGTGGAACAGTCAGAGGGTGGACCGGGAGGAGGATGAAGTCTGTACTGTAAAAAAACTGATTAAAGAATATTAAAGAAAAAAGAATTCAGGAGTTCTACCCCTAAGCACTCACCCAAACAAACAAAAAAAAATGAATGTTCATAATGCTTTTTCATAACAGCCAAAATCTGGAAAAAAGAAAACCAAAATTCTACCAAATAGAATAGGTAAAATGTAATATATATGTTGAGTAAAATAGTACTTAATAATAGAAATGAACAAACTTCTAATACATGCAACAATGCTGAGGAGTTTCCAATGGGCTACACTACATGAGGGGAAGCCCAAGCCTCTTAACTGATAATAGATCAGTAGTTCTTAGAAGGAGTGAAGCAGAGGGTTGACTGTAAGGGGAAAGAACAAACTTTTTGAAAAACAGAACTGTATCTCAAAAATGTACCAAGATAGGAGTATAAGCTAGCAATATTTGTCAGAACTCGAGTAAGCATCTGCTTAATAATTGCAATGTTTTATCTAAATAATGCTGCCAATAAAAAGCAGGAATCTTATTAAAATTATTTTTATGGCTGTCATTTGTTCCAGCCATACACTCTGGTAATTTCTCATCTTAACCTAATTGAGATGAGTTTAAATACACTTGAAACAGAAAAAAAAATAGTGCAATGAATTGAAAGAGTGTGGTTACTATCTCCTACTCATTTAAATGTAGGACTTTAGACAAGATTAGCAGAATCATTGCTATGAGAACATTTGAGAGTAAAAGTAGGATGCAAATGGAGCTTGAAGGCAGGTTACATCTAGAATAGACAAAGATCCTTTGGACAATTGAAACAATCTGTTTCAATATTCCTACAATATTCAAATGGAAACACACTTTCAAAGATGAAAAGCTCTCCTTGGTTAATGCCCCCATGTTCCTCGTGGATCCATATGGACCAGCTTGTGTGCTCATGACCTCATAGTTCTGAAGAAAAGAGGGAATTCCACTCTCTGCTAGAGTCCTGCTTCCCCACATGACTTTTCTCGCCTTTTAACACAAGAGACATCTAATTAACTTTTCAGCCACATGCAGCTGGCACTAAAACAAACCAAGCTGTGAGGTGGTTGACCCAGAATTTCTGATGAATGTTCAAAGTAAACAGGCTTCCAGCCAATCTGGAATGGTATATTTCTAAGAGGACAGAGAACCCTTAAAGTTAATTAACTCATCGGGACAAACTGTCCACTCAATGGAAGTTTTTCAGTAATGAATATCAGACCACAGATCTTTCTGCAGCTGGGCTTGTTCATCATTCAAGAAGGCTGCTTCTGCATGTCTTGTGGAGACTTTCATGATTATTTATTTTTGCTGGCTTCTGACTTTTTATATTCATATAAATAGGCCAAGAAAGCAAACAGTGAGTTTAAATAGAAGTTCCTACATTCCCCAAAAGGCAGGAACACTTTTTTCCACATGTAGAATTTTGGAAAAGAGGAATGCTATCCATTAGAAATCATGAGCCTATTTAACTGATTTTGTTACTATGTGGAAATTTTAATAAAGTGTTCTCTTCTGAAATTTTTGAGTATTACTATTGTGACCAATAAAAAAAAATAGAAGGAAGGAAGGAAGAGAAAAGGAAGGAAGGAAGGAAGGAAGGAAGGAAGGAAGGAAGGAAGGAAAAAGAAAGGAAGGAAGGAAGGAAGGAAGGAAGGAAGGAAGGAAGGAAGGAAGGAAGAAAAGAAGGAAGGAAGGAAGAAAAATGTGCATTAGGGTAACATGAAGATTAAAGAATGTAGCTTAACACTAAATTGGGAAGTAACATAGTAGAGCTCATGGGACAGATAACATAAGACACAGAGCAAGGTTTTCTCTGCTGTTTTGTTTGCCTCTTTACTTTTGTTAATGGACAATATAATATTAGTGGCTCTGCACTTCTAAAAAGAACAGTGCATTTCATGTGTATGCCTTTTGAAACAACAGCAAATCTTTGAAAGATCCCAGAATGTCCTGTCAGAGAGGACATACAAGCCACTCTGGCCAGCTTCAGGAGCATTGGGCAGTGCCTCTAATCTTCTGAGAAAGACTGAGTAGATGCTTCTGGTACTCTCTAGAATTTCCCTGCTGCCTGCCTCCTTCTGTGGTTCTTCCAAGTTTATTCAGTACAGTCATATACATCACAGACCACTTTAAGGGACAACTAAAGGAAACAGTATCCACACACTAGACACGATACCAATACTTTACATATATAACTTAATGGTATTCTATAATAGCATGATGTGGACACTACAGAATAAATAGCTGGAATATGAGTTTTGGTGTCAGACTACCTATGTTAGGTTTTAGAGTTTTCTTAGTTGTGAGGAGCCATTCTGGACTTCCTGGCCAGCCGGATAGAAATTTACTCCAGGCAGTAAACAAGCCCATGTTTGGTGGATGGCACGCCCCTAATCCCTGATTGGCTGAGCAAGCCTGCCTGGTGAGGTGATGTTACCTGTGGTGATTGGTTGGGGCGTGGTTGTGGCTGGAGTGGAGAAAAACACTTGTAACCAGAGAGGCTGGGGGATTTTAAGAAAGAAGCTGCCTGAGTAAACTGCTTTAAGAAGAACCAGTGGTTGCATCTTTCTTGCTGGTCGAGTGGGACGCGACAAGTGGTGCCGAAGAAATCCGGGACCCGAATCCCCCACTGAAGAGGTTCAGAACTTTCTGCAGTCAGGGTCTGTCGACAGGATGAGTTCGGTAAGTAACTCACTATCCCGGGATTGGGATTAGGTTCTCAGTAAAGAGACAATTAGGTTCTCGGTAAAGAGACAATAAGGCTCTCGGTAAAGAGACAAATAGGCTCTCCGGCTCTGGAGACAAGAAAGTGAAAGTAAGAGGGTAATAGGGACAGTCTATGGATTACTTTCTTTTTTCTAGCCATTGGAGTAATTTTTCTGAGCCCTTTTTGTTGCTGTGGCAACTGTGTGGAGCGTGAAAGACAAGGTATGGGTCGTCACAGTCACACCCAATTTTTTCAGCGCTCGATGAGCTGCTAAGAGCGAAGGGCGCAAAACTATATTTTTGGGGTCATATTCAACCTTCTGTATCTCCATGGAATACCCAAAATTTTGTTAGCAGAAAGAAATCTGGCAAATGGAGGTTATTACAGGATCTGCAAGCTATTAATGCACAGATGCAGGTGATGGGCTCTATTCAGAGGGGTCTACCTCTCTTATCTGCCCTGCCAGAAAAGTGGCCTCTAATAGTAATTGATATTAAAGATTGTTTCTTTTCCATTCCCTTGGATTTGAAAGATAGTGTTAGATTTGCTTTTACTTTGCCCTCCTGTAATCATGAAAAGCCTGATCAAAGATTTGAGTGGGTGGTGTTGCCTCAAGGAAAGGCTAATAGTCCTACCATGTGCCAGCTTTATGTAGGAAAAGCATTGGAACCAATTAGGAAAGAATATCCCAAACTTCCCTGTGTTTATTACATCCTGCTTGCAGCAAAGGAGGAAAAGTATTTGCAGGAAGCCTATGGAAAGATGGTGGAGAGTTTGAGGCAATGGGGTTTGCATATTGCACCAGAGAAAGTGCAACAAGATAAAATAGTGTCCTATTTAGGAGCAAGGATTGCCCCTATGGCCGTTTGGCCTCAAAAGATACAGTTGAGGGTTGATTCCTTGCATACTTTGTTTCAAATTTTAGAAGGAGACTCAGAGTTAAGTTCCAAAAGGGAATTAACACCTGAGGCTAGAAAGGCCCTTGCCCTAGTGGAAGAAGAATTGATTAAAGCCCAGCTTCAGCGTTGTAGAGAAGGGTTACCCATCATTTTGATAATATTACCTACTGAGATGCAACCCACAGAATTACTGTGGCAAGAAGGCCCATTGTTATGGATCCATTCCAAAATATCCGCTGGGAGGACATTAGATCATACCCTACAACAGTGGATTCTTTAGCCTTGTTGGGAATTCAGCATTGTTTACAATTTTTTGGTATAAAACCCAGCTCTATTGTAATCCCTTATGATGGGTATCAGCAAAAGGTCCTAACAGCAAATATTGATGAGTCGGCTATTTTAGCCTGTATTAATGAGGGCCCATTTGATAATCATTATCCCAAACATCCATTAATGACCTTTTTTAAGGAACATCCAGTCATTTTCCCTCAAGTAGTGAGGAAAACACCCATTAAGGATGCAGTTAACGTGTTTACTGATGGATCAAAAACCGGATGTAGAGTATATATGGTAGACGGGAAAGATCCTGTGGTCAGGCAGTATTATCCCTGTACTCCGCAGATGGTGGAATTACAAATAGTAATTGAGGTCATTAAGGACTGTGATTTTCCTTTTAATCTAATTTCAGATTCACAATATGTAGTTAATTTAGTTTTATCCCTAGAAGTGGCAGGCCAAATAAAAGCTCATAATACCATCCAAGCTTTAGCCTTACAATTACAGAGGTTGCTGTGGGAAAGACGCCAACCATTATATATTGGACATATCCGTGCCCATAGTGGGCTTCCAGGACCCTTAAGTAGGGGAAATGATATTGTGGATAATTGTACTCGTATGTAGTTCATATTTTTAGCATCCCCTATGGAGTTAGCCTCACAATTTCATTCTAAATTTCATGTTAATGCTAAAACTCTGCAGAGAAAATTTGGAATCTCTAGAGCACAAGCTTGGGATGTAGTCACTACCTGTGGATGTTGCCTTGAGTTTCAACACCCACCTTCTTATGGAGTGAATCCTAGAGGATTGCTCCCTCTACAGGTGTGGCAGATGGATGTGACACATTTTTTCAGAATTTGGCAAACAGAAATACGTTCATGTATCCATTGACACATGTTCAGGAATAGTTTATGCATCTCCCATGGCAGGGAAAAAGGCCTCCCATGTTATACAGCATTGTTTGGAGGCCTGGGCAGCTTGGGGTAAACCCCAACAACTTAAAACAGATAATGGCCCTGCATATACTGCCAAAACCCTGGTGTCTTTTTGTCAACAGATGGAAGTACAAGTTAAACACGGCCTACCATATAATCCTCAAGGCCAGGGAATCATTGAACGAGCACATAGAACCTGAAAAGAATTATTAATAAAACAAAAAGGGGGAATAGGCTATGGCCATACCCCAAAGATAAGAAATTTTTTACAATTGGATAAGGAAGGTCGCTCTGCTGCTGAACGACATGCTAATACCAGCCCCAGTAAACTGGGGTATGCTAAATGGAAGGATGTGCTTACAGGATCATGGAATGGTCCGGATCCTGTGTTAGCCTGGGGGAGAGGGTCTGTTTGCATGTTTCCACAGAATCGTGCAGAGCCAGTGTGGGTTCCAGAGTGGCTAGGGCGACGCTGTCAAAATGAAGAAGCTGATCTTGCTGGTGATGAGCACGTGTCTGCCCCTGATGGGTGCAGAACCCAGATGGGGAATACTGTCGGTGTTTAAATTGGACTGTAAAAATTTTGATGGCAAGATGAATGAGCTTTGCTCAGCGATTGTCACCATGAATTATACCTGAGTGGATCCTGGATTGACATCGGGAAAGAATGGACTGGGATAGGTGCCCTCGCTGTGGCCCTTGTTTTGGCATGCATGTTGTGTGTATGGTGTATGCGTCGGTTGTGGAATGCCCAGGTCCACACTGCCGCCATGGTGGTACAAGCTTTTGCCACAGTGGAAGCAGGGCAGTCACCTCAGATTTGGCTTGCTGCCATGAAGAATGAACAATGAAGCCATCGCTCCGTAGGGTTGTTCGGCTAAGCACTGCACAGAGGTTAGTCTGGAAGCTGTTTGACAATCTCTGGGAGGTATGTCTGATTGCATGAGTGTTGAGTGTCCTACTGTCCTTCCCCCAGGAAAAACAGCACGGGAGCAGGTCAGGGTTGCTCTGGGTCACTGTGAGCCTAAGAGTCAATCCTGTACATGGCCCCTATTTCTGCACACTGGGGATCAGACCTCTATCTTCACCCACGGAGCTTGTTCAAAAAAATATAAAAGGGGGAATTGTGGGGAGCCATTCTGGACATCCTGGCCAGCTGGATGGAAATCTACTCCAGGCAGTAAACAAGCCCATGTTTGGTGGATGGCACGCCCCTAATCCCTGATTGGCTGAGCAAGCCTGCCTGGTGAGGTGATGTTACCTGTGGTGATTGGTTGGGGCGTGGTTGTGGCTGGAGTGGAGAAAAACACTTGTAACCAGAGAGGCTGGGGGATTTTAAGAAAGAAGCTGCCTGAGTAAAACTGCTTTAAGAAGAACCGGTGGTTACGTCTTTCTTGCTGGTCGAGTGGGATGTGACACTTAGTCTATCATGTACGAATAAAATAAACTTGGTTAAGGTTATATGACCTGTTTTTTTTTCCTTAGTAGCTATATAACTCTATAAAATAAAGATAGAGAATCTATTTCATAGACTTTCTGTAAAGGAGAAATTAAATGCTCAAAAAATGTGACCCATTTATCATTTTATAAATTTATAACTTGTTTACCAAGATTTTACAAATAAATAGAAGTTCAGAAATAATAAATTACTTGGCCAAGGCAATAGAACCAGGACAGAATATAATAATCTTCTAACAATCTAATACTGTCATCTACACCAGCTGTCCTTAAACTAGGTTATGTGCATACCATAGATGTAAAGAGGAAATAACATAGTATAGTTTTATATTTTAGTGTGCTTCAATTTTAAGTTTTGCATATACTATATAAGTATATTAATTACATCCTAATATAATAACATTATGAATTAATACACACACTTTTGGAATATACTTAAAATGATTGTACTAACAAAGATACTGTCAATATGTTTAGACCTCTATTTCAGTTTCAAGAACTAGAAAGCAGCATGGTGCTATGACGGAGGGCAGACTATAATAGAGTGTCTATGATATCAAAGCAGTAGCAGTGTCTTTCACATCTAAATTCAGATCCTCTGCTAAATAAAAGGAAAGAAATTTTATTGACCACCCTCAAAATTGGATTAAATTCTTCTCCTCATAGTTATTAAAGTTTTTAAAACATAAAATTCAGTTTTACTTCGAGTTTTTAAGCAAGCAAAATATGTGTGTATCATGAATTAACATAGTAAATGATGTAATTTTATTGAATTAACACTTGTCTTGGTTTACTTCCTCATGGCTATGATAAATTACTTTGAAAACGTAATGTAAAAGGATAGAGCACAGAGTGTTACTTAAGCTCACAGTTCCAGAGGTATTCAATTCATTGTGGCAGAGAAGATGAAACAACAGGCAAGAAAAATATGTTGCAAGGAGCAGGAGGCTGGAAAGTCACATTGTATCCACTCATGAAGCAGACAGAGAACAGGAAGTGGCATCAGCCTAGAGGGCCTCAACCTAGTAACCTACTTTTTCCAGCAATGCTCTACCTCCCTAAGGGTTCCAAAAATCTTCCCAAGCATAGCAACCAGCTAGGGTTCAAATATTCAAGCTCATAAGCCTATAGGAGACATTCCACATTCAAACCACATTTCACTCCTGGTTCCTATAGGCTTCTCTCTCTCTCTCTCTCTCTCTCTCTCTCTCTCTCTCTCTCTCTCTCTGTCTGTCTGTCTCTTGATGCAAAGTATATCCAGTCCAACTTCAAAAGTCTTTAACAGTCCGAACATTGTACAAAAGTCCAAATCCAAAGTTTTCGTAGAGATACAACTATCTCTTAACTAAGACCCCCTATGAATCCAAACCCACAAGCTATGTATTTCCAACATGCAATGGCACAAATTATACATTCTCACTGCAAGAGGGAGGTATGAGGATATATTAAGAAGGTCTGAAAGATCAGACCCAATAAGACTGAAACCCAGTAGAGAAGACGCAAAATAGTGTAGCTATGTGCCCATCATATGGGACACATAATGAAATCATCTCCATTCCAAAGGGCCATGCCCATTCATCAGTTGCCTATAGACAAGTATTGTTTGGCCCGGCTCCAGTCCATATCTTCAACTTCCTTCAGCAGATGTCCTATGGTTTTAGAATCTTCAGCATCCAGTGTATGCCAGTGACCTTAAGGTTCATCTTCACAGCTTCAAAATCTGGCTATCCAGTCTCTTTGTCAGGAATGTGGCTACAAATACTTTCTGAAAGCATGGATAAAAGACTCCATGATCCCCAGAATCCTCCATCATGCTGAAAAAAACAAATGCAATGTGGATGGTACCACCATGTTCTACTGTCACCTCAGGACAGCTTGTGGCAGCCTAGGATCACAATTGTATCAGATTTGTGTGATTGTCCTAGGGAAACACATCCTTAGGCAGTTGTTTTCCAGCACAGAAAATCTCTTCAGCATTTTGAATTTTAGCTCTCTCCATTCAAATGAACTTTCACTTTTAAAAGCTGGATCTTTAATGAGTGTGATCTTGCCCTTAGAATATCTTTCTTATTGTCCTACTACAGAGTGAGTTATTCAATGGTTCTAAGTTATTTAATAATTTCAGATGCTTAGTAATCTATTCTTTCCTTGCTCACAACTTTAAGCTTCTTTGCATACCTTTCCACATCAAACTTTACATTTTTTTCTTTTTGTTCTACTTGCTCTTTTCTCTCGCTATAGGTCTGAAATAAAGCAGTAAGTAATACTCATGGCACTCCCTCAATGTTTTCCTACCTTGAACTTTCCTCTGCAAACAAAATGATGCATTGCTTTCAAATTAAGGCTCTTTCAAGCTTTTAGTAAAGAGGCAAAATGCAGGCAGACCCTTTGTCAGACACAACTGAACAGCCTCTAGCAGCATTGACACCTCATGAAGACAAGCCTCCACAGTCCACATTTTTCTATTCTCTGGTCTTCCAAACTCCCACTAGAATGGTCCACTAAACACTGCTAACAGCACTCAAGGGCTTTTCTCCCTCAAAATTTGAATCTCTTCCTTATTCCCCCCACAATCCAGTTATAAATACCTACTGAACTTTGTGGCCAAATTTAACACAGAAATGACCAAATTCCTAAGTACCAAATTTGTATCTTGCTTCCTCATTGCTGTGATCAAAACACTCTGATAAAAGCAATTTAATGGAGAAACACGACCTAATATCTATAATTAAGACTTGGAATATGTGTTGGAAATATATCAACTTCCTCATATATGGCTACTGATAATCCAACCAGCCAATACCTATAAAGTAAACAGAACAGAACAGTACTAGCATATAAGATGCACTCAATACATGTTGATTTTAGCATAATTATACTACCATCATAATCTACCCTTTTTATTTTGACTATTTCTAAAGTTGCATTCCTAAAGTGCTCTCTGATTTTCTTATTTAAATATAGTACAATCTACTCACATGTTTATGCATCAAGGCTGTGCCTACTCTGAACGTTTGCTACAGAGTTCACTTGTATGTACAGAAAATGCTATTTGATAAAAGCTCAGTTTTTATTTTGTTACCTATGCTTGGATATCATAACCAAAAAATAAATCATTGCCAAAATCAATGTCAAAAGTGATTTTGCCATGAGTTTTCTTCTAGTAATTATGTCACTTAAAGTCTTGAATATCTTTTTATCCATTTTAGTCTATTTATGTATATAGTTTAAGGTAAAGATCCAATTTAATTCTTTTGCAGATAAATATTGTGATAATTAGCTCTAATTTTCAACCCGACACAACTTAGAATTATCTGGAAATAATCTCAGGTATTTTTGACACTTGGTTGGAATGTGGCCAGGTCTATGGCGGGATTGCCTTAATTAAGTGAATTGATGTGAAAAGACCCAGTCTATTGTGAGTGGCACAATTCCCTTGGCAGGGGTTCTGAACTGTGTAAAAAAGAAGAAATCAAACTGCAGACGAGTAAGTTGGCATGCGTACATAAATTCTCACTCTCATCTTAACTGTGGATGCAATGTGATTAGTTGCTCCAAGATCCTGTCGTTGCGCTTGTCCTGATATGATGGATTGTTATCTGGAATTGTAAAATGAATAACATCCCCTGCTATATATACACAAACATACACACACACACACACACACACACACACACACACACACACACACACACACTTTGCCTTCTGTACACATATTTTTTCATAGCAACATAAATAAAACTAAAACAGTATCCAGTTTTTCCAACAGCATCTGTTAAAGAGATTAGTTTCCTTTTCGTGGCTAGTTGGCATCCGTGTCACAGATCAGTTAACTATATACACATGAGGTTGTTTATGAGCTCTCATTTCTGTTCTGGGTTGTTTGTAGTTTTTTAGATTTATTTTTATTATTTTAATTACATATATGACACGAATACAAGGACCTACAAAGGTTCAAGGTGTCAGATCTCCCAGGACCTGTGGTTACCACATGATGTGGGTGCTAAGAATAGAACTCTGGTCCTCAAGAAGAGCAATATGTGCTGTTAACCACTGAGCCATCTATCCAGCCCCTCTCAATTCTGTTGGTATTAGTATATATACTTATATGTCAGTACCATACTATTTTAATTACTATAACTTTCTAATATATTTTGAGATGAGAAAATGCAATGCCTCCAGCTTTGTATTTTTCAGTTAATACTGTTTGGCAGCCATAGCTTTCCCTGCCTCCTTGGAGGCCTGATGCTACTCAGGACAAGCAGGTGGCAGGACAACCAGGTGAGATACCTATGCCCCAATCCCCCACCTACTGCTCCCTACCCCCAGCAAGTGCAGTAACCTTGAGGTCTGCCCTGTCCGCTCTGTGCTCCATCTTGTGGGCCACACCTCTACCTGCAAACCAGGATCTGCACTCCACTCCCTAGGCCACAGTCCTAACTGCCTCCATGGAAGCCTGTTGCCACCCAGGACAACCAGTTCTGCCTGCTTCTCTGGAGGTCTACTGCTACCATAGAAAACCAGGGGCCTGCAATGCCATTAAGGACTACAAGCTCTACCTGCAGTCCCAGAGGCCTGCTACCACCAGGGACTAGTAGACCAGCAAACACCAGAGACAACCAGATGGCTAAAAGCTAATACAAGAACACAATCAACAAAAGCCAAGGTAGTATGGCACCATCATACATAAGGAGAACCCAGTTCTCCTACCACACAAAGCTCTGGATATCCTAGCATACCTGAAAAGCAAGACAATGACCTTAAATCTCAACTTATGGAGGTGATACAGGCCTTCAAAGGGGAAATAAATAAATCCCTTAAAGAAGTACAGGAAAATACAATCAAACCGGTGAAGAAAATGAATACAACTGTTCAAGACTTGAAAATGGAAATAGAAGTGGATACTCACAGTCAGCTACTGGATGGAACACAGGGCCCCCAATGGAGGAGCTAGAGAAAGCACCCAAAGAGCTAAAGGGGTCTGCAACCCTATAGGTGGAACAACAATATGAACTGACCAGTACCCCTGGAGCTCGTGTCTCTAGCTGCATATGTAGCAGGAGGTGGCCTAGTCGGACATCACTGGGAAGAGAGGCCCCTTGGTCTTGCAAACTTTGTATGCTTCAGTATGGGGGAATGCCAGGGCCAAGAAGTGGGAGTGGGTGGGTAGGGGAGTGGAGGGGAGGAGAGTCTGGGGGACTTTTGGGATAGCATTTGAAATGTAAATGAAGAAAATACCTAATTAAAAATTATTAAGAAAAAAAAAAGAAAATGTAAATAGAAGCAATAAGGAAAACACAAACAGAGACAACCATGGAATTGGAAAGAGAACAGGAAATACAGATACAAGCATCACCAACAGAATACAAAAGATGAAAAAGAGAATCTCAGGTATAGAACATAAAGATAGAAGAAATTGATACATCGGTCGAAGAAAATGCCAAATCTTAAAAGTTTCTAACACAAAAATCCAGGAAATTTGAGATACTATGAAAAGACTAAACCTAAGAATCATAGGAATAGAAGAATACTCCCAGATCGAAGGCCCAGAAAACATCTTCAACAAAATCATAGAAGAAAATTTCCCTAACCCAAAGAAAGAGATAGTTATAAATGTACAAGAAGCTTACAGAACACCAGAATGGACCAGAAAAGGAAATTCATTCCACCACATAAAAATCAAAACACTAAATGTACAGAACAAAGGAAGAATAATAAAAGCTGTAAGGAAAAAAAGGCCAAGTAACATGAAGGCAGACTTATACACACCTGACATTTCAACAGAGACTATAAAAGACAGAATGGCCTGGACAGATAGATGTCTTTCAGACCCTAAGAGACAACAGATATCAGCCCAGACTACTGTATCCAGCAAAACTTTCAGTCACCATAGATGGAGAGAATAGAATATTCCATGACAAAACCAAAGTTAAGCAATATCTTTTCACTAATCCAACCCTACAGAGAATACTAGGAGGAAAACTCCAACACAAGGAGGTTAACTGTACCCAAGGAAACATAAGAAATTAATAATTTCGCAGCAAAACCAAAAGAAGAGAAATGCATACACGTACACACACCACCAACAACAACAACATCAAAAAACAGGAACTAACAATCATTGGTCATTAATATCTCTCAACATCAATATCTTATCAACATTCAATAAATGTACACAGGCTAACAGTGGATTCATAAACAGGATCCATCATTCTGCAAAATACAAGAAACACACTTCAGCAACAAAGATAGATACTACCTGGGAGTAAAGGGCTGGAAAAGGGTATTCAAGCAAAAAGACCCAAGAAACAAGCTGGAACAGCCATTCTAATATCTAACAAAATAGACTTTCAACCAAAAGTAATCAAAAGAGATGTGCAAGGACATTTTATACTCATCAAAGAAAAAACCCACCAAGATGAAGGATATCTCAATTCTGAACATACATTCCTGTATTTCCCTTGTATTTATGCCCCAAATACAAGGGCACTCACATTCATAAAAGAAAATTCACTGAAGGTTAAATCACATGTCGAATGCCACACATTAACAGGGAGACTTCAACATCCAATTCTCACCAATGGACCTGACATCAAAACAGAAACTAAACAGAGAAATAATGAAACTAACAGACCTTATGAATCAAATATTTCACCAAAACACAAAAGAATATATGACCTTCTCAGCACCCCATTGAACCTTCTCCAAAATTGAACATATACTAGATCACAAAGCAAGCCTGAACACATACAAGAAGACTATCATCCCTTGCATCTTATCAGATCACCATGGATTAAAGTTGGACTTCAACAACAACAAAAATGACAGAAATCTCACAAACCCATGGAAACTAAACAACTCTATTTCAATGACTTACTGGGTCAAAGAAGAAATAATAAATAAATAAATAAATAAATAAATAAATAAATAAATAAATAAATACTTTCTAGAATCCAATGAAAATGAAAGCACAATATACTCTGTTTCCATCATATGGATCCCATTCCCCTGGCTGGGCTGCCCTACCTTGTCTGGATTTGTTGGGAAAAAATGCACCCTGCCCTAGGAGACTTGATTCACCAGGGTGTATATTGGTGGAGGAATGCCCAGGGAGGCCCCCACACTCTGGAGGTAGGGGAAGTGGGGGGAGGTGTAATGGAAACTTAAGATTTCTTTGGAAAGTCAGGTATGTCTGATGGTATTTTCCTGAAGCAGACACAGGTGAAAAGGTTTGCTAAAGCAAAACACTTGAACAAACACATGCTGTTAAGAAGGACCCAAAAGACGGTGGTATTGGTATGCTTTGCCATTCCTTAATGGTCATTGTTTGTCATGACTTCATAGAAAAGCACCAAAAAATTTCTGGTGGTGTTCTGGCGGCTTCTGGCTGCTTCCTCAGGCCATTTGGCAGAGAGATATCAACTGACACAGACTCACGCCGAGTTTTGCTAAAGACAGATTCCCATGAGGAGGTGAAATGTGGGAGGACACATGATGTCTGGAGGGAGTATAAATAGGACCCCACAGACAGTGAAGGTGGTCTTGCAAAGCTAGCTTTGCAATGTTTCATTGGTCTCATGACTGCATTCATTGATCTGCAGTTTGTTAAGAAAGTCACAGCAGAGAACTTCTCCTGGTGCCCCTCTGGTCCCCGTAACTCCTGCTGACTCATGCTGATTCAGTGAAGGACTCGTTGTTTCTGCTGGGTCATGCCACTGCTGCTGATTTGTGTTTGCTATCCTGGCACTACTGTTGGTATATACCCTGACAACCCAGATTGGATTTTCTCCAAAGAACTATTTCTAAACAAGTCCACTTCCCCCAAATCCTAGTAACCTTTCTTTCCCACTACCTCTGGCTGGTAGAAGGGAGGTTAAAGCATCGAAGAACCCTTATTAAAAATAGAATTTGAAAAAAAATCTAAACCAACAAGGAGGACTGTGTAAGGGAGACTGGAAGGAATGATAGCAGAAATCAGGATGGAAAGTGAATTAAAAAATTAATTAATGGGGAAAAACATTAAGACATTGGATAAGAAACTGAAGAAGACAAAAGAAGGGGGGAAATACTGGCCATCTGGGTCATTTGTAATTACAAGTGAGATCATTGTGCCAATTCTAAAAAAATAAAATGACACTAGGATTTTAATAGGCACTGCATTGAACCTGTAGATGTCTTGGATAGAATGGCATTTATCAATATTGTTTACAATCTATAAACACAAAATCACTTTTAATGTATTCCTGACTTTTTCAGTGTCTTTCATCAATTTTTCATAGACTTTAGGACAAGTACTTCATTAACTTTGTTTTTTGGTCATCATTCTCTTTGGTACTATTAAAAATTAGACTATTGATGCCCTCCTGATTGGTCTTAATAAGTTATATTGATCTGTATACTATTTAGTTGTATAGGAATA
The DNA here is from genome assembly GCF_000001635.26 of Mus musculus. NCBI lineage: Eukaryota > Metazoa > Chordata > Mammalia > Rodentia > Muridae > Mus > Mus musculus. The sequence continues at coordinate 43,359,759 of NC_000085.6, forward strand.
CATCTGATTTCGTATGCTGATTCTGTATCCAAAACTTCCCCTGAATCAATTTATTAGTTCTACAATGATGAATTTTAAGGGGTGTACCACAATAATAAAACAAACCATGAGTGCTACTGCAGCCTATCTGTAGGAGTCTCTCCTCCTACACTACCACCATTCTCTGGAATCTCTGCCTCTTAGTGAGGAACCTTGTATCCCTAGCTCTTTACTGCTTTCCCAGTCAGCCTTTCCTCCTTAGCGCATCTCCAGTTCTCTAGGTCACCCATTGATATAAAGAAACACTTTCAACCAATATGGCAGTTTGAATAAGAATGCTGCCCCCAGGCTCATATGTTTGAATGTTTAGTCCCCAATCAACAGAACTGTTTGGAAAGAATTAAGAGGTGTGTGGCCTTTCTTGAGTAGAGGTGTTAATAGGGATGGGCTTTGAGGTTTAAAAAGTCCATGCCAGCCAGACCCAGTCTCTCTCTGTCTGCTGCCTGTGGATGAGGATCTAAGCTCTAAATTGCTGCTACAGCTCCATGCCTGCCTGCCTTCCTCCATGCTCCCTACCATAATGGTCTTAGACTAACCCTTTGAAATAGTAAGCAAGCCCCAATTAAATACTGTGTCTTGCAAGTTTCTCTTGTCTTTCTGTTTTATCACAGCAAAAACAAAACAAACAAACAAACAAAAAGCAGTAACTAAGACAACTAGGGATCCCACACATACCACACTTGCCTATGATCCAGATTGGGCAACATCAACAAAAGAGAGAAAACCCTACACACACATACACACAAAAAGAGAAGACCTGAATCTACACCAAGAAACACTTCAATCATTATAACTTGAGATGCTTAGATCCTAACAAGACACAACCATGAACAGCCAAGGCCATAAGCCTTCTCCAGAAGCCCCTAATCCTACAGCAATGGATCCTGAAAAATGCAATTTATATGTAGCACAAGACAAAGACTTCAAAATAGCAACAGGCAGAGAAAGGAAATATGAATAAATTCCTTAATAAAAACCATAAAACATGGACAGTTTCACGAAAATATTAAAAATAATAAAATAAAAATATTTTTTAAACCATGAAACAAACAAAAAAATAGAATCACTAGGAAAACCCAAATGAAATAAAACTGGAAGTGAAAAACAAAGGATGTCAAGCCAAAACCTCAGAGGGAAGTCTCACCAACAGATTTTAAGACAAGGAAAAGAGAATGTTGGGTCTTAAACATAGGTGTAAGAAATTAATAGCTCAATAAAAAATTTTTTAAAAAGTTAAATTTTAAAAATCCAGGCACATTACACACACCTTAATCCCAGCATTCAGGAGGCAAAGACAGTTGGATCTCTGAGTTCAAGACCAGGTTTGTCTATAGAGTGTGTTCCAAGACAGCCAGAACTACACAAAGAAACCCTGTCTCAAAAAAAAAAAAAAAAGTTTAAAAAAAAATCTCTTTCTCATACACACATATTTCAGGCACAAAATAAACCAGGAAATATGGGACAGTGTGAAAAAGCCAAATCAATAATAGGGATAGAGGAAGACACAGACACCAAGGTCAAAGTCACAAAAATATTTTTAATGAAATTATAAAATAATACTTTCCCAATCTAAAAATGGAGGTATTTATCAAGCTGCAAGAAGCATATAGTACATAAAATAGACAGAATCAGAAGGAAAATTAATCATGAAACATAATAATCAACACATTAAATGTACAAAACAAAGAAAATATATTTAAAGCTCTAAGAGAAAAAGATCAAGCCACAGATAAAGACAGCAAATTAGAATAACACCTGACTTTTCAATGTAGACTTTGAAAGCCAAAAGGGACAGGACAGATGTTCTACAAATTCTGAGAGCCCACAGAGTACAATACCCAGTAAAACTATCAATTACAACTGGCAGAGAAAGGAAAACATTCTATAATAAAACAAATTTAAGCAATTTCAACCTACCAATCCAGCCCTTCAGAGGCACTAGAACAAAAACATCAGTATGAAGAGGTTAACTGTACCCATAAAAGATACAAGGAATAAATAATTTCAAAACAGTAAATCAAAAGAGGTGGAAAAACATAACAAAATAACAAATATCAATAAATACAGTTCATTGATAACTCTTAATATTAATGAGACAATTAATTAATGGTCTCAATTCACCAATAAATGATACAGACTAACAGATTGGGTTAAAAAAAGGATCCTTCTCCTACATCCAAAACCATATCCAACTAGATATTTTGTGTCAATATGTAAAAGGTATATGCCAAAGGGGTCCAATGGAATCTTCAAACATCACAAGCTATGTCAAGGCTATCCACACCTATGGTAAGAGCCTTCTTACTCTAGAAGACAATGCTCACTTATGCCATCACACACAAAGAGGTCAAGCTGGTGTCAACTATTAGCTTCATCCCTACTGACTAGAGCTTATGATATTGGAAGGTACTCTGTATACTACCAGAGGAGAAAGAACATATTGACTCAACAGTAAAAGAAAAAAAAAAGGTGCAAAAAGCTCCTAATATAAAACATCCAGGAAATTCAGGACACAATAAAAAGACCTCATCTAAGAATAATAGGAATAGATGAGAGTGAAAATTCCCAGTTCAAAGAGCCAGAAAACATCTTCAAAAAAGTCATAGAAGAAAACTTCCCTAACCTAAAGAAAGCGATGGCCATAAATGAACAAGAAGCCTACAGGACACCAAATAGTTTGGACTAGAAAAGAAAATCCTCTTGTCATAAAAAAAAAATCAAAACACTAAATGCACAGAAAAGCAAAGAATATTAAAAACTGTAATGAGAAAAGTAACATATAAAAGCAGACCGATCAGAATTACACCAGACTTCTCAACAGAGACACTAAAAGCCAGAAGATCATGAGCAGATGTTATGCAGAGAATACAAATGCCAGCCCAGGCTACTACAACCAGCAAAACTTTCAATCACTGTAGATGTGAGAAATCAAGATATTCCATGACAAAACCAAATTTAAATGATTAATTTTAATCTAGCTCTACAGAGGATACTGGAAGGAAAACTCCAACACAAGGAGGATAACAACACCCAAGAAAACACAAGAAAGCTTCACAAAGCAAACCCAAAAGAAGAGAATTACACACTCAGTAACACCTCCAACATCAAAATAACAGGAACTAACAATCATTGTTTTCTAATATCTCTCAACATCAATGGACTCAATTCTCCAACAAAAAGACATAGGCTAGCAGACTGGATAGTTAAACAGGACCCAGCATTTTGCTACATACAAAAACACACCCCAGTGACAGAGACAGACACCACCTCAAAATTTAAAACTGGAAAAAAGTTCTGCAAGCAAATGGTCCCAAGAAACAAGCTGGAGTAGCCATTCTAATATCCAATAAAATAGACTTTCAACCAACAGTTATCAAAAGAGATGGGGAAGGACATTTTATACTCATCAAAGGAAAAATCCACCAAGATGAAGTCTCAATTATGGATACCTATGCCCAAATACAAGGGCATCCACATTCAAAACAAAAAACAAAAAACAAAACAAAACAACCCTTTACTAAAGCTCAAAATACACATTGAACCTCACACAATAGTGAGAAACTTCAACACCACTCTCTCACCAATGAACAAGTCATTGAAACAGAAACTAAACAGAGACAATGAAACTAACAGAAGTTATGAACCAAATGGATTTAACAGATATCTACAGAACATTTCACCCTAAAAGAATATACCTTTTTCTCAGCACTGCATGTGCCTTCTCTAAAACTGATCATATAATCCCACACAAAACAAGCCTCAACACATACAAGAAGACTGAAATAATCCCATGGATCCTATCAGGTCACCACAGACTGAGCCTAGTTTTCAATAACAACAAAAACAACAGAAAGCCCAAACACTCATGGAAACGGAACAACTCTCTACTCAATGATAACTTGGTCAAGGAAGAAGTAATGAAAGAAATTAAAGACTATCTAGAAATTAAAGACTTTCTAGAATTTAATAAAAATGAAGGCACAGCATACCCAAACTTATGGGACACAGTGAAAGCTGTGCTAAGAGGAAAATTCAAACACTAAGTGCTGTCATAAAGAAATTGGAGAGGTCTTTCACTAGGAACTTAGCACACCTGAAACCTCTAGAACAAAAAGAAGCAAACACACCCAAGAGGAGTAGATGGCAAGAAATAACCAGGGCTAAAATCAACCAATTAGAAACAAAGAGAACAATATAAAGAATCAAATAAACAAAGAGCTGGTTCTTTGAGAAAATCAACAAGATAGATAAACTCTTAGCCAAACTAACTAAAGGACACAGAAACAGTTTCCAAACAAAATCAGAAATGAAAAGGGAGACATAAAAACAGAAACTGAGGAAATTCAAAAATCATCAGCTCTTACTAAAAAGCCTATGTTCAACAAAACTGGAAAATCTAGATGAAATGGATGATTTTTCTAGACACTTACCATACACCAATGTTAGATCAAGATCAGGTAAACTATCCAAACAGCCCCATAGCCCCTAAAGAAGTAAAAATAGTCATTATAAACCTCCCAACCAGAAAAAGCACAGGGCCAGATGGTTTTAGTGCAGAATTCTACCAGACCTTCAAAAAACTAATACCACTACTCCTCACACTACTCCACAAAACAGAAACAGAAGGAATACTACCAAACTCATTCTGTGAAGCCACAGATACTCTGATACCTAAAACCACACAAAGAGCCAACAAAGAAAGAGAACTTCAGTCCAATTTCACTTATGAATACTGACACAAAAATACTCAATAAAATTCTTGCAAACCAAATCCAAAAACACATCAAAACAATTATTCACTGCAATCAAGTAGTCTTCATCCCAGGGATGCGGGGATGATGCAATATACAGAAAGCCATCAATATAGTCCATCATATGAAAAAATTCAAGGAAAAAAGTCACATGATCATCTAATTACTTGCTGGAAAAGCCTTCAATGAAACACAAAACCTCTTCATGTGTAAAGACTTGTAGAGATAGGGAATTCACGGCACATACCTAAACATAATAAAAGAAAAATGTAGCAGATTAACAGCCAACATCAAATTAAACTGAGAGAAACTAGAAGCAATCCCACTAAAATCAGGAACAAGGCAAGGCTGCCCACTCTCTCCCTATTTATTCAATATTGTACTTGAAGTCCTAGCCAGAGAAATTAGCCAGAGCAATTAGACAACAAAAGGAGCTCAAGGGAATACAAACTGGAAAGGAAGAAGTCAAGGTATCACTATTTGTGGATGGTATGATATCAACGCTAAAATATCTACCAGAGAACTCCTACAGCTGAAGAACAACTTCAGCAAAGTGGCTGGTTATAAAAATTAATTCGAACAGATCAGTACCCTTCCTTTATACAAAGGATGAATAGGCTGAGAATCAAGTTAGGGAAACAACACCATTCACAAATAGCCACAAATAATATAAAATATTTTGGCTTAATTCTTACCTAGCAAGTGAAAGATTTGTATGGCAAGAACTTTAAGTCACTGGAGAAATCAAAGAAGACGCCAGAAGATGGACATTATTACTGATGCCATGCTGTACGTGCAGACAGGAGCCTAGCATGTCTCTCCTCTGCTGTCTGTACCAGCAGCTGACTGAGACAGATGCAGATACTTAAAGCCAAGCACTGGACTGAGATCAGGGACCCCTATCTTTTTTTTTAATTTTTAATATTTCTTTATTACGTATTTTCCTCAATTACATTTCCAATGCTATCCCAAAAGTCCCCCATACCCTCCCCCCCACTCCCCTACCCACCCACTCCCCCTTTTTGGCCCTGGCGTTCCCCTGTACTGGGGCATATAAAGTTTGCAAGTCCAATGGGCCTCTCTTTCCAGTGATGGCCGACTAGGCCATCTTCTGATACATATGCAGCTAGAGTCAAAGAACCTTTGGTGGAATCACCATGCCTGACTAAAGCTTTACTACAGAGCAATTGTGATAAAAACTACATGGTACTGGTATAGCGACAGACAAGTAGACCATGGAATAGAATTGAAGACCCAGAAATACACCCACACACCTATGGTCACTTGATCTTCGACAAGGGAGCTAAAACCATCCAGTGGAAGAAAGACAGCATTTTCAACAAACGGTGCTGGCACAACTGGTTGTTATCATGTAGAAGAATGCGAATCGATCCATTCCTATCTCCTTGTACTAAGGTCAAATCTAAGTGGATCAAGAAACTTCACATAAAACCAGAGATACTGAAACTTATACAGGAAAAAGTTGGGAAAAGCCTTGAAGATATGGGCACAGGGGAAAAATTCCTGAATAGAACAGCAATGGCTTGTGCTGTAAGATCGAGAATTGACAAATGGGACCTCATGAAACTGCAAAGCTTCTGCAAGGCAAAAGACACCGTCAGTAAGACAAAAAGACCACCAACAGATTGGGAAAGGATCTTTACCTATCCTAAATCAAATAGGGGACTAATATCCAATATATATAAAGAACTCAAGAAGGTGGACTCCAGAAAATCAAATAACCCCATTAAAAAATGGGACTCAGAACTGAACAAAGAATTCTCACCTGAGGAATACCGAATGACTGAGAAGCACCTGAAAAAAATGTTCAACATCCTTAATCATCAGGGAAATGCAAATCAAAACAACCCTGAGATTCCACCTCACACCAGTCAGAATGGCTAAGATCAAAAATTCAGGTGACAGCAGATGCTGGCGAGGATGTGGAGAAAGAGGAACATTCCTCCATTGTTGATGGGATTGCAAGCTTGTACAACCACTCTGGAAATCAGTCTGGCGGTTCCTTAGAAAACTGGACATAGTAGTACCGGAGGATCCCGCAATACCTCTCCTGGGCATATATCCAGAAGATGTCCCAACCGGTAAGAAGGACACATGCTCCACTATGTTCATAGCAGCCTTATTTATAATAGCCAGAAGCTGGAAAGAACCCAGATGCCCCTCAACAGAGGAATGGATACAGAAAATGTGGTACATTTACACAATGGAATACTACTCAGCTTTAAAGAGAATTTAAAAAGAATGAATTTATGAAATTCCTAGCCAAATGGATGGACCTGGAGGGCATCATCCTGAGTGAAGTAACCCAATCACAAAGGAACTCACACAATATGTACTCACTGATAAGTGGATATTAGCCCAAAACCTAGGATACCCAAGATATAAGATACAATTTGCTAAACGCATGAAACTCAAGAAGAATGAAGACCAAAGTGTGGACACTGTGCCCCTTCTTAGAATTGGGAACAAAACACCCATGGAAGGAGTTACAGAGACAAAGTTAGGAGCTGTGACGAAAGGATGGACCATCTGGACACTGCCATATTCGGGGATCCATCCCATAATCATCTTCCAAACACTGACACCATTGCATACACTAGCAAGATTTTGCTGAAAGGACCCAGATATAGCTGTCTCTTGTGAGACTATGCCGGGGCCTAGCAAACACAGAAGTGGATGCTCACAGTCAGCTATTGGATGGATCACAGGACTCCCAATGGAGGAGCTAGAGAAAGTACCCAAGGAGCTAAAGGGATCTGCAACCCTATAGGTGGAACAACAATATGAACTAACCAGTACCCTGGAGCTCTTGACTCTAGGGACTCCTATCTAAGAGTTATGGAAGGACTGAAGGAGCTAGAGGGGATTGCAACCTCATAGGAAGAGCAACAGTATCAACTAACCAGAACTCCTCAGAGCTCCCAGAGTCTAAGCCAAGAGCATACATAGGCTGGTCCCATGTATAAATGGCTGATAAATATATGAAAATAATGTTTATTGCTACTAACCATCAGAGCAATGAAAACTAAAACCACAGTGAGATCATAACTTCTAGAGTATCTATTATCAAGAGGTTGAAGCCTAGGAGGTGCAGCCTACTGGTAGAACACTTGCCTGACATGTCAGAACCCTGAATTCAATCCCCAGCACTGCAAGAAAACAGGATGAAAAGTAAGGAGTGGCAAGGATATGGGAACAAGGAAACCCTTGTAGAGTGTTGAGGAGAATGTAAGCTAGAATAACCATTGTGTAAAACACTGCAAATGTTCCCCCAGAATATTAAAAATGTAGCTACCATAAGATGAACAATCATTATACCAGAGGTAAATAAAGAATAGATAGATAGATAGATAGATAGATAGATAGATAGATAGATAGATAGACAGACAGACAGACAGACAGATGATATGTGGATAGATGGATGGATGGGGTAGGATATATGGAAGGATAGATAGATGAGTGGGAGGGAAGGAGGGAAAGTGGATGGATAGATGGATAGATAGATATCCAAAAGAAATGAAATGAGTATGTTGGAACATCTTCACTCTTGTATTCATTTCAGCAATAGTAAAGATATACAATCACTATAGATGTCTAATGGATAAAGAAAATGTAAAAAATATTTATGTGTATAGTTCCACTACGTGAAAAAAGTAAAACATCAATTATTATGTTCTTTAAAATCACTATGAAGTACATGCTATATGTTTTTATCCCAAAAATATAAGTAGTGTGAGGGAATGTATATGTTAATTAGCTCAACTGAGCTGTTCCACAATGTATAGATATTTTAAAACACGTTATACATAAATACATACAAACTTTTGCTTTAAAAGGAGAAAACATAAAACACCTTGCAAAAGGTAGATGCTTAAGGATTATTTTTTAAAGCATCAGCATCTCTGGCTCCAAATAGAAGGCTTTAATTAGCAGAAGGCTTAATACCCCAGAAACACACCAAAGATTAAAGATACCAAAGGCAACCAAGCAGGCTGAGAAGAGAGCTGACATGACATTTAAAGGAATCTGTATACTCATAAGATTAACTGATAGGAACATCTTTTTAGAGAAAATATTGGCTGTCAAGATGAGAATGGATTTTTTATTTTAAAGATTAAAAAAATAAAATAATTTAAATTATTGTACTTGAAGAGGAAAAAAAACTTCTGAGGAAGTCACTAATAATAAGTTCCTTGATAATCTCTGATACAGAGTTACACAATGATTACACAGACCTCATCTTGCCATGGACTCCATAAATATACCACCTAAGACCGCAAATCCCAAGACAAAAGGACAGCATCTTATTTCATCAAAGTTTGGGGGAAGCAATTCCTTGGAGGTATGCACACACTTAACTGCAGTTTGAGTAAGTACCTTACTCAATGTCACTGTCAATGGAAAGAGGCAATAAAGTGACATGAAAAGGTTTATTATCTTCCTCTGGGCTCATGTTTTTAGAAAAAAAAATCTGAAAGTGTCAAGAATTAAGTTTAAAGACAGTCTCCCAAAGAGGAGAGAAGTACAATGTCTTGGTTCTGCTACTTATTATCTACATAGAATTTAACTCCTCAAAGCCTCAATTTCCTCTTCCATAAAATGAGAATAAATAATAATAATAATGATGATGATGAAGGAGGAGAGGGAAAGAGAGGAGGAGGAGAAGAAGAGGAGGAGGAGGAGGAGGAAGAGGAAGAGGAAGAGGAAGAAGAAGAAGAAGAAGAAGAAGAAGAAGAAGAAGAAGAAGAAGAAGAAGAAGAAGAAGAAGAAGAAAAAGAGAGAAAGAAAGAGAGAGAGAAGGAAGGAAGGAAGGAAGGAAGGAAGGAAGGAAGGAAGGAAGGAAGGAAGGAAGGAAGGAAGATTTTACCCATCTGGGGCATTATGAAATTTTAAAATCATGACAGATGTGGTGGTGCATGCCTGTAATCCAAGCATTTTGGAAGCTAGGGGAAGACAACCATGAATTTGAAACATGCCTGAATTACACTGCAAGAACATAACCAAAAACACTAAAATACATACATACATACATACATACATACATACATACATAAATAAATAAATAATTTTTTTTAAAAAAATGAGTTCAACTGAATTGGAGAAAACTGTAATAAGGGTAATAAGGGACTTGTATTGCCTATAATATATACTTTTAAAACTTTAACAACTTCATAATTTAAAAAAAAAGCAAAAGAATTGAATAGGCATTTCTCACAAATGGACAAAAGTACAAGATGCTGAATATCATTGTCCACTGGGTACTATAAATCAATACCATTTCATATGTACCCATGTTGCAGGACTTTTGATCGCAGTGTGAACCCCAAGATTTACTGAAAAACTGTCTATTTGTGGTATGGCTCAGCCTTAGCACACATCTTTAATCCCTCTGGCTGGAATACAGACACACCCTTAGTACACACCTTTAATCCCAAACAATGAAGGTAAAAGTTAGTTTGTAGAAGGAAGCATCAATGTTTGAAAGTGATGTCTCATTGAGTGGCAGACAAAGTGATGAATCAGAGAAAGACTTGACAGCATAGGATATGACCAACTTTCATCAGGAGAGGAAGGGGAAGCTACGTAAGAGAGCAGTGCAAAGGGAGGAGGCAGTTTTACTGGGACAGTTGTACAGAGACAAGCTGCAGAGAGAACAAGCAAACCAGACTGAATACACCAGAAAATGAGAAGGAGCCAGAAGATTAGAATGTATTGCAAAAATTAGTATGAGGCCAAGCAGAGCAATTCAAGAAAAGCTGAGAGAAGCCAGATTGAATCCGTCAGCATGGAGAGGAATTGTGAGCCAGACTGCTAAGTTGAACCAGCTAGCCAGAGCTCAGAAAAAAAAATAAGGAAGGGCCAAGTCTAAGAGGTTAAAAACATTCTAGGCTTAGATTAGATTGTACAGAGGCTAGAAGCTTCCAGGACTGGGCCTAGGTTATCAAACAAAAGCAGTAAGCCTCCAAGATGACAATTATATTTGGCGAATAAAAGATATATTTACATACTAAGAATTTCTAAAATCACATAAAGACGTGAAAACAAAACTTCATACCTTTTGGTTCAAATATAAATAGTACAATCACTGGGTGTGTTTATAAGTTCTTCAAAAGTTTAAACATAGAATTACTATGTGACCCAGTATATAATTCTACTCCTTGGTACATAGTCAAGAAAAGGGAACATACATGTCTACCCAATAACTTACATATAAATGTTCATAAGCAGCATTATTTATGAGAGTCAAAAGAGAAACTCCAATGTCCATTAAACTGATAAGTGGATAAACACCACACTGTGTCTATATGGTTGGTTGCAATTTAGTCATAGAGAGAAATCACGTACTGACATGTGTTAGAACCAGGATGAACACTGAAAACAATGTGCTAAGCTTTAAAATGTCAATCACAAGCTAGATATGGTGATTCAGGCCTTGAGTTTCAGCCCTTGGGAGGTAGAGGCAGGCAGATCTCTGTGAGGTTGAGGCCAGCCTGGTCTATACTTAGCAAGTTCTAGGACAGCCAGAGCTATAAAAACTCTGTCTCCAAAATAATCAGTCAGCAAGTATTATTACACACTATATGATTCCATTCATCTGAACTATCTAAAAAGACAAAAAGATTAATGGTTACCTAGCATTGGGGAAACAGGGGAGTTATGAGGAAGTAGCTAAGGATGAAAAGGTTTTCTTTAGAGGTGAGGAAAATGTTCTGAAATTACAAGGAACAGTTGTACAAGTCTGGGAATACATGAAGTTATTGAACTGCAAACTTTAAGTGGAATGTGAGTTGTATGCAAAGTGAATTGCATCTCAACAAAGCTTTTAAAAAATAAACAAACCAGTTCTCATCAAGTTCGTAGCACAGTGTCAAGCATCTTGGAAATGCTCAATAAATAAAGGCTGATGACACTATAGAGAATACAGAACAATGCAATATATATATATATATATATATACATATATATATATGATAATAATCACACGGATTTTCAATTTCAAAATTATGAAACCATTCAAAAGTGAAAAGTTTTTTCAATCTTACCAACAGCCTCATGACATAAATTACAGTTCCAAATATTTTCAACAATCAGAAACAACAGTAAATTTGTCTGATGACAAGTTTTGAACTCTTCTTCAACTATTTCAGGAACACTTTATTATTTCTTCCTTAGAAACTCCACAGTTTGTATTTACTGTACCATTATTGAGTCTATGTCATTTTTTTTTCTGCTAAAGTATAAGCTCTTAAAGGGGAAGGACAATACCGTACTCATTTTTATGTCTTAGAAAAGGAGCATAGTGAAGGGCTGGTACATGGTAATAATAATATGTGCTCAATTAAATCACATTTTAACTCTGAAATGTCTAAATTGTTTTAGTTTTTTATTTAACTAAACTCCTGCTTGACTTCCTTTAAGTAAAGAAGTAAATGGGTTGGCAAGGTGTCTCCGTGGGTACAGACATTTGCTGAGAACAAGAACATGGATTTGATTCCCAGGAACCATGTGAGGGTGAATGAGAGAACTTCATGAAGTTGGCATCTGACCGCCACATGCACATAAAGGCATGAATATGTGTACAAACGCGATGCAGACATTCAATAATAAAATTAACTAACTGACTTTTAATAAAAGTAAAGGAGTTTTAATAACTGACCAATTTAACAATTGCAGTATCTCTACCAGACAAAAGTGCCTCAATGACATTTCATTCAAAGGAAACTTCACCAGGCTTGATAGTGTAAGAAAGTCATGAAGAGCCGGACGTGGTGGTGCACGCCTTTAATCCCAGCACTCGGGAGGCAGAGTCAGGCGGATTTCTGAGTTCGAGGCCAGCCTGATCTACAAAGTGAGTTCCAGGACAGCCAGGGCTACACAGAGAAACCCTGTCTCGGAAAAACAACAACAACAAAAAAAAAAAAAAAAAAACAGAAAAACAACAACAACAAAAACAAAAAACAAAAAAGAATGTCATGAACAGGGTGATAACTTTCATCAGATAAGGCAGCCTACAATAGCCTACAATACAGTATATTTAACGAGTCAGCTATCATCCCTAAAGCAAAATGGATAGAACGTTCCACCCAGCTCCCATCTACTGCCGCCTTTCAAGAAGAGCACGCTGCCTTCTGGCTACTGTCTATGTCAATGTTAATATCCAATAGCTCAGCTTTGCTGCTCCAAGTGTGGTCTGCAACTAGTAGCATAAACATTGCATGAAAATGTGTCAGAAAGTGGCAACTAGCTTCTAACCAAATCCCAAATGATGAATATGCAGGCATTCTAAAATATTTGGCTACACCTGGCTCTAAATTTGCTTTTCAGTATGGCTAAGGTGTCTTAGACAAATCACTTCATCCAGAGATTCTTACACAGGTGTGTACTTTAGACTCACAAGGGAATGAATTTGGTTTTTATATTGTAATACTAGAGCTACTCCCTGCAGACTGACTTAATTTGCCTAGGCCCAAAGTTTTTAAAGTTTCCCTGGCTAATTCTAATGAGGAGTAAGAAGTGGGAAGCGGTGATTAAGTCCTCTAATCTTAAATCGAATGAGACAATTAGTAAGTACACTGCTCCATTGGGCAGTGAGAACCAAAACTGATCACCTTCAAAGAGACTGCAGTGTTCAATGCCTGGGACATTTAAGTATTCAAGATATGGTATTACAGTCGCACTTACAACCCAAGAAATAAATGCTTCTGCAGCAGAGGTAAGGTGAGGAGACTGGGAAACACTAGCATGGGTCCCACAATACAGGTAGCTAGCTGCTGCAATACAATCGTACATTATCCTCAGGACAAAGTCTCTTCTTGATGCAAAGCCGATTGGAGCTTCAAGGAAATACAGTGTCAAATAGGGGGCAAGTCACTTCTCCAAGGTGTCAGGAAGGCCAATACTGTACTTGCAGTTTATTGATGGAAAGTGAGGGAAGACTGGGTCAGCAGTTCTGTAACACAGGAAATCCCCTTCCCACACCTTCCTGATTTACACTGGTTTCTGATACACACCACATGTGTCTTCAACTCTCCTTTCTTCCCCCACTCCAAGTTTTCAATTGTTCAGTTCCACATCTAGGTGATGAAAACTTAAAACCTGTGGTTATAACATCTATGAGAAAGTTCATTTTGAAAGCTTTCTAAATTTCTACTTTACTGCCATGAGGAAAACAGAAGAAACAAAAGACCTCAGTCAGCCACTAACACAAAAACCTTAGTGAAGACATTTAATAAGTGTAAGTTTTCTGCTGCGAGTCCTGGCCTTTGGACTGTGGTGCCAGTCATTGGTTTTTACAAATGTTCTAGGAAACAATAGCATGTATTTTTCCAGTGGTTTTAGGTTACATGTTCAGTTTCACCTACGGATTTTAACTTGGCTAAGTCTGGCCTGGAGTTCCTTTTGAATCTAAATCTCACCGGATTTGCTTAAAGTCTACTCCTCCAAGGAGTTCCTAACAATTGGACAAGGAAGTCTACAATCTTGTTTTCAATAACTATAACAAAATTGACACCCAGTTGAGAATAGCATACCTATCTCAGACCAATGAGAGATGTAAGATTTATCTCAGTCCTGAGTGTTTCTCAAGTAGTGACGATGTCACCAGAAAGTTCAAGTTCTAGTTTCAATTCTGCTTACTCACTACAGTAAAGGAAACACACACCTCTTACCTTTTGTTAAGTGCATTATAACAGGTAATTAATGTCTTCCTTTGTAAAACCTTTAAATTATTTGCTGGAAATCTCAGCAGCGATTCTAGCCTCTCATAGGGCAGTCTCAAAATCTCCTCTACCCTCTATCCTCTGTACTCCTACCCTCACCCCAGGCTCAGTCCTCATCTAAATGCTATGTGGGAATTGGCTCCTAAATTTCTTAAGAATGCCATTCTGCAACCTTTGTTTTACATTTATTTATTTATTTATTTATTTATTTATTTATTTAGGAGTTTTTCAATAAGGAATAGCTCACAACCCTCCCATAGAGGTGATTTTAGGTCCACTACCACAGAACATATCACTGTGCTAGGAAGCAGTGGGGAAACTTCTTAAACAGCCTGAGACATGCAGAAAATGTAATCTCTTGCCTCCTTCAGTTCTTAATTTCAAGTGGCTACTTAAAAGGCTGTGTATTGAGTTTAGCCCTCAGTAACACAGTTGATCCACTTCCATCATTACTCCAGTACAAAAGCTCCCAGGCTATGCTCACCCCACTGGGAACTCTAAGACCTGTTTACCCGTAGTTTTTTCTTCTCCTTCAGTGTTTCCTAAATAATGGCAATCTTCTCTTTCAGTTGATCTTGTGTTCCCTGGAATTGTCTTTTCATTGTGTTATGAACAACTACCGTGTGACCTAATCCACAAGATCTTTGAATATCTATATGAGGCATAGTTCTTTTAATACTCCACAGGGTTGGATATATAGCTTTCAGATTCCAGATAAGTGAATGGATAAGCAAATTCATCTAAACAAAATGTGGTGAGCATAGAACTATATTCTAACCCTAGTTGTATTAACTACTTTGTATCGGACTTTGTAACACACAGTAAGAGGTTGTGCTGCTTAGTCTTTGTTGACTTGATACAAACCTAGACAGCCCTGGAGGAGACAATCTAAATGGAGGGACGGCTTCCATCAGACTGACCTACGGGCATAGCAGTAGGGCATTTTCTTGATTAATAACTGATGTGGGAAGGCTCAATCCAATGAAGGCAGCGTCACTTGTGGACAGGTGGTCCTCTGTTGTATGAGAAAACGGACTGAGCAGGTCATGGACATCAAGCCAACGAAGAGTCTCTGCAGGGTCTCTGCTTCAGTTCCTGCCTCCAGGTTTCTCCCTTGAATTCCTGTCCTGACTTCCCTCAGTGATCTACTATAAGACAAATACACCCTTTCCTCCTCAAGTTGCTCTTGGTCATGGTGTTTATCACAGCAATAGAAAACAAATTAGAACAGAGATCAATAACTATTACTAGCATTATTATTCACCCTGAATCCAGGCTAAAACTTTCTTCTAAATTCCTATTCTGATTAACTCAGCTCTTGCTTAATTAATTACCTTCCCCAAACTATAACAACCCCAAAAGCTTTTTCTATATCCTCTGACCTATGACCATCTCCTTTCTTTTTCTTATAAATATGTTTTCTGGTGTGTCTTATGAGTCTTAATAAGTCTGTATCTCACAGATTATTAGAATCAGACACTGTATAGAGACTACGGAGTTAGCTGTCTTCATTTTAAATTTAAGGAAGTTTTCAGAAGAACTAACAATTCCAATAGTATATACTTAGTATAAGAACCAAAACTAGCACTAAAATCTCTGTAAATCTCACAGAAAGAGACAGAATTTAAGAATACAAGTTTAATGACTGACATCATTAAGTTCCTATTCCACATTTCATTAGCTGGGTGGCTTTGGACCATTACCTGTACCATGCCACAATTTCTCCTTCTGTAAAATTAAATAAAGAAGATTTTCCTCAGAGGGTTGATGATAAGATAAACATGTGGGTGTGTGTGAACTGCTTTAAATAGTAACTTTCACATGATAAATGTGCAACAATATTGGGTAATGCAATTATTATTGTTATTCAGAGAAACAGTCATTCTTCAAAAAATCTAAAAATTATATAAATCTGAATAATTTACCTTTTCCTAGCTTTACAATCCCTCCTTTCTTCAGTACACTTTATCCTTCCAGAACAAATTAAAAGAATTGGATTTAAAATCTAATTCCTTCAACAAAAACACATATACACATAGACACACCTCCTCTCTATACATACAACCACTCCTCTCTACCTGCCAAATAAATATATTCAGTGCATATCTGAAACTGTGGGCACTAATGAATTATATATATAATGTTTTCCTGTATATACATCTTACTATCAAGCTTTATTTGTAAATTAAACAAAATAACTAATATTAAAACAGAGCAATCTGGGGCTGAAAAGATGGCTCAGTGGTTAAAGCACTTATTGTAGAAAACCCAAGTTCAGTTCCCAGCATTCTAGTTCACAATCATCCATAACTGAAGTTCCAGGAGAGTGCATCCCTTGAATTTAGAAGGCACCAGGCAAACACATGGTGCATATACATATATGCAGACAAAACATACATACACATAAAGCAAAATAAATCCAAAAAGTTGGAAACAGAGCAATTTTAAGAGTATCACATGTGCATTCATTTTTCTAAATATGAAGCTTTTATCTTTCACTTCTCATTATTTGCTCCCCAACACACACACACACACACACACACACAAAATACATGCATTTAACTTTGTAAATAACAAATCTACTTGAATTTCTATATGTTTATCAAGCTCAATATGTTTTGATAAAAACAAAAATTATGTATTTAAGTTAATCAAATATAAATTGGAGGCACATGCACTTAATTAAACTGTATGTCCAGAAAATTTAGAAAAATTTGGAAAATTTGAGAGAGCAACATTAGTGCACACTAGGTTAGGGGTGAGCAGGCTAATGAAAGAGCATATAGACTTAGAGCTAGGAAAGACAAGTGAAAACTTAAATCTTAAAAGGTAAGATGCGGATCCAAGGTAGCAGGTGTACCATCAATCATGTACACAGTAGAAGACCTAAGCAAAGATTAGCCTGAATAAAGTCAAAAGATGATACCAGAGACTATGATAAAATTATAATGACTATGTAAGACCATAGAACTCTGAGAGTATTGTTCATGTTTTAGCCTCAAAACCTAGCACAATCTTAGCATATCATTGATAATCAAACAACATTTATTGAAATAAGAAAAATTGCTATTTTTCACTTTACCTAAGTGAAGAAAACTGAATGGATGTGAATTCTGATAGGAACATGAAAGACAAAGACATAGGAGTTCAACAAATCTTCACAAGCTATTCATGCCACTCGTCTGGAATGTGTGTATTCATTCTGTTTAAATCGCCACCCACAGACAAATGCATAAAGTAAATTGCCAAATTTTCTCGTTTTCCCATCTCCTCCTTCTTTCTCCCCTTCTGCCCGACCACTCAGGAGTGCTCTGAGAACAACTGAGAGAGAGGCCTAAGGAAGCACTGATGAGCTGACTGACATCCAACCCACTCTGAAGAACTCTCACAGAAAGCTCTACCACTAAGAACCTAACTAACCTTGGCAGCCTAAACAAACCAGGGATATTTTGAAGGAAAAAAAAAAAAACTTAGTTTTCATAAGGGCACAATCTCCCAGGACTTATGCTGAGAGAATAGAATGTTTTAATAAATTTGGCAGGTAAAATAATGATGTTTGATATGAGTAACAGTGTTATCGTTTATGTAGTACAGGAAATTTGATTACTTGAACCTGTGAATAACCTGACAGCCATACCTGCTCTTCATTTACTTTCTCTGATTTGATATATCTGAAGTTTAACATGGTGGCAAATGCTTATAATCTTAGCTATGCAAGATGTTGAGACAAGAAGATCACAAATTCAAGACAACTTAGTGAGATCATCTCGAAATTAGAGTTTAAGGGGCTGGAGCGGTGGCTCAGCAGTTAAGAGTATATTAAAAGCTGGGCAGTGGTGGTGCACGCCTTTAATCCCAGCACTCAGGAGGCAGAGGCAGGCGGATTTCTGAGTTCGAGACCAGCCTGGTCTACAGAGTGAGTTCCAGGACAGCCAGGGCTACACAGAGAAACCCTGTCTCGAAAAAACAAACAAACAAACAAGAGTACATTAAACTGTTCTAGAAATGTTCAGTTCCCAGGACCTATGTGAGACGTCTCACCACTGTCTGTAACTCAATCTCCAGAGGTATCTGATGCCTCTGGTATCTCCAGGTACCTGCATATACATGTGTGAACTACATAGAAATACATAAACATACACAAAATTAAAATATTTTTAAATAATAAAATTTAAAAAGGCCTGGACTTGTAGCTCGTTGATACTGTCATGGGGCCCAGAGTTAAATCCTGGGTATTACAAACAAAAATCAAAACAAAATGAAAACTGCACGCCCAGAACTAAAGTCTCTCAGTGAATCCGGGAATTAATACAACAAAACACTACCTTGCTTATGCTCTACAAAAGAAGAAAGTATAACACAAAAAGTATCAAGCCCAGGGCAATGGTTGCTTTAAATAGTCTTTAAATCGTTTAAATACTTTAAATAGTCTTTAATCGGCAGCATTCAGGAGGCAGAGGCAGGCAGATCTCTGTGAGTTCAAGTCCAGCCTGGTCTACAGAGTGAGTTTCAGGACAGCCAGGACTACACAATGAAACCCTGTCTCGAAAAACACAAAAACTGAAAACAAAAAAACAGTATCAAGCATATTCATTTTATAAGCCTGCTATTGTAAGTGAATGAATAATTCAATTTTAAATGATCTGTTGCTCTCAAATATGCTTCATAACTCAAACTTTGTCAAGTGCGAGTACTATAACACACTTTAGCTAAAGGGCATAAAGGGCAAAAACCAAGTGTCTTTGAAAACCCAGGTTGAAATGTGCCCTTGAGCTGGGAATATATTAATAGTTCCCTGGTAGTATACCTACCTAATATGTACCAAGACCCCAAGTTTACAAGATCCAGAACCATGAGAAAATCTGGGAAGGTCGACAGGCTAGGGAAGGAGGGTGGGAGACACAAAGGAAGATGGGGAGGAAAGAGGTCCTTTCTGTCTCAGTGAAAAAGAAGAAAAAAGAAAAAAAAGAAAAAGAAGAAGAAAAAAGTTTTTCTTTTCCCTGTAGAGCCAATTCTATTTTTACAATGTCTAAAATTGAAGATTATCAAAATTTGATGTGGATTTAATCAATCAAACTTTCTTACACACATACACTCTTCCCTCTCTTTTTAAGTTACATATTTCATGTCTCCCCCCCAAAAAAATACATTTGAACATCACAAAAGCCAATTTAGATAAATGTCTAGCAACATGAATTTCTTTGGAATCATTTCTCACATGTAGTTTTCTTTTTTAATTACAAAGTTTTCATTAGCAGAAAATGCAGAAATGTGTTTTTGCAGAAAACAATCTAACATAGCTCTAATACATGAAGACAACTCTAATGTAGGTTTTCATGCAGCCAGATGGGCTCCTTACTGTCCAGCCATGCGTTAATACCATTCCCCATGTTCTCCCAAGTTAAACAGCTTCTCTCCTGGTCTTTACATCTCTAAAATCTACCATCATTCACAAATTCAACCTGACTTGCACCTAAGTCTTGCTATACTTGTGCAAACTGATTTATTCTCCCGGGGTCCTAATTCTTTGTTGCCTTAGTGGTACTCTTCACACAGGAAAAGAATCTATGAGTATAAGCTGAAACCAGCACTGTCATCTGTTAGTAAATATTACAAGGCAGCATATATAGCCTGGTTCACTTTAAAGTGTTCCTTATTTATTTCAACATTGTGTTATGAATTTCTCTCAAATTAACACTAACATTCTAATGGCGATTTGGGACACTATCTTTTATTTATTTTATACTTTGGTTTTTTCATTATTTAGCATAAGAATAAGTCTAAAATAATTAATATTTAGTTTTTGCAACTGAGTTTCAAGAAACATGTGAAATGAGATAATGAACACTAAAGTTCAAGGCTATATGCAGATTTCTGACAGCTGTGCTGTTCCTAAGTCTCATGTCTCTATTAATGAAAGAGAAGCAGAAAGAACAGAAATTAACTACTGATCCATTCAAACTGGAAAACTTCTCAGAGAAATGGATCAATAATAGAATTTTTGCCATGCCTTATAGTTTAACAAAGTATGCTCAAATTCATTGTTCAGAATAGCAAAAGCTCTCTGAAAAGTCTCAAAGAAAAGAAGAGAAAAGAAAAGAAAAGAATATGAAATTGTTTAAAAGCACTAATATTCCAAGAACTGAAAAATCATACACAGCAACTACAGAACGCAAACAAGGAAAAGCAACAACGCAAGATGGAAGGAAGCGTGGACAGTAACAGCCATGAAAACTGTTACTTAAAGAGTATTAAGAATAAACTTTATGGGAGCACACAATGAAGGAAAGAAAGACTCTTTACATATGCCTTGACTCATTATTAATTGGTCACTTTTCCCTTCCTGCAGCTTTTCACAGTGCTTTTAAGCCAGTGGAAATATTTACTGAAGATTTATCATGTGTCAATTACATGATAGTTAGCTTCAGTCTCCTCCTATACTCTGCATATTAGTTAGAAAGGTAAACCAACACATTTATGGGAAGTTACATGTCAATCAGAGATATAAAGAGCCAAAAGAGCATAAAGAATAAAAGCATGCCTTCCAGAATAAGAAGAGATCAGTTGAAACTTCCTGCTCAAAGGAGATTGTACAAATAAAGAGAATTGCAATACCCCTTTAAGAATTAGGTGGGGTGGGGTAAGACCTGAACAGAACCAGGAGAAAGATATTCCAGCAGAAATATATTAGCTAAAATAAATAAATAAATAAATAAATAAATAAATAAATAAATAAGTCAGTCAGTCATGAGCTTAGCATAAGAGGTACTTCAGGGAGATCTGAATAATCAAGGAAGGCCATATTACAAATTACACAGAAACACAGGGTAGCAAAAGCTGAGACTGAATGTGAAAGGCTTTAAACACCACGTAGCAGAGTGCAAAAAGTTTATATAAGTCTCAAATAATCAAGACTTTCTAGCAAAAAAGAAGAAACATGATAAACATAAAAATTTAGACATTTAGTTTTTAATATGCATACTAAGTGGTATACTTCATTACAGATAAGTTTATGGCCAAAAAGAGAGAGTCATACAAATAAAGACATTGAAGACATACTGAAGAGGGGTAGGCTAGAACAAAACAGACATAAGAAGCAAAGGTTAGCCCAAGATTATGTTGTGGGAAACAAGCAAAGCCATCACACAGAACAGAGAGTCAGGCAAACAGGAGAGTCACAGGGCTTACAAATTATTCTGTTTTACTTCTTCCATCATTACCATGCTTATACTAAATTCAAACTGCTCCAGCACAGGGTAAAATAGTAATTGTGCCAAAATGATATATAAACAATGGCTTCACAAGGTTCAATAAAGTGCAATTGTTCTACTGTGCTCCAAAAGCATTTTAAAAAATAGAAGCCATATGACTTATTAATTGTATTATTAATTCAAGAGGAAAAAACCACAACAGAGTAGCAATATGAGTAAATTAACTAGAAAAATATGAGTTTTGACCAAGCTGCTGCTACAGTTCATTGTACTGATAGCATACCATACAACTAAAGATTAATCCCTTCTCTAATCATCTCACACACACACACACACACACACACACACACACACACCCCTTCCTTGGCACCTCATTCTCCTATCTTAAATTGTCCCTATATTCTCTTAAACCTCTCAAATAATTCCTTACTCCTTCCTTTTACACTGACTTCAGTCTTTCTTAATCTTAATCATTACTTACTAACATTTTACATCATTAAATATAAATGCTGTAAGAGCCTTTAGCCCTCTCACAGTGTTTTACCATCAATAAAATATTTACAAATTACTTTTTATAATTCTCATAGAAAAATGAACAGCGGGTGTTATCAATCCCCACATGTTATTAAGAAGCAGTAAGCCCAGGACCACACACTTATAAGTGTTAGATCCAGGCCTACATTGTGAGCTTTCTAAGCCCAACTTCCAAATATCATTGGGTTTCATCATGTATTTGTGAGACATTGTTACTCAATATCATGTTTAAGTGAATATGTTTTAATGGTCAAGCATGTGATGCAGAGCCATTTACTACAAGAATCTAATTATTTTGAGTTTCTGTGATGATTACAATAATCACTGGATGAAAACTGACAAGAAAATAGAATGTTAGTAAAATTGTTATTGTACCAAAAAGTTTTTGTCTTAAATTCTGCAATGTAACATTTAACAACAAAGACAACCTGGGTGATTTAAGGACAGTAAGCATCAAAGGGCAGGAATAGGGCATTCCTACTCTCTTTAACTCTGGTTAAGGCCTCAACTGCTGATATAGTTCAGAGCATCCTATTACCAGGGAGACATAAATCAGAAGGAGTTCAGCTAGGAGCAATAAAACAGATTAGTGTCTGGACAGGCTGACTTTAAAGAAAGTTTTAAAAGAATTAAATCCAGGTAGTCTGTGGGGCTGGTACCCACACCAAAAATAAGTTATTTTGAAGGTATGTGTCTTTTAAAATACACAAGTATCACTGTAAATATCAGAAGGAATATTTAGAAAAAGAAAGTTCAGGAGAAATTTGCAGTCAAAAAAGAAAAACTAAAGAGAGGAGAATTCCCTCCCTCGGGCATGGCTAAAAAACTCCAGGCCTCTGGGTGTTCAGTGCCAGGTGGGGTGGGGAGGAAAGATCATCCGGGTGCTTCCATGATGACCTTGGAGGAGTGGCAGGACTGAATGGGAAGAGACTTTTCTAGTCTTGTGTTTTAAGAGTTGTTTTTTTCCTTGCTTATGTTTTTAATTCTGTCAAGTTTTACAGCCATTGGCCAATTCCCTTTCTCCTCATGATGTCCCTTTAGAAAGGTAAATAAACTGTATTCTTCACTTCAAGCAGAATTCATTGTGTTCAGTGAGGCAGAATTTTAAATGCAAGGTTTAAAGAAAAGAGTTGATTTCTAGCATATATTGTTCTTTTCTCCCCTCCCAGCAATTTCTGCAGCTCTTAACAAGTTTTTCCACAAACTAAAAAGGAAGTGGTTTAATGAATTTGAACAAAACCTATCTCATCAGGACATCAGTGTACCCCATCTCCTGTCTTAGGCCAGAGCTGACAGTGGCTGAGAGCTGTGAATGAAACCCTGGCTCTCGCCAGCAGAGCTGCTGTTCACAGTGTCTTTTACCTGTCTCATGCTGAGGGACAGCAGACTCTACATGCAACTCACATTTTATAGCAATGACCTTCACCTTTGAAAAGATGGGTTCTTAAACACCTTCACTCTTGGGTAAATTGAGTACGTTTTAGTAATGCTAAACACTCAACAATCTATCATCTTGCCCTCTGTTACTCTGGTGCACACGTGTATGCACATGCACACACACACACACACACACACTCCTCATTCAGTGGAGTCCAAAATCACAAAGCTATCTCCTTATTAAGGTAACTTATAAGAACAAGTTGTTAAAAAAAAATCCCAACGACTCAGAAAACCTATGCCCAGTTCTTCAAAATAATACTATGCTAACACTGTGAGAATAATACTATGCTAACACTGTGAGAATAATACTATGCTAACACTGTAAGAATAATACTATGCTAACACTGTGAGAAAGGGCAGCAAGAGAGAGGGGGAATGAGAGCCCAAAGGGACACCAATGACTCTTTTACCAACTTTAACAGCATGAGTAGCTGAAGATCCTACAATTTCTACTTATCTCTGAAAGAAATTTTATCTCTCTGGTCACACTAAAAATATAATAAATAGTAACACTAAACCTTTTATAGGGAACGGTTAAATATAATCTTCATTTATTCTTAATAAAAATAAAAGTGTTCAAACTTATAATGATTGGCCTCTCACATAGGAATAGAATTTGGAGTTTTCAAAGCCTTTGCAAGACTTAATTCATCTGATTCTAGCTGTAAGAAAGGCAATGGCACGTTAAACTGAGGGAAACATGTGACTGAGGACAAGGCAGTCCAAAGGAGAGAAACCACTGCAAAGATTTCCAAGCCTTCCTCTACAATGGAACAGTGTAAAGGGTGTTATTCCATTCAATTTTAGACCGGGCTTCAGAAAGGTTAAGTCTCTGTCTCCCGGTCCAGGAAAACAAGAAATAAGACAAATAAAAGGTACGTGTGCCTGGAATTTTAGGAATGGCTTTTTAATCTGTGAACCTGGTTAAAGCCTCAGCACTAGCCCACAGCAATGTGGCCTATAGGCACCAGAACTTTGTAGACTACCGCCCAGTACAAAAGCAGACAGCCTGGAGCTGGGCAACCAGCGGAACTCCCTTTTCATGCTCACCTCAGGAGTCTCACACTCCCAATGAACCCTAGCCTGCTGCTTCTAGTTTTTCAGGGGAACTTCAAACAAGCTCTGCTCCAAGTCGGCCTCTACAACACACACACACACACACACACACACACACACACACACACACACACACACACACACCACAGGGCTTGATCCCACCCCCACCCCAATTTCCTCCAACACTCAAAATCGGGACCAAATTTCTCACCATCCTCATAGTTTTTGAGATAGTAATCCGGGCCCGGGCCCCCGCGGCTTTTCGCCGGATTTCTCAGGTTCTGGAACTGCAGGAAATCCGTCCTTTTGCCCCCGAAGCGCAGAAAGGCGGGCGAGAGTCCCCGGGCCAAGGTCACCAGACGCTTGGAGCTGCAGGGGTAGAGAAAGAGAGAGGAAAGGATCCCGGGAGAAGGCTAGAGAGCACTGGTCAGGTAGCAAGGCCCCTTCTCACTCCCTGCAGGAGACCTGGTGGGAGATTTATTATCTAAGCCCACTCCAGCTTGCAGTCCGAGCCGAGCGCGGACTGCTTTGCGGCGGCTCGCTTGTGCCGATTCTGCTGCCCGCTTTACCCTCAGCCTCTGGATTCCCTGGGGTTGTTCCCTGACCCCAACTGGCCGCAGCTGCGCCCTCCCACCGACACCTTGATGCCCGACGAACTGATTTCTAAAGGACTGGAGATGTGTTTGTTTCGTGTGTTGGGGCAGCGGCACTTGTGTGGCGAACTTGGGCCAAGGCTCAACTGGCTGGCTTCTGCCACTACCAGGAAAGCGCTCCTGGCACAGACGCGCATAGAGTGGACCGCCAACCTCTGACTGTTGCCAAACTTTCAAGTCAAACTCCGCGAAGCCTCCCTGGCCTCCGGGGCATAAGTAACATGCAAAACGGTAAAACTTGGCCTACTTTCTCTAAACCCAAGCACAGCATCTAAAGTCAAAGGATTTTTTTAAATACCAAAACTGATTTTCCGATTCTATTACATTGTAACTGAGTAGCTTCCCAAATCTTCAGGCAAAGAGGTTCCCAGAACAATTCCTTGTCTTTCAGAGGATTCTCCCCACCCCACCTCCCAAAAGTAAAACCTATGTCTTTTGGCACTTGAAATAATTCATCCTGGTCTTAAGAGAACATTCTCTCCATCACACACACACTCTCGCATGCACACACGCGCGCGCGCGCGCACACACACACACACACACACATTCACGCACAGACGCACACGCCCCACTCCTGTCTCCAATTGGGCTTTATCTTTCTTTTTCCTTGAGGTTTGGTAGCGCCTGGTTTAAAAAAAAAAAAAAAAAAAAAAAGTCTGGCAAGTTTTGGAACTTGTGTGTCGGGAAATGTTTGAGTACCAGAACAATAACATTTGAATCTATCCATTTTCAGGATTTCCATCAATGGGTTTTAAAAAGCCAACAAGTGCTACTCTAGGAAGTAATTGGGAACCAGCCCTGCAGATGCTGTTAATGATGAGGAAAACCGGCTATTGAAACCCGGGTCTACACATCGTTTTTTAACGCTTTGCTAGTTCAGGTTGTGAGAATGCAAATCAAAATGGAGACGTTAAAGAGTATCACAAAGGAGTTGAATTCGAAGGGCACAGAAGTAAAAGGAAACTCCACTTTTTTTCCAGACACTTTGGGGAAGATACATGTCTACCCTGAGATGGCTTGAAGGTTTGGCTGAGCTCTCCAGGACCGAGTTGCAGGGCAGGCGAAGTTTAGGCGTCGCGTGGGCCGGCTGAGCACAGAAGGGACGTCGGCGCGAGTGCGGCCCCAGGGAAACGCCGCATTTCCAATCTTCCGGATAAAGCCCGCACAGCCAATGCAAATGCGCCCCGCCACGGCTTCTTCCCCGAAAAGCTGCCTTCCAGAATTTTTCTGCAGCAGGCAAATATTTAGCGCGAACAAGCTGACATTTTTTAAAGGAGGAGGAGGAAGAAAAAACTCGGAGGAGTCGCGCAGCTGGAGCAAAGCAATGCAAGTGGGGCGTGCATTTAGGAAAAGCCCTGTTGCACCCCACATTTGGATGAATTCAGAGAAGCGTTCTGCTGCACAGAAAAGCTTTCAAGGATGAAACCCGGTAGTGCAGCGCTGTTCCCGCCCTCCCAACAACTGTACCTTCTGGAACCCCAAAACGGCCTCCGCATTGGTGGCGACGACCTCCGAGTCTTTGGCTAAGCTACCCTGACCTGGATGGAGCGCTCGGCGCAGCGCCTACAGCTACCTGCTGCGTCCGCAGACCTGAGGCTGAGCGCTAAGGGGCGGGTGCACCCGGAAAAGCAAAACTCTAAGGGTGAAAAATGCTCAATAACGATGTGAGTCGGATCTGGAATGGGATGGAGAGCACTCTAGACTCTTTGGAGGAGCCCAAACTAAGGGTCCAACTTGAAGGGAATTTTCAGAAACTTAACACTTGGATATTCAATATTGCAGAGGTTTATCCTCCCTTTCTTTTTCTTCTGTGTGTTTTCTTTTTATTTCCAACGCCCCCCTCTTTGCAACCGCCCCTGATGGGAAGGGGATCGCGGTTGCTTAACTGCCTGAATAGTAACAACCCGGGAAGAGGGTGAACCCAACTAGACTGTCAGCGAGACTCAACCTTCAGGTTTGTTAATCCACCACTGCTTTGGGGTTCAAAACTCCCAACGCTTCCCCTGAGAGTTCCTAGGACCTTTATGGATCGCGTATGATGCACACTACGACCCGAGCAACGATTTTTTTTCCCCACTGTAAAAAATTAAACTATGCAGTTACCAAGGAAAACTAAAGAGGAGGGTGGAGGGGGAAGGGCTTCATCTATAAAAAGTGTCTTACAAAGTCAAGGCTGATAATGACAGCGGAGGATACAAAATAAAAAATTTTAACTCCAATCCAACTTGCTCACCGCTCAGGACTCTCCTTAAATTCGTTTTCTGTCTGGGAGTGAGAACTGATGAAACCATCTTTCCGTGGCAAATTCCACTTTCATGCAATCTCCCAACTGAACACTCGGACACACGCACACTGCTTTCTCTCTCACACACAACCACTCCTCTGGAGTCTTTGTTGTTCCAGATCTTCCCTTTTGTAACTTCCCTGAACCTCTTGTTTCTTTTTCAGAAGGGGAGACTAATTGTGGATATATGTAAGCACAACATTTTTTCAGTCATAACTGATAAGTTTCTGAAATGCCTTCTGCATTGCAAACATGTGCATCTTAATAGAAAACACTGCTTTCCTCAATCACCAGTTACAGCCTCACAGCAAATAGTCCAGGAGGGGGGAAACCTCCTTTTTTTCTCTTGGAAAGACAGATCGGTTTGCTGCTGCTGCTGTTGCTGCTGCTGCTGCTGCTGCTGCTGCTGCTGCTGTACCTCCTCTTCTTCTCCTCCTCCTTCTTATTCTTCTTTTTTCTCCTCTTTTTTCTTCCCCCTTTGGAGCAGGGGATAGGAAGAGAATGGGGGTGGGGGTACTTAAATTTTTAAATGACTCATCGAAGCCCCTGCCTTACCTTAAGAAATCGAGCCAGCCATCATGAATGATGGAGGGATCCAGCTGCAGAGAGAGGAAGTTCTCATTGACTGTCCTGACTGGGTTCTTGGTGCTCACATCAAGTAGAATCAGGGTCTTTTCCTTCAAACCTGTAGCTCTGTCTACAGGCAAAGGTCTCCTGTTTCCAGCGTGGAAGGAGAGGGAGAGATGGAGCAACAGAGCCAAGAAGAGAGCCACCAGGGCTAGGCACGAGGGGGGGCGGGAGCTGCTGGAGGCCATGGCTTCAGGGAAAGCACAGAGCACCCTCATTAAATCCCTCTGATTTAAACTTCTTTCCCTACTGGGTCTCGATGGTGACTAATTGTCCTTATCTAAAGTGTGTGTCTCTCTGCCCCCCTTCTCTCCCCCCCCCTATTCTCTTTCGCCCTCGCTCCCTCGCTCTTGCTCGCTTGCTCGCATTTTTTTTTCAGTGTTTTGGTGCTGGTGGAGCGAACTCACGCCCCTAGCCAGCCTTCTCAGCAACTCGTGCCAAGAGTACTGTTCACCAGCACCGCCCCTTTAAGAGATTTGACTGCAGACATTTTTTAACTTTTTAAAGGTAAGGGATGGGGGAGGGGGGAGAAGGGGGAGGGGTGGCCGTTGTGCCCTACTGATTTAACCCGCTAGGGTCAGGAAGCGGCCAGTGGGACTGAAACTGTACTGTGGTACCATCTTGAGTAAGAGCTTATTTTCAAGTCCCCTCCCCAGTAGGCTATGGGGAAGGCCCTTCACTGCCTGAGGGGCAGTCTGTCCTGACTATTTCTTGCTTACCGTCCACTTTGTGCCTTCCTTTTGGGTTGAAGCAGTAAATGTTGTTAGGTTGTAAATGGTTTTATGATGGGCAAAGTAATTTTTGCCAAGGCACAAAAAGCAAAGAAGAGTCCATGCCTAGGTGTGCAAACCCCTGAATCTTGCAAGATAACTAGAAAGAAGTTTCTCCTGAATAGGAGACTAAGGTGGGGGAGAAGGGAGAGTATTCCCAGGTCAAAGAACTTCCTAGTCAGGAGAGTCAAAAAAGAATCAGTATGCTCCATGGCACTGCTGC
The DNA here is from genome assembly GCF_000001635.26 of Mus musculus. Taxonomy (NCBI): domain Eukaryota; kingdom Metazoa; phylum Chordata; class Mammalia; order Rodentia; family Muridae; genus Mus; species Mus musculus. The sequence goes on from NC_000085.6 coordinate 43,389,087, forward strand.
TTATGTGTGAGGGAGAGTCTTGAGTTTCCCATATATGTTATTTTATGGCTTTGGCAACCCATTGGACTGATGATCAAGACACCCTATGTTCATTTGAATCACTCCTTGGCCAATGTATTCCACTGTAAAAGTAAAGATGCCTCTCCAATGTCTCCTTGCCAACAACCCTCAGACTCATACCCTTGCAGGGGAGTATGTCTTCCTGACGTAGAAATGGGCTATAGGGGTGTCAAATCCAGCCCTAGGCCAAAATTAGAGTGTGCCTGCTTGGAACTCTGGGATACAGATCATCCTGGACTTCGAGTGCACTGCAAACCTCTGTTCTTTTCATTCCCACCCTCAATAGCTTGCAAATTATCCTGAGTCCCATCCTAACACAAGGGGAAACAATCCAGCCACAATCACAGGCAGTCACAATCACACCCAGTCCCATTTTCAGCTTCTCTCTGGGATACAACAAGTCCTCTATTTTGGCAGATGAAGGGAGCTACTTTATGAAAAATGGGTAAATGAGAGCACCCCAGGGCATTCCTTGATTAAACAGACTAGATGACAGTTGAATGCAGAGCATGGGTCCCCACCACTGCCAGTACTGCACACTGGGCAGTATGAGAGCTCAGTAAACACTACAATAGCAATCTATTTTCCTTCCTTCAGCCAGAAAGAATTAGCCAACCTACATAGGACTGGACTAGATTACCTTAAGCTAACATTCCCTGAGGATTCTCTGCCAGTCTAAGAACCCCAAACCACCAGATCACTTAGAGATGGTTTCTAAAACTAAATTATAACATAAATTAAATACTGGCTCTAGCCTTCATACCTGCTTCCTCTAGCGCCTTACACTTTCTAGTCCTCTATATCCTTAACCACATGCTTATGCCCCTGGGGTTAGGGTAAGACAGGCATAAGTTTCAGTACAAACTACTGTCATTTTTAAAGGAGTCTGACACTTCATGGAGATGGGGACAGCTTGGGAACCAAAGGCTTCTCTGTGTCTCTGGACTCAGGTATGTAGAGTGCTCTCAAGAAACATCTCAGACATCTGGTGGTAGTAAACCAAACCCTGCTCAACACACTCAAGACCACTGCTCACAAGAAGAATTTTGTCGTAGTAAATTGTATTTTGGCTATCTGTTCACTGATTTGTTTTCTTAGTTACTAACAGCTTTCTGGCCATCTCCTTCAGGAAGTACTTGTTTTGAAAAGTTGTTAGTTCATTTATCATACTCAGAATTATAATAAACTGTATCTTCTTAACAGAAAGCTAAATTTTCCAAAGTCCATAACACTCTTTGGCTTACAATTAAATGGATTCTGGAAGCCGCATGAATTAAAACCACTGGAAAATTGTTTCAAAGAAATAAAGCATACCCATTAGATGTCTATAATTAATATATGTTTCAAAAGTATTCATTCAGCCAAGGTATGCTGAGTATGCTGAGAGTCTGCTAAATTGTGAGGTTCTGCGATTCTTACTGATGACTGTTCTGTAATGCTTTGGTGGCCTGGTTATCTTAACTAGCATTTAATGTTAAATATTTACATTAAAACCTATGTGCAATAATAAACCAAAACCAACAAAACAAACTTAATTGCTGATGAATACCATTTCTAGCCTGCCCACTGAAATTCAATAGTTATATCCAGCCTTGGACATCAGGAGAAAGTCACAGTTCTGTAACATTTTAAAGGGTTCCATATATCCTTGGTTGACTCCATAATGATCTGATTTGAGGGCTTCTGATCTATCTTGGTACAAACTTTCCAGAGCTACTCTTTGTGTATAACCTTTTTTGCTATCATGACTTTTGTCTTGCTTCTCAATTATCCGTAAACAATATGCTATACAGAGAGTTCTTTACAAATCTATATATTATGCTGAAGCTTCTAACATATTTTCTCTATGCTGGGTAACAACACTCTTCATGTCATTTCTAGCTTAGATTATAATTCCCTACAGAATAACAACTAAACTCTGTCAAAAACTATCAACTATTAGAAACTAATGCACTGATTTCTACCCTACTTTCATTTCAAAATACCTAGAGAAAACACAATTTAAGAACTTTATATCATAACTCCAACTTACAATCCATCTTTACACAGATGTCGAGGCTGTAGGAACTGAAAACATCTAGTCATATCATATCCACGGCCAAGAGCAGAGCGAGAAGGAAGCAATGCAAGCTTCCTACTCAGCTTGCTTCCTGTAACCTTCTATATAAGAATTCAGGGACCAAACCCAGGGAGCAGTGATGCCCACTTTTAGGCTGGGTCTTCCCACATCAATTAATATGTCAAGACAACTGCCACAGACAAACCCACAGGACAAGCTGTCCTAGAAACCCCTCTTTGAGGCACTCTTCCCAGTTGATTCTTGATGAGTTCAACTTGACAATTAAAGCTAAACAGCACAATGCCTCCTTCAGAATACTATGTTAGATTTTCTACTGAACAGTCTATACGGTTTTCTTTTTTATATCTAGAGGATTAAGTTCCCAAAACTAAAGGAAAACTTGAAGATTAGCCACTTAATAATTTCCATGCTTTAAGATTTTTGAAATAAACGTTAGTCAATGAAGAAAAACAGACATGTCTGCCATTTTATTTTTACTAGAAAAGACCTTTCTAAAAACAAAAACAAAAACAAAAACCTACCAACTGCTTACTAATATTACATTCCAAAACTAAAGAATACTTTATCATCAGAGAAATTGAACATGTCAAATAGCAGGTATTTGAACTGGAAAAAAAATAAGCTTTGTAAAAAATCACTCTATTTTAACTCTTAACATTTTATCTCAGAGAAATAGAAATATGCCAGCAAGTAACATGGTACTAGGCCTGGGGACTGAAACTAATGGTGTTTCCTGTTTATGGTCAATTCTGTTTTGTTGCATTCGTGTTACTGCACATTTTCTATAACTTTAGTGATTGCCACCCCAACTACATGATTTTCCCCTCACCTTTCCTGTGCTTTTTTTCCCTCAGTGTCAGCCAGTCACAAACTCCTAAGCTCGTACACGCCACCTCCTTTTCCTTCTACTAACTGAAGATTACTTATTGCTATACCTATTCCCATCTTATGAACAATGTTCTGCCTAGCCTGTCTAAGAACATAAGCAGGAAGGGAAAGCATAGGGAGAAAGCGGCCTCCTCACTATGGCACTGTCAGTGTGTGTGTCCTAGTGATGACTGTTTATTAAGATTGTGGGGACTATGCACAGTGCTCATGGCTAGACACATTATTTTGTTAACCTTGAACAGTGCTGCGAAGTAGAATAATTCCTTACTATGATGTGTGTGTGTGTGTCTCTCTCTCTCTCTGTGTGTGTGTGTGTGTGTGTGTGTGTGTGTGTGTGTGTGTGTGTGTGTGTGTGTGTGTGTGTGTGTGGTGTAAATAAAAGCTCAAATGATAGGCAATTTCTCATGCACATGATTAATAAATGGCAACACACACGGGGACCCTTTCCTCACTCCATCACACCCTAGTTACTAGTGCATACTGGGTAGGGGAATCCTGGAACGAGGAGTTGCAAGACCTACATGTAAACTCCTGAATTTGCTGAATCTGGCTTTGTGATGCGAAGTAAATTTTAACTATTTTAACCCTCAGTCATCTAGAATGTAAAATTAACACAATATTGACAAAATGCAGCAGTAGTTGAATACATTTATAAATGAGGAAAGTGCTGTGTAAATTCTAATATATAATTATGCTGCTTGTCTCCAGTTTTTACTCCCTGTCTTCCACACTTCTATTAAATATAACTGGTGGCAATAATAAGAATAGTATGTATAAATATGAACATACTTTGTATAACACATTATAAATGTCTTAGTAATAACCTGGAACTAAAAGACCAATCCTAAGCTGATGTCAGTAAATAAAGCAACCAAGTGCACACTCCATATCATAGGCTCTCATAACAGCTTCCATCGAAAGAAGAACAAGCAACATTAGGTGTGTGTTATGTGTCTTTTTCAGTTTTCCACTAGAAGAAAAAAGGGGCCAGGTAAAGAAATACTGATTAGAAAGTATGTTATTTCATTCTCAAAGGCTGCCTGTCCTTCCACACGAGTGGGAAATATACAGTTACCAAAAGGGGCACTAGGGCTAGAGACTGGGACTAGTGATAGTCACCATGTTTGTGACCAAACTCCACTCATCACATACAGTATTGTTTCAAAACATACATGGAAGGACACTGTATATTTGGAATATCAAGGGATCACCACACTTTATATGAAAAGCTAAGGAAGGAGGCCTCTGTGAGTGTGGTTCTTCTATCTCCTGGTGCACGCCTGGATGGTACTTAACCCCATTACTGCCTTCAAGCAGCAAACTTGTACAGAGAAAAGCATATCTATAATAAATATAGTTTAATAGGTTTGTGAGCCCATGGCATGTTGGGTAAGGATGACAGTTGTTTTAAGGACTTCTATGTGTGGAAAACCATAACAGAAAGACTTACTCACATCTTAAAACATACCCACTAAGAAGTCTATCTTTTACATTGTAGGCCATTTGGTTCAAAAAGAGTATCGTATATACTAGAAAAAGCATGGATTTTGGAGTCTTTGATTAAAATATAGATTACAATTTACTATCTCTAACGTGGCCTTTGTTAGACAAATCATTCATTCTTACTAGGCTCCAACTTAACCACCTGAGCAATGCACATAAGTATAGCTGTACCACGTGTGCTGTAAGAATTAAAGTAATACTTTTTGTACTTACAATTTTTCTTCTCCTGGTTTAATTTCATTGTGGAAATAAGTGTGATTTGCATAAATGGGGTAGAAGGAAACTATACACTTGAACCCTAAGGTTTTGAAATATTACAGTAATAAATAAAAAGTATTGTATTTCATTTTATGCTTAGATGACAGGATTTAGCCTCATAATTCAGGTAAGAAAGTAAGGAGTCAAAAGGTCAGGCTGTTTCTTGATGAAACTGAAACCAAAAATCTCTTCTTTAGACTGATAACTAGATTATAATTTTGGCATATTTGTTATTAAAAATACTCGAGGGCTTTAATATTTAGTGTTCCAGAGAAACAAATTTAGATTTCCCTTCAGTTGTAGCGTTTCATTAACTGTATAAGTAAATAGAAGACCAGTTCTACATAAACCACACAAGCAGTCAGAAGATCCGTTCTACACACTGCTTCCCTAGTCAGTTCTTAAGTATTAATGCTGACGTCCATTTCTAAGAAAGTGAAACACACAAACCCTATTTGCCTCAATATATCTGCTACACTAAACCTGACACTGAGGAAGTAAACCTGTAATAAACCATTTATCTAGAGCAGAGTGTTGTTGCTGACCCTCAGAAAGTGGCTAGTTATAACTGCACTGGCTTTGGTTCCCACAATTAATGCCACACATTTTGTCCTTTCAAAATACCATAATGTGCTTAATTTTAATGAGTTAAACAAAAGTTGGCTCAGTACTTATGTGATTGGATACTACTCCTCAATGATTGGATAAGAAGACTGAACTTGCAAGTACATACTTATATCTCTGCCTGAAGTAGAATCTACTCTTAATTCTTTGGAGTAGCTGTATCCCCCAATACACAAATCCAAGTCCTTCCTAGTTCACTGTAAGTTAAATTCAGCCTTAACAGATTGTCACCAAAATCGTCCAGTTCTCCTCGTCGCTTTGATCACCTAGACACAGTGCACAGACTTGTAGTCTGTTTCATTTCCAAAAGATATTTAAGTTTTAAATTCCTCTTTGGCTTAATTAAACCTAGCCAATATAACAAAATAGCATTTTATATTCAAACTAAAATAATATTTTCCATATCAGGAAAAAATGATAAAACCTAAAATTCTAGGGCAGTGATTATCATCAGCCCTGGCTGCACACTGAAACCATCTGAAGTTTTAAATCACTGATGTGGAGTAGAGTGTTAACATAACCTGAATCTCTCTACAATCCTTTTTTTTTTTCTAGTTCCAGAGGGGAAAAAAATTAGATGACAAAGGATGCCACATAAGTTGGACCTATTTGACTCAGTTTTCAGATAATTAGTTTCCAGATTCTAAGAGATACTTAAGAATACATATTGGAACTTACTTTAATGCTAAGCATAAACAACGAAAGTTCAGACGGTGGAGAACCATCATCCAAGGGGGGAAAACTATGCAAGTTTGCTGTTTGTTTTTTGTTTTGTTTTTAGTTGTTTATTTGTTTGATTGGTTTTTGAGATGGTATATCAATGTTCAGTGCAGAATAACCTAGAATACACATCATAGAACAAGCTGACCTTGAACTTGTAGAGCTCCCCCTCCGTCAGCCTTCCAAGTACAAGGATTATTACACCCGTGACCCTCCACACCTGACTTCCTTTAGCTGCAATAGATTAGAGCTTCAACTCACCAGGCTGATTTGTTTGTTTCACTCAAGAAATGTTTTCACTTTCTACCATCTAACTAACAAAACTGGAAACACTGCACAATACTAACTGTTCGATGGAAGGAGGCCGGAGACTTCTTGCAGGCTACTAGGAATGCAAAGTGACAGATATTCTATAGAGTTACCTGTAAATATTTTGTAAAAATTAGGTATATATATTCTCCAACATTCAGCAATACCACAAACTTTCAGGCAACTTAAGAAGATTCATAAAGTAATTTAAGTGAGGGTAGTTAGTTTAGTATTGAGGATTTTGAAGCCCTTATATGCTCATCAAAAGGGAGATGGGTAGGTAAACTGAGGACAGCTGTTAGAAAAAATGAACTGTGTACATACAACAACATAGAATATGATATGTGTACATAGAGGAACATATCATAAAATGTGAGAGAAAATTAAACATACATGTGAAAACATATTTTGAAAGATGGTTTTTAAAAAAGTACCATGGAACATACATCAACCTCAAAAGAATTGGGCCTGAAATGTACTTGCTAACAGAAACTAAAAAGCTTTGAGGTGACCGATACACGGAAAGTCTTGTATGCCTTCAAAACAATACCTAATACATTCTCTGGAAATGGGCAAAAGGAAGAAATATCTGTTGAGTGACAATCATGAGTCTGGTACTTGGTTCTCTCCCCTCCAAAGATTAAATAGCATTCTTTCCTTGACCTCACTATTTGGCTAGGAAAACGAACATCTATCCATTGGGTAGGTACTATGACAGAGTTTAGTGGAAGGTACTGTAGGATACGTAAAAGATTATTATTTATTTTATATCTGAAGTCTATTACTTGATTCATATGTAATTTTACATCATGATAATTAATGACTGAAATATTTCATACGTTTTATGTGTCCAGCTTCAATTAAGGTGGATAATCTGTTTGACATAAAGTCATGCTAGATGGCCTAAGCGACCTTAAACTCAGAATGCTGAGGTTATAGCGCTCACCACCTTTGGTGTGTGGCCAATTTAAGCCTGCTTTCTGACTGGGACTAGCTGAGGGCTACAGGCTGTAGAAATGTTATGGTGCCATCTGCTGGTGGAAATGTTTCATCCATTTACCACTTTATTCTCGGCTCCCCACAATCTACTTCAGTTTGTTTTCAAAACTATAAACAAACCCATCCTCTCTAGACATCATATCAAGAGTAGGATAATTGTGCTTAAGTTAATCTCCAAAGTCATCTATTTAAATGTCTGGTTTCTATAAAGGCAGAATTACAAGAGTTTGTATTTTATGATGGGGCTGGATATTGAACACAGGGTTCTGAGCATGCAAAACAAGCATTTTACCACTGCATCATCCTCCTGGTTTTCTTTTTACTTTTTATTTTGACACAGAATCTCATTAAGTTGGCAAGCTGTCACTTTGTAGCTCATGCTTGAATTTGTAATACTCCTGCACCAGCCTCCTGAGTAGCTGGGATTATAGATCTAAACCATCAGCTCTGGTTTAAGATTTCATCTTCTTTAAAGTAGAGGAGCATGGCTATACATGTAAACTGTGCAGACAGACAGACAGACAGACAGACAGACAGACAGATTCATGCACACATGCACTCTTCCACGCTTGTTTTCCCAGATAAACATAAACTCAAAAGAATTCCGAAAGAAGTTGGTTTTAAAACATTTATATAAAGCTCATTTCCAAGTAGACTTCCTTATAAGGCAGTTTATTTCAATATAAAAAGAAACTGAGATTAGACCTAAATTCACTTCAGCTTTATCATGTATCACAAAGCCTTACAGACGATGTTTAGATTTCATGCATCACCTTTATGCATAAAATAGAAGCAGATTTCTTAAAATAATTTGGGGGAGTGTACAAAAACAAAATACAGAGTGATGTCGGAAAAGTTCAGTAACTAAACTGCCCCCCAGATACTAACTTGCTTTTTAACCTGTCATCAATGAAGCTAAAAGCTAAGTCCTGTATCATTCTTTGATGTTTACATTTATAATATAAATAGTTGAAAAACCCAAGACATTCCATAACACTGATTCCATAAAAGGTACAGGTAGGGTGTTGTAATAGTATACTGCATATCTGAGCAGGTCCACGGAGCCAACAGAATCAGCATCACCAAGATACTAAATGAAATCTAGCTCCATTATTGCAGAAGAACATAGTAGGAGAAAACTAGGTCCTATAAGTTGTTTTTAACTTATGTATACACAGGTGTCCATTCACACGTACACACAAATAAATACACTTTTTTAAATGTCTAAAGGACCCGAAGCAGTCCATACTTTGTAAACTCACAAAATCAAACAGCCAAAACTTCAACAAATAAAACCCCAAAATATTTCCCAGGGAACAGACTCCAACAAAAGACGCAGGCTGAGGGGTGTGCTAGGAAACTCCGTCTTCTGGGCATGCTGTTGCTTTGGCACTTGTCAGCCCAAAGCAGCAGTGCCCACCTGCACAACATCAATCCAGACAAAATTCTGGCACATTTATGGGGAGGTGTTCTCCAGGTTCCACCTTTACTTAACAGCTGATAGCTGCTGGAGGGAGAGAATCTTTCTTTTTTAATGCATGGCCTTTGATGGATTCTCCATGTTCCAGTGGATGGCCCCATACCTGTGCCTTAGTTACTGTTCTACTGCTGTGAAGAAACACCATCATCAAGGCAATTTATAAAACCAAGCATTTAACTAGGGTTTTTTTTTTCACAGTTTCAGAAGATGAGTGTATGACCATCCTGACAGGGAGCATGGTAGCAAGCAAGCAGGCATGATGCTGAAGCAGTAGCTAAGAACTTACATCTTACCCTGAGACAGCATCAGAAAGACAGACTGGGCCTGGCACTGGCTTTTGAAACCTCAAAGCCCACCCCAGTGACACACTTCCTCCAAGACCATACTTCCTAATCCCCAGACAGGTCCACCAACTATGGACCAGGCATTCAAGTACACAACACTATACAGGCCATTCTATTCAAGCCATCACACCGGTGTATACATGGGCAACACTAGTTGGATTTAGTTGGCTATCAAAAACAAAAGAGAAGATGATGTGAATTTTGGAAGGAGCCTTGTTAGGGGGATTTCAGGGAATTTGGAAGGGAGTCACAGTAATAGATCATGTTTCATTATATATACATGTACAAATCTCACGAATAAAAATTACAATAAAAAAATCAAGCCAAATTTTGGCATGGATTAGAAAGGTACTCTCCAGGTCCCATCCCTCACTGGAAGTTGAGAGCTGTGGGGTGGGAGAATTATTCTTTTGTATCTTTTTTTTAGGATGTTCCCAATGTAGGTTTCCCATGTTCCAGTGGATAAAGAAATTATATAAATATACATATATGTATATATACATATGTGTGTCTTATACATATATATGCATGTATGTGTGTATATACATATACATGTATATATTGGCAGAAAAATAATTTTTTCATAGTTTTGTTATCTGCAACTCCAAATAGCATAGGACTCTCGTGAGCACAAGCATACTGTCTCCTCACAGAGGTGGCATCAAGACAGGATTGTGTATGAGAAGAAGACATAGCAAGGCCCGAAGCCACAGCACTCAGAGGACCAGTAACAAGCTCCCACAGTGAGTGTTTGTTAAAATCTTGTCACTGTTTATTAGCATCACACTGGGGACCAAACTACAAACACACAATGCACACATCGATGTACATACATACTAAAGCCATAACCAAACTATAGAAGTATCTTTTTGTAACTTGTGTAACTTAGCAATATAACCATAGTTTAGTAGTTTTATCTTTTAATCTTCATAGAAAATAAACTTGCTTTACATGTCACACAACAAAACCCCTGAATGAATAAATATAAAATAGACTGTCTTGCAATAAAAAAATCTCTTTGCAATGAATGGTGGTGGATGCAGAGACATACAGCTGCTGAAGATGCTGAAAATAGCTGGTGTTTGAGTGATCAGCCCTAAACAGGACTAAGTTTCACACTGCCCTACCTAAAGTTCAGGATACATCATGGAAGAGGAGGAAAGAAATCTAAGAGCCAGAAGATAGAGTGAAATGCTGTCTTCTGGATAAGGACAGCCAATGCTGTCATGACTTCAAAACAGCTGTGGCTATATTCATTAAGTCTACACACAAATGAGCCTATCAACAGGTGGTCAGGGAGGGGCCTGTGGGACCTGCTCCTCCCTGCTAAGCTACCAGCTACTTATGGATTCTGAAAAAAAAAGGGCAGTCATGTCTTCAGTTGTGTACCATCTGGAAACCAACTAAGCTCCAATTAACTGTTTAAAAGACATAGTCACACACATGATTCTGGTTAATCTCAGTGGGTCGCAAAACAACAACAATAACAGCGACAACAAACCCTGAATGCTTCAAAGGGAATTGTGGTTAGCCCTGAAATCATATATATACAAGTAATGTTAAACAAGGTGATCAGGTGGTATTTATGTATTTGGGTATATACATAAGTATAAATATATAAGTATATATGTATGTGTGTATGTATGTATGTGTGTATATATATATATATATATATACACACACATATAGTGTGTGTGTATATCTATATACATAGTGTGTGTGTGTGTGTGTGTGTGTGTGTGTGTGTGTGTGTGTGTGTAAAAAACATTAAGTAAAAAAAGGCCATGAATGTTAGATTCAGCAAGCAGGGTGGTTGGGAGGGGTTGGAGCAGGGAAGGGGAAGAAGAAAAATGACATAATTATAATTTCTAAAATAATAAAATAATAAACTTACAAATTTTTCATTTATATTAGCTGATACTTTGTAATTTAAAATATGAAATCCAAAAACAGTAAAACTGCTAAGGAAATCATGCAAAAGAGGGGAATTGTGGGCATAAGGAAGTGGGTAGGAATAACAGGAAAAATAAAAAAGGTAGGGGCTATAGTAGCAAAAATTTACATACTTATAAAATTGTCAAAAAACAGATCCAATAAATATTTTAAATAATGGAGGAGCTAGAGAAAGTACCCAAGGAGCTAAAGGGATCTGCAACCCTATAGGTGGATCAACATTATGAACTAACCAGTACCCCGGAGCTCTTGACTCTAGCTGCATATGTATCAAAAGATGGCCTAGTCAGCCATCACTGGAAAGAGAGGCCCATTGGACACGCAAACTTTATATGCCCCAGTACAGGGGAACGCCAGGGCCAAAAAGGGGGAGTGGGTGGGTAGGGGAGTGGGGGTGGGTGGGTATGGGGGACTTTTGGTATAGCATTGGAAATGTAAATGAGCTAAATACCTAATAAAAAATGGAAAAAAATATTTTAAATAGTCTTAAAAACTGATTTTTCAAAAGATAATATAAATTTAAAATAAAGACAAAAATAAAATAAAAAGAATGTTTTTTTAAAAAAAAAACACATATCAAAACAGGTTTAAGAAAGATCTAACACAAGTATGATAGAAGTTCCTAAAAAAGAAAACCAACATAGTGGGACAAAATAGATATTAAAAATAATTAATTAAAATTCTTCAGCAAAAATTAAACTATATGTTAAAAGGACATGTTGTATCACTGTGACATATATATGTGGGTTTTTTCTACTAAAATACTGCATAAAAAAAGAAAAGTGCCAGAAGAAATTGTTCAGCAGTTACAATGGAAGGTACACTTTTGTAAGATGTGCTGCTCTTAGAAAGAACCCAAGTTCAGATCCCATCTCCCATATCAAGCAGATCACCAGCACTATAAGTTCAGCTCCAGTGAAATATGACACCTTTCACCTCTGGAGTACACACACACACACACATCAATTAAAACTAATAAAAATAAATATTTTTAGGAAAAAAATCCTTTGCACAGGCAAAAAGACCAAATTACTTACAAGGGTGAAAATCAAATTTATCATCAGTTTTCAACACCAATATTTTATTCTGGGCCATAATAAAATAACAGGCTAGAGATACCCAAGGGTTGAAAATGTAAACCAGGGATTTTTATATAAAGCCAAAATGATGATTTCCAAGTATAAAGGCCAGAGAAAAACTGTTAGGGGATATAATAACTCAAAGAATGCTCCCAAGAGTCCTTCCAGAGAAATGTGTTAGAAAACAAACTCCACGTAATACCAATGACTGAGGAGACTTCTATTTAAGAACTGACTGTAATCATTAGCTGTATATTTACTTACAGAACTAAGACTAAACAATGGTTACAGGGAATAGAACACAGGAGGTAATGGTTATAGTCTCTAACAACATACATCCAATACCACAAACAAAAACTAAGCCAAGGATGAAAAAATTTATAGTAAGTGTGCTGACTGATTTACTAGAGTAAAAGAATAGTACTTAAAATCAGATGCTGATAGAAAAGAAACAATAGAGAAAGGTTATGAAAGGGAGGGGAGGGGAGGAAAGGGGAGGGGAGGGGAGGGGAGGGGAGGGGAGGCTAAAGCACAAGTGGACTGTTCTATACTTAGGAAAAGTGAGCTTTTTTAGTAATCTTGCTCTACTGATTTAACTTTTTTGATACAAACTTTTACTTAAATATAAAAGAAAAATGTTTTAAAACATCTCTTAAAATTGAAAATAAAATCAAGCCGGGCAGCAGTGGCACACGCCTTTAATCCCCGTATTTGGGAGGCAGAGACAGATAGATTTCTGAGTTCAAGGCCAGCCTGGTCTACAGAGTGAGTTCCAGGACAGCCAGGGCTACACAGAGAAACCCTATCTCAACTCCTCTCCCCCCAAAAAAGAAAAGAAAATCAAGAAACCTAGATATGTGTCTAGGTAGAACTTAACCATACATGAAAAAAATACTTCAAGTGATTTTATTTCAGAATATTACTGTACATATCTAATGATCCCAATGTTAGTGATAATTTTGGCATTGTTTTCTTAACAATTATACATATATGTTATATATGTATAATATGCATTAATAAATCAAATAGATTTTACATAACAGTCTATTTTAGTCTGTAATACGTTTATTTGGGAGAACACGAGTTCTCAGTATAGATAAAGGCTTCCATAATTAGAAGAATATATAATATCAAAAATCAAACAAACCTATGAGGCTGAATCTGAATGAAGAGAAACCCAAACTAAGTGTGTATGAAAATGCCTATGTATATGAAGACACACTAGTTAGTAAGCTAATTACAAATACAACTTTTTCTAAAGTTCAAATGGAATTACCCTAGTTGGGCAGACAATGTCACTCCCAGAAGATGATGAAATGGAAACTGCCCCATAAGGCATGGGATTTCCCTATGAGCACCTGGTCAATGAGGCTCCAGAGGTCTCCAAAACACCCAGGCTATTGTCAGTGCCTTGGTTACCCACAATAACTACATGGTTAGTAAGACTCTGTTGCTGGGCTGCAGAGATGTCTCCCCCATTAAGAGCACTCTTCTGGGAGTGGCTACTCTTCCAGAGGACCTGGGTTTGATTCCCAGAACCCCATGGCAGCTCATGGTCTGTAGTTCCAGTTTCAGGGGATCAAACACCCGCCCTTCTGACCTCTGCAGGCACCAAGCACATACATGGTGCACAAACATATATGCAGGCAAAACATACATAAGATAATAAGAAACAACAATATTACACTTTAAAGACCCTACTGCTGAAGACACCACACACTTTGACAGTAGGACAGAGAAAAAAAAAAATTTCAAATTGACCAGGAAATTTCTTGCTTCTGTGTAACTGTCATAGTGCCAGAAGGTGAAATTCAGGCTGCTGGAGGACAGGGGACAATCAATGATGTTATCCATCACTCATCTCTGCATGCTACAATACCAACCTGCCAGGTAAGATACATCCACTGGTGCCATAGTCACATGACTGTTACGGGATAACTAACATCATTCTGATTATATTTGAGGCCTGCTCCAGAAAAGGGAATTTCATGCTATACCTTTGGTCAAAATCCATGGCTGGGAAGGTCATATACCCTAGTGTACAACTTACTGGTTTTTGATAAATGATCATGCTGCCAAATTGCCTTGTAAACATGTTATAGACATAGGCCTGAGATGCTCTCAACCTTTGTCAAGGAAGTCTCAGGAAGCAACAGTCAATAGAGACTCGTGTAGCTTGTAAAAGACTCTGTTCTCAGCCTTAAATAGGACTTCCTTATTATACCACCGCCACCAGGCTCAGGAAGGACCTCAGCATCTCAGTAGAGCAAATGGAAAGAATGCAAGTCAGAGGCAAAAAAGGCTGTGTTTACTATCTTCTAGATATGCCATGACTATCACACTCATTAACTCAAAGCAACTATGGTTACCTGCACAGAACAATCTGGCCAAAAATTTCAGCTATGGTGAGTAGTTTTGTGTCAACTTCACACACACTAAAGTCATCTAAGAGGAGGGAACCTCAACTTAGAAAATGCTTCCATAACATAAGATTGTAGGCAAGCCTGTAAGACACTTTTTTAATTACTGATTGATGTGGGACGGCCAACCCATTGTGGGTGGTGCCATCTCTGGGCTGATGGTCCTGGGTTCTATAAGAAAGCAGGCCAGTAAGCAGCACCCCTCTGTGGACTCTGCTTAGGTTCCTGTTTGAGCTCCTGTCCTGAATTCCCTCAGTGATGAACTAAAGATGCAGAATTCTAAGCCAAATAAACCCTTCCCTCACCAGCCTGCTTTTGGACATGGAGCTTGCCATAGCAATAGTAACCCAAATTACTATTTACCAGCATAGATGGGTAAGTTGTTCTCCAGGTTCTACACATTATTGTAGAGCTCCTGGCAGGTGATAATAGGGAGAAGAGAAAGAATCACTTTGGGAGGGAGGACATGTAACCAATAGTAGGTGTTTTCTTGCTCCAGTGAATAGTCCCACACTCATAAACATATGGGCAGCACTAATGGATTTAATAGCTTATCAAAAATAGCAAACACAAAAAAGACATGAATTTGAGAGGGAGATATGTTGGAGGGAGATGGAAGGTGTTGGAAGAGCAAAATGGAAATGGCTGAAGATATTATCATATTTCACTCTCTATATACACACAAAATTCTCAAAAATAAAATACAGAAATTCAGGATTTGTTTTAAATTAATAAAGACAGACCTCCTAATTCCATTCTCTGAAATAGCCTAGACTAAAGTGACAGGTTGTGAGTGTTCTATGTGATTTGATTGTTAAAACTCCTCACCTTTACATATATGATGAAAATCCTTAAGGCTCAGCCCAGTGTTGCAAAGCCAAAGAACATTTCCTTGTGAATGAAATTAGGCATAACACAGTAACAGTGTGAAATAAAAATGTAGATTATCTTACTACATGTTCTCCATAGTAAATGAATGAAAATTCCTTTAACAAACAATTCTGGCCTTCACTGATAAAGCTCCAACCCCATTTCCATAGCCCAACTCTTTCTTCCTTTCTTATCATCTTTCCATTACATAAGTTTCCTGTAAGTAAAAACTAAGTTATAAAAAAATTCTACAAGATTCAAGCTGTTGTGACTCACATTTGTTTCAAATTCATAAGTTAAGAAATGCATTCTGAAATATTCACAAGTAAAATTACATATTGGGGCTACTTTAAAATAGTCATCAATGGGAGGAGAGGCCCTTGGTCCTGTGAAGGCTCTATGCCCAGTATAGGGGAACGCCAGGACTAGAAATGGGAGTGGGTGGGTTGGGGAGCAGGGGGAGGGGGAGGGGGTTTTCAGAGGGGAAACTAGGAAAGGGGATAACATTTGAAATGTAAATAAAGAAAATATCTAATTAAAAAAAGAGGTTAAATGCAGATAACCAAATTCTCTAAACAAAACGTAACTGCAGCTATCTGAAAAGAAAATCTTGCTGTCCCCACCCCCAAAACACACACATAGACACACACTTCCACAGAATAAACAAGTAAGCAAGTCTTCACATGGTATAAAAACAAATGTGCAACATTCAACTGGGAAACATACTTCTCCACACAGATTTAATTATCTCACATGTATAACTTTCAAAAGTATGACAAAATTCCACAAGAATGCACTTGTCTAATACACTTTCTCATGAAAAAATAATCATTTAATACTGGAGCTGGAAAAGACTTAAGTAACAATTTAATTCAATCCTTCATCTGGGACTCTTTGTAAGGCCAGATAGGGAAAGGTCATGGATGTGACTCGGCTAAATCTAGAATCCAGTCTCCCCAAACCTCAGCATTATTTTGTCAAAAAAAAAAAAAGTGTAACATTGTTCATTGAAACATTGAGCAATCATAATAGCTCATTTAGTAACTACACTATCTTCAATGCATTAAACACTCTTTTTACTACAGTCAAGAACTATTCCGTGTATCACTAAATATGATCATTTTGTTAGCATACCGACCCCCATGGGAAAGCACAACTGTTTCATGATTGGGGGCTTGTGTAACATTTTGCCTAGGCAAAATGTCTTTTTTTTTTCTTTTTTCTTTTTTTTTTTTATATTTTTTTTCTTTCCATTTTTTATTAGGTATTTAGCTCATTTACATTTCCAATGCTATACCAAAAGTCCCCCATACCCACCCACCCCCACTCCCCTACCCGCCCACTCCCCCTTTTTGGCCCTGGCGTTCCCCTGTTCTGGGGCATATAAAGTTTGTGTGTCCAATGGGCCTCTCTTTCCAGTGATGGCCGACTAGGCCATCTTTTGATACATATGCAGCTAGAGTCAAGAGCTCCGGGGTACTGGTTAGTTCATAATGTTGATCCACCTATAGGGTTGCAGATCCCTTTAGCTCCTTGGGTACTTTCTCTAGCTCCTCCATTGGGAGCCCTGTGATCCATCCATTAGCTGACTGTGGGCATCCACTTCTGTGTTTGCTAGGCCCCGGCATAGTCTCACAAGAGACAGCTACATCTGGGTCCTTTCGATAAAATCTTGCTAGTGTATGCAATGGTGTCATCGTTTGGATGCTGATTATGGGGTGGATCCCTGGATAAGGCAGTCTCTACATGGTCCATCCTTTCATCTCAGCTCCAAACTTTGTCTCTGTAACTCCTTCCAAGGGTGTTTTGTTCCCACTTCTAAGGAGGGGCATAGTGTCCGCACTTCAGTCTTCATTTTTCTTGAGTTTCATGTGTTTAGGAAATTGTATCTTATATCTTGGGTATCCTAGGTTTTGGGCTAATATCCACTTATCAGTGAGTACATATTGTGTGAGTTCCTTTGTGAATGTGTTACCTCACTCAGGATGATGCCCTCCAGGTCCATCCATTTGGCTAGGAATTTCATAAATTCATTCTTTTTAATAGCTGAGTAGTACTCCATTGTGTAGATGTACCACATTTTCTGTATCCATTCCTCTGTTGAGGGGCATCTGGGTTCTGTCTTTTTAAGAACCTTTTCTTCCAGTCCAAAGATTTCACAGCACACTGGTCCCTACCATGTTGTGTTGTGGTTGTTGTTGTTTCCTCAGACATTCACAACGTCATCCAACTTATATTTATAATGATCTTTTATGCATTCCAGAAATTTTTTTAAATCAGTGGTATTTCTTTAAATTTTTGCTTAGAGTCTTGAAATTCCCATGACTGGCAAAAGGCTGCTCTTAGTAATAACTGACAACAATAATACTGAGTTCTACTTTCCTCAGAAGTTATTAAAACAGTGACAATGACACAAATACTTAGGGGCAAATTCATTCTTCAGGCCACAGAGGTCTTATTTAGTTCTTTGGAATCAGACTAGTATACCGAATTAAACACCAGAAGTGACTTGGGTACCAGAGAGGGTATTAAAATATAAAAATATTATTCTCCTATAATACTGGGAAATATTTGTAATTATAAAATGAAGTAGAAACATCTGGCTACAAACATTTGCATCTCTACTACCGAGTAAGAATATAAATATTTAATTATGGTCCTATATTATCCAGTCATAATCTTTAAATTACCTGGTCAAGTCTGAAATAGGATAAGGAGAAAATGGATAATGAGTGCCATCTTGTGGGGTTTTATCTAATTACAGGGAAAATATTTAAAACAAAATGCTTGGAAATTGATTTATCCTCATTCACTTAGTGTGTGTGTGTGTGTGTGTGTGTGTGTGTGTGTGTGTGTGTGTGTACATATATATATATATATAAGAAATCTACCTACCAGAGTTAGAGATAAAAACAATTTATCTATGTATATAGTCTATGCTATTATAAAGCCCAAACGTACATATGCATACACTCAAGAGATATAGAGCAATTTGAATCATTTAAGAAATACTCCAGAAGAAAAAATTTGGTAAGATTCTTAAATACAAATAAATCCTAACTTTAACCCAGGAAATTATATTTCTGCAGAGTCTACTCATCTTCATTTTGATACTAGTATTATACTAAATCAACTTTGTCAATATTAAGGTTCTCTTTCTTTCTTTCTTTCCTATAGAGAATCAAATACCTTAATACTTCAACATTTATTTTTGATCCAAAAATTAAATCAAGGAAGAAGGTACTCAGCGGATATTGAATATGCAGTGTTAGAACAATCGAGTAGCCATTGTTGTGCCAGGAAACATTCGTGAACCCCAAAGACCACCAAGGAGCTAATTCCAATGCAATCACATTAGGGTCTCTTTATTCAGGCTCCAGCTTAGGCTCCCAGCCAACCCTGACACAGCAGGAAGGTAGAGACCTGAGCCTAGTTTTAGACAAGCATTTATAAAGGCAAGAAAGGGTATCTAGCCTGGTACACAACTGATTGGAGGGCCATTGTAGTCTTTAACATAATTGGCTGGTATGGGAACCAAACTTTAAATTTAACTTCTGTTTCCCTCCTGATTGGTGGTTGCTAGGAAGTGAAGTGTCAGAGATGGGCTTGTAACGTGGAGGTGCAGATCTGTTGGAGAATAATATGGAAACTGGTGAAAGATGTAGGTTGGGGTTTTAGCCCAGAAACAGGTGCTAGGTAGCAGCCTGTTAGTTTACTTGAGCTCAACCAGTAGGTCAGGTTCTCTAAGATGGAGTCTGAACCCAAAAGATTTGGTCTCTCACCATTACCCCTGTCACTTATCTGCAGGGAAAATATCCAAGACCTGTCAATAGATACCTAAAACCATTGGCAATACCAAGCTCTAGAAATACTCTTTTCTTTATATGTGCACATACAAATTTGGTATCTTAATAAGCACTTACAATACACTGCAGCAATACATTTTGAAGCCTGGGATTGAAAAGCAAACTGTGAGTAGTTTCTCTTTTACTCCTTCATAACTTTATATGCAGAAGATTGACTTAGCATGCCAACATCACCATATGATTCTCTTTCTTTATTAAGGCAAGATAGTCACTTACAGGAAACATTTCAGGACTTGTCTAAATTGTATCACTACACTTGCACTTTGGGACCATTATTAAGTAAAGTGAGGTTGCCTAACACATGCACTATTACACCACACTCAGTCTGTCAGCTGGGAGCTCAGACAGTTAAGTGACTAACGGGCAGGTAGACACTGCAGATGGACTTGCAAGACAGAGGGATGATTTGTGCCCTGCATGGAACACCAGGAGAATTCACGGTGATACTCAGAACAGCATGCAACTTAAAACATGAAGTCAACTCTAGGATTTTCTGCTTAGTATTTCCAGACTTGGTTAATAACAACCAAGTGAGGCCACAGAAAGCGAGGCTACAGAAAGCGAGGGCATATTTGTGAGATGTAAGGTAGACAATCTTCAGTGAAAAACAAATTAGTTGTACAAATTACAATATCAAGAATCAAAGAGAGCAAAAATAAAACAATTACAAATTTTTATTTTTGGCCATTTAATTATAAAAGAGTAAAATAAGATATTAATACCCAGTAATATAGCTAATTTTGACCAAGAATATAATAACATGAATTTCTCATTTATTTCTTTTTCTTTAATTTTTTCGAGACAGGGTTTCTCTGTATAGCCCTGCTTGTCCTGGAACTCACTCTGTAGACCAGGCTAGCCTCAAGCTTATAGAGATTCTCCTGACTCTGCCTCCTGGGTGCCGGGATTAAAGGCATGTGCCGCTACCACTTGGCTCTCATCTATTTATATAGCAGTTCTATAAATTGATATAATACCTGTAGAAGATGAATTATCAATATATATCAGAGGCACTAAACATTCATTTATTTTTTACCAATTCTCATTCTACAGAAATAGTTCTGCATTAAGTATTCACCAAGCATTATTTGTTAGTTGGAGAGAATCTAAATAAATTGTCCATACAGCGTAACAGCAGATTTTATTCTTGCAAAATCATCTCCTACCCTGACAGTCCACATCAAGAACAATGATTAGCTAGAAACCTTCTGGGAATAGAATCTACAACAAACACGACCAAGTGAAAATGTTCATAAGTCTTCTTAGCTGAAAAAATAAGCTATAAAAAATGAGCCATCAATAGCTGGAAGAACTCTAAGATATAAGAGTAGTTCCAAACGTTATACCATATTTTAACAAATCAAATATACCCATTTTAGTTTAATTACATATATTTACTGGCTCATAAAATAAATGTACATTTAAAATACACCCAAAAAAAGTCAGATAATATCGATGTCGCTCAATAACAAAGTATCCCCTAGAATTCAGAAGGCCTTGAACTTAATCCCCAGCACTGGCCACTCCACGCCCAAAATATATTTTTGGAGTGAACTCACTGGTTAAGCAGGAAATATGAGGATAAATGTTTAGGTGCCCTGAGATCATGCGATGTCAGGTGGGCTCAGTAATCCACTTACAATCACAGGGCTCACAAGGCAGAACCAGAGGAGCCCCAAAGGAAGCTGGAGAACTAGACCAGCTATAGCTCTAGATTCAGCTGAAGTCCCTGACAAGGTGGAGAGTAACCGAGGAAGAGTTCAGACATCAACTTCAGGCCTCTCACATGTATACACATCTACATGCACTGGTAGAGACAAAAAATTCATACACAAATACTACATACATATCACCTGCCTGCAAAAGAGAAAAAAGATATGAATTTGGAATAATCTCCTAGATGTCAAGAAAATCAGAAAAACAGCTGAAGTACTTTGTTCTATTTTGCTTTAGATTGAAAAACTCAAACCAATGGTTTTAAAAAAAAGAAAATGCAATTTAGGACTCAACTTAGGGGGAAATCTACTAATTGATGCTCTTTAACAAAGATGAAATGGCTTTCTTCTGAAGCAGCAAATGAAGTCAGTCCCTGGGCAGAGTGAGAAGACAGGCATCGCTGGAGAGCCTTGGCTCTTCTCTAAGGCTTTCTTCCATCTCATCCCTGCCCTCCTTACTCTTACAAAGCACTCTGAAACATTGTGTTTGTATATCTTAGTCATTATCTCAATAGTATAAACAGCACATATACTGTAGAATAAAATACAAACTCACAGATGCCTAAGAGAGAAGATGAAAACATCAAAGTGTCTACTTAAAAACTACAATTTAATCTATGTTTACATCATTTCAAAATAAAATGATATGCAAACCTCAAACTTAGTGAATTATAAGCAGATAACTCATCTTTTGACATTATTTTGACAATGAATATTCATAAAGGTGTCAGAAAAGTCAAAAAGCATAAATACTCCCTGGGTTTATAAGCTATTTTAATGTCATTCTTCATACGTTTTCTGTTTTTAATGTTCTACTAAAACCACCTATTACTTGCATGACCAAATACAGTAAATATAAAAACACTTCAACTATTTTTAGAAATTTAAAACATACTTAGCAATTCTAAGAAATAAAATTTAAATCATAATGTCAAAGAAGGGTAGTTAAGAACTTCCAAACCATTTTATTCTTTGTATTGTTGCTCTAACTTTATATAAGTTCTATTAAAGACTTAGATAACTTGACATTAGATTTTAATGTCTATCACATGTTTTTTAGTGTATCATAAACTTTGGAGAGGCTAAGGCAACAGGATTGCATGTTTGGAGGCTGCCTGGGCTACAGAGGGAGATCCTATCTCAGAAAGAACTGTAAAGAATTGCCAGGAATGGTGACACACTTGTAAATAAAATTGGGGAGCAAAGGTAGGAGGACAAAAGGTTAATACAGGCCACACAGCCAGATCTTGTCTTTAAGGGAAAAAAAAAATCACAAGACTTTTATTTAAAAAAAAAAAAAAGACAGGTATCTTACCAAAAAACTACATGGTGAGATTTGTTTGAAAGCTTAAAAATGCATGCTCTAAGAGCTGACAGGTTTGAATTCAAGTCCTAGCCTAAAGATTCAATGCAATCCCCATCAAAATTCCAACTCAGTTCTTCAACGAATTAGAAAGAGCAATCCGCAAATTCATCTGGAATAGCAAAAAACCTAGGCTAGCAAAAACTCTTCTCAAGGATAAAAGAACCTCTGGGGGAATCACCATGCCTGACCTAAAGCTGTACTACAGAGCAATTGTGATAAAAACTGCATGGTACTGGTATAGCGACAGACAAGTAGAACAATGGAATAGAATTGAAGACCCAGAAATGAACCCACACACCTATGGTCACTTGATCTTCGACAAGGGAGCTAAAACCATCCAGTGGGGAAAAAAAAAGACAGCATTTTCAACAAATGGTGCTGGCACAACTGGCAGTTATCATGTAGAACAATGCGAATTGATTCATTCCTATCTCCTTGGACTAAGGTCAAATCTAAGTGGATCAAGGAACTTCACATAAAACCAGAGATACTGAAACTTATAGAGGAGAAAGTGGGGAAAAGCCTCAAAGATATGGGCACAGGG
Organism: Mus musculus; assembly: GCF_000001635.26. NCBI lineage: Eukaryota > Metazoa > Chordata > Mammalia > Rodentia > Muridae > Mus > Mus musculus. Next base: position 43,412,165 of record NC_000085.6, read on the forward strand.
GAAAAATTCCTGAACAGAACAGCAATGGCTTGTGCTGTAAGATCGAGAATCAACAAATGGGACCTCATAAAATTGCAAAGCTTCTGTAAGGCAAAGGACACCCTCAATAAGACAAAAAGGCCACCAACAGATTGGGAAAGGATTTTTACCTATCCTAAATCAGATAGGGGACTAATATCCAATATATATAAAGAACTCAAGAAGGTGGACTCCAGAAAATCAAATCACCCCATTAAAAAATGGGGCTCAGAGCTAAACAAAGAATTCTCACCTGAGGAATACAGAATGGCTGAAAAGCACCTGAAAAAATGTTCAGCATCCTTAATCATCAGGGAAATGCAAATCAAAACAACCCTGAGATTCCACCTCACACAAGTCAGAATGGCTAAGATCAAAAATTCAAGTGACAGCAGATGCTGGCAAGGATGTGGAGAAAGAGGAACACTCCTCCATTGTTGGTGGGATTGCAAGCTTGTACAACCACTCTGGAAATCAGTCTGGCGGTTCCTCAGAAAATTGGACATAGTACTACCAGAGGATCCCGCAATACCTCTCCTGGGCATATATCCAGAAGATGTTCCAACCGGTAAGAAGGACACATGCTCCACTATGTTCATAGCAGCCTTATTTATAATAGCCAGAAGCTGGAAAGAACCCAGATGCCCCTCAACAGAGGAATGGATACAGAAAATGTGGTGCATTTACACAATGGAGTACTACTCAGCTATTAAAAAGAATGAATTTATGAAATTCCTAGACAAATGGACGGACCTGGAGGGCATCATCCTGAGTGAGGTAACCCAATCACAAAAGAACTCACATGATATGTACTCACTGATAAGTGGATATTAGCCCAGAAACTTAGAATACCCAAGATATAAGATACACTTTGTAAAACACATGAAACTCAAGAAGAAGGAAGATCAAAGTGTGGACACTTTGCCCCTTCTTAGAATTGGGAACAAAACACCCATGGAAGGAGTTACAGAGACAAAGTTTGGAGCTGAGACAAAAGGATGGACCATCTAGAGACTGCCATATCGGGGATCCATCCCATAATCAGCCTCCAAACACTGACACCATTGCATACACTAGCAAGATTTTGCTGAAAGGACCCTGATATAGCTGTCTCTTGTGAGGCTATTCTTGGGCCTAGCAAACACAGAAGTGAATGCTCACAGTCAGCTATTGGATGGATCACATGGCCCCCAATGCAGGAGCTACAGAAAGTACTCAAGGAGCTAAAGGGATCTGCAACCCTATAGGTGGAACAACAATATGAACTAACCAGTACCCCCGGAGCTCATGTCTGTAGCTGCATATGAATCAGAAGATGGCCTAGTCGGCCATTAGTGGAAAGAGAGGCCCATTGGTCTTGCAAACTTTATATGCCTCAGTACAGGGGAACGCCAGGGCCAAGAAGTGGGAGGGGGTGGAGGAGAGTGGGGAGGAGGGCATGGGGGACTTTTGGGATAGCATTGGAAATGTAAATGAAGAAAATACCTAATTTAAAAAAACACACACACAAATCACTTAGACTCTCTAATCTCCAGTTTTTGCACTAGCAAAATAGCCATTAGAACAATATCTATACCCATGGTACTGCTTGAAGAAAAATTGCAAATAAAATTCCCATCCCAATGGCTGGAACATAGAGATCCACCAAAAAAAATGTCCTTTTTTATTTTTATATGTTTAATATTATTTAATTTATAAGATTTTTATTTGACCTATACCATAAATACACCTGTTACATAAAGTAATACATACCTAGAAATATACTTTGTAGATTTGTCTTTAGTCCCTAACCTCATGACCATAAGAAAACCAATGCTTCTCAAAACTTTAATACACAAATAATTTTTGGATCTCATTAAAATGAAGATTCTGATTCGATGTGTCCATTGTTATGCCTGAGATGTTGTGATTCTTATAAGCTTTCAGATATCACTAATGCCAGTCCATTCACATCACTTTTAAAAGACAATGCTCTGTCACACCTGCTTTCTAGACAAGCATGCAGAAAATAAAAATAGCAAAAGACAAACTGTGGCTAAATCACTTGTGATTGTGCAATTCAGAACAATTCCTATCTCTACCTCATGACCACTCCTAGCTAAACAGCAAGCCAATAAATAAAATTGAGTTCTGTCTATTAAAAAGAAAACAAGATGACTTGGGATTGCTGGCCTTAGAAGTCAACAAATACAAGTTTAAATCCAAGTTCCTAGTCTGGGAGTAGCAGAGAGAGTACTTGACTATATATGTAAAGCCTGGGGCTTGATAGCATCCACAGGAAAAAATAAAATAAGTACGCCCAATTGTGCTATGGTAACTATGTGATCTTAAACAAATTACCTAGACATTCTAACCTTCTATTGGTCCATCAGCAAAAGCTAGTGTTAAAATAGCCACTCTGTATACTTTTGAGATTAAATAAAGTGTATAAAAGTAGTTATCGCATAGCATAGTAAATGTTCAATGAAAGAAAGGTTTGGTAATGAGGGCCTTCTGCAATGGAGAAAAAAGGGTAGTTATGAAATGTGTAAAAGAGGCTGTGTTCTAGGCATATGTTCCCTTTCTTTAAAAAAAAAGAAAAATCTGCTTTTATGGCTGCTTACACATACTAGGCACTTGGGAGGCAGAGGCAGGTGGATTTCTGAGTTTGAGGCCAGCCTGGTCTACAGAGTGAGTTCCAGGACAGCCAGGGCTACACAGAGAAACCATTTCAAAACAAAACAAAAATCTGCTAGACTTCAAGCTACCATTGCAACTGAGTAAGTGGTAAACTTGCAACTCAGAAAACTGTTTCTCTCCTACTAACTGGACTCATATGAGTTCCCTGGGGAGTTACTGAACATCTGAAAAAAATACTTAGAAGATTAAGCTTAAATAATTAGTTATCTTTTTAACTGATAACAGAGCCAAATAGGAAAGAGTAAAAAAAATGGCTCTTTTCCTGAAAAACTGCATTATTCTTTATTGATATCATGGAAAGTAACAGGACATTAACAAGCTGTCTCAGAAAAATGCTACCAGGAAATTATATTCAGAAATGCTGGATGGTTATGGATTTTGAGATCAAGAACATTCTGATAGAGATTATATTAGCACAGAAGAAGGAGAGGTGAGAGTGCTTAGATTCTCAGTAAAAATTGAGGCCTTTATTCTTTGCCTAAGAAAGATTCCTAATTTGTAAATAAAATCTAGGATCTAATCTTCTACTATAAGAAAAAGTCTAGAATTTTCTGTTGAGTATTCTGGTTTATCAGACTTGCCAAGAACCAATTCTTAAGTGGTAGGTTTTGGCAAGTTCAAATTTAATACGCAGAGGTACTCCATAAGGAAATGTGAATGCCCAATGTATGTAAGACAGAAGCATTTAATACTAGCCAGCTTTGCCACATATGGGGCTAACCCAGGACTCTTTCATTATGGGAAATCAAACTATGACAAACAAAACCCATGGGAAACTTAAAATGTATTCTTCCCCACTCAGAAACTGGCAAATCACCAAGGGAGGCAGACTAAATAAGTTCTATATTTGCATATTGCTGTCAGGGACTACACAGAGTAAATAAAACAGACGTGACTTTTTTGAAAAATCCCATACTCTGTATATGAAAACTCACACAAGCACATATTTTAAAGATGATGTCAGAAGAGATCCACAGGCCTCTCAGCATATCCTGTACACACTGCTTCTAGCAACACAAAACTAGGCTGAGTATGGCTATCTGTGTACAAAGCCTGACGAATCTGGGAGAGTTAGATTCTTGAGTGGCTTTGATAGTAACTAACATGACTTTAGAAAAGTCTCTTCACCTTACTAGAGTAGAAGTTCTTCCAAATCCAAAATAAAATAAAATAAAATAAAAAGCTTCAGATTTTCCACAAGGAAGGGTCTAGGCCCTCTTGGGCCAAAGCTGTGGGAGTGAGTAAAGGCACTGTAATTCAATGGCCTCGGTTATATAGAAAGGGAACAAAGTAGACTTCTGTGATTCACATGCATTTCCAAACCTCATTCACCTAATGACTGCCTCAGCTCTTCTCCCACACCTTTCATGAGAGCAGCTGAAGGATGATGACATACTTCCAAAGTTCCTAGGACCTCCTAAAATAGTGCCACCAGCTAGGGACCAAGCACACTCACACATAAGCCCAGGGAAGATATATCACAGTCAAACCGTAAAATAATCAATAGATTTTTAACAAGGGCGTCAAAACCATTCAATGGGGGAGTTTTTCAACAAATGTTACTTAGGAAATGCTGTCCGTGTGAGAAGGAGTGAAGCTAATACTAAGATGAAGCTCAGTACTTGAAGGTTTCAGACATGAAGTTGTACGCTCAGGCCCAGCCCTTGACTTATGAGAAACTCTTACAACCTTAGACTTGGCTGTACTTTCTTGATTATGACCCTAAATACACAAGAAAAAATGAGTAAGATGTATTTACCTAAAATTACAAACATTTCTTTACTGCCAAGAAAGAGATTACAACCTAAAGAGTAGCCAAACATCTTTGAAAATCAGAAATCTAGTAAGAGTTTATTATCTAGAATACTCAAGGAACTCTACGAAATTTCTTAAAATGGATGATAGACTTTAGACACTGCTCCAAAATAAATATATAAGAACCAAGTAAACACATGAAAGAATGCTCAAATCATTAATTACAAAAAAAAAAAACAAACATCAAGGCTACACTGAGACACCACTTCACACCCAGCAGTATAATATAATAGCAACATTGAAGCAGAAATCAAATATTGGCAGGGATAGAAAAATTATAATCTTCATACGTTGTTTATGGGAATAAGAAATGTTGATATGGAAAACAGTTTGTAAGTTCTTTGAAAAGTTAAACATAGAACATATGATCAACAGTTCTACTTTTTATATTCAAAATAATTGAAAACAGATATTCATACAGACTGCTATATAACTGTTCACATTAGCCAAAAGGTGAGAACAGCTAAAATGATAGACAGATTAAACACATACAATGGAATAGTATTCAGCCATAATCAAGCCCTGACACTAAGGGCACAGCTAGTGGCAGCGCATGTGATCAACATACACACGGCTCCAACAGACTAGCTATGTGAAGACAAATCACTCATCCTCCCAAGCCCTGGTGAACTTCATGGTTAGCTGCACTCACTGTCAACTCGATGGGATTTAGAATCTCCATGTAAACACATTCTGGATATATGTCTGTGAATTTCTTCTAGATGAGGTTCACTGAAGTGGGCAGACCCACTCCAAATGTAGGCAGCAGCAGCCTAGGCCTGGGGCCCATAGATGAATGAAAAGGAGAAAATCTGCTGAGCTCCAAGTACCCCACTGCTCTCTACTTCCTAACTGCATATGCAAAGGAGCAGCTTTCCCACCACAATGGACTGTACGTAATGTACTCTCTAAGTGCAAGCCAAAGGGAAGCCTTCCTTCCTCCTCCCTGCCTTCCTTCCTCCCTCCCTTCCAACTGCACTTCCCAGCTATTTTGTCACAACAATAAGACAAATGACTAATATGGTACTAATGTTAAAAGAAGGAGCTTATCCTGAACAGTGTCAAAGGCCTCGTCTAATTCTGCAGCCGTGGGCAAAGGGATTATTGTTGAAATATGAAGCAAATGATCTGATGCTCTACAGCTTACCTGTAACTCCAGATCGGGTGACATGATGCCTGTCTGTCCTGTAGTGACACCAGCAAGCACCTGCACATACCCCAACATAGACACACACACGTATACAAGTACAAATAACTTAAAAGTAAAACAGGAGTTGTGTTTGTTCACTCCTGTAACCCCAGCAGAAGCAGGTGTGTCTCTCGGAGTTCAAGGGCAGTCTGGTCTGCATAACAAGTTCCAGGACTGCCAATACTACGTAATAGGGAGGCCTTATCTCAGAAACGTAAAGTAAAATAAAATTAAAATAAACAAACCACTTTTAAAAGGGAAATTAATCAATCCTGAGAATACTTACTTCTAGCAATCATTCAAAATGAGGTTTTGCTCTAAGTGAAAAGGCTAAAGTAATTATTGGAAGAAACCAAAGTAATTAGAGCTAGATGAGGCCTAAAGAAGCCCCCTTGCTTATGAGAATTCTATTCTCAGAAAGAATACGGAGAAGGAAATAATTTTAAATAGGAATAAAGGGTAAAAGAGGTTACAAGGTTAATGCTAGAATACTATGAAACTGGGCTCACAGGAGACGGTTCAAAAGCCACAGAGCTCCTAACTCACAGCAGCCCGATCTCCAGTTCTGCCTTCTCTCACTAATGGTTAGAGAAGCACTGGATGCTACTGCCAGGAAGAGCCACAGAGATCATCCAGAGTCGTGTTGCTTGTTTCCTTCAAAGCCTCAAGAGATGTTTGCCCAGAAATCACATTCTTGGGTCTGAGATCTTCATCCATATTTCAAACTGTCTGTGGGCCTGTGGACTTTACTCCTATGGCCTGTATCCTTACTCTTGTTCTCGCTGTGTGATATTTGGCTAGCCAAGATAATAGCCTGTAGGGAGCTGCAGTCTATCAAGCATTTCACATCAAAGTAAGCCCAATGAGAAGCAGCTATGTAAGTGTTTAAGAGAGAGGAAATGTACATTTTTCCACTCAGCAAATTCCATTCTTCTTCAGCAGAATTTAATTGAAATTTTAAGGATGAACAAAAACCTAGAAGTCAAAGAGGACTTAGTACATAGTTTTTTGAGGAAATAAAAGGTTACCAGAACCTACAAACCATTGTTGGCTTGCAAGAAATAAAAGAGATTAAGGGGGAAGATGGAAAGAAGAAAGGAAAAGGGAGAGAGAAAGAAAGGAAAGTGGCGGCAAATAGCCAGACAGACCACACTGGAAACCTCTGAAAGCCAGCTGGGAACTGGCTAAGAACAGAGGAAGTATACAGTTTAGTAGTTGTTTAGTAGAAACATTTGTCTTTCATTCACTCATCTAATAAATATGTTCTGAGTACCTACTATGTGTGCTACGTGTACTAAGCCTAGAATGAGAGGCTCACAACACTAAAATTCAGTCCCAAGTCGTCAAAAGCTTATGACCTAGTAGGAGGGAAAACACATGATTAAACAAGCATGCAGGGAATGCCTGCTATACGCTTGGCCCTGTGCTAGACAGTGCACAAACACGAACAAATGTGACAGTCCCTTCTCCATAGCAGCCTTGTTAAAACTAATAACTAATCTTAGTAACATGCTTCATTGACCCAAATATAGCCAAAGTACTATTTCAACATGTAACTGATAGAAAAATGAAAATCTTTTATCTTCTCCAATCTTTTTCTTATAAGTCTGAAATCTAGTGTAGTTCCATATAGGGGGTGGTTTTGATGTTTTGTTCAGGAATCCTAGTATGAACCCTGAAGGTCCTCTTCCCCAATTCGTTCTTGATCCATCAATAAAGATGTTAGTGGACAATGAGCTGGGCAGAATGGGGGGGCATTCAGGTTTCCCACGGGCAGGCTGGCAGGTGCAAGGGAGGAGGAAAAGATTTTGCTTCAGAGGGAGGAAAGGTGACCAGCATGGGGTGGAGCGACCACAGGCTGCTTCTCCAGGTAGGAGGTTATAAACATAACTAAGCTGAGGGCAGATTTAGGGTGTGAGCTGGGAGTGAAGAGGAGTGCAATAGCAGAAGAAGGCTTAGGGGAGCTAAAGCAACATGAAAATAAGTGTGTGTGTGTGTGTGTGTGTGTGTGTGTGTCTGTGTGTCTGTGTGTCTGTGTGTGTGTGTCTGTGTGTCTGTGTGTGTCTGTGTGTGTCTGTGTGTGTGTGTGTGTGTGTGTCTGTGTGTGTCTGTGTGTGTCTGTGTGTGTCTGTGTGTGTGTGTGTGAGTGTGTGTGTGTGTGTGTGTGTGTGTTTCATCTGCATTCCAATATTCTCTGGCCTGGGACTAGTAGCTCGATCCACCTGGAGCTTAAAGAGGGGTAACAAAAACTGCACACTATAGTTGCACACCCCAGTTCAATCAAGCCACATTTTAACTGTTCAAAAGTGACTATCTTAATGGTTAGGACAAATTTAGAGACATGCTTTTTAAGCTCCTACTTTCAAGTTTATTTGTTTGTTCTTTAGACCAAGTCTTACACCTTGCAGGCTGATCTAGAACTCCTTGTAGAACCCTGGCTAGCCTCCCACTCAAGGTGGTCCTCCCATGTCACAGTCTTCCAAATGCCTCAATTACACTCAATCTTTGTTCAAGAAGAAATCCCATCTCCATTTTCATTTCTCCCTTTCCATGACCCAACTCAAATCTTCACTTTACTAACTTACTTAACTTGACTACGTTTTTCCAACATACATGTGACCTTCTTTTCCGATGATATCTGATAGACTACTGCCCACACCCCATCACAACCATTCATATACCCAGTAAGGAAGAACTGTCATTAAATCTAAAGATGAAGCAAATGAAACAGACAGTAATATATGGAGGAAGTAGCGAAAAGGAAAATAGGGTACCTCTGTAATCAGACATGATCATACACCAAATGCTCAAAGTCAGAACTGAGAACACCTGCAGGACAGTGAGGGGAACCTTTATCTACAGCTACATCTCGGCGGTTAACTACATCTGGAAAGATGAGTATGCACAGTGAACTAATTTTAAAGTGTTTCATGTTTTCCCTATAAAGAGAATTTTGCATATATTATGGGTTAAAAAACATTTCAAACCTTTTTCTGAAACTGAATCTAGGAACATGGCTCAAAAAATGTAATCCCCAGCACCACCATTCCTAAAATAAATCCTAGAGAAAGGAATAAAAAGATTTGACCTTTTTATAGAAATGGAGAGTGAGGGCAATCAAGGGTCATGTTCAAGTGAAAAACACATTCTTTTTTACAGCTGCCAATTGTAAAAGAAAATATAAACAATGAAAAAGTGTGGCTTTTAAAATCTTTAACAGTATATGGCCACAGAAAAATTACTAAAAATCACGAAAACAGAGCATTAAGGTTTGATCAATAAATAATCCCAGATTATAACCAACTAGAAACAATGAGAAGAAAATATGTACAAGGTAGGACCAACAGATGAACATAAAAATGAGCATAAGTGCACCAGCCAAAATGCTTTTACAAATCTGTAGGAAAATGCTGGTACTGGTCCAATACTAATGGACAAGACTAATTAGTACATAAATCCAAAACAGAGTCAGGTCTCCTCCTCAAGCTTTACCTCCTGGCAAAAGCACTAGTGTAAGAATATACCTTCCTTTGGAATAGTTCTCTCAGGGACATGCAACAGCAGTATCTGATAAGAGAACTCCACTTTTTTTTTAAAAAAAAGCATGTATAATACAATTTCATATTCAGCAAGGCATCATGCTATGTGCCTGTAATCCCAAGAGACGTGCAAGCTGGGAAATTAGAAGTTCTAAGCCATTCTCAGGTATATGAGGCCACTGTGAACTACATGAGACCAGCCAGAGCTACAACAGACCAGCCTAAGCTACAGGAGACCTTGTCTTGACCTGCTCCTCCCATAAAGAAAAAAAAAAGAATATAAATCAACAGTTTTCAAGATTTATAATGGGAAATTAGTGAAATTAGCAGACTTCAGCATTAAACTGCCCTGGTTTGATTCTCACTCTGATGAAGAAAGAGTGTATGTGTATGTCCCTCAAGAAATTAAGCACATGTTTTGTCATTATGATAAGCTCCAGTCCAAAAGCTTTTCATTTCTAAAACTATATATATCACATATATCACCAATAATTACTACACTTCACCAATAGTACACACAGAAACAGCATGACCACTCTAACACGCCGTAATATAGGAAGGTAAACTGTAGTCCAGTCACACATTGAAAAGGCCAAGAAGTGCTTTAAGAGCTTTCTAAAAACATGAAATTCTATTCCTAGAAATATTGTCGGTAATGTATTAGTTTATTTTCCTGTTGCTTAGGATAAAATACCCAGATAAAAGAAACTTAAGGAGGTTCAGGGAACACCAAGAAAAAGGATACATTTTTAAGAGCCAGAGAACCAGGAAGCCTGCTGTGAGATTTTATCTCCTAAAAATGACAAGAAAGCTAACCCCACACACAATTCCATTACAACATGGTTGCCTAAACAAGACCAAAGAGTGGCAACACTAGCAGTCATGTTGAAGTGTAAGGGAGAACTATTGAGGGGCCACACCTAGACAAAGAATGGCAATTAGTGACTGCGGAGACAGGGAGGTGTAAGTCTTCCCCGAGGGTGAGGCCTCTGATTGGCTACCTAATATCAAGTGGTCAGTCCTGAAATCATAGACACAATCAACACTGAGTGGATTCAGCATGTTGTATTTCTATATTCAGGTATTGTGAGCGCATGTGACAACAATAATAAAAGAAAAAGTTCTAGCTCAGAGATCTCTGCACACCTGTGTCTGAATTACATGGTATCTTTAGAAATGGGGACTTACCTTCCACCTCTGAGGGGCAACCAAGAGCAATAGCAATAGCCTGTAAGGAGAGTCTTGCTTAGACATCCCTGAAGGCTTCTCAAGCCTCGAGTTAGAGTTTTTGTTGAATGATCTTTGTCTCTTGGAGGGAGTCCAGATGGAAAATTTTCACTTAGACTATATATTTAAACCAACTTACATGTATTCTAGGTATTTTCGTTAGATAGTTAATATTATGATTCCTGATGACCTTTTCAGACCTCCGTACTGTTGCCCGTCCCTAATTAGAGCTCTCATCTCCATGCTCCCTTCTCTTCTATCTGATCACTGCGCACTTCCCCCAGCCTTGAGCAGGCTTAATAGACCTTGAGCCTTGCCACAAAGGACCTTAACACCCAGGTGGAGTCAGCAGCAATGCTGCACCTACAATTTTAGAATAGACTGTCTGCTGAGCCTGCTTTGCAACATAATTCTGCTGAAACAAAGGATGGGTTTAGTGGTCTTCTCTTTATAAGCTGGAGCTTCAGAATTAAACTTTGAGACTTGATCAGAATCTTGTCCTGGCTTCACCCTTCTCTCGCACCCCATCCTTTTCATTTCCAGCCCCCCTTTCAGATAAACCCTGTTGGACGGCTACAACTTATTCCCAGCTATTTCCCTCTCTATTGCTTGAGTACCCCAGCGCCTGGCAATGCTCCCTTTTTTACTTTCCTGGTTTCTGCATTTACTCCAGGACATGTACTCACGTCTGAAGATTTGGAGCTAGGAGCCTTGTTGAAAGAGGACAGAAAAAAGCATTTGTTTCTCTGAGTCTGGGTTTCCTCGTTATGTTCTTTTCTAGTTCCACCCACTTACCTGAAATTTTCATTATTTCATTTTTTTTAACAGCTGAAGGAGAGAACATGGAGGGTGTGGAGGAAAGGGAGGAAAGGGGACAATTATGTACTTATATAAGCAATGTAAGAAAGAAAGGGTTTATTTGTCGGGCTCATGGTCCAAAAGCACAGTCCATTATAGTGGGAAAAAAATCAAGGAAACAGGAGCTTAAAGCAGCTAGTCATATCACATAGGCAGTCGGGGAAAGACAGCAATAAATGAATGGGTCTGCTCAGTTCCCTTTCTCTATACAATCCAGGATCTTAGGCCTGGGGATTGGTGCCACCCATGGTGGATGGACCTCCCACTTCAGTTTATATAAGTAAGTCAACTCCCACAAGCATGCCCAAGAGATCCATCTTCCAGGTGATTCTAGATTCTGTTAAGTTGACATTTAATACTAATAATCACTGGTAAGTAATCAAAGTCCTACAAAGTCTATAAGAACAAAAACACTTGGTCTACCATTATTTATAAAATAATAAAATAATCTAAATGCTTTTCAGTAGAGGATTAACAGTAATAGAGCTTTTATTCAAATAGCAGTTACTTTTTATTGTTCAATATTCATTTGTCAGCTCTTTCAATCCTCGTCATCACGTAGAATCAGTCTTCTCCATTTAAAAATGGAGAAATTGGAGCTAGGGAGATACCTCAGTTAGTAAACTGTCTGCTGCATGAGGATCCGAGTTCAGATCCCAAGCACAAATGTAAAAAGTCCTGTCCCTGCACCATATGACTGTAACCCATTCAGGTTGTAGAAGGGATAGAGCTAGGCAGCTCCTTGGAGCTCACTGGTCAACAGTAACTCCATACAGGGGAATCTTGATCGCCTTCTTCTGGTCCCTGTAGGTACTGCATGCACAGGCAAAATACACACATAAAAATAAATAAAATGAGATTTAAATCTATTTCTTTTTAAATTAAGGTGGAGAGGCTAGCAATATGTTCAGCTGGCTCAGCAGTTCAGAGTATGAACTACTCTCCCAGAGGGCCAGAGAGCAGTTCCCAACACCTGTGTCAGGGAGCTCATAGTCACTCGTAACTCCAGCTTCAAGGGATCCAACTTCTTTCTCTGACATCAGTGAGCACTTTCAGTCACATACACAACCCTTAACTGTACACACACACAATTTGAAAACTAAATTTTAAAAACTAAAATTAGCCAGGCGTGGTGGCGACCACCTTTAATCCCAGCACTCGGGAGGCAGAGGTAGGCGGATTTCTGAGTTCGAGGCCAGCCTGGTCTACAAAGTGAGTTCCAGGACAGCCAGGGCTATACAGAGAAACCCTATCTCGAAAAAAAAACAAAAAACAAAAAAAAACAAAAAGAAACAAAAAACTAAAATTAAGTTTAAAAAAATAAGGTGGCGATGAATCCAGGAAGACAACTAGATGTGAACCTCTGGCTTCCACATATACATATACCTTTACAAGAATGTGTACATATACCACATATGTACATGCACAAAAAACTGGTTAATTAAAATGGTAAATCTGAAGTACCTAAAGTTATTTTGTTTAAAGTCATACAAATAAACAATAGAAGAATCAGGATAAAAAGACAATCTAGAGTCTGTGTTCTCAACAGCCACATTGAACAGCCTCTCCACAGAACAGAATAAGGGTACTGTTCATCTATACAACAAATCATTAAATATATATTAAGTTATGTTTATAGATACAGCACTAAAACTGAAAATATTTATTATAGAAACCTGAAAGAAGCTTCATCACCGTAAGGAAGATATGCCCTCATCTATAAACAGGGCATCTATATATACATTAATTCTATGGTTAACCTGAAGATAAATAAGATGGTTTGGGTAAAAAATAATTTGGAAAGCAACTTGACATAATTTCTCAATTTGGGGCATTGACCAAAACAGCATTTCTGCTAAACAACACTGCCTCCAAAAAAGTGTTCTCTGACTCTCCAAATCTAGTTTTAAGCATGGCTAAATCTTTGCAGCCCCTAAACATAACTCATTTTTTCATATTGCAAGTCTATTTAATTACTTTCTGTTGAAAGTAGAGCTTTGCTGAGCAGCGGTGGCACACGCCTTTAATCCCAGCACTCGGGAGGCAGAGGCAGACGGATTTCTGAGTTCGAGGTCAGCCTGGTCTACAAAGTGAGTTCCAGGACAGCCAGGGCTACACAGAGAAACCCTGTCTGGAAAAGAAAGAAAGAGAGAGAGAGAGAGAGAGAGAGAGAGAGAGAGAGAGAGAGAGACAGAGACAGAGAGAGAGACAGAGAGAGAGAGAGAGAGAGAGGAAGGAGGGGAGGGAGGGAGGGAGGGAGGGAGGGAGGGAGGGAGGGAGGGAGGGAGGAAGGGAGGGAGGGAAGAAGGGAGGGAGGGAGGGAGGGAGAAAGTTTCAAAAGCTTGTTTACAGTGTCTTCCAAAGGATCTTTCCTAAAGCATAGACCTCCTAATCCTTGAATTCCCGTGTAGAATGAAGTACTCTGAAACAGACAAACAGCACTTACAACGACAGCTGGATAAATGGCACACAATAGGTAAAGCCACCAGAAATCCGCAAACACAGTAAGGAATACGAGGCCAAAAGATCAAGAGAACAGAGGTATGTTTAACAGCGTTGGCCATTTCTGAGCACAGGCTAGTTGCTGAGCCCTTTGAGTTGGAGAAACGATCAGGAGTTACCTGCCAGGAATGGACGACATGGCATAATATGGTAAGCCACAAACACAAATTTTCCCCACAGAGTATTTTCTAAAATATGAAATTAAAACTTCACAAAATGAAGAAGAAGTTTTAGAACCTATTGACACTTAGGAAACAAGCTCTTGGTGGCATCAAGAGCCTTAGGTAAGATCAATAAAGGAGAAAGCCTTGGAGATGATACTAATACCTACTATATTCTTCTTCACAATATTTTCTACCATGAATGCCTTGAAACTAAGAACCCAGACTTACCAGGAGAAGAAAAAAGGAACTAGTAGAGTTTTGTCAACTGTATGATCAGAAAGTTGAGTGACCTCTAACCCACAGCCATTTACTCCTCAAGACATCTATGGGGAATGTGCACAGTGTAAACTGCCTTAGCTCCACATACTCTAGACTTTTGGACTGGAGAATCTTTTGGTCCAAGAAATTCAAAACCACACAGCAAGACCCCATGTCAACACATTTTTAAGCAGTGATATAGTATTAAATATGATATTTATGCCCAATCTAGGTCACAGACTCACAGACCCCCCCCCCCCCCAGAATTCTAATGTTAAGAATTCAAGGTTTAGGACCAACAAGATTAGGTAAAGCATTTTGCCAACAAACCCTGGTGACCTGAGTTCCACACACATGACCCACATGGTGAAAGGAAAGAACCGAACCCCTCAAGCCGTTCTCTGACCTCCAGGGCCCAGTGTGGCACCTACACAGAGACATGCACATATGTGAACATGATATAATTCTTTTCTTAAAGAAAAGAAAAAGAAAGAAAGAAAAGATTTCCTGAAGTGAAAGAGAAACAAAGCCAAAGGAAGGCGAATTCGAGGAACCAAAAGGGAAGGATGGGTGGGAAGAGTGGACTGGTGAAGTCAAGCAGGCAAGAACGTGGTAATCTGTCTGGGCTCCGCTAGGGAAAAAGCCTGGACCACAGTTCCCATGGCGCCTTTATAGTACCAGATTGCAACCAGGTCCTTAGGCTGGGTCCTGGTCTTTCATCTATCCTCAGTTCCACAACGCGTCCTCCATCACCCGGCTGCAGCAACTACAGGTCCTCAAAGAGGGTGGTACTCACCCTCCTTCTGTCCTCCCGCTGCTCTCTGTCCCTCCCAAGGACAGCACTTCTCTCAGCCTCCTCTCTCAGGTGCCTCAGTTGCATCCCAACGGCTGGAAGAGGAGAAGGACACCACCGCCGGTGCCCTCTGTGCCTCCCTGGCTTGGAGATGGAGTTTTCTCACTCCTTCAGGTATCACTCTTGGGTTTTCTCCTCAGAGGCCGCAGCCAGGCCGCCGCGCCCAGCATGGCAGGCGGCATGGAACCACACCGCCCTCCATAACGCCCTCACGTCATGACGAGGCTGCTCTCCTCAGGGGCTTCGGTCACCTGACCCCACTCCTCAGCCATCAGCCACATTGCTGTCGAGCCCGGCCGCTCTAGTCACAAGAAAGTCAGGGCAAGGCCGAGCACGTGGCTCCGCTGCGCAGAGGACGACGAAGACCCGTGAGGAGACTCCCAACATGCCTTGCGGCTCCGGAAGCCCAACTTCGGGCATGTGGGGCGGTTCCACCCAGCGCTGCCTTCCAGCCTTCTTCAGGACAGTGTGCTACTGTCTGACCTGACTGGCCGAACCACAGCCAAACAAAACCAGCTCACCAGCAAAGGGCTGGTTTATGCTTGTGGTTCAAGATGTGAGCCTTAGCTTCCTGGCCCTGCTGCCATGCCATTACCTCATTCTCATGAACTCAAACCTTCTGGAACCATAAGCCCAAAATAAAGGTTTCTCTATAAGTTGCCTTGGTTGTGGTATTTAATCACAGCAATGAAATAGCAAGTAAGACATAGAGTGAGACAATGAATAGATTGGTTAAGCATTTGGCAGCTGAGGAGAGTCGAGATGAGGTGTGGGCGGTAGGAGAGGAAAGCACTGAACTGGCTCAGTGCTAATGAGATCTGGGATCTGAGAGTTTGAAGCTACTTAATCCTAATGTGGGATATTATAAAGTATTGCTGGTAGATTCCTTTTTCATATCAACCAAATTCTATTCTTGATGAGCTGGCTTCACCGTGCCAGCTTCCAGATGCAGACAGGAGGGATAGTGAAGAAGAAACTGTTCAGAGGGATACTTAAGATATACATAGATTACAAGGACGCTTGTGACATCGTTCATAGGGACTTAAGACTTAGTTCATCACCCACTTTCAGCCTTGTTTAAGATGTTGCTCAGAAAAGGAAGTTCAGCACTTTCGCAGATGGTCTGCCTAGTTATGTGCGTCTGCCAACAAAAAGAAAATCAGAACCTTTTTATGCCCCCTCTATTTCCTAGCTAGCTGTGCTGCCTCAATGCCACACATTGCTAGCCCATGAAAATAAAAATTAAAAGTGTCCTAGCCACGCGTAATGGCTGTACTTCTCTAATCCCAGCACTTGGCAACTTGAGGCAGGGGGGAAAACAAGTTCAAGACCAGCATGAGAAACAGAGCAAGTCCTTCTAAAACAAATCCGTCTAATGAGGGCGTGTATCCCTTTTCACTGCCACAAAGTCAAAACACCAGAAAGTGAACTGTCATAAGCTGGAAATATCTACATAATGAATGCTAGCTGCCAGGAGACGGGGAACTGTTGCAACATAAGGCACAGGGTTTCGATTCGATATGAGGAAAATCACTGGAAGACTCTTGAAGAAGGTTCCAAGATGAAATCTGAAGGATGATATGAAAGTGCCAGGTTTGGGGTGTTTTTTGTTTTTGTTTTTGTGGGTTTTTTTTTGAAAGATTGCTTTTTGTAACATGAGTTTCATGGATAAGGACAAGAAACAAATTGCCATGTTTAGAGAGAAATTAAATTTAGCTTGCCCATCACACCTTCAAAACAAATGGAATATTTTTTAAAGAACTATCAAGTAGAATAAAGTCCTAGAAAACTGCTTATTGTCAATAAGCAAGCTTAAGGGAGTGATTTTGAAGCAAGAGGGTAGTCCAAGCAGAGGCAGCAATGTGGCAGTGTTCCACAAAACTTGAAGACAAGAGAGCATGTAACCAACAGAAGAAACTGGAACGAATGTTCGAGATGGCTGAGTCCTGAGGCAACGGAGGCAAAGAAGGTAAGATAATTAATGTGTGCCTTTGATCCCAGCACTGGAGAGGCAGAGGCAGGTGGGTCTCCATGAATTGAAGGCTAGCCTGGTCTACAGAGCTAGTTCCAGGACAGCCAGGGCTACACAGAGAAATCCTGTCTCAGGGCAGGGGGAAACTATTGGCTCTGTGACTAGAGAGATGGCTTGGTGGATAAGAGAATTGACTGCTCTTTCAGAGGACTGAGGTTCAGTTCCCAAGCACTTACATAGTTGCTCTATAAAATTCCTGTTCCAGAGGATCTAAAGTACCCTTCTGACTTCCATGGGTACTGCACCTAGCTGGTACACATACATGCGTGCAAGCAAAACACTCACACACATTATATAATAATGTGTTTTTATAAATAATATTGGCTCTGGATGTAGCTTATTCACAGATCAAATCTCAGCTCTGCCACTTGCTAACAAATAGAAATGAAGCAGAAGGCTAGAGAAAGCAACCTGTGAAGGACTTTGGTTGGCCCTGATAAGCAGTTCACATTTCATTCTATGAGCAATAGAAAACCGTTGGAAGGTCCAAAACAGGACAATGAGTCTATGTTTTATAAATGTTACTCTGGAAATTGTCAAAAAAAATAATAATGGAGAACAGAAACAACAAAAAAGGACTGGAGACAGGAAAATTGAGTTTGAAGAAACCAAGGCCACCATAGTGAGCTAACAAAATTTCCTATAAATATGTTTTCATTCCTGCTAATCAAAAGGACAATGTTGTTGTTGATAATATTCACCTACCTGAATAATAGTGGTTTGTCCAAATAATTGCAATATATCACCATGTCTTTCTTGCTGAAATCCTTTCGGTTTTGACAGGGTATTTACATACTCGTTCTGCATGGCAGCAGATAGCATGCAAACTAAAGTGTTATGCTCCTTCATCAAAAGACCTTGTTGTTGTATAACATAGGGTTATCCTTGGCTCCCATACCCTTGCTTCCACATATAATAGACACAGAATCACTTGACTTTTCAACTTAAAAAGGCATTGGAAAGATCAAGGGTGTAGCTCAGAGGCACATGTGTAGCATGAACAAGATTTGGGTTCCATTCCCAGGAAAAAAATTTAAGGCTCAATTTTGGAAACACTGTAGCCTGGTTTTTCTGGTTAAGCAAGTATTTCTCAAGTCTCACTCCAAAGTAGTTATAAGATTATGTTTTGATCTCTGGTAAATAAGCCTATTCACGGTCCTGCTACCAACCCCTCTACTCCAGACCAATTCTCCACTTCCTAATAAACCAGGAAATACAACTCCTGTTTTACCTGCCTCTTCCAAGACTTTATCACACAAAGCACAACTCTTATTCCTTCATATGTTCTACAGCTATTTTGATCCCAATTGCTCTCTCCTCAACTATCCTCCCTAAATTTTCTATTTTACACAATAGGAGTGAGTGATGAATTTTTAAGTATAGAGAAGAATCCTTTGCCTGAATTCTTCTCTGGGGGAAAAGATAGCATACAGGTAATTGAACTTCAGACCCTGGGCAACTTATATTCTCAAGCCATAATCCTAGCTCTGCCTCCTATTTTCTGTATATCATAAGCTAGTTATGATGGAGCTAATGAAAAGCTACTGCATAGAATTTCTGTGAGTTAATAAATGAGCTGATTCTTGAGAAATAGTGAATAATGTCAGGAATATTGTAAGAATACAGTATTAACTAATTTCACATGCTAAGCCCTGGGAACAGGAAGGGATGAGATAAGAAAGGTCTTTTTTTCAGGCCATCCAGAGATCACCCGACTTAGGGATCCATCACATCTGCAGACCCCAAACCCAGACACTATTGCTGATCCCAATAAGTGCTTGCTGACAGGAGCCTGGTATGGCTGTAACCTGAGAGGTTCTTTCAGCACCTAACCAATACAGATGCAGATACTCACAGTCAACCATTGGACTATGCTGGGGGGGGGGGGGGCGCAGTGGAAGAGCTAGGGGAAGGACTGAAGATGCTGAAGGAGATTGCAACCACATATAAAGAACAATATCAATTAACTGACCACTCAAAGCTCCCAGGGACTAAACACCAACCAAAGAGTACACATGGAAAGACCCATGGCTCCAGCTGTATATGTAGCAGATAATGACCTTGTCAGACATCAATGGGAGGGGAGGCCCTTGGTCCTGTGGAGGCTTGATGCCCCAGTGTGGGGGGATGCTAGAGCGGTGAGATAGGAGTGGGAGAATAAGTGGAGGTGCACCGTCATAGACACAAAGGGGAGAGGGAGAGAGGAATTGGATGAGGGGGTTGTGGAAGGGCAACTGGGAAGGGGGATATCATTTGAAATGGAAATGAATAAAATGATTAATATAAAAGAAAAATTTTTTAAAAAGAAAGGTCTTTTTTCAAGGAATAAAGAAATAAAAACCAAAATTACACATTGTGATGATACAATAAACAGGGTGATGGACTAGGAATGGAGACAGAAAATAAGATGCTCACTGAAGGAAGAGAGATGGGAAAGAACCCACAACTTGAGAAGCTGGACTAGGAGTATGGGATGGGAGGAAAGCCGTTAAGAAGGCAGGTATGGTAAAAGATTGGTGACCCGAAGGGTAGAGTGGTAGTCGACGACGAGACTCAGGTGAAGACCATATTCAGCAGGACCTTCTGGGTCCCTGAAACACGGATGAATTTATTTACAATGCTATAGGAAGCTACTGAAGTCTTAAAACAGGTAAATAATGTTAAGATTATCAAGTCTATGCTTTGAGAAACCTTCTAGATGTCTGTTCAAAGCATAACATTTCCTGCTGACTGAATTTTAGCCTAAGAACTTTTAGGTCCCAAAAAAAGCCATTTCTGAAGACCCTCCCTGGCCCAACAGTCCATGGTTCTATGCTAAATTTAAAATGGTTTTTCAGCCACTCATGCTAACAGCAGAGCTACAGTCCTTTATCCCTCTGCACCATTGGATTCGAATGGGTGAGTCATGTCTAATAAATGCTTTTAATTGTTCTTGTTTCTTGCCTCCAAACTCCCAAATGCTAATCAACAAGTTTCTCCTAATGAAGTGTCCAAAACTAAAAACAGCATCCCAGGTGCTATCTGTCATTATGGCCAGATGGAAAAAGACATTATTTCCCTGCTTTAGGACAAGAGGCCAGTGTCATATTTTTCTCACAATATTACACAGCATTCATATATCTGATTCGCTGTTCAGCATCACCCTGGGGTCTCTACAACCATTACTGTTTTGCAGATGTTGCCCTCCCTGTAAAAACTTTTCCTTCCAACTACTTTTCCCCAAGTACCTGTACTTGACTTTTTTCCAAGTCGAGTGTCAGTCTCTTTACCATATTCCTAATGTTTTATATTTCTTTGGCTTGTCCTAGGTTCTGCAACGTGTCTTCTTTTAAAGTCATCTGAGAATTTCATTAGCATATTTGTGAACAGGATGTGGCTAGAAAAGAATTGTTGAGGGATCATTCCTCTGTTTATTTGCCAGCTAAGTACTGTTTCTAGAAATGTAGAATAAGAATAAAGAATGATAAAGGGAAGAAGGAAGGAGGGAGGGAAGGAGGAAGGGAGAAAGAAAAGGAGGGGACACTAAAATTATAAGGACATTGAAAGTACACCATGTAAAACTATATAGGTAAATAAACAAAAGCTCAGTAGATAGTACAGTTGGGACATAGTGTAAAATGTTGTGTGTAATGGATAAATCTTGATCAACTGAGTATTTAATCACTCTGTAGCTAAACTTGCCTCTGCTACAAATGGAAATGGTAATGGTACCTACGCTAAAGGTTTTTCTGAAAAAAAAAATTAACTGAGCTACTTTATACCTAGTGCCCAGTAAGCCTTATGTCAACGTTGTCTGATATTTCTATGCCATATTCGTAACTATGGTGATTTATATATGCTTAGCCCATGGGACGTGGCACTATTAGGAGGCATGGCCTTGTTGGAATACATACATGTGGTCTTGTTGGAAAAAGTGTGTCCTGTGGGGGTAGGCTTTGAGAGCCTCCTCCTGGCTACCTGTGGAAGACAGAAACTCCTCCAGGCTGCCTTCAGATTGAGATTAGAACTCTTGGCTCCTCCAGCTCCAAGTCTGGCTGCATGCTGCCATGCTTCCCGCCATGATGATCATGGTCTGAACCTCTGAAACTGTAAGACAGGCCCAGTAGAATGTTTGCCTTTATAAGCGTTGTCTTGGTCATGGTGTCTCTTCGCAGCAATAAAACACAAACTAAGACACTAACTTTATTTTTTTTATTTGCATGTATTTATTATTTACTTGTTCCCTCCTGCTCATTTTGTGTGTGTGCCTCTTTGTGTGTGTGTGCGCACATGCGTGTGCATTCAAGTAACAGCTTGCATGTGAGGTGAGTCAGGTTCCATCTCTGTGCTTGTCAGAGGGGCTACCATCAAGAAAACAAACAACAAATGGTGTGGATGGTGCTTGTCAGGCAGTGTATGGGAGATGTATCTCTGGTGAAAATCTGGATGTTTAACCAAAGGAGTCTAAGTCAGCATATCACAGAAATGCTTGAAAATCCCCACTTGTGCGTCACTGCTCACAATAGCCAAGATATAGATCAGCCTAGATGACCACTAGTTGATGAATGGGTAAACAAAATGTGGTATAAACACAATAGAGTATTAATTAGCTGCCCATAGAGGAAAAATAATAATTTTGCAATACAATGCACGTGACTGGAGATCCTCATGTGAAAGTAAAGTGGACACAGAAAAATAAATACCATGTGGAATCTAGATTTAAATATACATATTATATGCATATGTGACATGAAAGGAGGAAGGGAACTATTTGGGGTCAGGAAGACCCAGAGAGGAAAAGAAAAGGGGTGTTCAAAGACATTATTGGGAAGGTTAAATTTGAGGACTACACAATAATATACATGCTTGAGAATATAAACACAAAATCCATTAACTGTATGCTGATTTTTAAAGATAACAAAGAAGGGGGCCTGGAGAGATGGCTCAGTGGTTAAGAGCATGTACTTCTCTAGCCAAGGACTGGAGTTAGCTCCCAACACCTATCTCAGGTGGCTCATAACCACCTGGAAGTTCATTTCCAGGGTATCCAACATCTGTCTGTCTACACAACGCTGTCAGGCACTTGCACTGAAGTGCACAGTCTCCCCACCCAGAAACACACATTTATCCACACACTTAAAAATCAATTTAAATATAAAGATCAATAAACCATAGGCTTTGGAGGGCTAGCAAGATGGCTTAACAGGAATAGGTGGTTGCCACTGAGTCTGACAACCTGGGATTGATCTGAGGAACCCTCACACTGAAAGGGTTATCCTCCACATAAGCATCATGGCGAACACACCCACCCATATATGAACACACAAAAATAGACAGATGTGAAAATAAGTTTAATTGTAGGCTCAAGGCAGATTCATTAGCAGTGTATGTCACAGAATCACAAAACCAAATAGTTTTCTCGATTGTTATGAAGGTTATAAGGATAGTGGGCATGGTACAGAGAATGCAGGTTGACAGATTGTCATTAGGAATGTTACTAATATAATTTCACACTTGTAAGAGTACTATAAAAAGAAATAGAAGACAGAAGAAAATATTTTTTTCTTGTTCTCCAAATTTATAGACTTGTTTCCACTACATCTCATTTTGAGACTTCATTTTCTAGACTCTCCTCCACAGACGGGTTTGAAGATATATCACGCCATGGACTTTGAATAGCTCCCTAATTCCGTGAGTAAGCAGTCTCCATTCATGCCTGTCTTCCTAGCAGAATCCAAGCTCCAGGGTGGTGAGGAGAGTGTCAACATTGAGCCCAGGACCTGGCACTTCATGAATTAACACGTTTTCTGCAAAGATGAGCAAGTAACAGCGTAAGCCAAAGCATTCTAGTAGCTACGTTCTGAAACAGCACGCTTATGGCATTGGAGGTAAACATTACTTCCTCCCTTTCTCTAGGAAATGGGGGATTGTTGCCTTACAAACGAGGAAGATGGGGCATATTGGTTCCTGGGAGCTATTTTTGTAGGCTCCTCCTGAAGACAATCAGGATAGCTGGACCTGCCCCCAAGGATCCTTGCAGTTACAGCCGAGCTCAGGAAACCCAGTATTTTTCCAGGACCTAGTGCTCAGCTAAAGGAAAAATACTCAGTCTCTCTAGATTATCTTCACCTGGGGGTCATTAGCCCTTACATGCTGACTCATGAAGGGGTGGAGAGCTGAACTCATTTCACAGATGAGGAACTGGGCTCAGAAAGCTAATTGATTTTCTAAGTCTAACACTTGTTTATAGATCTGATGAGATAGAGAACATGCTCACTCTTAAGCTCCCTCTCCCTCTCCCCCCTCTCCCTCTCCTCCCTCCCCTCTCCCCCTCCCTCTCCCTCTCCCTCTCCCCCTCCCCCCTCCCCTTTCCCCCTCCCCCTCCCCCTCCCTATAAACTGACTTTGATGGGAGGCTGCAATGTAGCTTGGCAGAAAAACTCACACTTTGTGTGCCTGAGGCACTGATGGGGTACTTGAGAGCAGGGAAGGAGTGGATATGAGTGAATATTATTATTTTTGCAAGCACTTTCTGTTTCATCGAAGGGAAAGATCTTGATTTGGTAAGTGGCAGAAAACAGAGTAGAATTTTGTAAACTATAGAAAATGCAGGGAGCCCAAGTGTGTGTGATTTTCTTATCTGTGTAGAAATTTTTAAAAGACTGTGCCTGAAGATTACACATTTAGCTCTGGTTGTTCTACAACTTATTTTATTCATGCTCGTCTGTGTTAAAATTTTATTATTGTGAGCACATGATCCTTTTTTTTTTTTATCCAAAATCTAGGATTTAAATTCCTAGTCTAATATTTCTGGAAGAATTCTTTTTGTTTACAGTGCTCCATTCTTCATGGTGAAAGGAACATAAGCATAGAGTTCTAAAAATG
Source organism: Mus musculus (assembly GCF_000001635.26). Taxonomy (NCBI): domain Eukaryota; kingdom Metazoa; phylum Chordata; class Mammalia; order Rodentia; family Muridae; genus Mus; species Mus musculus. The sequence continues at coordinate 43,436,162 of NC_000085.6, forward strand.
TCTTTCTAACCATTTAGCCTACCCTGTTAGGTAGATGTAATTATTTCTACTTCACAGGGCAATCATGTGCACCTACAGCTTGATAAAAGTGTTAGGTGATACTTTTATGATGGTCAAATATTTGGCTTAATAAAGGTGCAAGAGCCCTTATGATAAACCAGTGTCTTTGTGTTAGAAGGTTCGGGGGTGGGGGGAGAGATTGCCAGGTGAGACATGAGAGATTTTAGTGAGGATGTAGCTTTGGATCCATGTAGAGAGAAAAGCTTTTGAACTTACACACACACACACACACACACACACACACACACACACGCAGGCACGTGTGGGCACACACACACAATGTAAACAGAAGAGTTTATACATTTGAAGAATTGGGAAAGTATTTTGTGTCTTCTGTTTCTTTTTAATTTATTTTTTTCTTGCTTTTAACTTTTTTAAACCTAATTTTTAAACTTCAACTATGTGGACTACACATATACTCCTCCTTCTCACACCAACCCCCTCCATGAAGATCCCTGCCCCCAGCCTGCTCCGCCTCAAATTATAGCCTCTTTTTCTTTAGTTATTATTGCTAATAACTATATTGTTATTGTATGGTTAATATAATAGTTATATTGTTCTTAACTGATAAATATATAAGTACACCTTGCTGAGTTTATTTAATATTGCTCATACGTATGTATGGGTAAAGATCGGATAGCCTATCAGGACGCTCATTCTCCTCTCAACAGCCATTGGTTGTCTGTTGCTCTTCATCTAAGGGCAGGGCCTTGTGAGACTTCCCCCATACACACTGTCATCTCTCAGGTTTCATTTAGGCAACCATGTGCCAAGATGTGATGGGTGGGGGTGCATCTTCCCTGTCATATATAGAAAACACTAACTGGCAGCTGGTATCCTGGCCCTTTGCTGCTTACAGTCTTTCCTTCCCTTCTTCAGTGATGTTCCCTGAGCCTTAGTCAGATGTAGGGGTTATATTGTAGATGGGCACCCCATGCATTTTGACCTTTTCTGTGAGGAGTGGGTGTGGCAGCAGTCCCAAGATGGCGCCCGGGACTGCAGTTAAGTCTTATGACTTGCACCTGACTTCCTCATACACCTGGAAATAAGCCATGACCATCGTGAGAGCTGCACAGGTGCACCATGATGCTGGCGGTTTAAACAAGTCCATATTTGGTGGAGACATGCCCCTGCCGCCCTGATTGGCTGAAGCTGCGTGCCTGGTGAGGTGGGGTGGCCTGCTGTGAGTGGATGGGGACTGAGAGTATATAAGAGTGAGAGGCCCAGGGTTCGAGGGAGAAAGATAGAAAAAAAGATGAAGCGAGAGAGATGAAGACTGAAACTTGCTGAATAAACTGCTGTTAGAAGGCCTGGTGGTCATGTCGTTCTTGCTGGTCGAGAGCAGACGCGACACTTTTCTATACTACTTTTATAAAACTAGAAAATGTATTAAAATTCCCAGTAATAAAATCTGTTATCATGTGTTGACCTCTTCCCTTAGACCAAGCACATTGTCCCTTGTAGTCTTCATGAGTAGAAATAAATGAGATTATATTTGGGTTACTTTATGACAGTTACATGATTAATGGGTAGTCACATGATTAACTAGAAGAGAGAAATGAGAGGCTGGAGAGGTGGCTCTGCCGTTAAGAACACTTGTTGTTCTTTCAGAGGAAAAGAGTTCCCAGCACCCACATGGAGCAGCCCACAACTGTCTATAGCTCCAGCTCCAGAAGGTCTGGCATTCTCTTCTGGCCTCCACCTACCCCATATATGTCAGACAAATACACAAATAAAGTCAAGCAAAGTCTAAAAATACACATGTGATCTAAGAGAAAAAGAAAGAACAGAAAAGGTTGGTCTGATGGAGGCTGAGTAGAATGGTGTTTATCAGCTGCTACTGAGGAGGTTGACCTAGAAAAGGAGATGCCGGCCATCCAATGGCTACAAAGTGACAGCTCCGAGGGAGGAACAGTCTGCCGTGGCACCACACAGCAGTGATTCCAGCTGATATCCAGAACAGCTCCAAAGCACTAAGAGAAGATTTTAAACCTTTTCATTTCTGCAAAGATATTTGAGATGTCAATGGCCTTAATGTGATCATTCCCTATCTATACCTACACCAACCACTCCCCATAAATAATTATGGTTTGTCAATTGAGAATAAAACCAGAGCTGTAGCAGACAGACTGCTTAGCACTCAGGAGGCTACGAGTTTAATCCGCAACATCAAAATAAATAAAATAAAAATGGCCTTGAAAAATGTAACTTCAGGAGGTGAGGATATAACTCAGTCAAGTGCTTGCCATGAAGCATGAGGCTAGAGTTAGATCCACAGAAATGCAAGGTGGGGCTGGGGCTGATGCATTTGCTTGGAAACCCAGTGCTAATGAAGTGGAGCCAGGAGGATTCTAGGGGCTTGCTGGGCAGCCAGCCTAGCAGAATTAGACAAGCCAATGAGAAAGTTCACCTTAAAAGCAAAACAAGATGAATGGTACAGGCACACACATACACATGTGCAACCACACAAAAATGCACACACACACACACACACACAAATGTGACCTCAAAATAAGCAATTATTTATTTAATTAAATATTGTACATATCTATGGTATAGTCACCTAAGGAATGAAAACTGCTGCCAAATGTTTAAAGCTCAATCATTCCTTAACTAGATGAACACACTGTGACTTATCCACATAATCAATTCGGCTCATCTACAAATGGATGGGTTATTGGCAAATGCAACTTGGATGAATGTTAAGTACACACAGTGAGCAATGGCAGCTTCCAAACGCTGCTTGCTTACTATTCATACGATTCTCTGGGAAAGGAAACTACAGAGGAAAAGGCCAAGGATGGAACCACCCACTCCAAGTGCAGGTGTGATGTGGGGGGCGGGGGTTGGGGTGGGAGGGGTGGGGGGGGTGGAATCCAGGGCCTACTGTGTGCTAGGCAAGCAAGCTACATCCCCAGGTCAGAATGGAACTACTTTTTACTAGGATGGGTACATGAACACGCATCCATCGACGTGTGTAATAGCATTGCAGAGGGTCGTGGTGCACATGCGTAATCCTGGAATCATTCTTGGCAATCGAGTGAGCTTGGCCTGTGTGACATGAGACCCAGTCTCAAAACGCAATGGAACATACATAGCAATATAACAAAAAAAAAGTGATTTTTGCTACATACACTTAAGAATCGAGTCATAAAAATAAAGCAACACTAGCAGATGGTGGATAGAAATAACGTGAGCAGTTCAGTGGGGGAAAGGCTCCCAGATCTTCCTGGGGAACAGTCGGGTGTGTATTTTTACTACAGTGATGGTGGTTACACAAATTTAGATATGACAAAATGATAGGAGTTTTACCCCAATGTCGGTTTCCTGCTTTTGATGTAAACCGTAGAAGGAACTGAGTGAAAAGCAGAGTTGTTTCTGTGTATTCTTTTAACAACTTCTTGTTAATCTGTGCATTGAGACTAATCCTGTTATTGTATTTATTGAGCATCCTCCCATTGGCATACACGAGCATGTGCATAAACTTTATCCGTGAATACTTTTAACAAAACGGCGGTATATTGCATCATGGTCCTGAACCTTACTATTTTTTTTCTTTGGTGACTTTTCCAAATTATATAGACATTGGGTATTGTACAGTCTTTTCCTGGATGCATAATACTCTGTTCCAAATTGGTCCCATAATGCATTTCAATTTATTGATTAACACTGGTATCTTAACAAGGAATTGCACTTAAATAATTTGGAAATTTTTACAATATGAAAGATTAGCTAGAATTTGATTGAGGCCAATTTTTTTCACGGATTTCATAGGACCAACCACCAGAATATCTTTTAATTAGAAGCAAGAACACGAAGGACAGAAGGAAAACGCTGGGAAATTTCCTGGGTCCAATGGGAAGCAGTGAGCCTGCAGTTTGGAATTACTGCCGGGAATTCGCCATAAGGGCAGGGAGTGGAATGGGGGAAGGTTGAAGAGGAGGAACTACAGATGTAGGAGGCCATGCTCCAAACCCAGCCTTCCCAGGGCTCAGATATACTTAAGTGTATCCAGGCTAGGCACTGTGACGGTGCGTGGCCACCAGGCGGGTTCCTACCACTCCCACCATCACCTCCCCCACCCCCGCCTCCAGCCCACGCGCGCAAGGGGAGCACACGTGGTGACCTGCCTGGGGCTGGATTCCGGGCTCCAGCTCCTCCTCCCTCCCTCCAGCTCGCGCTCGGCTTGCTGCAGTATCACGTGCAACCGCGCCGGGTGCAGGATGGCGGCGGCGGCCGCGGCGGCAGCAGCGCTGGGTGTCAGGCTCCGGGACTGCTGCAGCCGGGGCGCCGTACTCCTGCTCTTCTTCTCCCTGTCCCCTCGGCCCCCGGCCGCCGCTGCCTGGTTACTGGGTCTGCGACCCGAAGACACTGCCGGAGGCCGCGTGTCTCTGGAGGGGGGCACCCTGCGGGCGGCCGAAGGCACCAGCTTCCTCCTGCGGGTCTACTTCCAGCCTGGCCCGCCGGTCCCCGCCGCGCCCGTGCCCGCACCCTCCCTGGCCCCGGGGGAAAACGGCACGGGCGATTGGGCCCCGCGGCTCGTGTTCATCGAGGAGCCCCCGGGCGCGGGCGGCGCGGCGCCCAGCGCGGTCCCCACGCGTCCCCCGGGACCTCAGCGCTGCCGCGAGCAGAGCGACTGGGCGTCGGACGTGGAGGTCCTGGGGCCCCTGCGCCCCGGGGGCGTGGCGGGCTCGGCCCTGGTCCAGGTGCGGGTGCGGGAGCTGCGGAAGGGCGAGGCGGAGCGCGGCGGCGCGGGCGGCGGCGGGAAGCTCTTTTCGCTGTGCGCCTGGGACGGGCGCGCTTGGCACCACCACGGCGCCGCCGGCGGCTTCCTGCTGCGCGTCCGCCCGCGCCTCTACGGCCCGGGTGGGGACCTGCTGCCGCCCGCGTGGCTGCGAGCGCTCGGGGCGCTCCTGCTGCTGGCCCTGTCCGCCCTGTTCAGCGGCCTGCGCCTGAGCCTGCTCTCGCTGGACCCGGTGGAGTTACGGGTGCTGCGGAACAGTGGCTCGGCCGCCGAGCAGGAGCAGGCGCGCCGCGTGCAGGCCGTGCGCGGCAGGGGGACCCATCTGCTCTGCACCCTGCTCCTGGGCCAAGCCGGCGCCAATGCCGCGCTGGCCGGCTGGCTGTACGCCTCGCTGCCGCCGGGCGTCGGGGACCCCGGGGAGGACTCCGGCGAGGCGGGGGTTCACTTCCCGTGGCTGCCGGCGCTGGTGTGCACCGGCGCCGTGTTCCTGGGAGCCGAGATCTGTCCGTACTCGGTGTGCTCGCGCCACGGGTTGGCCATCGCCTCGCACAGTGTGTGCCTGACCCGGCTCCTCATGGCGGCTGCCTTCCCGGTGTGCTACCCTCTGGGCCGCCTCCTGGACTGGGCTCTGCGCCAGGAGATCAGCACCTTCTACACGAGGGAAAAGCTGCTGGAGACGCTGCGGGCCGCCGACCCTTACAGCGACCTGGTGAAGGAAGAGCTCAACATCATTCAGGGAGCCCTGGAGCTGCGCACCAAGGTGGTAGAGGAGGTGCTGACCCCTCTAGGGGACTGCTTCATGTTGCGCTCTGACGCCGTGCTTGACTTCGCCACTGTATCCGAGATCCTCCGTAGTGGCTACACTCGCATCCCGGTGTATGAGGGCGACCAGAGGCACAACATTGTGGACATTCTGTTCGTCAAAGACTTGGCCTTTGTGGACCCGGACGACTGTACCCCGCTGCTCACAGTCACCCGCTTCTACAACAGGCCCCTGCATTGTGTCTTCAATGATACCCGGCTGGACACTGTACTGGAGGAGTTTAAGAAGGGTGAGCAGTGGTCTTATTCTTCCCCAGCTCCTATCCCCCTTCAAAGATAAAACTGCCCTTCATAACCATGAGAGGCTTCAGGTACCCAAAGAATACCTCTGATCTATGTATGGCGCTAAAACTCCAGGAAGGTCTGCTATTGGCTCCCTGGATATCTCATGTTTTTCTACCTGGCTGGCAGCTAGCTGAGTCCCTGGCCTCTTCCATTTTTCTTGGCTCACCAGCTAACTCATATTTCTTCTGATCCATTTTTCTCCCACCTGTAGTTCTGGTGTCTACCAAGTGCCAGGTATTGTGAGACTGAGCCCAGAAGAGCCTTAAGAGTTTATTGCATACCTCATTACACACTACAGAGTTCCCACAGAGACCCGTACTTAGCCTTTGCCTCAAATTCCTAGAGCTGGAAGTTCACCATTTCCAAAGAGAAGGAACTCCATTGCTGGACAGCTCCAGTTGCTGACAGCGGCTTCCACACTATACGGAGCAGAAACAGAAGTCTCCAGGGTTTCTAGTTCTGCCCCTTCGAGTGAGGGAGAATAGGCACCAGGCTCCTTGCGCATTCTTCTCCATATTTAACTTACTAGCAGACGTTCATCTGACATACAAAATGGCCAGGTTAGAGATTCAAAGTTAGCTAAAGCAGTGGAGTGCTTGTACTACCAAGAGCGTTTGCTCATCACAGTAGGGGAGGTGGGGACTTAAAGAAATACTTCTCCAGAGTGAAGACACCAGAAAACTTGCATCCAAATGAGTGGGTTTCTTTCGACACCGACACCATCTCCCCATCCCTCCTAACCTCAAGCATGGTGCCACAGAAAGTTCTATGGCGCTTGATTTCGTGTTTGGGGTTTCTCTTTGGATACTACTTCTGAGTTCAAATTCACTCAAGAATAATCCACCTGCTTACTTTTGAGCTAGCCAGACCTCTTGGCCTTGTGTTTGCCCTGCCCCTTGTTCACCACATCTGTCCCAGGACTGCCACGTGGTTTTTGGTTTTAATCAGATCTACTTCCAGGGTGTCACCATTGAGAATATTCAGAACACAGTCCCATCTTCCAGGTCTCCCTGGCAGTTGGCTGAGCCCCAGGCCTCTTCCACTCTGCTTGGCGTATGGGTTGCCATATTCTATATTCATTCTCTCCCACTTGGCGTTCTCCCCTGAGACTTACCAAGGCTTAACGTTTCTGCAGAGAGCAACTCCAGCTAGTTTGAGAAAGTGTCTCATTGTCCCGTAGTGCCAGAGGACATTTTTTAAAAAAATAATTTTATGTATTCTTTGGTTATTTTATATAATGTATTGTGATCATATTCAGCCCTATTCTTCCTCTTAACTCCTCTTGCATCCACTCCACGTACCCCCCACGCACCAATTCTCACAACATCTTGTCCTCTTTTCCCGCATATCCACAAGAGTACAGTCAGCCTATCAGGGGTCACACCACGAAAGGTCACATCAATCCTTCCTACCCCAAAAGCCATCAACCATCTATAGCTTCTCAGGTAAAGGTAGGGACTCGGCTTTCTCTTCTTCTTCCCTAGGCTTAAGTGTTCACTGGCTTGCTCTTGTGCCTTCAGCACAGCAGCTGTGAGTTTATGAAAGCAGTGGTTTCCATGTGCAGGATACAATGTTTCCCTCTGGTCCTCCCTAAGCCTTGGCTTTTACAATGTATCTGCCCCCATCTTCTAGGATGCTACGTGAGCCTTGGGGCTGGTAAAGATACAAATATCCCACTGAGCACTAAGCTCTAACACTTCTCTGTGCTTTGACCAGTTGTAAGCTTCTGCATTAACCACTATCTACTGGACAAAGAATCTTCACCGATAAGGTCTGAGAGCTATGCTATGCTACCGGTAGAGACACAGATTTAGAGGACAGTCTGATACTAAAGCTGTTTAGCAGAAAAATTAGTGGTGGGTTTTCTCTCCCCTACCAGGGCCTGTGAGCTCCCCAACCATGGGTTCTTGACTGGATTTATAGGACCAGGCATGTTTCCCCCTGTAAACTCGGCCTTCAATTCAATCAGAAAGCAGTGTGTTACCCTATAACAGGCATGCCACTATTGCAGCCATGGTATCTTACCACCACAATAGGTCATTATTTCGATTCACAAGGGTCACAGCTGGGTAAGACTGTTGATGGCTCCTCCCCCTCCAGGAACCTACATAGTACCTTCCGGTACTCTGAAAGTAACTAAAAGGAAGCCTCCTAGTCAGTACCAACGTGATTCCCTCCATAACTTGTGAGCAGAGTGTGTGGTGTCTTCAGCAATAGGATCTTACCATAAAATGATAGTAAGCAGTCAGAGCAATAGCAATAGCCTATAGTGTTTGGGTGGAGTTCTCCAGGATACCTCTGAACAACCACTCAAGGGGTAGTATCCCTCTAGATGTACTGCCTTCAGGAAGTTAACAGTATATATATGAGGTTAATAAGAGCAGTCTTTAGAAGCAAACTTTGTGTTCCAGAAAATTGTTCAAAATAGTTGAGAAATGAGTCCATATGCAGAATTTCCAAATCTGGTCAAACAAGTTTTTTTTTTCATATTCTATTAATAGTCTGTTATTAGGTAGATCATTAAAGAGAAGTAGGTCATGATAACAAGCGTTGGGCCGACGATGATATTTCTATGTTTTCTCAGCTCCTAGCCACTTCCTCAGAACGCCATCCTGAGTCACAAGGGAGCTCATTGGCATGCAGAACTCCGTGCCCTACTCTAAATCTCCTAGATGAAAATCTGCATTTTTAACAAGCCCTCGGGTGACTTGAGTTTATATTGGAGTTGGAAAAGATTTAAACACCCTCAGAGAACACTTCTTAACACTTCTTGGAAGACCTACTTTGGGTGGGAGACAAAGAATCATTAACAAGAAGGTTATATCGGGCTCTAAGCCCTAGAACAGTGGCCAATTTCTATGACTTATGCATACACCACATGTTAGGAGAAGCAAGCCAAGTTAAACTGCTTTTCTTTATATTCGAAAATAACTTTTAAGCTAGTCTTTAATAGCTCCTCCATTTCCCTCACTTCCTCGAATCTCAAGTAACTTAACCATCTAGACAAATCCCTTAGGAGGCAAAAGAGGGGAGTGATTATATTAATAGGAGCAACTGTTGCCATTAATTGAGTGACAGTTCTGCCTGGCAGTATGCCAGGTTTTTTTTTAATATATACTCAAAACAGCCCTCCTGGGTAAGTATCATGAACTCCGTTTTGTAGATAAAACAATTAAAGCTTAGATCGATAGCATGACTTACTCAACTTTCCATAAATGAAAACTGACTGAACTGTGGTTGAACCAGGTAAGTCTGGAGATGCCCAGAGCCTGTTTGTCAGCTACTCTGACTCCTGCTACTCTAACCTTGTACCTCCAATGGAATGTCTGCTGCCTAGTATAGTGGCAAAAAAAACTGGCCTTTTTTCCTGACTTGCTACCCACAGCTTTCGCTCTTTGGATTATGAATATAGTTTAATAATTGTAATAACCACTAACATATATTCCACTGTAGGATTCTACCTGCCTTTCTTTATGTGATTCTACAGTTACAAGGGCTGATTCTAAGGGTCAGATGGTCATTCTTAGAATGCCATGGAGCCTGTATTACCCAGATTCAAATGCAGATCACATGACCCAGCTCTTGGCTTGTGTAGGATACTATCCTTGTACTTATGGGTTGCCAGTCTTCAGGGGTAGAAAAAAAGGAAAGCAGGCTTTCCAGTTGGCATGCCAGCTTCACAAAGGACTGGTATTCATTCCCACAGGACTGAGTGCCTTGATGGCAGGGAATGACTCGTCCTACTTTCCTCAGATCAAGCACAGGGACTACTGTGTAATTATAAGCAAGCACTGAGTGAGCGTCGTAAATAGGCAAGGTTCATATTTCTACATTTGACTGAAGGCGAACACAAAGTCATTGGGGTTGTTCACTGACCACGGCAAATGACTCTTCTTTTTCCTCCAGTAGAGACAGCGTAGTCCCTCCAGTGTGCCAAGACACAAACGTCTCCTTTCTTATCCATCCTTATTATATTAATCTTTTTGTTTGTTTGTTTTTATTTAATTTTATATTTTTACTTATTCACTTTACACCCTGCTCACTTGCCCCCCTCACCCACCCCTCCCACAATCCTTCCCCCATCCCCTGACCCCTTCTCCTCTGAGCGGGTGGTGCCCCTGGATATCCCCCCTCACACACCCTGGCACTTCAAGTCTCTGTGAGGCTGGGTAATTCCTCACCCACGGAGGCCAGACGAGGCGGCTCAGCTATAAGAACATTTCTCACATGTAGCCAACAGCTTTTGGGATAGCCTGCATTCCAGTTGTTCAGGACCCACACGAAGACCAAGCTGCACATCTATTACATGTGTTCAAGGAGGCCTAGGTCCAGCCCGTGTATGTTCTTTGATTGGTGGTTCAGACTCAGAGCCCCAAGGGTCCAGGTTAGTTGACTCCATTGGTCTTTCTGTGGAGTTCCTATCTCCTTTGGGGCCTGCAATCCTTTTTCCTATTCTTCCATAAGAATCTCCAAGCTCCATCCTCTGTTTGGCTATGGGTGTCTGTATCTGTCTGAGTCTGTAACTGCTGGGTGGAGCCTCTCAGAGGACAACATGCTTCTGTCTGCAGGCATGATAGAGTATCATTAATAGTGTCAGGGATTGGTGCTTGCCCATGGTATGGGTATCAAATTGGTCCCGTTATTAGTTGGTCATTCCCTCAGTCTCTTCTTCCTCCCACGTGCCTGAAGATAAATTTTGGGTTGAAAGTTTTGTGGGTAGGTTGGTGTCTCTACTGCTCCACTGGGGTTCCTGCTTAGCTACAGGAAGTAAACTCTTCAGGTTTCATATACTTGATGTAGTGAGTCACAGCTAAGGTCACCCCCCCACACATTGATTCTTGGGTGCCTCCCTTATCCCAGTTCTCTCTCTCATCCTGGAGATGCCCTCACCTCTTTACCCCCATCAGTTGCAGCTTTCCATTCATTTTCATCTGGTCATCTCTCCTGTCCTTCCCCACACCTGATCCTGAACCCCCAGTTCCCCTCTCCACCCTCTCCTTCTCCACTCCCTCCCTTCATCTGCCTCTTATGACTATTTTATTCCCCCTTCTAAGTGAGATTCAAGCTCCCTCTCTTGGGCTTTCCTCCATCTTTGTTTTGGTGTATTCCTTCAGAGCTTCCATACCCAGATACTATAGACTGGATGACCTAAACAACAGAGACTCCTCCTCCCACTATACTAGATGGTAGAAGTCCCAGCTCAAGGTTCTGGCTAGCACAGTTCCTGGTACAGACTCTCTTCCTAGCTTGCATCTGGCTGCCTCTTTCTTTCTATGTCTCCATGTGACATGTCCTTAGTGTGTATGAAGAGAGAGCAAGAGAACTCCGGTCTCTCCTTAGGAAAATACCAATTATCCTTTGTGAAAATGTCTCCTAAGAAGTTATGCTTCTCCAAACCATTGTTTCCCTACAGCCTGTCCTCTCTAGTGTCACTAAATTAATCTCCAGGTTTTAAATCCTCTGTGTAAAACTCTTTGGCAGCCTCCACCATCCAAAGAGTGGAATCTAAGCAGAGATGGGGCTGTCATTACCCTGGTGACCAATGTCTGACCACATTTACTCCCCACTCTCTGCCTGAGTTTTAGGTGCCCACAACAGCACAGGGCTGTGTCTTGTCTGTCCCCTTTCTCATACTGTATGAGACTATGATGGGCTGCAAATTCACATCCTGACTATCTAGTATCAACTCCCTCTGTAGTACTCAGGTAGGGGGCACCCTGTCTAGAATCCTCTCTTGTAAAGCTCTATTGTCATTCACCAAACTCATTAGGTGAATGTGCGTGTTTGTGTGCATGAGAGGACAAATTTGGGTGTCATTCCTCAAGAACACTGTCCACCTTATTTTGAGGAAAGTATCTCTCACTGGCCCAGAGTTTACCCACTAAGCTAGGCTAGCTGACTGGTGAGCCCTGAGGATGTCTCTGCCTCTGCCTCACCCTCACCCTCACCCTCACCCTCACCCTCACCCTCACCAGCACTGGACTTACACATACGGGCCACCATACTTAGCTTTTTATTTGGGCCTAGCTATTTAAGTCGATCCTTTGGGGTAGAATTGAGGTTATCCTGCTTATGAGGCAAGCATTTTACCAACTAAGCTACCTCCCCAGTTCATCATATGGATTATTAAATGCACAATATGAAGTCAGAATCTTCCTGTGTTGGCCTTCAGAGTTCTGGGATTATAGACATTCATCACTATGTCTTGCTTAGTACATCAAAATATTTTTTGAAAAGGTGAGTGGATTACGAAGGATCTAATATAATGTTAATGGGCAAGTTCTACAGAACTCTAGTAAATGAATCTTTAATTGTCTTTAACCTAATAGCTTTGGACTATAAAGCAGGACATATTAGAGTTTAAATAGTAGAGGAAAAATACTATCTACATTGTTTTTCTCTCTCTTTAGAAACAACTGTTACAATTATTTTTAATATCCAAAATGCTGTTCTAAGACGAGGTGACACAAGCCTGCAATCACTCGGAAGCAGAGGCAGAGGGACCTCAAGTTCTAGGCCAGTCTACACTACACAGAACAAGTATATGAAGTACAAAATCTACTCCCAGAAGCCAAGAACCTAAGGCCAAGAATAATATTCCTCTTTGCAAGCTAGAAAGCAAGCGAATTCATCCTTCCACATAACTTCCAATGACATTACAGTTCATGAGTCATAGCTCAATATATAAATATATGTGTAAGACAAAAACCTATACAAAAATCACTAAGATAAAATAAGATGCAATAGAAACACAGAGGTCAGGGCAACTGGTTAAATGACATATTTTGCTTTCATATGAATTGTACTGAAGCTTATAGATTTCTATACTTTATATAGAAAAAAATTAGAGATAAAACAACAGAAAAAAGTGTGAATAACATCTGAAAAGAATCCCATTATCATGAAATAGCCTTTTTAAAAAATTATTTTTATGTGTATGTGTGTCTGCCTGCTTGTCTGTATGTGCACAGTGTGTGTGTGTGTGTGTGTGTGTGTGTGTGTGTGTGTGTGCAGAAACCCACAGAGGTTAGAAGAGGGTGTGAGATAACCTAGAACAGGCAGATATGAGCAACCAATATGGATGCTAGGAATGGTACCCAGGTCTTCTGCAAAAGTACATACTCTTAAGTGCTGAGCCATCTCCCCTGCCTCTCATGAAAGAATTCTTACTAGTATTTTAAACACATAACTACACATAAGCATAGCCTTACATTTTTAAAAAGAAAATAAAGTGGGGGTTGTGTAAAAGGATCCTGCTATGATTTACAAATCTAATGGTCTAGTATAATCCCGAGAGTGATTGTCTCATATGTTATTTTTACTACAGTTTCCTCAGGATTGAACACTGTAATATAGGAGGTGTAGTTTATGATTCGGACACTTTGAGGTTTATTTTACTTAGCATACAGTTTACTCCCTAGGAGACTGTCTTAAGAGAACACTAACTCTGTGTAGACACACAAAAGGCATGAAACTGTTTTCTGATGTCAGAGCCCCATGGACTTTAGAATGCTGATGTTTAACTCTGTTAAACAATGCATTGCCGCCTGGCAGTGGTGGCGCACACCTTTAATCCCAGCCCTTGGGAGGCAGAGGCAGGTGGATTTCTGAGTTTGAGGGCATCCTGGTCTACAGAGGGAGTTCTAGGACAGCCAGGACTACACAGAGAAACCCTGTCTCGAAAAAACAAAAAACAAAACAAACAAAAACAAAAGAAAGGAAAAAACCAAAACAATGTATTGCCAAATAGTAGCACCATCTTTGCAACTCCACCCACTTATGCTTGTTACTCCACCTGCAGACTAGCATGGCTATAAAAATAGCCAATTGCTGTTTTATGCAGTCTTTGCTCATCCATTGATTCCTTTAAACATTTTAGTTGAACCTAAAGCCTGGGAATACAGTTGTGACAGAGTCCACTATGGGACTACAAGGTTTATCCTCTTCAATCCTGGGTCTTCTTGCAAGGGATCTTTACCTAAAGGATTTCCAATCATCAAGGAAATGCTCCTGCCTCACTTACAGATTGTAATCTTCTCCCTGTGAATAATCTAAAAGTCAGTGTTTTACTTCATACCCCAAATTCCGATGTGAGATTTTTTCAGGAGGAAAAATTATCATTTCGTTGGTTAATTCCAAGAGAGGCCTGTCAAAACATCAAGGCTTCAGTTGGTGACATTGAGATACAATATTGAAGGACACTGGTTAAAATTAAAGGCAAGATGTCATTAAATGTGTTAAGTATTGCTAGATAATTGGGTTTGGAACGGACTGTGAATCTTTGAATCACCAAAGCAAACAGTAGACAAAGCAAGGTCTGTCACGCCCAGGGAGAAGATAAAGGGAACAAGAAAAATGAAAATAACTATGTATGATGTCAAAAAATGTAGGTTTATTTTTCTTTTTTTAAGTATTTTTCAGTGTGGTCATTATAATGTTTTCTTGCAGTATTCTCTCTGCCCATCCCATCCCTCGGTCTTGTCTGGCAAAAGAAATAGATAACCATACAATCAGAGCCAAAAGGAGCATTAAGGAGCCTGAGATTCTAAGTCCTAGTGTTTTCTGTTTTTAGATTTAGCCTTCCTTTCTTGACTGTCCAGATCTCATGGTCAGGCTGCCTTTTTAGCTAATCTAAATCCCACAGGCTGGAGGGAAATTCCATTTCTTCTTTGTATCATCTCTCCGGAGATCTCTCTTACTCAAAAGATACTGCGTATCTTAGCTTACCCCAGTTCCACATTTTAACCTCCCCAGATGCATGTGGCCTGCTCCTAACTTCTTTCAAGCCTTTGAGTTTCTTGAAGGAGGTTCTGCATGCTCTCCTAGTGGTCTTCAAAGCTGGCTTGCCTGTAGGCACACTCTTAGGAACCTGGAGTCTTCAGCCCTCTTATTTCCTGGTCCATGTTCCTTATCAAACTGAGATTCTTTCCCCACCCCATTCTTTCCTGCCTGCTTTCCTTGTATTGATGGGGCCTCGTTCTGCATGGGGATATAGTGACAGATAAACATCACTGCAGGCTGTTGGGTCTGCGGTTAAGCAGAAAGAAGAGCACTAGCTGGCAATTTATTAAAAAAATGGGATTTTATTTGAACATGCCCAGCTGGTTTGTAGATGAGTGTAGACTCCTTAGTCATCAAATATTTGAGCTGAACCCTAAAGGACAGGAAAAATTTTCTTCAGGCAAAAGGTTCCCCCAAAAGATGGCAGTAAAATGTGTAAAGGCTCTGAGTGGAGGGAAGCAGGTAGCAACATCCAAGGTTCCCTCTGGGCTGTGTTCTGCTCATTAGGGAATCCAAGCAACTTTCTCCCTGCCACTCTGTGGCTGTCATCACTGGAGCTCAGTTCAGGACCATTCCCTACAGCACCAGAGCCAGGGCAGACAAATACAGACAGATACAGATGGAAGCACAAAGGGAGAAAGGGCTTTGGTTCAAAGGATAGTAAGAGACAGCCTGGGGTACAGGCAAGAGCATCTATGGGCGAAGAGAGGAAGGAGCAATAAGTCCTTGGTTGATCTGAGAACATTTCTCTGAGGAAATGCAATTTGTACTTGGCCTTGAAAGGACTGTGATCAGCGACTATGAAAGAAAAGGGCATTCCAGCTGAGGCAGGAGTTTGAGCTTAGAAAAAAGAAAAGCAGAACAGAGACAGCCATGAATTTTCATGTGCTAAAGCCATTCTCTTATGCCTGAGTCTCTTTTACCAAAATCGGAAACTCGAGGAAATGAAGTATCTGCCAGACACGATTTTTATTACCCATGCACGCCAAAACACGCCAAAAAGCATGTCTTATGATTTTGATGGTGATAGTTCTAAAATCACGTGTACTCACTCCTGCCTCTACTAATGATCCTAAATATAACTCCGTCTTTTTCTCGATGACGCAGGATCGCGGTCATGAGAATATAGTTATTTTATGCAGCATCATAGCCGGCTCTCTTTTACTCTTCACAGTTCTCTCTGTCCTCTGATGGTCAGCTGTCAGTTCTCTTTGAATCTGTCTCAGGCAAACCCTGCCCCGCCCCCCCCCCGCGCTGCCCCCCCCCCCCCCCCCCCGCTCTGGCAGAACGACTCTTGCTCTATCCTGCATTTCACAGCTTCCGCTCAGCTGAAAACCCAAGTAAACATGCGTGTTATGAAACCATCTGCCTCAGATGCAACAAGCTTGGATAAATGCTGGTTAAATGAGTGATGGATTAGGCTTGGGGTGGGAGCCTCAGGTTCAGGTTGATGGAGAGGGAGAGACCTGGGTAGTCCCTTCTGGAGCTGGATTCCAAGCTATGCAGAGTCAGACCCGCACGTAATGAAGCTCTGCTCTGCTATTTCTGTGGTGTTGCTTAGCAAGCCAAGTTGCCAACTGGCTTTGATTCTAGTGACTAACAACTTTTTTCGTGCCCTGGTGATGTTGGTTACCATGGTGCTCTGGATGACACAGTTGGCTTTTTTTATAATTGCCTTTTAGTGGCTCAACCGATTTTTGTTTTCTTATTTGGTGATAAAGATGTCGCTTATTATTTCTGTAATAAGATGGTGTGGTGGTTTGTATATTCTTGGACCAGGGAGTGGCACCATTTGGAGGTGTGGCCTTGTCGGAATAGGTGTGACCTGGTTGCAGTAGGTGTGTGACTGTGGGTGTGGGCTTAAGACTCTCACCCCAGTTGCCTGAAAGTCAGTCTTCCACTAGCAGCCTTTGGATGAAGACATGGAACTCTCAGCTCTGTCTGTATCATGCCTGCCTGGATACTGCCATGCTCCCACCTTGATGATAATGGACTGAACCTCTGAGCCTGTAAGCCAGCCCCATTTAAATGTTGTTTTTTATAAGACTTGCCTTGGTCATGGTGTCCGTTCACAGCAGTAGAACCCTAACTGAGACAGATGGTGACTTCAAAAGGTGGCTGCAATTCCTTGTTTTTTAATCAGGAAAAAAAAAGAGAGAGTTTTGTTTCTTCAGTTCAATGTGGTTGGTGTAGGATTAATGGGGGAATAGCTTTGTGTTTTCTTCTGACTTTTGTTAGAAGGTGAATGTATGGAAATGATAAGAACCCCGTAGCCTGTTATACAGTAGTTCCTCCTTATCTCATTCCAGTGGGGTGCTAAAAGTATTAAGATAAAAACAGTAGAAGCTCAGAGCTTTCTGTTAACATAGAGGCTGCAATCATTGGTATAATTAAACGTCTAGGGGCGATAAGATGGCTCAGCATGTAAAGGGACTTTCCAGCAAACCTGATGACCTGGGCTCCTCCCCCTGAGTAGATCCCTAGGGGCCACATGGTGGAAGATAAGAGCCAACTACTACAAGTTGTCCTCTGACTTCTGTACCAGTATGTGCACCATGGTGCGTGCACACACATGTGCCTCCCTCCCCCCAATTGACCAATCATCAATAAAATACATTCTTAAATACATATAATCAAAAAGAGACACCCTGTAATACCAAACTGTTCTTGTAGCCTGAGATCATTTAGACTTATAACAGTATTTTAGAACAAAAGTTTAGAAAAAAAACTTTGATCCCAACTTTTAATTTATAAACTATTTTGTTTTTTATTTTTGTTTTTTTGAGATGGTGTTTCATGGTGCTGTCCAGTTGACCTTCAACTCCCAATCTCCCTGCCTCAGCCTTCTAAGTGCTGGAATTTGCAGGCATGCGACACCATACTCCCAGCTCCAACCTTTAATTTTAAGATAGCAAAAAAAAAAAAAAAGCCTTGAAAGAACAATAGCAATGATAATCCCTCTTAGTTGTAAAGCCTTTACATTTGTAAAAATCTTTTCAAAACAGAAACTTGGTTTGCTTACTATGACTAATGAGGCCAGCATTTTTTTTTAAATCTCTATTACATGTGTGAGGCATGTGGTACCTGTCAATCAAGTGTCAAGGATTAGGCTTAGGGTTAGTATGGGCCAGTTTTTCTCATACTCAAATTCGAGTAAGAACCACTTAGGGTCTTAGTGAAATGCAGACTCTAACTGGAGGACTATGGTGGGGTCTGAGCTTTGGAATCTCCAAGCAAGGTTCCAGGTGCTGCCTGTCTTCTGGGCAGGGACCACACATCATTAAGTAGCAAGTGTCAAGACCACTGGTCCCCAAACTTTAGTGTGTGTGAGAACCTTGTACAGAGTTCATCCTTTGAGATTGTCTGACTCACAGCTCACCCCCAAGATCCTGATGCTGTGCATTAGAAGTGGGGTCCCAGAACAAGTACCCAGCTAATGTTCTTGCTGTCACTCTAAGGAACTCTCACGTAGATAGCCAGTCACAGAGTGCTGTCCACCAAAAGAATGAAAGATGCTGTGGGGATGCCAGAAGTAGCATCATAGGAGCAGGTCATGGATGCAGGATTTCTGCATTCCTTTGTTCTCTGTTACCAAGCAATGGGCCCTCCTCCTAGCTTCTATTTTCAGTGCTGGAAACAATCACTTTACCCAAGTGCTCTGGCTATTTTTGAAACAACGAGGAACCAAGTCAATTATTGGCTGTTTTCTCACGGCAGAGGAACAACAAGATCCGTGAAAGCTTTCTGAGGGTCGTGCCTAAATCATATATAGCACAGTACCCCATATTGTTCAAGCCCTGAAGGACATCTCAACTTCTTCCAATACAAACACGTCATATGAAGTTTCTTTAATTACCTAACTTTCCATCTCCTTAAAGCAGGACTTCCAGCCTCAGCTATATTGAATTCTGGCAGCCATCTTGTACATCATAGGATACTTAACCTCAGCCTTGGTTTCTGCTCACTAAATGTGAATTCCCAGTTGTAACAGCCAATTCATCTCTAGGAATTGACAGATGTTATTCGGGGATAGGGAATAGGCAAAACCTTCCCCCATTGATAACCAGTCTTTTCATTGCTGTCTTAATATATAGTTATAATATATAACCATTGAAGTGATCTGCCTTGTACTTTGGATGGTGATGCCAAGTGATGATAGAAACTTATACAAAGAATCACCAATGTCCAGCATTAGGAGCACACCTTGAGTTCTGAGTAACAAGAAAAGACTACCTGACTTACAGTAGAGCGGAAGTTAATTGTCCTCAGACATGTCAAGAGCCTGATAGTGTAACCTGTCAAGCCTCTCTCATCGTGGCTGGCACAAGGGCCACAGAAGATGCCTTCCTACACCCAGTTTTAACATTCACCAACTAGTTTCTGACTTGCGTCAGCAGAAACATTGTAGCTATCCAATGTTGTGTGAGAGAACGCAGCACTTGGCTTATGACTACAGCCATTCTTTGTAAACTCAGAAAGCTCTTCTCCTTCCTGTGAAGACTTAGCATCTCGTAAACTAGGTGCACTGAAAGGGCCTAGGGCTTGATGGACATCTCAGTATCCGCCCCCTTCTTCATAGGTGTCAGACAACAACTATTGTGACACAAATCCTTCCTTTAAATTGGTGTGTTAGCCTGTGTGCTTATTGAACCACAGATCATTGCAATGAACCCCCAGGGATTCTGACTCAGAGAGTCTGGGATGGTACCTGATGGTAACTTGTCCCAACTAGTCCGGTGACAGTGACGCTGACACTTGGGTGATGCTGACACTTTGGTCCTAAAACCAAACTTTGAACATTGATGTCATGGCTCTACCCCAAACCAGTCTTAAATGTGAGCGGTGTTGGAGCTAGGATATCTGGGTGTGGGATTTCATGTGCAGAATGGGTCTAAGGCTTTCGGAGTAATTCTAACCCAGAGACAAAAGTGAAAGCCATTGAAGTAGGTGAAAGGGCTCGAAGCATTCAGAGCAAAGGGATCTCACCTGTAGTACTATTTAATAGAGGGAAGGTCGGCCACCATAAATCCCACTTAATTCTACAGAAGTGTAGTTTAAGTGCCTTCATGTTCATTAAGGTTTATGTCTCTGGTTTCAACAAAACCACCCTGGTGGTGTGCTCCAAGCAAGAGTCAAGCTGTAGGTACATAGTCTCTACTTTGTGTCTCATTAAGATGTGGGCAGCATTGGATCTAGAGATTGTAAGTGAGAGAGAGAGAGGGAGAGAGGGAGGGAGGGAGGGAGGGAGGGAGGGAGGGAGGGAGGGAGGGAGGGAGGGAGGGAGGGAGAGAGAGGACAGAGGCTTCAGGCAACCAAATCTCTGGATAAAGAAGCCCATAGCTTATAGAAATCAAGAAAAAACAAGGCCATCAGGGTAGGGGTAGACTTCTGTAGTGTTTGGATACAAGGTTCATACTAGACATCAGAGATTGTGTGATTAAGTTTAGACGTGGGATACAAGTAAACTCAGAGTAAAATATAGTTTTAACATTTCAGAGACAAATAGATACTTTGTTTCAAGAAAGTCCCCTGGAAAGGCAGCAGATCTCTGAGGGTTGGAGACCAGTCTGGTCTACAGAGTGAGTACCTGGCCAGCCAGGGCTACATAGTGAGATCCTGTCTCACAAAAGAAGAGGAGGAGAAGGGAAGAAATACTGGATTCGGAAACAGTAGAGTGGCGGAGCTGGGGTGATAGCTCAGTAAAGTTCCTGCTACTGGAAGATCTGAATTTGGATCTCCATCACTCAAAAGTGTGTAGCTGTGGCAGAGACAGGAGGATTCCTGAGGCTGGGTGGCCAGCTAGTCTTACTAAATTAGTGAGAGGTTTAGTGAGAGACCTTGTCTCAAAAGTATAAGGTGAACAAGAACAGAGGAGGACGCTCAGGGTTGATCACGGGCTTCCATGTCCACACGAGTACTCATGCACATGCCCAGCATCTGCAGATGGCAGGGGGAGAGCATGCATTAGCCTAGACCCCACTCCTTTTAACTCAGCCCAGAGGTTTTCCATCCAGGTCAAAATTGCATGCTCAAGGGACATGTAAAAATGCCTCAACTCTAGTAACTAGCATCGGAGAGCTTTCTTCTGAAGAATTACCTCTTGCCTCTGATGCATCGTAATGAGATACAGTAGACCCCTGACTTAGCTGACTTAAAGATTGTTACACTGGCTATTTTTAGAAACAGAGGGGGTAACTGTTTGCCAGGCCCCATGGCTCTGAGCACTGCCAAGGGTGTGCATAGCAGATCATTCGGCTTAGCCTGCTCCCCCGCAGCTGTAGCTGGGCATGGCTTTGCCCTGGTGCACATGTTCTCTTATTAGCAGTCATGATTCTAAGAGAACACTGCCTGCCCTAGGAATATGGCCACCACGTGAGAGGGGTCTATTTAATGGAAGTTGAAAGAGGGAGTTAACTTGTTAAAGAATATACATAGGACACATATGTCTCAGTGGGTTCAAAAGCAAGCTTGGGCCTATAAAACCACTCCTCGCTCATTCCTTAGGAAATTTATATCATTCTCAATAGCATCTCACCAACTCCACGGCTCTTCTGTACCATCTAGAGAGCATCTTGACAAACTGGAAAGTTCTATATAATTGTATTTTAACCTAAATTGTCTGACATATTGCCCACTTTTCTACAAAATTAGGGACAAACTGAAAGGAATGGGTTTGTCGTGATAGGAAGTCATTTGCTAGTTCCTAGTCAGTACAGGGGTGGCCCAGCAGAGGAGATCACAGTCCAAATTCATGGAATCTCATGAGGAAGCAGAAGAGGGGAGTAGGCAAATGTACACCACTCTTCCATGCACAGCATCGACCCACTGGAAGAGAAATACTACAGGTTGAAGGTCAACATTTGCGGAGAAAAATGAAAACAGATGCATCAGGCTGTGAGAGCCCTGTTACTCCAGGCTTGTGCCAGTCTGAGTGGTAAGCACTCTTCAGCCATCCCTGAGAGCCAATGAAACATCTGATAACAGAGGTGAACCTTGCAGGGCTCAGCTTGGCCTTTATTTGCTTTCAGATTCCCCTCCTGCCATCTGTGGCCAAAACCATGCCTCTGTTCATGATTTCCTTCACCACATAGGAGCACAAACGGTGTCCTCTCCTCTGCTTTCCATGGTCTTTCTTAGGTCCACTGCTGGTCATCACAAATCTAGAACACAAAGTGACAGAATGCTGTCAGCGACACCAGCACAATTCCTCAGCCCCAAACCACTATCACTCTTTCCTTCCAATGTGCTCCCCTTACGAACCTGCTTCTGCCTCACACCTTCCAGTGGTTTGTAGCTTTAAACTTTACCAATATACTGTACCTTCAGCCAGGAGCTATTAGCTTTTTGTTCAAAAGAAATTTTCATAGAGTTATAACTCACATGGCATAAAATTTACTCCTGTAAATGTTTAATTTACAACTTTAGTATACTAACAGAATTATGTGAACATCAAGGTCATCTAATCCCAGAATAGTTCCTCATCCCAAGAAGGAATTCTGAACCCAGTAGCTACCTATTTTCTTCTTTCTGCCATTTCTGACAGCCACCAATCTATTCTCTTCCTCTGTAGATTTGCCTGTTTTGGAAATTGCCCATGAATAGACTCATACAGCAGGCAGCCATATGTGCCTGGCTTCTTAGATTTGCTGTGTCTTCAAGGCATGTGTGTTGCATAGCATTACTTTATCCCCTTTGTGGCCAAACAGCATTTCATTGTAGACTTACCACGTCTTGTTTGTTTGGAAATGTGGGTTGTGGATACTTCTAGGCTATCATTAATGATGTTGGCCATACATCATCAGTGTAGGAGTGGAATTGCTGGACTGTGTAATAGTTTATGTTTAATAGTTTTAAGAACTTCCAGAGCACTACAGCAGTGATAGAGGATCTTTATTTCCTAAATCCTCTCCAACACTTGTCATTTTTATAGCCATTCTAGTAGATACGTAGTAATATTCCATTTCCACTTGATTTGAATTTCCCTAATGCTTATGATGCGTGTTCAGCATCCTTCACATGTTTATTGATCAATTATATAGTTCCCTTACAGAAGCACCTATTCAAACCATTTGTCATTTTTGTAACTGGGTTGTCTTTTCATGCGATGTAGTATTTAAATCTTCATGTATTCTAGAGACAGGTCATTGTACAATGATGTATGTCTGATGCCTAGCACTAGAGAATGTATATGGTAAATAGTGGCTTCTGTAAAAACAATAATAATAATAATAGCTATTGCCCTAACTGTAAATGAAAAATATTCACAGAGTGTCATGGCAGGAAAGAAGGGAGTGAAAGTCTTCCGTATCTCCAGATTGGCTTCACATAAGACCACCTACAACAGTCCCTCTTGAGCCTAAGGGAAAAAGGGATGCAGGGATGGGGCTCTGAAAGTGAAGGAAGGACCCGAGGTGTGTTTACCATGGAAACAGCTGGTTATCTCACTGTTGTATTAGCTCAAAATGAGCTTTATGATTGCCATCCCGTTTCCTATCCCAGTCTGCCCCTAAGAAGGGCAGCTTCCTTCATCTGTTTCAATGGATTTCTATGGCTGTGAAGGGGAATCCTTACCTTAAAAAAAAAAGATTTATTTATTTATTTATTTATTTATTTATTTATTTATTATATGTAAGTACACTGTAGCTGTCCTCAAATACTCCAGAAGAGGGCATCAGATTTCGTTACGGATGTTTGTGAGCCACCATGTGATTGCTGGGATTTGAACTCCGGACCTTCGGAAGAGCAGGCGGTGCTCTTAACCACTGAGCCATCTCGCCAGCCCCTGAATCCTTACCTTTTATTAGTGTATATTAAGTGCACAAAATGGTGAACTTTAGTGTAACTTTCATATATACACATCATCGTATCCAACAACCCTGAAGGGTGTGGTCTCAGAGGCTGGTTGTCAAATGTTTCTAAATGGATTACATAGATACTGTGTCTCAGTATCCTGATTAGCATATAAGTAAACCTTAAAATTCCTTTGTGACCCTACAATTGACCTTATAAGATATAGAACCTCTCTCTCTCTCTCTCTCTCTCTCTCTCTCTCTCACACACACACACACACACACACACACACACACATATATCTTTGCTGGGGTGGGTGTGCATATCTTCCTGGGTATGAGGACAACTTTGGATGTCCATAATGTAGAAGTTATTTATAAAACAGTCAACTGTTCGTGTGTTTGATTCTAGCATATAAACTAAGCACATGAACTGTGGAGCACGTGCTGTATGCAGCCTGAGCCCCACAGCACAAAAGGCATTCAGTTCAGCAAGCAGTTTTAAGAAATCAGTTTGCCTAGATTTTCCATGATGTTACTCATTTGTTTTGTCATCTGCTAGCACATGTTAGCAGAAAAGTGAGAACAGGTGCCATAAGCTTAAGAAAAACTGTGTTGGAAATTGTTTTAATCTTTAAGTGGCACACATTCGAACAATTAGCATAATCTAATTTAAGCTACAAAACACTTCAGTCCGGTTGGATAGGAAACAGTTGTTTCACAGGGCAACTTCCTAGAGCACTGAGGGAGGGTTGAAGTATCCATGTAAACCTATAATATGCTATCAGAAATGAAACATCCTTGGTAGCATCTGTCATACTAGCTTTGTATTTTTATTTGGTCACTAGCCTAGTTCAGTTTATCAAATGCCGGCCAGGTGTTGGAGAGGTGAAAGAACCTGTTTAAAGACGTGACCGTTTGTCCTGTGGGAGCCCACCCTCCAAGAAGTCACACATAATGTAGGACACATGAGTCATTAGTTCCAAGCAGAAAGCTGGAATAGTAATAGCAAAGGCTTCAGAGCCCAAGGCAGCGGGAGATCGGGGCTGATTCAGAATGCGGTCAGTTTGGGAGAGCTTCTCCTGAAGCTGCAACCTAAAAGGCCAGCAGAGACGGGGTATGGCAAAGCCGTGCTGTGAACTATTAGAAGGGGCGCCGAGACGAAACTCAGGAAGCGGAGTTTATCTGGAATACCCAGAGGATAGCCTGCTGATGGGATGTGGCAGAGTAAATGGGGATATTGGGAAGAGCCACAATGTGCAGTCTTGATTTTACTAAACAACTTAAGTTTAGACTTGATTCTGTAAGGACTGTTACTTACTGTATGCTATCTCAGTAGACACTTGCCCTGTTACTGTGACAGAAGAGCTGCAAGGGCCACTTAGAGCAAGGGTTTCTTTGGCTGGTAGTTCCAGGTTATGTATGTGTCCACTGTGGATAGAAGTCAGAGCTTCGTGTGCTTGGACACACTGAATCTTCAGTTGGCAAGCAGAACGTGCCAAACACTGCATCCAGCTCTCTTTGACTTTTAGAGAATAAGAATTTATCTAGATGGTTTCTCTCAGGCATACCCAGGGGCTTGTGGCTCAGGTGATTCTAGACCCTGTCAAGTTGGCAGTCAAAATTAACCATCGCATGGAAAGCTCTTGAACCTGACTGGCACAGCTAGAAGTGTAGAAGCAGGTTGAAGTGTAGGTAGAAGATGAGGACATTTTAGAGACCATTCATAAGTGGTAAAAATACCATCTTTCAAATATCATTTCCATTTCAAACCCCAAGGAGTATCTTTGCCTTTAAATTTTGATAGCTGTGATGGTTAATCCCAATTGCCAACTTGATAAAATCTGGAATTACCTGGGAGATGGTCCCCTAGGGTTGGCTACCTGTGAGGGTTTATCTTGATTGGGTTGATGGGAGTAGGAAGAGCCACCTTAGGGTGGCACAATTCCCTAGGCTGGGGTACTGAACTGTAGAGGGGAAAGTGAGCTGAACGCAGACATCCACCTTTCTCTGCTTCTTGGTAGAGGATACAGTGGTCCTCAAGGTTCCTCTGCTGTGGTCCTTACTGTGATGGACTGGAACCCCAAATTGTGAGCTGAAATAAACCCTTTCTCCCTTCAGTTGTTCTGGTCAGATGCTTTATCACAGCAACAGGAAAGTGAAATGATAGCTAACTATGCTTCTGGAAAGCCAACTGCCCTTCTTTATTCTTGAGTGATGCCTTTAATAATAAACAAACAAAAGCTGCTTTGGGGAGTTTTTCTTTTCAGGACTAACTCATCTGAGTCTGTACCTCAGATCTTTCTCCTTATAACGCCTTACATGTCTCACAGCCAAGAAAGAAGAACCACTCAGGTTTGCATTTTAGGAACAGGGCCAGGAAATGTGTCTATATTAGAAAAAGAAACAGATTGACCTGGAGGAGGGCAGCTAGAAAATACTTCAGCCAGGCCTAATGGCAAAGGCCCCATAATCCCAGCTTCTCAGAAGACAGGAACATCCAGGTCAGCCTGGGTAACTTTGTGAGACCTTGTCACAAAATAAAATGTGGAGGGGTAGTGTTTGGTTTTTCCTAGGTTTGATTCTATCAGGGGAAAAAAAAAAGAAGGGAAAAGAAAGGGTGAGCAGACCTCCTGTTAGGACTGGATACAGCTGTGATCCAGCTCCGCCCCCTTTGGGCTGTGCCACTTGAGGCTTAACACTAACCCAACTTGTGGCTCAATTCTTTCCTTTGTAAAATGAGTGTAATCGATTTCCGGCTCTTTTTGGTTTGTTTTGGTTTTTTGTTTGTTTTTTCCAAGACAGGGTTTCTCTGTGTAGCCCTGGCTGTCCTGGAACTCACTCTGTAGACCAGGCTGGCCTCAAACTGAGAGATCTGCCTGCCTCTGCCTCCCAAGTGCTGGGATTAAAGGCGTGCGCCACCACTGCCTGGCCCCAGCTCTTTTGAGGATTAAATCATTTGACATGTGTCAAGAGTTCCAAATAGTGTTTGGCATGAAGCAAGAGCTCAACAAATATTAGCGCTTGTTAAGTTGTTAGACAGTAAAAACAAAACATCTGCCACATTAGTCAGAATGTTCCCGCTATAAACACCTTTAACAAGGAAGGGTTTCTTTGGTTCCTGGTTTCATCCTGTCCCCATGGGGAGCCATGGTGGCCAAGAAAAAGCAGCTCATATCATGGCGGCCAGAAGCAGACGGAGAATGGTTGTGGAAACAAGCTTTCTCCTTTCCCCTTATCCCATCTGAGCTGAGGCACATTGATGGTGCCATAGGCACCCAGAGTGGGTCCTCCTCCTCCTTCTCCCTCCCTCCCTCCTCTTTCCCCTCCTCTCCTCCCCTCCTCCTCCTCCCCACCTCCTCCTAACCCTTCCTAAAATTGCCTTCATATAAACACCCAGAAGTATGCACTACTAACCTCCTAGATATCTCTCAATCCAACCAAATTGGTAATCAAGATGACGTCATATCTGCCTGTGATACATTATAGTTTACTAAACCTTTTTACAAATATACCAGCTATGTGGCCAGTTCTAGCTAGAGTATTGATAACAAGTCATCCCCAAAACAGAGATAGAAAACAATTCCCATCTTATTACACTAATGACTTCTAAGAAAGGCATGATAGGATAACTTTTCTCTGCTTTGCAGTACTTAAGCCATCACTAGGGAAGACAAGAAAGCCTGGGTCAGCTGAGACTGAAGCACCCACTTTCAGCTGAGAATGAAGCACCCACTTTCAAGGTGGCTTCTTGAACCATGGTGGCCTCAAGGTAGTCAACAACCAGCCGGGCGTGGTGGCACACGCCTTTAATCCCGGCACTTGGGAGGCAGGGGCAGGCGAATTTCTGAGTTCGAGGCCAGCCTGGTCTACAAAGTGAGTTCCAGGACAGCCAGGGCTACACAGAGAAACCGTGTCTCGAAAAACCAAAAAACAAAAACAAACAAACAAAAAAAGGTAGTCAACAACCGTCTTACAGGGTCTCTACAGCAGAAGTTGTTGTCTTTTACCACCCAACCTCGGGTACAGAACAAGCCCACCCAGATTCAGGGGCAGGACATATTAGCTACAGCCTTCCGTGGAGGCAGTTCCAAAAGTCCACAGCCTTGGTTCTGGTTCCTGATTCCACATGAGTGTTGGCAACTCAGTGGCAGTTAAATAATTTACCTGAAGGTAATAACCAGTCTGCCTAAACAGGGAGCCTGACTTTTAATCTAATTCTCCTTCGGTCTTACTTTTTCAATTAGGCTCTTGAGTCTCCTTCACCTAATATATTCTTATCAATGTGTCAAAGTTCAAAGAAAAAAAATGTAACTAGCTTACATTTTAGATACATGTTAGAAAGTTGCCCTTAAAAGAAACAAGAGGTTTTCAGAAGCAAGAGGCAGGTGGAAGGGAGGAAGGAGGGAGGGCTTGTGGCTAGCAGGTACAGCTGTGTGCTGGATAGGAGGAGTGGCTTCTAATGGCTCAGACCACAGTACAGTCCCCTACTTGACAATGATTAACCGCATATTTCAAAACAGCTAGTACACACAGACCTGATTCAAGGACACAATGAGGCTTGAGATGGTAGACATGCTAATGCCTTGATCTGACCATTACTTATTGTGTAAATGTGTTACATTGTATCCTATGTGTCCAACCTATATGCAAACTAACGTTATAAAATATAACTAAGTGCCACATGGCAATGTATGGCCAACAATAGATTATGTAGAATGGTCTTATAAAAATGTTATCTAGTGATGACATACCATTATGTCATTAGTTATGACATAACCATTAGTTTGCATAAGTGCTATCTTAATAAGGGTCTCTATTGCTGTGATGAAACACCATGACCAAAAGCAAGTTAGGTAGGAAAGGGTTTGTTTGGCTTACATAGCACATTCCACTGTGGGAAGCCGGGCAGGACTCAAACAGCAGGAACCTGGAGCTGATGCAGAGGCCATGGAGGAGTGCTGCTTTCGGGCTTGCTTCTCATGGCTTGCTAAGTCTGCTTTCTTATAGAAGTCAGGACCACCAGCCCAGGGACAGCACTGTCCACAATGGGCTGGGACCTCCCCCACCAATCATTAATTAAGAAAATGTCCTACAGGCTTACTTACAGCCTCTATTGAATACAGACATTTTTCTCAATTAAGGATCCCTCCTCTCTTATGACTGTAACTTGTGTCAAGTTGACGGAAAACTAGGCAGTGCACCTGTACTCTGTGATATTCCCACAATGAAACTGCCTAACAGTTCAGGTCTGAGAACCTGCCTCTATCACTGAGCAACACACATCTGTATTTCTTCTGAGTATCAGGCTCCCATTGGTAAGAACTTGCACACACCAATTTCCTATTTTCAGATGGTCCTGGGGTGAGTTCAGTCCTGAATTTAGTCAAACAGAAACTCTGTATTGTTTTCTCACAAACAGAAATCATCTCTGAAAATGATCCCATATGTTTGACTATGGTTTCATTTGTTCTCCAGGAAAATCTCACTTGGCCATTGTCCAGAGAGTGAACAACGAGGGTGAAGGAGACCCTTTCTATGAGGTGATGGGCATTGTGACTCTGGAGGACATCATAGAAGAGATCATCAAGTCGGAGATCCTCGACGAAACTGACCTCTACAGTAAGTGTGGGTCCTTCCTACTCCCGAGACCCCCAGGAACGCATCGGTTTGATGAACAATGGGAAAGGTTGTCAAGGCAAGTCTGTGCACCGGTGTGTCACCCACGGCCAGGCAGTGCTAGCATGGCAGGGCACCCTGGCCCACGTTATCCTGAATCATGCTGGTAAGGTATTATCAGAAGGGAACTTTCCAGAACACCGTTAAAACTGGGGAAAGATAGCTTCGCCTTCAAATGGAAAAAATGGCTAAGAGAAAGACAGTGTGCCCAAGAGGAGGCCCAGGGGGCTCTCTGCTCTTGTTTCTGCCCTCTGCATTGTTCCCATGGTGGCTCCTTGTCTACCTAGAGGCAGAGCCCAGCTCCCTTGGAGCTCCTCACACCGGACCACCAGTGACCAATGAACGAGCACCGTCATAGCATCACCCTTCGCTAAAGCCAAACGGTTAAATGCCCCTGTTGGATGCTGTTCTTGGCTCTCATGCCTCCTGCCCCCTGGATCAGGTCCCTGTGTGGCTCCTGTTGCTGCTTCTGCCTCTGGTCTCTTCCTCTCCCTGCACCGCTCAGGAACAATATGGCCTCCTCTTTGTAGTGAGTGACAGCTTCAGGCCTATGGGCCTTATCAACGCTTTGTCTGCCAGCAACACAAGGGCTTACTTTGTCTGTGAAATTGCAATGTTATCTAAGTCCATGGGAGTCTCTGGCCAGGAAATGTTTCCTCCCCAGAGTTTCATCTCCTAGGCTATCCACTCCATTCCCTGCCCAGGGATAACTCATTTATTTGAGATGAGCAGCCTCGGTTTGCCAGAGCAATCTTCCAGAAACTGTTTCCTCGCAGCAAAAGGCTGTGATACCATATGGCAGGGATACCCGTGGGCCAAGAAGAGATCAAATCTAAAACACGGGCCAAGCCCTTACCGAAAGCAAGCTGAGTGTCACCGCACCTTCCTTCGGGGACCTGGGAATGCAGTACTGAGCATTTTCAAACAAGGTTGGCGCTCAGAAAGGACCTCTCCCATTCCAGGCTCCCTTCTCTGCCCACCACCCTTGGTCTAGAACTTCCAGAATCCTTAAATACAATTGACGGAGACCATACTGAAATGTTAGTCGTTGGTAGAAGACTAAATTAGTAGTCTCTTCCTGGGGTAGTGTTTTTAAAAACCCGAATGCTTCAAGTACCCACTATTAAAATCAGAGTACTAAAGGGAGAGATTATAGGGATGTCTCTACGAGGAAAGGTTAATGGCATGCTGGTAGACACATAAGTGAATATGTCATATAACTCGGAGGCCACTCACTAGTGACAGCAGAGAAAATGGGTTCTAAGCCTCTTTGACGCTCACTTTCTGCATGAGCCTCTTCCTGGAGGAGAGGGCCAGCGCGCCCCACACAGATTCCCTAAGGGCCACACAAAGCTGGAAAAGGATGTGACTGTGACTCATTATATACACTCTGGACCCCTGGGGCGGAATCATCCCACCTTCTCAAACAGAGCAAAAGGAAGGTTGAAGTGCAAATAAGGGCCCAGAGGCAAAGGCAGGTCCACTAGAGCTGTGTAGATGGGAGCCAGTCCTAAGGCCTGAGAGAAGCAAGTTCCAAAAGAAGGGGGGTTGGGGGGGGCTGGAATCTGAGGTCCTGATTTCCTGCTGCGAGGACACATCCCTTTGGTCTCTAGTGTATCTGGTCCACTGTACCACAAGCCCTGGGGCCCTGCTGTTTTCCAGGCCAAGTTTGAAGAGAACAGAGACACATCTCTCTCCCCTTCCCCCAGCGCAGATGAGGTAGGTTAGCACTTCCATGTCTTTTTTTCTCTAAGCAACAGAGAAGTGTTCAAAATAATCGCTTCCTCCACTTAAAAAAATTGTATGTATATGTATACATATATAATATACATAAATGTGAATCTATACATGTGTATACACATGTAGACTTTTCCCTCTTTTTAAAGATTTATTTTATACATGTGAGTACACTGTCACCTGTCACTGTCTTTAGCCACACCAGAAGACAGCATCGGATGCTAATTATAGGGAGGTGGTTGTGAGCCTCCATGTGGCTGCTGAGGATTGAACTCAGGACCTCTGGAAGAACAGTCAGTGCTTTTAACTGCTGAGCCATCTCTCCAGGTCCCTAGACTTTTCCTTTTAAGAGAAACACTGTCTCGGAAAAAAAAAAAAAAAGACTTTTCCTTTTAAAAAAGCAAGTAAAAAAAAAACTAATTAGGAGAAAGTACGCCTCTCGGTGCGTAGACTCAGGCCCAGTGTACAGGCTCTGAAGTTCCAGACTCGGCTTAGTCCTCATCTGAAGAATCCGCTTTTGGAAAAATTCTATATGCACGTTGACTCCTTCTCCTTTTGTTTTCCTTGTATTTCCCATGATCCTCTCTCCAGAGGGTCCCGAGGGAAGCAGGAGAATTGTGAGCGGGAAGAGAGTGACATGGCTTAGCTACCACACCTAGTGTGGCTTAAACCCACAGGAAAGAGACTAGGTGAGCCCTGCTCTAGGGAATGGAAGAGGACAGAGGGAGAAACCCCAACCCCTTTCATGCCAAGAATACCAGCAGCTTATGTCTATATGACATTGTATAAACACTGTCAAGTACATTAGAGTCTTGCAATAACTGCACAGATAGAGAAGGTATTAAATGTCTTGTATGGATTAAAGCAATCAAAAACTCCAATGCATGGAGAGTTTGCACAGCTCTCGGGTAAGAGAACCAGCCTTAGAACTCTGGGCATGGGAACCTCCCTCCCTCTCCCACCCTCCCCCCCCCAACCCCCTGCCATCTTTCCCCACCCCTTCATCTACCACCTAAGCACAAACAACACTGAACCATCTGCTGCCTGCTGGCTCCTACTGGGAGGGAGTTGGCCTAGCCTCCTACAGTTGGCACCGCAGAAGTGTGTGGTCCCGAAGAATCTGTGTAAGCATCCAAAGACCAACAATGATTCTGACTGTCGTATTTCCCCTGTGTCCTATAGCTGACAATCGGAAAAAGCAGAGGGTCCCACACCGGGAGAGAAGGCGGCATGATTTCTCTCTGTTCAAGCTTTCAGACTCCGAGATCAGAGTCAAGATCTCGCCACAGCTGCTGCTTGCCACACACCGCTTCATGGCCACAGGTAGGACCTGCCCTGCCCACGCCCTACCTCAACACTTCTAGTAGAATCTAGCATGGCACCAGGCACCACATCTCTTACTATTCTCCATCCCCATCCAGTGTGCCACTGGCACTGAGAGCCAGGGTTTGAGGAAGAAGGCTGCCTCCTGTTGGGTTGAGGTAGCTTCAGGCTCCCTGCTGTGTTGATGGAGAGGAAGTGAGTACTCTTTTACCAGAAAATGCATAACTTCCATTTCCTCTGCTCACTTCCTAGCAGGAGCCTAAAGCCAACCTACTCCATCCTACTCGGATTGGGGTGCCCCAGACCTTTGTCCCAGAGGGAAAAGCATTATCCTACCAAGCAACAAGCCCATGTGTCCTGCTCCCCACTAGGAGTCTGGAGTGGGAATCCTGGTGCCCTTAGAAAGAAAAACAGGTACAGGAACTCCTTTGTATGAAGAGGCAAGGATTTGCCTTTGAACTCTCTGACATCACTCAGCCCTAATTAACATGTTCACCTAGAATGGTTAGTCCATGACTAAGTTCCATTTTTAGCTAATACAATACGTACTCTTTGAGGATATAGTAGAGTGCTAGCCAGAGCTGGCCAGGTACTAAAAGGTGGGTAACAATAAAGTGGAGCCTCCTTACAGTAAGAATTTTCAACATGTAATCTTGTCTGAATGTAATTTTTTTTTAATCATGGATCAATTGCCCAGGGCAAAGCAGCTTCATCTGCTTAGTATAATTCTGCAAGCATCACTATATAATGCCTATTAATAGTTGAGTATGATAAATGATATTTTACATTATTGGCAACTTATCACTTAAGTCATTACCTTTCTATTAACTTGGGATTTCATGTCAGCCAGCAGGTGAATGCTATCCAGATAAGCCAGACTCAATTCTTTGTGTCTAGAGTTGTCCAGGGTCCAACTCTAAATAAAATCAGGGACAAAAGTCATAACAAAACTGACCTTTCCCAAACGCTGACCTGTTTCTCCCGAGATATCATGAAGCAATAGTCAGCCCCAGAAGGCACAGAGAAGGCCCCTGGATGCACACTGGGGATTAACATTCTTCATCTGAGGGATTGATTTGCAGAACCCCCACCCCACCCCGGCCTACTTAAGGGTCTTGTTCTAGATGAAACCCCAGATGCTGCACTCGCCTCCTGCCAGCTTTTGCAGTTGGAATGGGGGAGGGGCAGCAGTGCAGCTGTCCACCCCCACCCCCTGTTGCCTTCCAGAAGTGGAGCCCTTTAAGTCCCTGTACCTTTCGGAGAAGATCCTGCTCCGGCTTCTGAAACATCCCAACGTGATCCAGGAGCTTAAGTTTGATGAGAGGAACAAGAAAGCCCCAGAACACTACCTCTACCAGCGCAACCGCCCGGTGGACTATTTTGTGCTGCTCTTACAGGTGGGTGTCAAGGTCAGGGGACTTCCGAGAGCAAGAGGAGGGCACCTGCAGGGCAAAGGGGAATTCCTCGGGCTTTGCTTCCCTCATTGCACGGTGCCTAGAGAACAAGGCCAATGGGTTGGGCGTCCTTGCATTACCCACAGGAAAGCCACAGGCATGTAAGAGTGGTATCCCGGGATCTGTAGCTTCTCCCATGGGCTTTCACCTTAGCACTCGAGCATGTTGGGGGGACAGTAAGAAGCCTGCATGTTCAGTAAAGGCATTCTCCTTCTGAACTGAAAGAGCCTGTGGAATCCTGGTATCTCGGGGTGTCTGCTTGAGTGTCCCCCACTGCCTCCTGATATGTACATGACTCTTCTTAAACCCTTTCTTCTGTTGATCTGACTCTCAGCATCTCTGATTTCCACACTGGCCCTGTCTCTGCCTCCTGGACCATGTGGGATACATTTATTCTCTGTGGTTCCCTGAAACATCTCTCTCTGTAAGGGCCAAGAAGGAAGGCAATGACTGAATGAAAAAGGCTATCAGTTGCCTACCCTGGGTACCTGGACAGGCCTGCCTTATGTATCTGTCACAGCTGGGTATGATGACACATGCCTGTTATCCCAGCACTCAAGAAGCAAAGGCAGGAGGATACCTGTGAGTTTTAGAATAGTCTGATCTACATACTGGGTTGCTGGCAAGCCGAGCTACGTGGCAAGACTCTGTCTAAAATAAAATTAATTACTTAATTAAAAGTGTCAGGCAGAGTTCCACTGGAGCACAGCTTATCCTGTCCTGGCCCCACCGTGAGCTCCGTCACTGGCTCCATGTCTCTTCCCAGCAGAGTTTTATAGGCCCTAGAAACAGTGATGGCTTAAGATCCGAGTCAAGATCACATTGAGTTAGAACTGGCCGCTGGCCATACAGTCCACCTCAGCCTATCCCGTTTATGCCTTGATTTGTCTCATATATATCACTCCAAGCAACCTCAGTAATGATGATTCTACCCCCATAAATGGGGTCCTTTTCTTCACCTTAGAAATGAATTGTGTTACACTGTGTATATAATGCAAGGACACATGCAGTCCTTCATAAGGAAAAGCTTTCAAATAAAAAGCTGAAGGGGATAAAATAGAAAAAAAGGTAGTAGTCTCAGGAATTGGAAAGATTTGCCTTCAAAATGTCATTGTTTCTATTTGCTAGCAAACCTTGGCTAATCCAGTGAACCTCTCTGAGCCTGAATCAATCCATCTGTCAACTGGACATAAAAATGTTACATATGCCAGGTGGCAATGTTCATTTTAAACATTTTATTATGGAAAACTAGCCAAAAAGTAGGAAGAAGGAAAAAACGTAACTATTACCTAGCTTCAACAACTGTTGATATTTTGTCAAGAATTCCTAATCCTCCCGTTTGCAAGTATTTATTTTGAAAAATGCCAAGGTGCCAGGCGTGGTGGTGCACACCTTTAATCCCAGCACTTGGAAGGCAAAGACAGGCAGATCTCTGAGTTCAAGGCCAGCCTGCTCTACACAGTGAGTTCCATGACAGTCAGGACTACACAGAGAAACCCTGCAGGGTTGACTGAGAATCCACAGGTGCACATAACAGTAACAGCTGCATAAATGCAGCTCTACACTCATGGTAGTTATTGCTATCATTGACAATGAATGCTAGTTATCACTGTCACCAGTGGTGAATTCAACAAGAGCAGGTTCTATCTCAGCCAGACCCAGAAATGGTCTCGTCTGGGACACTGAGTCAGTAAAGCTGTTTACTATGCTCTGGCTTACTGGTGCTTTAGGCCTGTGTCCTCGAAAGGCAGCTACAGTGTAGCAGGAGAGCTTCGTTATTCAGGACCACGTGCTGCTTTAGGGCTGATAAAGCTGTGAATTCACTGCAAGGGGCTTCTGAAGTCGGAGCTTGTGTTTCTGTAAAGGAAATCTAGGCAGAATTAACACTTCCCTGTGATCATGTGAGTCCATTTGTCCGTGCCCACAAAAGTCCTTGGGGTCTGAGGGAACCTGGAAGACCTGGAAGTGCCCATCCCAGCCTCAGTAAGTTCCTTACCCTCCTTCTCTCTCCAGGGGAAAGTGGAAGTGGAGGTTGGTAAGGAAGGCCTTCGCTTTGAGAACGGAGCCTTTACCTACTATGGTGTTCCAGCCATCATGACCAGCGCTTGCTCAGGTATTCTAGTTCTTAAGCCGGGAGTTTATCAGGGAAGCAGTGGGGCCCACCAAGAAAGATCTAGGCGGAAGTCACGACTCTTGTGTTGACTCCTGTTAAACACCTTCAAAATAAGCTGTTTCGCTTCCTTGGCTCGGGTTTCCTTCTGTGCAAAGACGGCATAAAAATAACTTCAGATTTTGTTTGGCTTTAAGAGGAAGAAAACTGAGGTGGGGGTGGAAAAGGTA
The DNA here is from genome assembly GCF_000001635.26 of Mus musculus. Classification (NCBI taxonomy): domain Eukaryota; kingdom Metazoa; phylum Chordata; class Mammalia; order Rodentia; family Muridae; genus Mus; species Mus musculus. The sequence continues at coordinate 43,472,176 of NC_000085.6, forward strand.
ATCTTGTAGCAAGTGCTGGGGTGGAGACCCGGCTTTTCCGAAAGAAAGGACACGTTGTTTCACGCTCTTCCCTACTACCCTCCTTCCTGCCTGATTCCTGCAGGGCTAATTGGTGCTGGGGTGGAGTAGAAGTGGAGATTTCCATGAGACATTCTGTTTTCTGAATTACTTCTGAAACCCACTGCACCCTTCTGTCCTTAGATAATGACGTGCGGAAGGTTGGAAGTCTGGCTGGATCCTCTGTCTTCCGTATGTATCTCTCAAACCCCTTCCTCATGTCTTCCCTGCCATGGTCCTGCCTCAGCCCACTCTGGGAACCTGAACCAGGCTATTTGAACATGGGCTGGGTTAACGAGAATGGCTGAATGCCGGCAGCTTCCTTGTAATGCTCTGCCGGGAACACTGCCTCCCACCAGGTACCCACAGAGCACGGAGGCTTAGCTTTTGTGTGCCTGGAATGTGTGCCTTGGCTTCTCTGTTACTGCACAAGGGATGAGCGGAAGTGTGGCTTGGGGGGGGGGGGGGGGCATCATGAGTTGCCACTTGTCAGGGAATGCAGGAAGTTGAGCTGTATGCTCTGATGGCCGTCCTTTTCCTTCTGTGCGATGGTAATTCACCCTTGGCCTTTATCTGAAGTGCTATAATATTTTGTTTGGTTTTGGTTTTGGTCTATGATGTTTGTCCTTAGGAAAAGGTAACTGTGGCGTTTGGTGTTGTGGCTCAAGGCTAGTGAAATCTGTTGCTTAGCCATTGCTCTTTCCTTGCCTACAGCTTTTCTGTCGGCGACAAGGTGGCTGCCAGCTGGCCATGCATGCAGCTTGGGGGTGCGTGCGGACTGGCACAGGGCTGGTGGCTGGCTTGAACTGCCCTTCTGTGTGCTACCTTCTTGCTAGTTTCTGTGCAGAATCAGTGTGTTTGTGTGTAGAAAGCATGGCTTCGATTGTGATCCGAATGTAATCTAGAAAGAATTTTCTCTAGAATTCCTTTAGATTCATTGGTTTAAATTTTGCAGTGGCCACTTTAATGTCAAGTGGGGTATTTCCTTTCATCATAAAAGAGATTTTTACATAGTGTTTTTATATTTGAATTTATCTGAAGGCTTTGAAGCATCATAGGCCAAGAACAGCAAGTTAAATGTCACTTCAGAATGAGAAAAAAGGGCAGGGTGTATAGAGCAGTGGCCAAGTAGTTGTCTAGTAAGGTCAAGGCCCTGAGTTCAAATCCCAGCCCCACAAAAAATAGATAATAAATAAATAAGTTTATTAATTAAAATTCTAATAAGGAAAGGTGAAGAAATGATTTGTCCCAAATCACCTAGCCAATTGATAACTTAGCCTGGATGGGACATCTCCTGTTTCATGACTATTTCACGCAGCACAATGGATACAGATTTTTAGATCATTGTGGTCCAGAATTCAGTCACTGTATGGACATGATAGGGCTGTTAAGATGCTACCAAGAGGCCGGGTATGGTGGTGCACGCCTTTAATCCCAGCACTTGGGAGGCAGAGGCAGGCGGATTTCTGAATTCGAGGCCAGCCTGGTCTACAAAGTGAGTTCCAGGACAGCCAGGGCTATACAGAGAAACCCTGTCTTGGAAAAAAAAAAAAAGATGCTACCTAGAAATTCTGGCTCTGCTCTGGCTCTTCAAAAAGAGCTGTGAATAAAGAAAAACAGAAAACAAAGAGTATCATAGATCTCGCCACCTCCTTCCCTCCCCAGTTCATATGACATTCTTTAAAAAGGCCCAACAAAAGAGGGTCCGTCAGGAACGGACCCTTGCTGCTGAGTCAGATGAGACTGAGTTTGTTACCCTGGAGCCCACGTTGGAAAAGAAGATAACTGACCTTCACCCACATGCTATGCCACACCTACCCGCAGACACACAAATAAATAAACTAAAAACAATGTCAAGTGGGAAGATATTACCTGACTTCCTCTGATCCTAGTTCTCTAAAAAAAATCCCTCAGTTTTATCAGTGAGAAGAGTAAACTTGCAACCATAGTCTCCCCCCCCCGCCCATTTTATTAAAGTTTTTAAGATAGCATCCAAAGCGATGGGTTTTACCACGGCATCTTCATATACATGAGTCATTATACTTTGTATTTAACTAACTAGAGGGAAGCATTACGTTCTCTTTTCTTTCCCATGCTTCTGAGCCTTTGCACACACATTCTCAGGAAAGACAAAGAACATTGCCCAGTAGGGGAAAAGAGGTTGTCTGTCCTCCATCAAATCCTCCCCCCCCCCCACCCCAAGTGAAGTGTGAGCTAAATGCAAAGTCCACCCCCACCCCAACGTTGTTCTCTGAGCTGGTGCTGATGTCAAGGTCCAAGAGCCCCCAGCTCCACATTTTTTTAATGTATTTATTATTATACATAAGTACACTGTAGCCGACTTCAGACGCACCAGAAGAGGGTGTCAGATCTCATTACTGGTGGTTGTGAGCCACCATGTGGTTGCTGGGATTTGAACCCAGGAACTTCTGAAGAGCAGTCAGTGCTCTTACCTGCTGAGCCATCTCGCCAGCCCCCCAGCTCCACATTTTACCAGCCAGGAACATCAGCATGTAGTTGGGAGGAGGAGCTTGAACCTAAGCCACACCACAGGGCAGTCAACTCTTGTAGGGTCTTGACCTAGTTCAACACCTGTGATTTGTGTCTCAGTGTTGAACCTGACGTTACAGAGATTCTCCCAGGTGTTCCTGAGTGTGCCTCAGGAAGCACAATCCATACTCTGTTCTCTGTCCCTCTTTGAGGCAGGGTCTCACTAGCCTAGAACTTGCTATGTAGACCAGAACTCACAAAGAGCTGCCTGCCTCCATCTGCGTGCCATGGTGCCCAGCTAGCACTCTATTCTTTATCTTGACTTCGATCGCCAAGAAATCCTCGAGCCCATGATGAGGGAGCCTGGCTTTCTAGAGAAGCCTCACACGAGCCCAGGTATCACAGAAGCACACAGACCTATGCAGGGGCCGAGGAGAAGGAGCCTTCCATTTGCTTAGCAGAGTAGAATTTAATTTAGGAAGAACCGATTCTCCCGGAGACTGGGGTTTATTGCTCCAGTGCGTCTCCAAACAGAGGCCAGTTCAGACACTCATTAACATCCTATGGCAGAATGGTCCCCAGGTAGGTATAAAACCTCCTCCTCTTCCCCCGCTTGGATAAATAATTTGAGATCAAATCTGTGCTGTAGGAGATAAGGACCCAGAAGCCTCCGATTTCATGTGCCTTCATCCTGTAGATCGGTTTCACTTGGGTCCTGGGAAGGGGTTGTGAAAATGACCAGATAAGACAGAGTCCTGTGTAAGTTCACATCAGGATTAACATGAGGAAAGGACCGAAGCTATGAGTGATGGCCAGGGCTGGGAACAGAGAAAGGGGGAGAAAAGAGAAGAAAAGAAAGAGGTGCTTTGGAACTTGTGCTCTCTAGAAACCACCTGACTTGATTCATAAAGTTGACTCACAGTTGTGCCACTAGAATCCTGCCCTGCCTTTGCCTAAGGTCTCTGAGCAAAGAGCAGCACCTGGGAGCCAGGGCAGGATCCAGCCTCCTAGCAGATGTCCTCATGGGAGCATCCTGGCCTCTGAATGTCTAACCGAGTGCTCTCCTGCAGTTGAACAGGCTACATGTGGCCACTGGGAGAGCAGAGGGCAGGGCACAGTGCTGGCCTCTAGCAGACTTGCCAGCTTGAGAGAAGGCTGCTCATGTGCTCTCCCCAAGGGCACTGGCTGTGTTAGTCCCTGGCATCTGTGAGTCTCGCTGAGGTGATTACATTTCCTCTCAGGAGACCTTCAGTGGAGTTCATTTTATTTTGTCTCTCTGGAGAGTGACTCCATAAACATAGAATCCCTGTGCTTTCCAAAGCAAGGTTTATTTTTGCCAAGAAATGTGCTATTGTGAAGAACTGGGAACAGACGGTCTCACCCTCTTTGCTTTGTCTCTCTTCTTTTGTGTTTATCTCCTTTTTGCCACTCACATGCCCTTGACCCCTACTCCTTAGTGCCCGTCTCTGTGTCTCGTACCTTCGCCTTCAGCAGAGGGGACTCTCTGGCAGGCTCCCCAGGTAAACATGCAGAGTATCTCTGGTCTCTGTAGATCCAGTCGGGTTAGCAGGAGGCATTTGGTCCCCTTTCACTGTCCTGCATGAGAACTGGCCCCTACCCGCAGGCTCCTGGATGACTAAGACATAAAGCATCGCACAAATAATAACTCATTTGCACAGTGTCAGGAATTTTCCTGCCAGGGTGTGTGTGTGTGTGTGTGTGTGTGTGTGTGTGTGTGTGTGTGTGTGTGTGTTTGAGGTGAGAAGTAATGTACATTCTCCCACATAATTTGACTCTTGCCGAGTGGGGGGATAAAAAGTGCAGAAGAGACAGAGGAAATGATGGAACACTGTCCTACCTGCCTAGCATCCCGTTTGCTTCAACCTTTGCTTCCCTGTAGTTAGCTGCTAACCCATCCCCCTCGTCTTAGTACTCCACTGTGTGATAGTACGCTCATTTCTGCACCTACGGAGGTTACTACTGTATGTAAAAGTGCCCACATACCTTTCCATTTGGTGTAGCACCTCATGTCAATGATATAAAACTTGACGGTTTTCTTGTTAAATCTAGTGAAACCTATGAGAGTACTCAGTAACCCAATGACTGCATTGGGTACAGCAAAGTTGAATAATTAAATGGCTGTTTCTGTTGTTTCTATCTTTAGAAGTTTATCTCTTAGTACCATGGAGTGCAGACCAAAGCAGGAATGTATTAGATAAAATTTTCCTGAAGTTAACAAGCCCATTCCCTTCCTCTCCCTCCCTCCCTCTCCCTCCCTCCCTGTCTCCATCCCTTTCTCCCTCTCTTTCCCTCCCTCTTTGTCTCTGTCTCTCTGTCTCTCTCTTCCCTCCCTCTCCACTCTCCTTCTTTCCCTCTCTCCCTCCCTCCACCTTCTTCCTCGCTCCCCAAGTGTTCCTTCTCTTCCCTTCTCTCTCCTCTCACATCCTGGCCTACTCTGCCCCCTTTCTCTCTCTGCCTCTACTCCCTTGCCCAGACCCCAGATTCCTTCTGTACTAGAAAGAATGAAGTCCATCGTTCCCTGTGGTTACCCCACCTATGTTTCCCTCACCAAACCCTTTGTATCCTCAGTGACCCAAAACCCTGCTACATCTGGTCAGCTGACCTTCTACATTGGAAAGGCCGTGTCCTGAGACCTCAAACCTCATATTCATAACCTCAAACACAGTTATTTTAACTTGTCTCCCAAATCACATTTTCCCATCAAAACCCATCTGGCTCCCATGTTTATCTGTTCAAGACAACTTAACCACCTTCTCAAATTTCACCAAAGTTTTCTGTCTCTGTGGATGGTAATTTTCCACTAAGGAATAAAGCTCTTCTTGCTTTGTGAGAATTCATGCCTTCCCAATGGCTACAGGCTAGAATAGTTGATGCGAGAGGCCAATCTGGTACCCACACCAGCTAAGCGGTCTCACCCCCGCATGCCAGCAGAATTAGAGGCAACCACATCATGGACCTTCAAGTCTTGGCGAATGCCAAGCTGTACTGCAAATGAGCTGCAGAAGGGGGGTGGGGGTGCGTATTTTTACAGGATTTTAAACCAGAAGAATCAAAGCAGGCATATATTTTTCTTTTTAATTAACCCTTAACTATCCAGACATCCCAGTTATAATTTCTCAGTGTAAAGGATAGTGGTGGTTCACAATATTTATTATGAAAAAACGTCTGTAACCCAATGCCAGAGAATAAACAGACTTGCTGTGTAGCCTTTCTCCCACCAGCGACAGAGACTTCCTCCTATTCTGGCTGACATGCACCCCAGGGAGTTCTTCTCCCCATTTTCCATGACTGTGGATGTTTAATCCAACATGAAAGTGCTAAAAAAAAAAAAAAAAAAACCAAGCTGAGAGCAAGCCCATCCTTTTCCCAGTCTTGATTCAGCTCTGCAGAGTGGACCAGTCATAGGTGAAGCAGGAGAAAGCTACCAGGAGCCAGTACCTTCTCTTTCTGCTCTTTCTACCATTCTTGCTGATGGGCTCTGTCTTTGGACAACCGCTAGCCTCCATGATAGCTGGCTGGCATTCTCAGGACCCTATGCTACAGCATTACCTCTTACGCTGACTCTTGTTTCTGTCCCATGTTAGCAAAGATGCCTGGGAAGTTTGTGGCAAGGAATCATGGGTTCCTTCTGGTCTCATTTTTATTCCTGTTCCAGAAATATAAGGTTATATACATATTAAACCTTAACTTGTCTTGCACCGGGGGGGGGGGGGAGGGAATAACCCCTAGAAATGAAAAAGTTTTAAAAACAAATCCGAATTCCAGAAAGAGAGGTCAAAACTTCAGAGCACTGGCTGCTCTTGCAGCAGACCCAGGTTGAGTTCCCAGTACCCACATGGCAGCTCAGAACCCTCTGTAACTCCAGATACTGGGGATCCAGTGCCCTCTTCTGGCCTCAGTGACCCAAAACCCTGTTACATCTGGTCAGTTGACCTTCTACATTGGAAAGGCCGTGTCCTGAGACCTCAAACCTCATATTCATAACCTCAAACACAGTTATTTTAACTTGTCTCCCAAATCATTCTAGGCATTCTACAGAATTCTAGGCATTCTACACGGTATACATATATACTTGCAGACAAAACACTTGTATAAATAAAATAAATTCTGAAAGTTAAGAAGAAGAAATTTTATAAAAGAAATCGTTTTATCCTAGTTTCTCAGCTGTTCTGGGAGAGGGGCGGGGACTATTACAGGGAGACAGACTCACAGACATAAGCTGTCTGGTCAGTCCTGTATTTATCGTAAGTAGGTAGAGAGATCCAGGTCCCTAGATGCTGCTTTCTCTTGCCTGGGAAAGTTACTGCATCTCTACACGTAGGCATTTTGCGCCCCCTAGAGGACAACGTCTGCATTAGCCATGCTAATGACTATGGCACTCACATTGGATGGAGTCCAAGAGTCCTTGTACCAAATATTTCAAAAATACTGAGCATGTGACTGCAAATCATTATCCATGAGGCATTTCTTTGAGTCTGAAGTAAGGAGAGCTTAGTGGTCTATGGATCACCTCCAGAGAACAGTGCAATTAGCTAACTGCAGGTGCTTTTGTTTAAAAATGAAACTTCTCCTTGGCCCCACTGCAGTTATCTCTCCCTCTCACCAAATTCATCCCCTTGTTCTTCTCCTGATGGAGACAATATCGACTTTCCCATGGCAATCCTCCTAAATCCACAAAAACTACAGAGAAAGAGACATCACAACCAAGGCTATTGTCTATCCGTAATGTGCTTTGAGATCAAAGATGATGTCGTCTTCTGCCTGAGTATACGAGGAGTCCCTAAAAATAATCTTCCAGCTTTGTACAATGTGGCAAGTGGAAATATTCCTTGGGGTTGGCTCTTGTGCAGTAAACATTTGGGAACCATTAACACACTCCTTGAAACGTGAGCAAGTTCATCTGGGAGTGTAACTGGGGCTGGCTTGCAGAGTTCACGTGGGGCTTGATGGAGGGCTGGCTCTTGGCATTTGGTTGTCTGATGTTAAAGAAAAAACAAACTACCAAGAATGATGAATTTTAATAATCTTAGTCTGTACTCTTATAAGCCTGTGTATTAAACCCCATCCCTATCTAATTTGGGGAACACAGATGGCCTGTGGTAGTAACCATGACCAAAGGAAAGCCGTTCCCCCCATCCCTCTGTCATGATCCAAAAGATGTAGACAGGCAGGCACAGAGCCCCCAAATCTTTATGCTCCAAAGGGGAAGTGAGCATTATGCCTGTGGATTTTGAGTTTTGTTCCCTTTGAGGGTACACTAGATAAAGGTAGGCACAAGAGAGACAAGAGTCCTGGAACTATGTGACAGTCTTCAAGGAGGCCTGTATATTAGTAGAGATTAAAGGAGATTCTATCCAGCATCACTTACTATATGAAATATTCCTCCATGTCTTCTTCTACCTCCCCAAATTTTACTGCAGTATGTTCTCCACCCAACCTCAGTCACTCTAAGCTGCCAACCAGAACAGACAACTCTTCAGCATGACCACACATGGCAGCAGTGGAGTGGATGGAGGTCTACCACAGTCCTCCAGAGAGTTAGTGATGCTAAGTAGGAAGCAGTGTTCCCTTCTACCCAGTCACCCTGGAGCCAGCTACATGCTCTAAGACCAAAAGCAGGCCAGAGGCATGTTAGCCACTTGGCCCAGCTCCTGTTGGTGTCCCTGTGGTCAGCAGCGATGTGTTCTGTTGTCCAATCTGATGCATTCAAGCCCTCCTCGAGTCACACTTAGGGTTTTCCACTTTGCTTCGTCCCCCAAGCCGTGCCTCTGTGCTCTTAGGAAATGTCAAGGGGAATTAAGACAACTTGAACGAGTTTGCCATGCTGCTGGGGCACTCGTCTGTTACTGATTTCTTCTCTTTTTTATTAAAAGCATTTCCCTTTCCATCTCCCTCGCTCCGAAGCCTCCCAGTATGCGCACAATTACCAAAGTGCCGAGTCATCAGTGTCCTACCTATTGAGGAATGTCAGGCCCTGGGACGCTGAAACAGTGTCTTGCACAACACTCAGATGAGCTGGGAGTTTCTTTGTCACGAATGAGGGTTCTTTCTTTTTTTCTCTCTCTCTCTTAATTTCTTTTACAAGACAGTTGTATCTTTTGGCGTTGAGAATCTTTGGGATTTTATAAATAAACATCCAGTGGTGTATTTACTTTTAAAAAATATTAAAACATGTTTCTCCTTACAACATAACAGTGACATACATACATACACACACACACACACACACACACACACACACACACACACATCCTATTTAAAGAGAGCTATTTTGAGCTCTCTTTCCTCTATGAACTATAGTCACCTGGGGAAACCCATTTCTCCAAGAAGCTAGGGCTGATAGCAGGATGCCAGAAGTATTGCTGTATAGAGTTAAATCCAAGATGCCTCAGACCTTGGTCTAGCAGCTCAGGGGACAGGCCAGGGAGCACCCAGGGAGCTCAAGACTCTGCCTTCTCTTTAACAACAGTGTGTGAGACAAAGTGGAAAACCCTAAGTGTGGTGCAAGGGGGGTTTGAATACATCAGATCAGACAACAGAACACATCAGTACTGACCACAGAGACACCAATAGGAGCTGGGCCAAGTGGCCAACATGCCTCTGGCCTGCTTTTGGTCTTATACCGTGTGTGTGTGTGTGTGTGTGTGTGTGTGTGTGTGTGTGTGTGTGTGTGTGTAATATATATTATATACACACACATATGTATATGTGTGTGTGTATATATATATATGATATATATACATATACACATACATGTGTATATATATCATATACACACACACAGTGTTTAACATGTGAGTCCCTGAATAAAAGCAGGGTGATCTCCTTGTCCTAGGTGCTCACAATGAGAGCTTAGCAGAGAACTAGAATGTACTTGCCTCTATTGTTACCTCCGTTCCCTGTTGTGAGGAATGGAAGTGATTCAGGCAGATGAGTCTGCAGATGGGGAAAGCTCAGTAGGTAAGAGAGGTTCCATTTCCCTGTCATCCTTCCCAAATAGTGTATGGAAATGTGACCCAAGATCAGCATGTGGAGCAGAGGCTGTGGGCTGCAAAGCCCCAGCTTGGTCAGGAAAAGTGGAAGATGCACCCATGAAGTTACAGGCAGAGCTCACGCCTTCTCCCTTGAGCTACGCCTGACTCAGTGGACGCTGAGTCAGTTTTGCAGACCCTGATCGCATGCCATACTACCTGCTACTAGCCCAGCTACCCCAGAGGACAGAGCTCTGGCTTTCTTAGCCAGTTGCTATCCCAAAGAGCTACAAGTAGATTTGGTCAAGCCAGAACCCATCAGTTTGTTTCCAAGGGACCAAGACCACAGTCTTAAGGCTCACAGCCACTGGTGCATGTGTCCCTTTGTTCTCGGTCACTGCTGTGTCAATCCTCAATCACTCTGGATGGTCTGGTCCTCCAACACCTGTGAATGAGGCACTTCCACAGGCCTGACTCCAGGACCTCTTGTCTCACACACTGTTGTTAAAGAGAAGGCAGAGTCTTGGTGCTCCCTGGCCTGTCCCCTAAGCTGCTAGGCCAAGGCCTGAGGCGTCTTGGATTTCACTCTATACAGCAATACTTCTAGCATCCTGCTATCAGCCCTAGCTTCTTGGAGAAATGGGTTTCCCCAGGTGACTATAGTTCGCAGAGGAAAGAGAGCCCTAAATACCTCCCTTTAAACAGGATTTAGATTCTAAATTAAAATCCCTTCGAGGGCTGATGATAGGTACAGATCTGTCCACTCTGCGTTTGTACTGAGTACCTGCCCCAGGTCAGACTCTGTGGGTGTATGCTGATGACGATTAGGAAAGACAGGAATCAGGAAAGGTGAGGGCTGTACCCTCGCTGGATTCAGGGTTAACAGAGCTGATGGATATGTAATCGATCTCTGTAAAAAGTGCTTTTGGAAGGACTGGAAAGAGGCAGTAACAGAGAGCTTCCAGGGGACCCAGATGAGGTCTTCAGAGAAGTGAGCATCCTCAGAGACAGCTAGGGATTAAGAAGGAAGCCACCTTGGCAGGCAGGCCTGGGAACCAAGAGACTGGCATCTTCTCAGAAAGAGGCACTTCCGTGACTGAGGGTGCCCAAGGAAGCCAGAGGCCAAGAGCAAAGAGGGAGGCCCAAGACTAAATCAGTCAGGAGAGTGGGGGTCAGCAAGGAGCCTGGGTTTTTACTCAGGTGGAATCAGAAATGAATTTGTGGGATCAGATCTCAGTGGTCTCTTTCTCCCCACACTTCCACGTTTTGTGATTTCTATTGCCCATGATAATCAAGATCCATAAATATTAAGATGAAAATTTAGAAAACAGGGAAGTCACAATGTATAAACAACTTTTATTGTAGTGTATATTATAATTCTACTTCATTAGTTAAAACTTAGTGGTAAATGGTCTCTTACTGTATCTATGTTGTCAATTTTATCATGTGTATGTGAGAAAGGGGAAACCCAGTGTATAAACTGGGTTTCTACTATTGGAGTGTATGGTGTTGACTTGGAGTCATGGGATCTCCCCCTGCGCGTGCGTGCACACACACACACACACACACGCACACGCACACACACACACACACACAGGGGGGGGGGGGGACTGCTGTTTGAGATTAGTAAGGAGAACAGATTGTGACCCAAACAAAATCAATGATCACTGACCTTGAGTAGGAAGAGGAGAAAACAGAGAGAGCCCATTGGGTTAGAAGCCAATGGCAGGTGTTGGTGTGGTCCTAAGAGAGTAGGGAAGTCAAGGCTGATCCCTGGTTACTGGAGGCAAATAGCTTCAAGCAAGTAAATGGCCTTTTGTAATGGCTTGGCAAATAGACACGTCATCAGACTCTGTGACTCACTCCAGCAGGTGCCGACCAGACGTCTTGATTGACATGAGCATCATCTCACGGGGCAGAATCAAACCCCTAAGTTTCTACCCTGAGTGAACTTTGAAGGCTTTGAGTCTTCACTAGAGCTGAGGTAGATCTGAGTTCTGAGAAGCCAGCAGCCTCCTTAGTGTCTTGGGAAGACATGCAGACGGCATCAGTTGGGAAACGGGATGAGAAGGGCCTTGCCTTCTCTGGTTGGACTGGTCCCAGTGTTGAGACAGTGCTTAAGATCACCTTCGGCTTCCCTCCCCACTATTGGTCCTAGGGAAGACAGATCACTGTCCATTTTAAAATCAAATGGCACAGTCTTTACTGAATTTAAAGAAACTATGGAGATGTTTAAGTCTTTGGCTGAAAGTCTGTGAATCATTCCAGGTTCTACTTATGCCAGAATGAGCCTTTCTGTGACCCACATTTCTAAGGACTACTGTCCTGGATAATGCAAGGCATTCATAATAGCCAAGGGGCTGTGCCCTCCCTGAGCCCATGTTCTTCCTGCTACATATCTCAGACATGCAGAATTCTATAGTTCCACAACCAAACATCCCTGAAAGATACAGAGTCCAGGAGCCCTAAGACCAGAGCCTGGCTCACCCCACGCAACCCTGTTGCTGCCATAAAACTCATGGAGTAGAGCCTTGCTTTACAGGTTGGTATGAATGGGTGTAAAAGGCAAGGCTAAAATATTTTTAAATGCATGTTAACATGCTATACAACTTGTAACTATTTACCCTTATGGCTCATGGACCCACCACCACCTGCCACTGCTCAGGCAGGCCAAGTTAGCCCCCATAAAATACGGCTATGGTGAAATGACAGGTGATCCTGAAGATAAGCCTAAGGCCTTGGTCTTTCTGTCATAACACTGTGTACAGCACCTTGTCCCAGCAGAGAAGTACCATAGACACAGCACTATCCTTGTGTAGTTGGGGGTTCTCCTACACCTAACTTAAAGACAAGAGCCAAGGCAGCCTCCTACTTCTGTCCCCACCCCCATCTAGGGAAACAGAGCACTCTGGCATCACAGGAGACAACACCGACAAGCCACCCCCTTCTTGGGCTCTAGTGGGGTGTGGGCCCCTGTCCTTACAGTGCCATAGCCTGGTAGTGCCATGGGACCTCGGTAAACAGCGCCTTTCTCTCTCTTCCTCCTTCCTCTCATCCTTCCTCTCTTTTTCCCACCCGCCATTCCTTGTCTCCTCTCTCGTTTCCCCTCCCTCTTCCTCACCATCTGCAGTAAACCGGTCCCCTTCTCGCTGCAGCGGGTTGAATCGCTCCGAGTCTCCAAACCGAGAGCGCAGTGACTTCGGCGGAAGCAACACGCAACTGTACAGCAGCAGCAACAACCTCTACACACCTGACTACTCGGTGCACATTCTCAGTGATGTGCAGTTCGTGAAGGTGACTCCTCCAGGAGGGCAGCAGGCTGGGGGCAGTGGGACAGACCTAAGCATAGTACACACACCATTTCCCTGCCCCACGGTGTGCTGGGTGACAGTTCTTCCCTGGCTGTGCAAAGCCCTGCTCTTAGTAAGCTTGATTGTTGCCGTGTATCATGGTTGTTAAGCATTTGTCCCGGTCGAGGTCCCTGGTTCCTCTGTTTCCTATGGAGACGCTAAGGCACACGTTAAAGGGAGAGGAGCTTGTCTGAGAAGTGTTTCTAACAGTCTCTTCTGAACCCCTGGCATTGCCCCCAGAGCGATGTTATTCATTTCTTCTAAGGTCAGTTGGCCAGGGATAAATAAACCAAACATATAGAAAGCCGTGATGATCTTCTACGACAGAGTATTGACTTATATGATGGAATTTCTAAACCATAATACTAAAGTCTGCTGGTTCGTAGTACTGGGCTCATAGATTCAGGTCACAGGTTGAGCTGTCTCACCGATGGCTGTGTTGTGCTTGGTATTGACAAGACACTGTGGCAGCTGCTTTTCTAGAGATGGCGTGGCAATAGCGGGGGGTGAGGGAGACGGGGAAGCGTACGGTAACTCAGGTAAGCTCAATTGTTCATACTGAGCCACGGCATAAATAGATCAGGTGGAGGAGACTTGGCTGCCTTTGAAGTGGCCATCAGAGCAGGCTGAAGAAAGAATACTTGAACTGACTAGGTAGAGAGCGGGGAGGGAGCCCTGGCCTGTGACCAGCACAGATGCTGGTGTGATGGGAATGGGGCATCAGAAACAGAGCCCTTGCACCCTTCAGGCAGCCTATGGAATTTAGATTCATTTTTAGTTCATTTCCCTAGCAATGGGGTGGGGTGGGGGGGAAGACCCGTTAAGTAGGACTAAAAGTTTTAAAGAGAGTTTGACTAATGCTTTAATTAGCCACCCACCTCAACTTTAAAAGGTTTAGATGGGGGAAAGGAGGGTTCCCTTTTTTTGTTTTTTTTTTCTTGAGTCTTCTTGTTCACCCAAGTCAATTCAGGCTATTGTCACAAATTATCATAGAATGTACAGTTTACACTGCTATAACCTAGGAAGGGTCACGGGGCCAGGAGATGCAGTGTGTGTTGAGGGCCCACTTCCTCACGGACCTTGGGGCCTCAGACCTTAGAGAGCAGAGAAAGAGAGCAAGCGCCCATAGAAGAGAAGTCATAGCATCCTGATCCCCTTCTGAAGCGTCAGCCTCCTGATGCCTTCCCCTCCAGGATAGGGTGGCACAACGTAGTGTGTAGATTTTGGGGCTCACATGGCACCATTTATGGCTGAAGTTCAACAACAACAACAAAAATCAGTATCCATTTGGCTTGGTACTGTGGGATGGAAAATAAACAAGACTCTTTAACCATTGGGCTTTAAACTTGAGCTGTGAGGCTGAGGGCTAAGAGGAGTGTCCCTTGTCTTGAATAGACTGGATAGGACTATCAGACCTGGATTTGGCAGCTCCTCAGGGGACTGAGATGAGAGCCTCTGAGAGAGGACATTTGTAACATTTCCCTAAGTCCCCGTACCCTGGAGCCCTGGAGGTGACTTTCCACAAATGACAAGGAAAACTCTTTCCCATCCTGAGACGGTGGTGGTTGGAACCCGAAACCAAAGACAAACCTCAGGGGTACTGAGAAGCACAAGTTCTGTTTGTCACACTGGAGGATCATGTTCTGGTCCAAGCTGCTGGGAAAACCAAACAGAGTCTTTTTTTTTTTTTTTAACCTAAACATTTTTAAATCGAGAAGGATGGCTAATTAAAGCATTAGTCAAACTCTCTTTAAACCCGTGGCTTCAGGAAACTATTAGTCCTACTGAGGGGCACTTTTCAAATTCAAGACAAATGTGTTAGGGTTTGGTTTCCTCCTTTGCCCTGTACTGTATGATTTTTCTTAAACCATAAGCTGAAAATCACCTCCTCCCAATTCAGGAGCTGCCTGGGGTCCTTGCTGAGGCAACTTCCTCCATTCCTCTCCCAGTGCATGTGCTTGCTCACTCGCTCTCTCTTCCTCTTCCTCATTGTCCTTCTCCTTCCCTCTCTCCTTCTCCTTCCCTCCTTCCCTCCTTTCCTCCCTCCCTCCCTCCTTTCCTCCCTCCCTCCTTTCCTCCCTCCCTCCCTCCCTCCCTCCCTCCCTCCCTCCCTCCCTGCTTCTCTGTAGGAATCAGGATTGAATCTGGGGCCTCAGACACCCCAGGCAAGTACTCCACCTTACAGCCCCTGAGGACATAAAGTGAAGACTCTGTGCAAAACTGCTTTCCCAGGCCCAAACCCCAGCTGCTGGCTGTAGAAAAGGTCCTGAGTGACCTTCCTTGTCCAAAAAACTAAAGTTCCCAAATTATTATGTTCGGAAGTAATATGATTTCAAGACAAGTTTACAGTAAAGCTAGAAAGGCGCATCTTATGGTTTTCTGGGTAAGGTTTTAAACAAAGCCATGATTCGTAGACGTTTATGAAGCCCCCAAAGAATGCTTGTGAATTTATTTATTTTTTTTTTTATTTAGTATCTGTAATGTAGGCATCATTGTTAAGAACATTTGGCAACTACCCTATGGTGTTTGTTATGTAACTTTGACCTGATTCCCGTCACCATCTAGTGGTGGAATTCCTAAATTGCAGGGTCCTGTTTTGAAGGCTAGTAAGTCCAAGTTCATAAAATGGCAAGAGACATCCACTAGCCTAAAGGTTAAGTTCTGGGTGCTAAGTCAAAATGCCTGAAATGGAAATATTATCTTTTGCTAGTCTCACAATAATAATTTAGGAAATGCTTAGATTATTAACTGGTCAAAGTGTGGAGGACAATCTAAACTCAAACTATTGCTAAGACATATTTCATAGCAACAGAAACGAACGAAAAGAAAAAAGAAAAAAATGTTGTCTTTTGAACATGCTTAGCTTCATCAGCCAATCTATGCATATTACCTGAGCATTGACAATGTTTGGACACCGTGTAGTACGTTAAATATATTTGGATATAAGATACAAATATGGGGCCTGGAGAGCTGGCTCAGTGGTTAAGAGCCCTGGCTGCTCTTCCAGATGACCTGGTTTGGATTCCCAGCACCCACATGAGAGCTCACAACCATCTGTGACTCCAGTTCAAGGGGATCTGACACCCTCTTCTGGCCTCCACAGGGACGTGGCATACATGTGCTGCACAAACACACATGCAGGCAAAACACTCAAGATATTATTAAATAAAAAATTTTAGACTAGAACAAAATTTCCAGATATAAATATATAAATGTTTTATACAAAAGTGCCTTGCAAGTTGTTAAGAGGAGAAAACAAGTTAAATGACAATGATACAATGATCAATGCAGGCCACTAAACTATGTGGCATTTTTTTTTCAAGCCACTAAATTATGTGGCATTTTTAAAACACTATATTATCTGGATAATATCTGGACCTTTAAAATTTGGGAAGGAACCAGAGGGTGATTAAGGCAGTGTCGTGTGGGGCCGCTCCCACAAGCAGGTATGGAAGGGACCTTGAAAAGAGTCTGGCTGCCCTAGTTCTGGGTTAGTGGCTGGGAGAACTGTTAACCATCAAAGCTATGCTGAGGACATTATTTCACCTGCTTCTCTTCTTTTGTGTGTTATTTTTAGACACAGGGTGTCATAATATAGCTCTGGTTGACCTGTTTTTATTTTCTTTAACTACTAGACAATATTTCTATGTATCAGTAACGTGCTAAGTTGACCCACTGTCAGGGCCGGGAGTGTAACTGAGCAGAATCCCATCTGTCTGGTGTGTGCCAGCCCTGGATTTATTCCCTAGCACCAACACCAAAACTTGGCCAGTGGGAGAGAAGAGACAAGAACGGACCTAGGCCTAAGACCGCTTTTCAGATCAGAGTTTCTGTCCACAGCTTATCTTTTTTAGCTTTTTGTAGGTTTACTCATTTTATTTCAAGTCTTTTGCTCACATACCTGTCTGTGTACTATGTGCATTCCTGGGAATTGGACCCAGGTCCTCGGCAAGAACAACAAAGGCTCCTCGCTACTAAGCCATCTCTCTAGCCCCATATGCCAACAGTTGTTTTCTTACAGCGATCCATTAGCACAACAGTACTTTAAAGTTTCAAAAATATCTGTTTCTGAAAGCAAGACCATGAGAACAGTGATAACGAATCCGTGGTGCCTTCCCTTCTCCACAGCTACCCATTGACAAGCAGACCCCACCCCAAACTCTACCCTGTACCAAGTGTCCAGGGCAACCATTCCCTCCAGTGCACACAAGCACAACACAACACACACACACACACACACACACACACACACACACACACACACACACACACACACACAGTGTTCCTCCTAATGCCCAGCCCTGGCTGTAGCTCTCTGAATCATCTCTTAGTTCCTGTTTCTATTGCTGTGATGAAGCACCTTGACCAAAGCAACATGGCGAGGAGAGGGTCTACTTGGTTTTCACTTCCACGGCACTATTCCTCATCAAAGTCAGGACATCATCCTTATCCAGCCACTGCCACTGCCTGGCATTGGCCCCTTCCTGCTGTCCTCTTGGGCTGTTGTCTTACTGAAGGCTTTAACTCTACCAAGCACCACCAATCTCGCTGACTGAGGGCCACTGTCCCTCCCCCATCCCTCTCCCATTCCTCCTCCCCCTCCTCCACCTCATGGCCTGCCATAGACCATTTAGAAGGAATAAGATGGTGAGTTTACACCTGCCTTTGAAATGTGCACCTGTTACAAAATCAAATTGAGGCATTGAGGGGGGCTGTAATAAGTTTCTGTAGGCATTTTTTACAAACTCAGAGTGGCTAGGGATCTGGCTAGCGTTCCCCACCTCAAAAGTGGCAAAACCAAGACTTGAGACTTGGGTGCTGAGCAGGCAGCAAGTTTCCTGCTGTACTCTCTGGGTCAAGGATCTTTTTATCTTAACTGATTAAAGTAGAAGACAAACATAAATTAATATTTTAAAGAACACAGCTGGGGTTATGGAGCAATGGCTCAGTAGTTGAGACTGCCTGCTGCTCTTCCAGAGGACCTGGTTCCCAGCACCCCTGGGGAGCAGCTCACAGCCACCTGTAACTGCAGCTCCAGGGGGTTCGGTACCTTCTTCTGACCTCTGCAGGTGCACACATGCTATACACAGACACACACAGACACCACATACACACATACTATACACAGACACACAGACACACATAGACACCACAAACACACATGGCATACACAGACACCACAAACACACCTGGCATACACAAACTTGCAGACACACACACAACAATTCTATAAAGAACACAGCTATGGTAGAACCAGCTGCTTTCTCAGGTTTATCAAGTCTCATGGAGGAAATTTTCCTGTCCTTTTGGAAACCTGACTTCAGACTTCTCAGTGAGAGAAGACGGGGGCTGGGGCATGAGGGTGTTCTTGACAAGAGCACTGACTCTGTTGAGGCTTTGGGCAGATGGTGAGTTGAGGCCCCTGTTTCCATGTTAGAAAGTATAACGCATCGTTTTCGTCTGAAACAAGCACAGTGCTGCTGTGCCCTTTGAAGTGTGTCACAGGGAGAGAACTGGCGCTGGGCAGGACTTGTGCCTCAGTTAAGCAGGTCTCAGCCAGTGAATCCCAGAGTGCTACTGTACCTGTAGCCTTACATGGAACTTGCTAGAAATACAAATTCTGTTTCAGACCCTGACCTAGTAAATTAGAAACTTTCAGAATCGGGCCCAGAAACCTGGATGTGACAAGGTGTGGGAGTCATAGTTCTGTATGGCCCACATCCTCTGGTTTGGATATGGCTTAACTGTGTCCCCCAAAGGTTAACAAGGTCCGCAATGTAACAGTTTTATGAGGTGGATCTTCCGGGGATGTCACCTAGTGGAAACTGGGTAGGTTTGGGGAGTAGCACCCTTGGAGGGGATTAATATATTTAATATATTTCTCCTAGGACTGGATTGGTTTTCATGAAACCAGGTTGTTGTCAAACCAGGCTGGCCTATGCGCTCGGCCCCTTGCTACAATCAGCTGGTTCCCTTTCTGCGTCTCTCACTATACTTTCCAGCCACCAGGACCTTGAGCAAAATAAACCTCTTTTCTATATAAAGTCCAAGGCTCAGATGTTTCGCTACAGCAACCCAGAACAGGTTCATTCAGGTTCTTCCAAGTACACTACAAAGTCTATAGCAAATCAAAGTGAATTGTGGGATTGTCCACCGCTGTGGTCAGCAAGTAAATGGTCTATTCATTGTCTTCCTGCTGCTGGGCTTGACACAGATTGGGTAGGACTCCCACTTCATGACCTCAGGCCTCAGGGTGGGCATCCCAGAGCATCCCTTAGAGCTTGTCTGCCTAGGAAAGCTGGCTGCATGGGTGGAGTGTCTGCAGCTCTCCTGAGTCTCTGTCCACTTCCTTCCAGATCACACGACAACAGTACCAGAACGCACTCACGGCCTGCCACATGGACAGCTCACCCCAGTCCCCGGATATGGAAGCCTTCACTGATGGGGACTCCACCAAGGCCCCCACCACCCGGGGCACACCCCAGACTCCAAAGGACGACCCGGTCCTCACCCTCCTGAGCAACAGGACCAGCTTGCCATGTGAGTCAGTCTGGTGGATGAGTTGGGCTGTTCTGTGATTTAAAAAACCAAACCAGCTCTACATTTCTCCTCCACTTCTGCCTAGCAGGCATTTTGTGCCTCACAGAGCCCAAGGTCTCCTCCCAGGCACAGAGGTAACCTACTCACTGTCCTCCATAGGCAGCCGCTCGGATGGTCTGAGAAGCCCAGGCGAGGTTGTGTACCTGAGGATGGAGGAGATGGCCTTCCCCCAAGAAGAGATGCCCAACTTTGAGGAGCACAGGTCACAGCAAGTCTCGCTGTCCCCTGTCGCAGTTCCTACAACAGCAGGTCAGGGCTGGGTCCAGAGCAGAAAGGGAGATCATCACTCTGGCAAACAGGGCTTGGGGAAGCCCTGGGTCTCCAGCTCCTGTCTGTCTATCTTTGTCTGTCTGTCTCTCTCTCTGTCTCTCTCTCTCTGTCTCTCTCATACACACACAAACACACACACACACACAAAAGAGGGCAGGGTCAGCATTTACCAAGCACCTATCATGTATTGGGCCCATCCAATTCATCTTTCCAGGAAAACTTGGGCAATGATAGGAGCATTTTCTGCCTGGATTCAGACCCTAACCCTCCAGTTCAGGATTTTTTTGTTTTGTTTTTGTTTTTTTAAGATAAGGTATCTTGTAATCTGGGCTGGCCACAAGCTTACTTTGTACAGAGAACCACCTTGAGCTTCCAAGCCTCCTGCGCCCGCCTTCCCTGGGCAGGTTACAGGCATGGACCACCACAGTGTACCACCACAGTACACCACAGTACCACAGCCTAAGGTTCAGTTTCCTTAGTAGGTAAGTTTCCTTGAGTAAGTGAATAAGTATAGATGATGTAGTTATCTCACAAGGCAGTTTCAAGTGGCATAGCGTCTATATCGGGCACATCAGTGTATAGTATCCCGCTCCATAAATATTAGAACTACCCCACAATAAGAAGACTGACATCAGCCCTTAACCCCACTGGTAGGGCCTTCCCCTTCCTCTGGGCCACAGTGCAGGCCACAGTCTCGGGGGGTGTCAGGGAGTACCCCTGCATTCTCAGGTCACTTCACATGAGACACAGTGCACTTCTGTCTTGACAGCAGAGTTGCTCAAAACTCCCTGTGTCCCAATAGCAGTGAGACTCCCAAGTGTTTGACACTCTATATACCTACCTACCAGGCCAGAAGTTCCTCAACCCGGTATTTCAGGTCTGGCCTCTTCCACACCAAGTATACAAAGCAAAGAAGTGGAAAGACTCCTAAGGTAGTAAGATCAGAGAGGAAACGTGTGGAACCCGGAAGACTGGGGCATAGAATTCCCAGGATTTGGGAAATGGCTCACCCGCACACCCAAAGACCATGGTAGATGCGGCCTCCACGTCAGGGCTGCTGGTGCAGGTCAGTTTCCAACACACACCCTGCCTCCCTGGGTCAGAGCTCAGTTGGTGGGAGGCTTGAATCCTTTCTGGGCTCTAAGATTCTAAGACGACACAGGTGTGCACCCTGTTATGACAGTGCTCAATGTCTGGCACAGACACTAAGTAGGGACACTTAGGATCTTCCTCCCTCTCCTGCCAGAGGGTATCTGCAGAGGTGTCATTATTCTGACTTTTGAGTAGACTGTTGGGTTACAGGTCCTGTTGTCTGTTCCCTTTGTGGCAGTAAAATGTCACTTGCCAACTAATAAACAACACCTTTCAGGAGTCTGTCTACCTGTCTCTGTCTCTGTCTCTGTCTGTCTGTCTCTCTCTCTCTCTCACACTGTCACTCACAGAGAGGTCCCACCCTTTTACCCTGTCACTCACAGAGAGGTCCCACCCTTTTACCCTGTCACTCACAGAGAGGCCCCACCCTTTCACCTTGTCACTCACAGAGAGGCCCCACCCTTTCACCTTGTCACTCACAGAGAGTCCCACCCTTTTACCCTGTCACTCACAGAGAGGTCCCACCCTTTTACCCTGTCACTCACAGAGAGGTCCCACCCTTTTACCCTGTCTCTCACAGAGAGGTCCCACCCCTGGACCCTGTCTGTCACTCTCAGAAAGGCATCCCTCAGAACCTCCCTGATGACATTTAGGTTGGAGACCTGAGTCTGCTCTCCCTTCAGCTTCGGATCCTGAATGCTGTAATATCCACCTGGATCCAGAGGCCAGCCCCTGCAGCAGCGACTCTGAGGAAAACATGGGCAAGAAGCTGCTGAGAACCTTGAGTGAGTATCCCTCTCCCAGACCAAAGCTCCTCACCAAGTAGTTGGGAAAGCAAGTGAGGCCTGTCCTCCCGGGGGGAGGGGGTGGGGTGAGGCTTGCATACTCTTACCACAGCTCTGGAAATCCACAGCAGGGCCTGAGCCAGCGCCACACCTGTGATACTGCTCAAATCTGTCCCATCGCACTGGTGATCTCCTAGGACAGGAGTCTTACAGACATGTCTTAAAGTCAAATTCTGACTAGTCATGTGATTTTTTTATAGTAGGGACCTTTGGACCATAGGTCCGTTTGTCATATGTAGTCACAGTGGTAAGACTGAACGATTGTGACAGAGACCTTAGAGCCTGTAAAACCTATAATATTTACTGTATAGTCCTTTGGGAAAAAAACTGTGTCCAGGAGACTCCAAGAAAGGAAAGCAAAGGGCTGGACCATGTCTCTGTGGGTGAGGGTGCTTGCTGCCGGGCCTGAGGGCCTGAGTTCGAGCCCAGGACCCACGTGGTGAGAGGAGAGAATGACACCGTGGCACCCACACGACAACACACATCCATACACACATGTGCAAATGCGCACACATGAAATAAATATTCTTTAAGGAGGGGAAGGAGAGCATCCTCCTCCTGAGACAGAGGTCAACAGCTGAGAAAGCAGGATGAAAATGCTCCTGAAAACCCCCAAAGTCCGCCTTCGAGGGCATTATCCAATCAGCATCACCTGGCCCAGGGTAGGCGGGAGATGCCCTGAACCAGGGCCCTGGGGAAGTCCTGAACCCAGCTGTGGCCCATGGGACACGAAAGACTGGGAGACTAGTACTGTGTGGTGTCTGGCAGTCAGTTGAGCTGGGGCCTTCCAGGGAAAAGAGAGATGGCTTTTGGGGGACTACCTCAATCCCTTCTGTGCACCCTCTACTATACGCTAGTGCCAGGGGGACTGAGCCTTTTCAGAAATGCTCCTCTTTTGGGAAAGTGCTTCAAGGTGTAAAGGTGCAGACATCCGCACCATGGTTCCATTGCATGAGTTCCAAGGCAGGGCTATGTCTCCCCTCCTGCGTCTGTGAGGACAGAAGAGTCCTCAGGCTGCTGACAGTGCGTGAACGTCCCCCGTCCCCCCCCCCCATCCCCCCATGGATGCTGACAACCTGTTTTTCAGGTGGCCGGAAAAGAAAGAAGTCCGCAGACGGGGAGCGAGCCTCCGAGGAAAACTCCAATTTAACGCCCCTGATCACATGACCAGGTCTTCCCTCATTGGCTGAGTGTGAGACTCTGAGGCTTTGGGGGAAGACCCACCCTCCCGTCACTCGCCACCCCCAAGGCCTCCCATCAGTGACAGAACATTCGGCCCTTCACCCTTCACCCCTCAGTCAGTCTGGCACGTTTTATCAGTTGCCTCCAGTCTGACACAGAAGGAGACGCCTGTAATGGAAGACGCTAGAAATGGTTTTGTCTGTAGCATAGTCTAAGAACTGGCCAGGGCCGACGCAAAGCTGAGAATGCCATTCTGAGGCTCCCAATAATAATCTTTGTTCTTTGGTGTCCCTGGGCCACAGGAGACCCATGTCCTGGAATTCACCATTCTTTCTTCCAGGACAAAATAATGCTTTCTACCATAGTTCATGCTTAGCATTCGCTCAGACAGTGATGCGGGCAGAGAGGTGTACTGGAGTCTAGAGGAGCCGGTGTGAAAATCAGCTCCAGGGATGGACAGATGGACAAGGATTGTTCCCTGTTAGTGTGTGGATTCTCCCCACAGCCTGGGGAAGGGCAGTTCGGCTGCAGTGAAGAAAGAGAGAGGAAGCCCTGAGTCCCTGTATCTCCCAGAGACGTCAGTTTGGGCTTCCCGAGTCTATAAGCTTGCTTCAGAAGAGGAGGTTCAGGGGACACAGAGACCAAGTTGTGAGCCAGATACAGAACTTCAGGTTTTAAGTGAAAATAAAAGCAGGAAAAAAAAAAAAAAACAACTTACATGAAAAATTGTAAGTTGTTAAAATTTGTGTAGCCATGATAAACCAAAGAGTGCCCAGGTCGGCCAGGACGGATGTGCCGTGCTGTCACGGGACTTCACTGTGCTTGACACAGGAATGTTGAACGCTCATTTTTCTTTTTCACATACCCCCTCCTCAGGCCTCTTTACTACATCCCTTGCTGGTCAGCTAAGTATTCCAAAAACCTACCAGATCCAGGGGTTTTAGCCCTGGATGTTGGGGCAGATGCAATTCTAATCATAACCACAAGATGGCAGAGTGACCATGCATATCTACTCCTACGAATCATGTAGGTGTTGGGAAACACAACCAGCCCAAGGGAAAATTTCAAAGTCAAGTTTGAGTTTCTGATTCGTTTCCCACCCCATCCTTGCACACCTCCAGTCAGTGCCCAGAGATCCAGTGCTGCCTGCTGAATCTCCAACTATTCCCTAGCTGCCTCCCCCAACCTCCACTCCCACCCCACCCCCATTCAGTCACGGGGAAATACTTGCCCACAGGAACTTTTAACTCAGGGGTTGTTGACCTGGGGCCATTACCCCATGGGGGTCCATAGTTTGACTCCAGTGGGCTAAAGAGCCCTTAAAATTGTCGGAAGTGTTTTTGTGTGTTTTTCAGAAGCTTGAAGCTTTCTTAATATTCTCAAAGTTCCCAGATCCAGGAAGGCTTTTTAACTGTTTTGAATAATGGAACTTTCAGCCCGATGTTTCTGCAATGCAGAGTGAATTCTGGGATGCTTGAGAAGAGTGTTTGATTATAAAGTGGTGAAGCATTCTTGTCAATGGGGGAAGGTTGGGACCCACCAAGACAGGGTCCTTAGAAATCCCTGGCACACCACGCAGTAGGGTCACAACCTACATCCCATATAACTTTTGCCCACTGTCTACCAAACCCACAGTAGGTATTGCCAAGAGGGCCGTAGCCCATGGGAGGGAAGTTTGGAGCCAGAGATGCCTCTTCTGTGTATGTCATGGACTTCACATGCCCCTTGTTTAGCCTGGCTGCCCTGAGGCTCAGCCATGCATGTGTTCTAGCTAAGTCCACAGCCACCTCTCCCAACCTGCTCCTGCCTGCTCAGAATACAGTGCCAGCCCTTAGTGCTGGTGTCGCAGACCTAGGCCAGTAAGTGATGATGAGTTTGGAACAAGATCTCACAAGGGAGCCCTGCTAGGTAAAGTTCCCTCTCATTAGTCCTTTGGCCACCAGGCTCAGGCCACTACTGTTGTATTAACTCCACCCTCTGCAGACCCTCTAAGGGACCTGTCACCATTCCTTTCCCTAGCTCCCAAGCCCCACCCCCCCCCTCCGATTTTCTTCAGGTTAAAATACATTTTAAAAAAAGATTTTAAAATAAAGTATTTATGAAAACTCAATAAATTGTAAATAATTTTTAAATAAAATAAAAATGTGTTTTCCTGGACTAGCTGCTTTGCTTGCCCATGGGATTCTGGAGTTTGAAAATGGTTTCATTTGAGATGCGTGTCAGACAATGCACAGGTGTCAACATCTCACCTGTGTGGCCCACCTGCCTGCAGGGCACTAACTACCCTTGAGGCAGGTGCGAGGCTGAGGTAAGGTTACAGCAAAGTTCGGGTACTTCAGGTAGACTTTGCTTTGGGAAGTCAGGTGAGTCGGATTTTTATAGGAATGAACGGCAGAAGAGGGAAGTAAACCTAAGACTGGATGTAAGTGGAGACAAGGGGGTATTAAGAGGATACTGAGAAGGGCCAGTGGCTGCTGAACCCATGTGACCATGAGAAAAGACCAGGATGTTGGAGGCCAGACCCTACACCCCTGAGACTCTGCTGGCTTTCTCGGACCTTCTGGAACATCAAGATGGCCCCATTCCAGTGGTTCCTACGCAAAGGCTAGAGGCAGGAACAAGAAAGCAGTGGGCCAGAGGTTCCGTGTGCAGTTAGCTGGCTCCAGAAGGCGGACCAGCCAGGCAGCTTGCAAGCAGTGTAACAAGACCATTAGAGGGTTATGCTGGAACAATACAGGATTCTTCTCTGGAGACCCAATCGGGGCTATTCTTTCCTTAATACGCTAAAGGCTGTTTTCTCTGGGCTACACTTAGCAGGTGGTGTAATAAAGGCTGCTTAACTCATTTCTCAAAACTGCCTCTCAAAGGCGCTGATGCCTTTGGACAACTTGATTGAAGTTTTGGCAAGTTGGAGTTTTCTGTTTGCCCACCTCTGAAGTCTACCATGCACCCACATCTGAGAGCTCTTGCAGTGTCCCCCAAACATCCACAGAACCCCAGACACAGTACAGGACACGCTAACCAATTTGTCCCACTTCATCTTTTTTTTTTTTCTTTAAAATACTAAAAACTTTTTTAGCATGTTGGTACTGGCATTGAGACTTAAAGTTGTTTCCTTAATTTAAATAGTTTTGGCACTCCCCCTAGAAGAAAAATTAGAAATTTTTCTAATAAATAAATTTTTATAAAATAAATTTAAAAATAAAAAACTAGAAGAAAAATTCTCTTTCCCTAACAAGAAAAGTATGCCCTAGTAAGAGTTTACTGGGGAGCCAGTCAGTGGTGGCGCACACCTTTAATCCCAGCACGGGAGGCAGAGGCAGGCAGATTTCTGAGTTTAAGGCCAGCCTGGTTTACAGAGTGAGTTCCAGGACAGTCAGGGATACACAGAGAGACCCTGTCTCAAAAAAAAAAAAAAAAAAAAAAAAGGTGGGGGGTGGTTACTGGGTAGGACATTTTGGAGGGCCACATTGATCAAAATTGTTTTTTAAGATTTATTTATGTGTATGCCTTAGCATATGTAGGTACCCCTGGAAGCCAGAAGAGGGCGTCAGATCCCCTTGATCTGGAATTCCGGGCAGTTGTGGTTTCATGTGGGTGCTAGAAACAGAACCCCAGTCCTCTGCAAGAGCAACAAGCAATGCTCTTTTGCTCACAACAACCAAGTCTGTCCCCATCAGAGGTACTGGAGTCTGATGGCTTAAGCCACCCCTAGGGAGAATGCAAGAAACTCTTCCAGGGAAGGCAGCATCCTAGAGCTGAAAGAACAAACCTCAATAAAGGATACAAATGGAAACAAGCTGCAAGCTAACGTCTAATAACCTTTACCTCGTCCACACCCAGCAGCCTGGGGCACCTACAGAGAGTCAGCCCAGCCAGATGGTAGGATCTGCAAGGGCGGAGGGCTTTGCAAAGGAAAGCCAGACCAGGGATAACCACCGTTCCTCTCCGAAGGCAGGAAGCCAGACTGTTTCAGTACCAACAGACTGATTCAAAGAAAGGAATGAGGAATGACGGCAGAATGACAGCAACAGTCCAAATTCTGGCTCAAGGTCAAAGGTCTTTTTTTAAACTAAAAGGCCCTACTAACAGAACAGGGTGTCTTGGTAAGCTTGGAAAGAATTCCGTACCACACCCAGAGGAAAGGGGGTGAGTCAGAGACAACAGGAAGCAAGCAGACTGTTTCACTGCGGTAGCCAGGCTAGACCTGGTGACTTCTGGAGCCGACCATCTTTAAAAATCGTGGGATTTTTATACCTCAAGGGAGTCCTGGGAAATTCTGAAAAGCTACTCTTAAATATTTTGAAAAGTGGTTACTCTGTTGCTTAAAGTAAGGCATAGCCCTACCAATTTTTCCAGACCCACCCTTTTCCCAGAGTTCAGGGACTCTGGAACTTGTGATGTTTAAGCAGCTGTAATGTTTTCAATACACTAGGGACATAGCAGCTCCAGCGGTGACGGAAAGAGCTGGTATTCTAGAATCCCTCTAAATGATATCATCCTAGTTTCTTAAGAAAATGGCTGGTGTCTGAACGATAAACCTACAAAAGCAACATGGACTTACAGCCTGGATCCTACTTGAACTTCCAGTTTCATGAACACATTTTGTTTTTTCCTTTACCTTTGCCATCAGTGAACCCCTCTAAAGACTTCATTCTAAACTGTGGGTGGCAACTCATGAATGGATCACAAACTCCATTTCACTTGTCTTGATCAGCAGTTTTATTTTTTAAATAAAACAGAACAGACTAAGAAAATATCACAATGTGCCACATATCACAAGAGCAAATACCGTTTAGTGGAACTTTCATTTCAGTCAAATACGTAAATCCATTTGTATGTCATGATATAAATATTGGCCACAGTTGCCTTAAAAAAACTAATGTTCCAGACCAGGGACACAACCGTGCGGGGAGATCAGGGTGACGAGAGACAGAGATGGGTGGCGATGATGAGTTTTAATGCCCCAGCCAACACCCACAGTCACATCCGGCTCCTCAGACCAACTTGATCTTTGAGACTAGACTTTTGTACAGTCAGGCAACACGCAGAAGCCCAAGGCTCCGTGGGCATCACTCCTGCAGAATGCTAGAGAGGAAGGCAAGGTGATTACATCTCATAGCCAAAGTTCTTTTTATTCTTAAATAACTTTAATCTACTCTGGTTTCCAACAGGCTCTAACCCCAGAGCCCCCGGGGCTCATTTCAAGAAACGTCTTCTCATGTGGGGGGTCAGCTAAACAGCAGCTGCTTCCCCTCGGTCATCTCTAATAAAGGACGTGTACAGCTAGGTACAGCTAGGTTTGCGCAGGCAGGAAAGGTGTGACAAGAACTGCTTTGGTGGCGTGAACTACGAGGTGTTTCTTCACTGGATTTTGGTGACGGCTTCATGGATGGAGGTAGCGACGTAATCTAGGTTCTTGGTGGTCAAGCCGCACATGTTGATCCGACCACTCGGCAGGAGATAGATATGCTTCTCGTTGACCAAATACTCGACCTGCTTGGCTGTAGAGAAGACAGGAGGGCAAGACACTGACTTAAGCAGTGGACACTCAGAGATCACCATCTTCCTTCTTCCTCCTTAACTCAGACTGGTGCAATCAACCAACAGGAAACTACTCACTAGATCCTGGAAAGATTTCTCAGTAATTCATGTTCAATTTTCAGGACGTTGACAATATGACTACAGCAGAGGGGCAGCTTTGAAGCCGGGATGACCTCCCAGCCAGACCTTGCACGTTAGATACCCCTCTCAACTGAGAGCAGCCATCAGACACAAGGGAAGTACCCTGATCGGGAAACCCTGATAGGTGCTCGACACCGGCTTTGGGGCTCCAGTCCTGAGCATCCAACAACCTCCAGTGAGCCTTTCATCTCAGAGTACATTTGACAGGAGCCCATCACAATGTACAGATAACCGGCATGTAAGTGAACCAACAGGCTCTGTGACCCTGTGACCCAGACCCCGTGACCTAGGGACCACCACATTCTAGCCTCTGGACCACTCATCCTTCAGCCTCCTAGGATGCATCAGGGATTCCATGGTTGCAGGAAAAAACCCCACACGTGAAAGCAGAAGGGGACAGAGGCCTGCATGTCCTCATCACTACAGTGATTTTGTTTCTCTGCAAAACTGTGATAGAACTCTAGCATATTTTTTGCTTAATTAGCCCATTAAAAATGAAGTAGAACAATAAAATCACACAAACTAGTGGGCAAGTGTGACATGCTAGGCAGTGTGCTATGCGCTTCAGTATTCTTGGTGATAACCTATCATGCCCATTTCACAGATGGGGCATAGGAAAAGTTCAACGCTCTCCTCTGCCTCCCGAGTGCTGAACGAAAGGCTGTGTACCACCATACCTGGCTCTGTACGTTTTCTTAAGGAAATGGGGGGAAGAGAAAAAAATAGAACAAACTCTATCATTAAAAAAAAAAAAATCAATGAATGAAGCTGGGCGGTGGTGGTGCATACCTTTAATCCCAGCACTTGGGAGGCAGAGGTAGGCAGATCTCTGAGTCTGAGGCCAGCCTGGTCTACAGAGTGAGATCCAGGACAGCCAGGGCCACACAGAGAAACCGTGGCTTGAAACTCCCTCCCAACAACCCCAGAAAACACAAACAAACAAAAACAAAATGATGACAAACTTCAAATGAGGTTCAAATCAGGTTCAGTCTATTCCTACCACTTGTCAAGTTATGATAAAAACCAATTTCCTCCTCTGAATTGTAGGGGAATAATGCTTTCATGGGGATCCCTCTTCTTGTGAGCTCTTAGAAGCTCTCACACCATGCTCAGTCCCGGGTTTTTTTACAGCTACACAGAGATGACTTCTCAATGAACTCTATCCCATAATCGTGAGGGACGCCTACAGCTAACGGAGCCATTCGCCACTTTCTGAGGCAGCCTTGTTTCATACAAATCTGTAACACATCTTGATCACATCTCTCTATGTATCTCCTTTGGTTTGCTCCTTAGCCCATTTCAAGCCAGAACTGACAGCCTTGACATTGCCTGGGGCCTCTAGTGTTTCCCTGACATCGGATCCCTCCCGAGAGCCAGCAGGGTGACAGTGTGTGGTCGTCACTCTGCACCAGTCTAACAACAAGTATCCATCAGGCTCTCAGGAATTCCTTATTAAGAAATGGCTCCTCTATCATAACGAAACTCTGCTGACAGCTGGCGGAAATCAGGCCCACTGGATTTCCCATCAGCTTTTAATCCCAAATACCTACCCAATTTTTAAATTTAGGACAAGGAAAGGTAACTTTGTAACATCTTTTCAAGAGTACTACCTGGGGGCTGGTGAGATGGCTCAGTGGGTAAGAGCACTGACTGCTCTTCCGAAGGTCCGGAGTTCAAATCCCAGCAACCACATGGTGGCTCACAACCATCTGTAACAAGATCTGACTCCCTCTTCTGGACAGCTACAGTGTACTTACATATAATAAATAAATAAATCTTTAAAAAAAAAAAAAAAAAAAAGGAGTACTACCTGAAGCCCTGTTAAGTTTGGTCCCTAAGGAATCATGTGTAGCATTTATACTAATTAAGGCTAATTAAGGTAAAGCCAAAGGCACTTAACAATTTATGAGAAACTGGTTACAAATTAAAGGTCCAAGTTACAAATCCTGTTATTTCCCCAGCTCGCTCTGAGCCACTTTCCCACCTGCAGAAATGAAAGTAACAAAATCCTGGGTCAAAAGGGCAGACCACAACAATGCTTTCAGAGACTGGCGGGGCTTGGGAGACTCTGACTGAGAAAACCTAACTTGCTCAGATCCAAAGTTCGGCATAAGAACTGTTGCTTCTGTGTGCGTGCACGTGCTCAGGGGGTGGGGGCGGGGCACTTACGGTTCAAGCCGGTGAAACTGAACATTCCAATCTGCTCAGTGATGTGAGACCAAGTCCCGGGGGTCTTGAGAGCTTCTAGTCTTGCCCTGAGTTCGGATCTCATGGTCAGAATCCGGTCAGCCATTGTCTTCACGTTACCTTTCCTGGGACATGGGCAGTGGTTAGCAATACCCAGGCACGAAGAGAGGATTCACAGAAATACATAGGTTTGTTTAAAAGCTGTAATTTAAGCCAGGCGGTGGTGGTGCACTCCATCAGCCCCAGCACTCAGGGGATAGAGACAGGAAGATCTCTGTGAGTTTGAGGCCAGACTGGTGTAGAGTTCCAGGCCAGCCTGAGACACACAGCAAGACCCTATGCCCAAAACACACACACACACACACACACACACACACACACACACACACACAAACCTGCAATTCAGACTGAAAGCTTATCATAAGCTCACACCTGTCTATTATGGTACCTGGGTTCCTGGTCAGGTGAATGAACTGCCAGACACACAGACACAGAGGACAGTCAGCAAGGACTGTGCTTACAGATAGAGTCCAGCTAGAATATACTAACACCAACAGTATCATGTACTCTACAGGGCCCAACTGATTTATTTATCATACACTTAGCCAGGACACGAGAGCCTTTGTCTTCTTAAATAAAATAAAACACAGGTCTTAGCCGGGCGTGGTGGCACACACCTTTAATCCCAGCACTTGGGAGGCAGAGGCAGGCAGATTTCTGAGTTCGAGGCCAGCCTGGTCTACAAAGTGAGTTCCAGGACAGCCAGGGCTACACAGAGAAACCCTGTCTCGAAAAACCAAAAAAAAAAAAAAAAAAAAAAAAACCAAAAAACGCACAGGTCTTCGCCCTTATCTTTCCGATTCTGCGGTTTCAGCTATCTTTGGTTAACCACAGTCAGAAAACACTAAGTGGAAAATTCCAGAAGTAAAGATTTCCTAAGATTGAAGTAGCTGTTTTCAGAGTATATACTATCATGGCTCCACTCCTTTAGTGGTTACTATCAGAAGCCTTTTCTACTATGTGCCGTCTATAAACTAAATTTCATCGTCCTGTGTATGCGCAGGAAAAGAAGGGAGAGCCCAAAAATGGTCACACTGCCTTGAAGTCGGACAGTCTATTCTTTGGGAATCCCTGTCCTCCAGCTTTACGGAAGGAAGGCTGGGTTGTGGAGGAAGTGACATCCACTGCAGGGCTTCTCCACACCTCAGATGCCATGCTACACAGCACAGGTGATGTGGATATCAGCCCAGCCTTGAGGAAATACCTGAACTTCAGAGAGGCTAAAATAATGGCATCCTGGGGCTGGGGAGATGGCTCAGCGATTAAGAGCACTGGCTGCTTCTACCAGAGGTCCTGAGTTCAGTTCACAGCACCCACCTGGTGGCTCACGACCATCTATAAAGGAAACTGGTTTGGCATTCAGGTGTACATGCAGCATTCATGGCGGGGGGTTGGAGGGGGGAGAGAAATAAAATTTTAAAAATTGCATCCTACGTCTCTGGAAATAAAAGAGCAAAACCCAGGCAAATGAAGCAGAACACGTCAGCTATGCATTCCTGATTCCTGCCCTCGCCCATCAGGATCCAAGGCCCTTACCACTCCTTAAAGAGCTCCGGGTCAGAGAGGGTGGCGGCCACAATCCGAGCTCCTTGGGCTGGGGGATTGGACCAGGTGATTCGTACAATCTTCTCCATCTGGGAAAGGACCCGCAGGACGCTGTCAGACTCTTTTCCGACCACGGTCAGATTCCCCACTCTCTCATCTAAGGAGAAGACGAGAGAGCCAGGCTCAGGCGCTGAGGTGGTGTTGAGGGGCAGGGAGGCAGGGCTGCGACTCTGGGAAGCACTCACTGTAGAGCCCGAAGTTCTTGGAGAAGGACTGGGCACAGAAGAGCTCGAAGCCTTCAGACACAAAATAGCGAATAGCCCACGCATCTTTCTCTAGGTCTCCAGATGCAAAGCCCTGATAGGCTGAGTCAAAGAAGGGGAACAGAAAACGGCGCTGCGAGGAAGGAAAGCGGAGCGAGTCAGGGTAGGGCGTCCTCCAGAAGCGGCCTCAGACGTGGGCCCTTCCTCCCCACCTGGTGCCTGGAAGGAATTTCGACCCAGAGCCTTCCTTGTGTTTCTTGTCTGCACGCATTTATTCATCCGCCTGCCACTCTGCGCCTAGTTCTGTTTCATGAACACCAAGCAGCAAACACGGGGTTTGGTAACCCTTCCTTAACAGCGTGCGCGATACTCCAGGGTCAAGATGCAGCTTTAGCAACAAGGCTCCTTTCTGAAGCTTAGAGGTGCTGTTGTGTCATGGATCCTGGTATGACTAGCTAATTAGTTTTTTTTGTTTGTCTGTTTGTTTGTTTTTTCGAGACAGGGTTTCTCTGTGTAGCCCTGGCTGTCCTGGAACTCACTCTGTAGACCAGGCTGGCCTTGAACTCAGAAATCCGCCAGCCTCTGCCTCCCAAGTGCTGGGATTAAAGGCGTGCGCCACCACGCCCGGCTATGATTAGCTAATTCAATGAGGTCTGGCAACCCCAGGCACCTCGGGTCAGTGCTGCCTTCTCAGGAGGAAACAGGCTCTCCATTCTAATCGCTCTCACACTGAGAGGACAAGCCTCTTCTCTCTCCTGAACAGTCCAAACCGAAAACCCAAGTGTGCCTTCACTCCCGCCCTGCAGCATTCGCCTACGACCGACCGGTCAGAGCCTTTAAGCTCCCACATCGGCAACACCTAACTTCTCTCCCAGCTGACTCAGCGAGCTTCCCTCAGATCCATTCCACACTGTGTTACCAGGGTAGACACTCCCCAGCCCCAGCCCCAGAACTCCAGGGAGCAAAGAGAATGTCCTTCAGTTCCTTAAATGCGCATACGGTCTGCCTGGGTGGGGCTGTGGCCACATACACCCAAGCCCCTGCCCCTAGCACCTTTCTACCAGCTTCCTCCAGACAAGGCCTTCTTATCTCCTCCTTCGAAGGACTTCCCCTAGGAAGCTTTAGGCCATCACCAGCAATAAAATCTGTGCTGTATACCCCACAGAACTCACCCAAGCCTTATCTCACAATATTGGAATTCTTGAATACTAAACCCTTAGATCTTCCCAAAAAGGCTATATGCTCCTCAGGGCAGGGGCCTGTTCTGCTATATTCACTAGCAGACCCCGATGGTACCTAACACCTAACAGTTACTTAGTAAGTATCCCATAAGCACGGTGATGGAGGATATACACTTTGAGCTAGAAATTCTCATCTAGGAAGCAATCCTAAAGAGAGA
Organism: Mus musculus; assembly: GCF_000001635.26. Lineage (NCBI taxonomy): Eukaryota > Metazoa > Chordata > Mammalia > Rodentia > Muridae > Mus > Mus musculus. The sequence goes on from NC_000085.6 coordinate 43,506,193, forward strand.
AAGCTTTGCCAGGCGGCAGTGGCGCACACCTTTAATTCTAGCACTCAGGAGGCAGAGGCAGGTGGATCTCTGAGAGTTCAGAGCCAGCCTGGTCTACAGAGTGAGTTCCAGGACAGCCAGGGTTACATAGAGAAACCTTGTCCAAAAAAAAAAAAAAGAGAGACAGAGAGCGTGTGTGTGTGTGTGTGTGTGTGTGTGTGTGTGTGTGTGTGTGTGCGCGCGTGTGTGTGTGTTTTACTACGTAAGTAAATCAGGTCAAGAAATCTGAAATTAAACATTCCTCAACCTATTTACCCAATCCCCCAAAATGGCATATCTCCACAAAAATGATGCTATAAGCCATTAAATATTGTGTAATTATATATTGTTAAATATATAAAGAAATAAAAGGGAGAAGTGCTACAACATAACATTAAGAAACTGATTCCTCCTTGCAAAACAGATACACATCTTAAAAACCACACACTCTCTGATGCTCCATCCACCAAGACACTTAAACTACAGTCTATAGAAGTAATAAGGTTTACAGTTAATATCTATTACCAAACACAAGTGTCTGTAGGAGTAATAAGGTTTACAGTTAATATCTATTTTCTTCTTTGAACTTCTCTCCAGTTTCCGGGATTCCTTCAGTAAGCTGGCTGTGCTTTTAAATAATTAAGAAATAACAACTAAATAAAATGAATCCACGCGTTCTCCTTAATAGAGACGCTCTGCAAGAGCCGTTACCTGCATGACAGCAGCGATCTGCTTCCACTGCTCTGGAGTCGGGTCGGTCCCTGTTGGGTTGTGCGCACAGGCATGGAGGACAAAGATGGAGAACTCGGGGGCATTCTGGGGAGAAGAAGGTTACATCAGCTCTGACAGAGCAGAGATACCGGGAGATGGTCAGGGGAGCACAGGTCACAGTACAGGGGCAAGCATTAGGCTCGGGGCAAGCATTAGCCATAGGGCAAGCATTAGCCATATTCTCAATGTCTTGAACACCTCTCTCATGTGCTACCTCAGAATCTACTCTCTGATCTGGATGGTTCGGAGGAAGTCTCAGGTTCTCATTTATCAACTGATCCGAACGTTTTTCCCTGCTGCTCCTAAACAGAATTCTCTACTGCTCTTCTGTATCACCCACCTCCAGATCATTCAGGAAACCCTGGAGGTCCAGTCCTCTCTTCTCCGCATCCCAGTAGCAATAGGGCCGAATGTCCTTAAAACCGGCGGCAGAAAACACAGCATTATGGTTCTCTGCAAAGCAAAGGGACAGATGCTAAGTGCCTTTTAAACACAAGGTGGCAGAATCGGAAGGAACACAGGTGAGTTATGGGCCCTCAGGCTCAGTGTCCACTGGGCGTCGTAGAGGCTTGCCATTGAGTTATACTAGGAACAAGTCTAACCAGTTATAAGAACTCCAGACTTGGAGCCTACGACTGGGCAGTCTGCCTCTTATATCCACCATCATGGAACCCTAAGGATAGAATACAACGGAGTCTTGGGCAAAGGTGCTCCCAGTTGAAATTGGAGCAGTAGCTTTCTCTGGCCGCAGCTAGAAGCCAGTGCTCAATGACTCCCCAAAACGCACCCTCCCAGGGATAGGTTACATCTTCCACGCAAGTCACCAAGTGTCACAAGGACAGCCCTCCCAGATGCTTGGCTCGCCCCCTCTATGGCTAGCAGGCTCACCCCAGGTTGGTGATGATACGTAGATTGGTGTGTTCTTGTTATCTGTACCATTGTACCATCGCCCTAAGAAGTCAGCTCCAATCCGAAGAGCGCCTGTCCCTCCCAAAGACTGCACCCCTCCAACCTGAAAGAGAAGATTTCGGGTCACAGGTTGTTGACAATGGTGAGATCGGCTAATATTCGAAAGAGTAAGACAATCATGGTAACATACTTTGTCCTCTTTCTGTCTAAAGCCCCTTAAGTGTATGAGTTCCTCAAACCATTGCCGGACGATCCTATTATGTGGGTAAACCGAGAGACAGGAAGGCAAGAAGAGACGAAGTCCCTGCTCAGTCACCAGTGAGCAGGACAGTCAGGTCTCCTCTGACTCCAGGAGGAACCTCCATCTTGAACACAGGTAGAAGGACCTGGGACACAATGTGTGCCGTGGAAGGGAACCCCAGCTGTTGAGCACCCATCCCAAGATCTCTCCTGTCTGTAGGGCCCTAGACGTTCACTTCAAGCTGACTGACCCTTGACTCCCACCTATCTCGGGAATGCTGTTATATTAATCCCCAGAGACGTGTTCTCTCAAACAAAGATGACAGGCAGATTTTCCCTTCCTCTGTTTAGTTTCCTCTCAGCCTAAAGAGTCCTAACGTTATTATGATGAAAGTGATGATGAAAGTCCTCTGTTTTACCATTCAGAAAAATGTCTTCACCTAGAGTGTCATTTGGCTCTCACATACTCTACAAAGTAAATGGATTGAGAGAAATCAAAAGACAGTCAGCACGGATGGACGCGAGTGAGATCTCCCAGCTCTGGGTCTGCTCACTCCGTCTTCTGTAAGCCACTCCGTCCACCTGTCATTGATCGGACCCCTCCAATTCTAATGAGGCTTCAGCGTAACTCTCTCAGTAGAGATAAAAGGCATAAATAGATAAATTAAATGTTGCCTAATATGCCTACACGATTAAGGAAAACAAAAGAATCATATAAAAAACGTCTATAAATAAAGGGAGGCGGCTAGGATGTTGTCTTAGTTAGGGTTTCCATTGCTGTGAAGAGACACCCTGACCAAGGCAACTTTTATAATGGATAACATTTAATTGGGGCTGGCTTACAGGTTCGGAGGTTCAGTCCATTATCAACAAGGCAGGAAGCATGGCAGTGTCCAGGTAAACATGGTGCTGGAGGAGCCAAGAGTTCTACATCTTAACTGGAAAGCAGCCAGGAGACTGGCTCCCACATGGTTAGGAGGAGAGTCTCTAAGCCCACCCCCACAGTAACACACTTTCTCCAACAAGGCCACACTCCTAGTAGTGCCACTCCCTAGGCCAAGCATAGTCAAACCACCACAGATAAAGAACTAGAACATTTACCTAACACATGAAGGGCTCTAGGTCCAATCCCAGAGAGAGAGAGAGAGACAGAGACAGAGAGTGCAAGTGCCAGGCAGTAGAGGCACACAGCTTTAATCCCAAAACTCAGGAGGCCAGGGCAGGTGGATAACTGTGAGTCTGAGGCCAGCCTGGTCTACAGAATGAGTTCTAGAACAGCCAGGGCTACACAGAGAAACTCTGTCTCAGAGCAAAACAAACAACATAAGAAGAGGAGTGTGATTTCAATGGAAAATTGCCGACCACAGGCTGAGGTATCTGAACACGTGATCCCAGTAGATGGTGCTGGGGTGGTGGTGGTATGTAACCTTTAGCAGGTACAATTCCGTGGAAGAGCAACTCGCTGGGGAAGGGCTTTGAGGGTTTATGCTTCACTCCACTTCCTGTTCACCCTCTGCTTCCTGCACACGCCTGAAGATGTAACTCTCACCTGCCTACCACACCTCCGTTTCATTAAGGACCCGAACCCTCAGAAACCATCGGCCAAAATAAATCCTTTCCTCCAAAGGATGCTTTTGGTTCTGGTGTTTTATCATGGTACTAAAGAGTACTTAATGCCAAGGGACGCACAGCAGTCTCCTAGCAGTGACAACTTCATGAAAGACTCAGGAATAGTCACAGTAGAAAGACTTTGGTTTTTCGAGACAGGGTTTCTCTGTATAGATGTGGCTGTCCTGGAAATCACTTTGTAGAACAGACTGTCCTTGAACTCAGAAATCGGCTTGCCTCTGCCTCCCAAGTGCTGGGATTAAAGGCGTGCGCCTAAATTGGTTTTCTTTAAGGTGTGGGGGTGGGGGAGGTGTTTGTTTGTGTGTATGTGTTTGTATGTGTGTTTGTGTGTGTGTGTATGTGTTGTGTGTATGTGTTGTGTATTCCAACAGAGGCCAGAAACAGGTTTTGAAACACGTGGAGCTGGCGTTACAGGCTTGTGGAAGCTGCCCAGAGTGAATGCTATAGGATCCAAACCCCGTCCGTCAGATAGAGCAGTGAGTACTCTTAACCATAGGCTGTCTCTCCAGCCCTACGTGATGATCCTAAAGACACACAAAGAGCTTCGTTCCTGTGTTATTTGTAAAATCTCATGATTGAAGAAACACATTCGGCTATCGTGCATTTGCTCTGGCAGTATGGTTCGATCTTACACAAGATTCACAAATACAGATGACCTTGAAGTAATGTGATGTGGGCATGGATGTAGGCATTATAGCATTTGAAATAATAAAGAGGTTAAAAGAAGAAAATTTCTTTTTAGAGGAGAAAAGCTGCCCTAAGTTGTTCTAAAACTCTAAGCTAACACTCATGCTAAAAGACAGCAAAGGAAAAATCGTTCAGGGAGTAGCGGTCCTGAGGTTAGCCCCGCCCTCCAGGGAGTAGAGGTCCTGAGGTTAGCCCCGCCCTCCCTCCTGTTCCAGAAGCACATGGTGTCAGCACAGATACACAGGGTACCCAGGACTGCAAACGATCCTGGGAACGAAAAATTATAAATTCACTCCATTAACATCAGCTACCTGAGCACTCATAACATATGACACGTGAAAGACTGAATCCTCAAACCACCGTGCCCTAAAAATTAAACACTGGATGGCTTCTGTGACACATGGTACTCTAAATATCAACAATTGACAGAAACTGCTTTTTGTGAATAAATAAAGTAGCAACTGGTCATTGTAGAAACTTTTTTGGCCAAGAAAGTCCTGTGTTTTGTAAAAAAGGAAAAATCAATATTTAACGAGATAAGTTCAGACAATTCACGGACTCAACCACTGGACCCAAATCACTAAACAGGTATCCAGAACAAAGAGTCAACCAGTTAAAACTGGACCAGACAGTCTCTGCATCTCCTTTTCGTGTTGACATATAACTGTTGACTTTAGAAACATGTCAGATATCATAATTGGTCGTGTTATTTCATTGTGACGGGAGCAGAGCCCACAAGAAGCTGTTTGAGGCCAGGGTCACACGTCACCTGGGTTCCATAGCAACTCTTACCGTATCTGATACACACCACCACACAAGCTCCTGCCCAACTGGCTGAAGAAAGAATCTAGTGTGGAAAAGACCGGAGGCAGGGCAAGATCCCCGGACTCCTTGAGGCGAGGGCCAAAGTAGAGACTGAGATCTCACTACAAGGAAAGGCATCACGTCGGGTCTTCTGGGGCTGGCTACCTGCCATGCCGGCTGAGGCTCAGGAACAGCAGAGCCTAAAACACTGCTCTACTGTGAGATTCTGTCTGAATCCAAAAGTCTGAGAACAGAAAAGCAGCAGCAGCCAGGGTCCCAGAATTGAGCTCCTTCAAAGCAGGTGGTAATGGTAAATTTCAAGAGGAAGGCTGTGTAAGGAAGCTGACATTACCGTTAACCTTGTTCATTCTTCACGTCTTGTCTCTACTATCCCTTCTCCTAGTCTGGCCACTCCAGTTAAAACTGAAGCCAGCCTCCCTCCCTTCCCCACGGCTAACATGCCTCCGCCCCCTCTCTTTCTACAGCATTTGACAAGTTTAACACAGTAAACGGAAGGAGGACCTGTCTCTGTGGTCACATGTATGTTTGGGTCCTAGCATCTAGCAACGTGCCTGGCTCTTCTGACAAGTGACTAACTCAAACATCTGAGACCCTTGGAAGTTCTGTGAGCTAACTGTTGGAACGTGTACTAAACAAAAAGCCAGGATCCCTAGCCAGGATCAGAAATTGTGAGATGATCCCTAGCCAGGGTCACAAATTGTGAGATGATCCCTAGCCAGGGTCACAAATTGTGAGATGATCCCTAGCCAGGGTCACAAACTGTGAGAGGAAAAAAGCCTTATAAAATCAGACATCCTAGCACGCTGGAGACGTGGCTCAGCAGTTAGGAACACTTTCTGGTTTCAGTTCCCTGCATCCACATGGTGACTCACGGTCATCTGAATCTCCAGTTCCAGAGGATCTGAGACATTCTCCTGACCTCCACGGGCACCAGGCATGCGCGTGACGCATGTATACACGCAAGCAAAATACTCTCACATATAAAGTGGAGGAACAATATTTTTTCATTTAGGCGCTAGAGTAAAGCCACAGTGAGTTCTGTTATTCCCAGACTTCAAACAGCCACGTCATAACTCAGAGAACATAAGTAACCAGCCACGCCTGAGAAAGTGAACGATTCAGCACAGAAGTGACCCTTGGTCGGGTCCTGAAGGTCTCAGAGGTCTGGACTAGAGAGTTGGTGAAGCAAGGACGGGCATTCTACACAGAGGGAAAAGCCAGGCCTGGGTTCTGAGTTCTGATAGGCCTGTGGGTCTGCGAAACAGCAACACTCTCCACTCTTGGACTGGCAGGATCCCGAAGGGATAACAGGGAGAGGGATGGCAAGCTCACAGACTGGACCACACTCTGTAGACAGCAACGAAGGTGCACCCTGTGGAGGAAGGGAGCAGGCAGCACCGTTAGCCCTCTTTATAAGGAGTATCTCCCTTCCTGTAGTGTGGGAAATGTTCTGAAATGACAAGGAGAGTAGAGGCTGGAAGGCCAATGAGGCTACTACAAGAATCTACATGAGCTGGTGGCCTTGTGGATGAAGATAGTGGCCCAGGGATGCAGAGAACTTCCAGGAAAAAAAAAGAAAGAAAGAAAGGCTCAGAGCTCAGGAGCAGCTGGTACCCAGAGTAATTCAGATGCTGGGAAGTATCCCAAAACAGGAACTTTACATAACTGATGCCATAAAAACCGTCCTTTAAGTCCGTTCTGTAATCAAAACACGGTGAAGACGAACTAGACCAAGAAGGAAGAGTAAGTTACCAGGTCAAGGCCATGAGCCCCAGGCCAGATTCTTACAGTCTTTTTTTTTTTTTCCAGTTTTTCAAGACAGGGTTTCTCTGTATAGCCCTGGCTGTCCTGGAACTCACTCTGTAGACCAGGCTGGCCTCGAACTCAGAAATCCGCCTGCTTCTGCCTCCCAAGTGCTGGGAGATTCTTATAGTCTTAAGAGGTCAAAACCTAGATCCATGGACAGAGGAATACTGTCAACAAAGTAGCCATGTTGAGAATACAGTTCTCTTAGAGAAGCTGCTCCCTCAATATGGACTCTGATTTGCCAACAACAGCCCAACCTAATCTATAGCATATACAGAGAGGTACCATATGTCAGTGGAGTGTTGGGCCACAAATGGGACATCTATAACACACTAACACACACAGACTGACAGACAGACACATACACACACACACACACACACACACACACACACACACACACACACACACAGATCAGGGACCACTGAGGAGGGAGTGGAAGGTTTTTAAGAGCCAGAGGTTGGGAAGGGCTGGAACACAACTGTGTGCTCCTGACATGACAGGCTGCTGGCTCACACGGACACACATCGGCTGCACTCTCCTGCATAAAACCGAGCACGTCATCATTCCAGCAGGGAGGGGGAAAGAGAAATGGAAATGGGTATGACCAAAACACACTGCCCGAAACTCTGAGGAGCGATAGAACATATAGATTTTAAAACAGACTGCCCACCTTCTGTCTGGGCAAACACAGGATTTTCAGGGCAACTCTTCCATACCACGCTCTAACACCCCCAGCCCCACCCCCCCACCCCGGCACACACATCCCACACCTTCCGTTCCCCCAAGGCTTGCCTTACACAGAAATCTAGTGCGAACTCTGATTAATCACTTGTTTAATCAGTGACCTGGGTTCCCAGACCTTCAGCAGAGACTCCCTTCGTCCTTTACTTCACCTTGCCATTCGCTTATCAGGGCATCTGGAGAAGAAAACCCTGCTGTACACAAACAGGTGAGGAACGCCTCAAATGACTCCACCCAGTGGCCCTCTCCATGGATGAACTGTGACCTGCGTTACCACATGGCCCAGCGGGCTGAGGAGTGCAGCTGATTTCAATTTCACAACACCTAACCGGACTCTTGCTCTCCCCTCCCACCCAGCCCCAGTGAGCCAGGTTTACCTTGCTCAAACAACACTTTCCTTAGGTAACCCCTGCACATACTGTAGTCTTCAGGCGAGTCTCTACACAACCAAGACTTGCTTCTGCCCACCGCTGGCCCTGGGCCATCCCACACACCCCTGTCCCAAGAACAGGATCGATGTTTCCTTATCATCTCTACTTTGTGGTCTTTCAAACCTAGATATAGTTTGGAGTCAGTGGGGGCACCTTTTAAAAATACCCCCAAGCCAAGTAGGCGGTAGTGCACATACCCTCATCCCAGCACTTGGGAGGCAGAGGCAGGAGGATCTCTGATCACTGCGTTTGAGGCCAGCCTGGCCTACAGAATGAGTTCCAGAACAGCCAGGGCTGCATAGAAAAACCCTCTCTTAAAAAAAAAAGATTAAAAAAGGAAAAAAAGAAAAATCTCCCATCGGGGTTGTAGGGAACAAGAGGGCAGTGCCCCTTCACGATTCTGATCACATTGGCTCGGCAAGGGTTCACAGGGTCCAGCTTACAACTTCCAGGACCGGCTGGGTACACATTTGCAGCCCCAAGGGTCTCCCCGTCCCCTGAATCTCTCTTTCAGCACTTCCCACCATATACACTCTACCTCACGGTGTCTGCTTCTACCATACACTCAGTTCTCGCACACATCTGAATTTATGACACGGGCAGTTCAATGAGAGCACCTGAGAGAATTACCACAGGCAAGAAAGAGCGGGGAATCCTGGTTCTTGAAGGTTGAGGGATCACTGATAACCTTCTGAGGAGCCGGGTAAAATTAAAGAAATTTTTCCCCAGAAATGAACGAAAGTCATACATTTAGAGGAAAGAACCCCTGATGGGATTATGAGCTATAGTTTCTTTCCTTTCTAAATTCAAGACACAGATAGCAAGTAGGTAAATGATCTGCCTGTGGCCCAAAGCAGTGGCAGAGATGAGTCTATACATCTCCAAACTCTTCACAGTCCATTAACTTCTCTTTGTTTGGCTTTTCTAGTAACGGTTTCAACGCCAGCGGCTGAAATCTGATAACGTACTGGACAAAACTGAGTAAGTGAAGCTGAGCTCCGGATACAGCCATAATTATCCTCTTACACTGACTGAAAATATATTTGGTGGGCTGGAGAGATGGCTCAGTCATTAAGAGTCCTGGCTGCTCTTCCCAGAGGACCCAGGTTCAATTCCCAGCACCCACATAGCAGTTCACAGCCATCTGAAGCTCCAGTCCCAGGGGACCCAATGCCCTCTTCTGGCCTCCTTGGGCACCAGGCCCACACATGATGTACAAGCATTACATGCAAGCACAAAGCTCAGACACATAAATAAAAATGTAAAAGAGGTCAGCTTACCGTCAAGGAAAAAAATAACATAAATGTATTTTCCAAGAATCCTCAAGATATAACTTTCAGTGCCTTCAAGGAAATTGAACTTTTAATCTCTTATTTTTAGACATTTACGGTTCCTAATGAGAAACTATCCACACCCCCCCAAACTCACCCGATTCTCCCTGATAGCCAGGCTGTTGTCCCCAAGAACTAGGCGAGAAGCACAGCTCCGGAACTCTGCCAGGCCCAGGATGGGCAGGTACTCGTGGTTGAGGCTGTTGTCGTTAGCAATCTTCTGTTCGACCTTCCTCACTACTGGCAAAACCCAGGGCTGAGATTCATCTGTGCGGTACGCTGAGTACAGAGAAAGAGATCACATGAACGTCAGGCAGCCTCCAAGGCAGCGTGTGTAAATACGGACAGAGAAAAATCCCCCACCTTCTAGCCAAAGCAGGACAGAGACAGAAACACAGTGCGTTCACTTGCTGAATTGAGTCCCGGGTTGGTGCTGGGCACACAGGACAGCCTCGCTCCCCCTGCCCCATTCAGATTATATAGCTTTTAATGTGAGCTCCAGAACTGGAATGCTGACATAAAATTGGGATGCCACAAACTCAGGTCAAGCAAGAGAGGGGCGGTCTCTGTGAATGGAAGCCATCTCTGCCGATCAAGTCTCTAAAATCAACGGCTCAGAGATTACATCCCCACGCCCCCCAAGAGCGTTCCAGAAAAGCCTAGGTTGGGCGTGTCCAAACTGCAGCCCACAGCCTGCATGTGTCCCAAGATAGCTACCAACACGACCCAACAGGTTTGTAGACCATGACAATGTCATAACGCAAGGTCAAAAAGGATGGACGCATCTGGCTTGGTGCTACTTGACAAAAATCAATGCCCCTCCAAACACAACCATGGAGAAAGGAGGAGAAACAGAAAGACTGTCTGCCTCCTCCAGGTGACGTAAAAATGCAGAAGCGTGTCACACAGGAAGCCTATGTCCTGGGCCTGGCGCACAGATACCAGTTACTCAATGACCAGGGACCCACTTAAACACATCTCTGTCCTCTCTGCGTATTTTGAAATCAGCTGGTGTTTACATTTTCACTGCTCAGACACACTCACTGTCTCCCAAGGCCTCCCACTGACCTAATTTTATCTAGTTCACGACATTTAACCAGGCTACTCAGTAAACTTCCAGGCATTCCTTCAACCTTCTAGTGCATTTAGCATATTCTCGGGCTGCTCTGACCTCGTCTCCTTCCGATTTCCTCCTACCCTGCTCTAAAGTTATCCTGGATTCTGCAGGCAGCTGCTTTGGCCTTGACCCAAGCTAATAATCTCTGAGCTGATCCCAACTGGGGTCACTTCCGTCTCTACTGAGTGAGGCAGCGATCCTATGCCGGGGCAGGTGAGACCAAGCTCTCCGAGTGATTCTGACTAAATTGTAACTCGTGTATATCTCAGGGTGTCTTCCGGAACTACACACATTAACTATAAAGATTTTAGCTTAGCCCAAATATAAACACTTAACATGACATTAAACACCTCAGCCCCAGCATTCTGCTCCTGGGTATGAATGTACAACCTCTTTCTCATCTCTATTGGCAGCGTGCATATTCTTTTATAGAATATGGACCACACCATCATAGGGTTTCCAACATGCATGTTTCTTTTTCACTTGATTATACATTATAGGTGTCTTTTTTAATTAGTTAGCTAAACTAACGGGGGCTTCATTTATTTAATTTTATTTTATGTACATTGGTGTGAGGGTGTCAGACCCTTTGGAAATGGAGTAACAGACAGTTGTGAGCTGCCATCTGCATGCTGGAAATCAACCCCAGGTCCTCTGGAAGAGCAGCCAGTGCTCTTACCCATGAGCCATCTCCCCAGGCCTTCTGCGTATCTTTTCTGATAGGTGATGTGTCCTCATGCCCCAATTCCATCCTCTGTGTCTGTCTAGTTCCAAATCCTCCTCTCTACACCCAACTGTTGGTAGTTTCTTATGCATCCGTCCAGCGTTTCCCCACAACACACAGGCAAGTCTGGCTTCCTGCATTTGGTAATCCACAGCATACCGCACGCTGTTCTGTTCCTTGCTTTCCGCCACTTGATGGTCTCTTCATGTTTATGCACAAAAAGATTCTTTGTTCTTTTTCACAGCTGCTTAACTGATGAATAAACCAGACTTTCTTTTGACAGCCTCACATTGGACATCCAAGTTGTTTACTATGTAGGCGATTAAAGCAATTGTTTACTATGTCAGCGATTAAAACAACACTTCAGTGAACTGCCCCATATACATGTCATCTCTCGTGTTGACAAATACATCTGTAAGATGCAAGCTTGAAACGGACGTGCTGATGGATGTGTGTTTGGACAGATACTTCCAAGCTGCTCTCCGGGGCTCTCCACGACAACCATCAGTTCACATGAACCAGCAATGTGAAGAGCATCTGCTTCCCCACAGCCTCACCTAGGAATTCCCGGTATGAATGTGCACTTTGTGTCAAGGCAGTTCCATTTGCATTTCTCTTATTATAAATGCAAGTGGAAACTTTTCATGTGAGCCATCTACACCATCACCATGGGTGAGAGACAACACTCTTTCCTAAGTATGAATTACTATTAACCGTGACTTCAATTATCTGCTATTAGAAACATTGTGTTGAATATTCCTGTATCACTAAGCATGAATATATTCACAGAAAATACTTCTAAGTATAAAACTACTAAGCCAAAATGTATACAACAAACAAAATACTTTAGCATTCATAAGTCCACTTTGGGTCATGTATTTTTAATAGAAATAAGTGTTTTCTATTCCGTCAGATAACTATGCTTTCCAGAAATGAGACATCTGTAAGTCCAAAAAAATTTATCAGTGCGTAACAGAAATGATGACTGAAACGGCCCCTCATCACCTATAGTCTAGTCTCCGGGTGAATCAACCTCAGAACATGACTCATAGCATTTACATACTCTAACTGCCTTTAACAAATATTAAAAGTTTACTTAACCAGGTGGAACCTGATTGGGTTTCTTTAAAGACATACCAAAATACTTCCTTCCGAGGAAGAGCTGTTCTTGGTGCAGACCACCCGGTCAGATGCCAGAGGCTTACACAGCAAACGTGCTCCTGGAAGTCTCTGGGGGATTTGATTTTAGATGGGATGTTATCACTGGGAAGGTCCTTAATTCTACCCAACCCTCTTCCTCTGAAACCCAATTTAATGTTGGGAAATGTACCTGCGCGAATCCCTGCAAGCAGGGCTGAATAAACTGCACGGTGTGTTACAGAGACAGTTATAAAGAGATGCTCTCCGGTGGGATCCTACCACTCAAGGGCATTTCAAAAGGGACCTCCCAGAGTCACGGAATGGATGCATGTCTGAACCACCCAGAAAGGATACCACCTAGACTCACCACAAGTATAGAAAAGTCAGTCCTATTAACTTCAGATCTATGACTGGATATTGCATACATGATATAATAACATGCTGCATGTGAGTATCTATGGTAATGTCATAACGCCATTCCTAAATTATTGTAAAACATGTAGGAGAAAGAAAAAGCCACTGTGCTGTTGTTCTTCCCGTCGTATGCTCTGACCACCACTCTGCCCCCAAAGAAAACCACCCTGAATACTCAAGAGTGAGGTTAGCTCGACTGTGAGAAGAGGAGAATTGCCCAATGAGTGGCTCCCCTCCCAGTTTCTCCCAGGTTCCATTCTGGGCATACCCAGGTGTGCTACCCATCACTACGGCATGAGCGCAGACTTCTCCGGGTGACTGGAGCAAGGAAGGCAAGCATGATGGCCCGCCACTGTTCTTCCTCTCCTCTGGAGTGCTTGTGACTGTCCTGTTTTGTTCCCATGGCCCGATCCTCCTGCCACCCACTCAGCTTCAACAAGCACCCACCCACTGTGCCCGGCACTGGCTAGAAAAAGCTACACTACACGGAGATATCCCCTGTCTCCTGGGAAACAGGCCACGCTGAGCCTTTAAACCTCCACGGTGGGTCAGAGAAGATCTTACAGAGGATGGAGTGCTAACAGTGAATAAAAGAAAGGGCTTAACAGGGGCAAGGGGGCGTTCCAGCCTGAGGGGCACCTGTGCAAGGTCCTCAGGAGCAGGACAGCATAGCCTTTAGAGGCGCTGCATTTCCACGTCTCCTGAGCAGGCTCGGTGGAGGAACCACAGGGAGTTTTTACAAGAACCTTCTGTTTTAATGGGGACATCTAAAAGGGGTGACACCAACAGATGAACATTTAGAGACTCCTCTGAGTGACATCACAGAGTCAAACCCCAGAGGACCAAAAGCAGGAGGCTCCCGAAATGATCCAGAAGAGAAATGATGAAGCCCCAAAACAAGGCGATGATGGCGGGATAGAGGAATGGGAAGATAAGCAGTCGGGACTTCTGAGGATGTGACAAAACCAAGAACCCAAAGACCAGACTCATATAGGTGGGACAGGGAAAGGGTGGCTGGTCATTCCAATATCTGTCGAGTCTGGATAATGCGTGGTTGGTGGGTAGAGAGCTGGTGAACACATGGCGGCACTAAGAAGGACCCTAGGAGAGGACTCCCAGATGGTGAGCTCTCCTAATTATAGACACTCCTGGAAACTGAAGCCTCGGTAATAACAAGGATTTACTAAATACTTTGCACATTTCTTTATTCTCATTTAATTATTTCAACAAACCACAAAATACATAGGTATTAGGAGTCTGGAAACTGAGGCCAGAAATTATTTTCCAAAGATCATAAAGATAATAAGAGTTAGGCTGATACTACTGAATTCAATGAGCTCGTTGCTCTGTCTCTGTCTCTCTTCCTCTCCCTCCCTCCCTCCCTCCCTCCCTCCCTCCCTCCCTCCCTCCCTCCCTCCCTCCCTCCCTCTTCCCGCCCCTCTCTGTAACAGGCAATGCCTAAGGAAATTCTAAAGCCCTCAGCCTAGAGCCCTGAATCAGGAGGAGCCTTCTTATCAGCACTCAGCTCCGCAGAGTGACCTATGTTTGTCCTTTCCTCCTGAGCAAGCTTCCGGGAAGTCACGCGGGTTACAGACAAGCCCAGCAGTCTTGTATGCAGAAAAGGAAGAACAGAGAATTGGATGGTGGAACTGGCGCCTTTATCCCCCTGAGGGTTCCCCTTCCCTCACCTACCTGCACCCAAGAGCCCGTGCACACAAGCCTCTAGGTCCTTCTCCAACTTCTGCTCTGAGAAATCCTGATACAGCTCTCCACGACACCAAGCCCATCTCGAGAGGCGAGAAGCCACATCAAAAACTACTAAACTAGACCCAAAGAAAGAAGGCTAAGTTCTCATTTTAAAAGTGGGGGGAGGGGAGACTGGCTTTTTTAAAGAGAGAGAGAGAGAGAGATGGCTCTGCCTCTGAGCGCCCACCACACACATGTAAGACCTGACTTCAGCTCTGGGGCACCCATATAAAGAGCTGGGCATAGACATGTTAACATTAGAGCTCCATCCGAGCTCCATCCGAGCAGTGGAGACAGGCAAAGCCCTGAGACCGCTGGCCAGCTAGTCACGCCATCAGTGAGCATTAGGTTCAGTGAGAAACACCATCTCAAAAGATAAAGTAGAAGCAATAGTGTAAGGCAGTCAGTGTCAACAGCTGGCCTCCACGTGAAAGCATGGACGCTTACACACACACACACACACACAGAGTAAATAAAAACAAAAACAAGAGACTTTGTATTGTGTTGGACTTGTGTCTCACTGTCCTTAAAGGAGCTCTGAGAAACACTAAGCCCACCAGCTCCATAAGCAGTGAAGAGTGGGACCCGCTGCTCTGTTCCCTGACAAGAGAGCTATTGAAATCAGTCCAGCAAGAAGACAAAAAAAAAAAAAAAAAAAAAAAAAACTCCCGGGAAGCTCTCAGCAAATAGGAACTAGCTAATGCGATTACAGCAGCGGTTTATTCTAAAACTGCCCAGCACGGCTACGAGAACCTGAGACGGTTTCATTACCTTTGGCCTTGGGAGGAACAACCTTCTCAATCAGTAATTAATTTCCTTTACAGAGAGTGTGTTGAAGTGTGTGTGAGAGTACAACAGGACAGACACGTGCAGAAAGAGGCCTTTTATCCCCTGTTTTGACTATTCCTATGTGAGCATCTATCACCCACACAGAACAGGTCAAGGTAATGATCACAGAGGCCTATATGCAACGCCTTTCATTACAGATCACACTCCACACATAATTGTTCCTGGTTTACTGACCCTTGGTTAATTGATGGGGTCAATACAATTATCCCACACTATATAGCACTACTCTATTAATAGAATCCTGAAGGTTCTAGGAAACCTTGGAGTGGACTTTCGATAGATTCTAATTGTCATTCATTCCTGACACCTCATTCTTTCTCAGCTTCAAAGACATTCGATAACCTTCGAATTAGAGGTCCTATGTTTCTTCTCTCTGCAGGTCCCTGGCTACCCCCAGACCAGCTGAAAGTATTCCAAGCAGAGAAGAATCCAAAACCCTTGAGGCCTGAGACCTGCCTAGAATCCCAGCCCTCCCATCTAAGGACTAAGCTATGCTTTCTCCCTGGGCTTCAGCCTCCTTCCTTGCAAACAGGAGAGCAAGAAAGCAACCTCCCAGAGTTGCTGTAGGCAGAACGTACGTACGCTTACACGCATAACTCATTTGTTCATGTTCCTAGGTTCCTGGAAACAATGACAGAGGCACGTCATCACTGAGATGAGTATCTGAACCCAAGGCTGACTGGATCATCCGGACTGGAGGTTTTCCTGTGCACGAATATTTTATTTCTGAACCGATGTCATCAATGTCATCATTTGGCTCTTAGGCTAAACATTTTTATTCAACTGTTTTCAAGAGACCCACTCAAAGAAACGACAAACAACAACAGAAATAGCTCACACTTATATAACTCCTACTTATACACCAGACCCCATGCAAGGCAGTGATTGCATCAAGTCACCACAAAGGCCCTGCGAGATGGGTCAAGCAATCGACCTTGCTAGCTCTTCTATCTTTATTAGGCTGTAAATAAGCACTTGAAGATTCTGGGCTGGATTTAAATAAAGACTTTATATGGTGACCACTGTGATTTCTAGTCAAGACAATCTTTCAGTATTTCTCCTGTTCTGAGGGCTGCTAAAACCATCAAGCTCCTCTCCATTGGCAAAGCAGCGAATGCTGACCTTTTTATGCTTTTTATTTTGAAAACTTTCAAACATACATAGAAATTGGGAAAATGCTAGGTATCATTTATGTCCAGACACCATCAATAAAACAGCATTTTAGGATTTTCTCTTAGCCACTCCTATTCCTTGATGAAGTGTGTCTGTGTCTGTGTCTGTGTGTGTGTGTGAGAGAGAGAGAGAGAGACAGACAGACAGACAGACAGACAGACTAGGGCTATTTTGCACATCCTCTCTAAGAACCTAGATGAAAGAGAGCGAGAGAGAGAGAGAGAAAGAGAGAGAGAGAGACAGAGACAGAGAGACAGAGACACTAGGGCTATATTTGCACATCCTCTCTAAGAACCTAGATGAAAGAGAGCGAGCGAGCGAGCGAGCGAGAGAGAGAGAGACAGAGACAGAGAGACAGAGAGACAGAGACACTAGGGCTATATTTGCACATCCTCTCTAAGAACCTAGATGAAAGAGAGCGAGCGAGCGAGAGAGAGAGAGAGAGAGAGACAGAGAGACAGAGAGACAGAGACACTAGGGCTATATTTGCACATCCTCTCTAAGAACCTAGATGAAAGAGAGCGAGAGAGAGAGAGAGAGACAGAGACAGAGAGACAGAGACACTAGGGCTATATTTGCACATCCTCTCTAAGAACCTAGATGAAAGAGAGCGAGCGAGCGAGCGAGCGAGAGAGAGAGAGACAGAGACAGAGAGACAGAGACACTAGGGCTATATTTGCACATCCTCTCTAAGAACCTAGATGAAAGAGAGCCAGCGAGCGAGAGAGAGACAGAGACAGAGAGACAGAGACACTAGGGCTATATTTGCACATCCTCTCTAAGAACCTAGATTCTGAATCCCCTTAACGTCACCCTCTGCTTCAAAACAACTCCATTTCTTCTTTCTAACCTTCTAGCGCTTTCAGTTCCGGTTGGTTCCCTGCTGAGAGCATCAGTCTGCTCACTCTTCTCTCCTCGGCTGGCCTCTGCACGTGGCCAAATGCACACCAAGCTCTGTAGAGCTTCAAACATCCAAACAGTGATGACGAAGTCGCCGGAGGCTCGAGTTAAAGGGCTTTAGAAACTACAACACAAACGACCTTGGCAGAAGGCTAACTTGGTTCAAGGCAAATGATCAAGAAATGAAGACCCAGATGTGTGTGGCCTGAGATGCATGGGCTTCGCCTCATCTGCTCCACTCTGAGAATAAACCAAACCTACATCTTCCCCATGTGGGTTAACAGGCTTCCTAAGTGGCGTCTGCTACTCGCTCAACCCGGACTACAGCTCCATTAGGCTAACAGCTCTTTCATTCCCAGTTCCAGTTGACCACGAGACGCTAAAGCTACCATACTTCTCTCTCCTTACCATCCCCATCGTTGCTTTAGAACAAGTACTATAAAGAACACTGGGTGGAGAAACAAAAACAACATTTGTGTCCCAGATGTTACACCTGTTCTGCGTGACCTTGAACACCCCCTCTTTCCAAGGACTCTGTATCGCCATCTGCAAAATGGGTAGGTTGGTGATGTCCTCGTGGTCCCAACCTTCTCTCCTCGGGCTCCTCTCAGGGAGACACAAACTAAATCTCAGCTCCTCCTACGCCCACCTCCCCCCAGGCTGCTCGCATTCCAAGGCACTGCATCCTTACCTCCCACGCCGAGGTTAACCTTGCGGGGATCTGGATCATCCCGGAAGTCCGCAGTGAGCTTAAAGACCAGAACCGGAGGAGCTTGCGGAACCTGGGCAAAGACTGATGGAGGCGCCATCGCGACAGAATGTGCCGAGACCTCGAGAACGAGCCGGGAGCAGCTCTGTGCGGTGCGGGGTCCGGTGACTGGAGGAGACTCTCACCTTCGCCGGCGGGCGGGGCAGCCCGCGGCTTCCAATGGTCGAGCCGCGTCCGGAGCTTGGCAACGCGCTTAACCAATCACAACCTTCCGACTAAGAAGGGTTAGGCGGGGCAAGCCTCTACTAGCCAATTCGAGAAGAGGATCTTATCGGAGGCTTGTATGATGCAACCAATGCAATGTACACCGGAGGAGGTGTGGGCAGAGGCTAGGATGATTGGCGTAGCGTGTTCCAATCGCTGAGGCTTTTATTCCTTGGGGTGATGAGGATGGTGCGGGTGGCGGGAGTCCCCAGAGGACAACCTCCTGACCTTCTGGGGCCTGGAGACCTGGGGCGGTGGCCCGCCCGTGGGGAAAGCAGAGAACAGGTCTTTCTGTACCCGCTGAGCAGGTGACTGTCGCCGCCAGGCTCCGGCGGTGCGCACGTTCCTGCGTTGGCCAGGCCCGGCTGACAGCCAAGTGTCTGGCACAGGACTCTAGTGGTCCGCTTGGACACACTGTACCCAATCGTGGGTGACCTTGACTGTCTCCACTCAGTGCTTCCCCAGAAAGAAACCTGGATGTGTTGTCTTCCTTGATCGCTGGCAGGGGAGACCCTGCAGAAAGTAAGGGATGAGCACATACTAGCTTGAGAATTTTAACACCAACCCCCAGCCCCGGTAGATAACCGGGGCCGGGAAAGCCTAGCCCTAAAGGACCTTGAAGGATCTAGCGAAGCCTCTCTCTGCAGCATTCCTCCCACGCGTGCTGTCATCATCGATTGGCACACACCCAAACTGCTGCTTCTTTCTGTCAGGTCAGGCTGCTCCTTCCCCTGAGAGTCTATTTCTGTCCAGATCCTTTCTCCACCTGTTGACCTTGAAGATTTCACATCTGTCAGCCATCCATAAAACCTCTTAACACGCTGTTTGGTTAGACATCTCTCTTTCCTGTACTTGGGCGTTTTGTTGTCGACGTTACAAGTTTAGAAAGCCTCCTGATGAGTAGGAACCTAACTCTGGAGCCAGGCAAGTTAGGTTTAGATGCCGGCTGACTCTGACCTACTTGGGCAGGCCTGTTCCTGCTCTGTAAGATGGAGATAATAGTGTTTTCCTCCAGGTTGTTGTGGGGATTAGGTGAGTTAAGACACATAAAGTGTTTAGTTGCATACAGTAAGTGCTCTCTAAATACTAGCTTTGTTATGGCGCAGGGTCCACACCCCCTCCTAGATGGCATGATGCTTTGCCTGGGATCTGGCAAACCTCCCTCCGTTTCTTCCACTACATATTCACCCAATGCTGGAAGGCGCCAATTCCTTGGTATTTTGCGAGAAAACAGCATCATGGCTTCCTTTGGGTAACATGATAAATCTTCACGAGTTTTCGGTTCAGAGGATAAACAAAAGCCATCGAACTTTGAGCACTACTTGCTAAGCTTTTCTGTCTTTTTCTTTCCAGAAACATCGCCTTGTTTTTGTTTTGTTTTGTTTTTTTAAGGAAACTGCCCAAAGCATTTCATTAATGTTTTCCCCTAAGAGTCACAAGCTAATACGGAAGGTCCATCGGCTGTGCACTTTGAGTACGTCCAAAAATCACAGCCGAAGGGCAACTGGGGAGGGGTGTTCTGCAACCTAGCCTTCCTAGAATTTAATTTAGAAGTGTCGTCTTCACAACGTTAGGCAACAATGTCATGGTCACTCCCTGCGTCATTCCCAGGGAGAAAAGCAACCCTAGGTTACCTAAACACTGTTGGTTTGGCTAAGAACAAATAAATATTTCTCTGTGTGTGTGTGCATGTGCTCGCCTGTGTTCCTGTTCAGTTAGAGTTACGTACACAGCAGCACATATGTGCAGGGGTAAATATGTACATGTCTGCAACTGGGTGTAGGGACCAGAGGTGAATGTCAGGTGTCTTCCACAGTTGTTTTCCACCTTATTATTTAAAACAGGGTCTCTCACTGAACCTGGACCTCACAAATTCTACTAGACCCTCAGGTCGATGAGCACAGGAGATACAAGCATAATGGTCACTATTGGCTCGCACATGTGTGCTGGGTTCCAAACTCAGATTCTCAGGCTTGTACAGCCAGCACTCTTACCAGCCAAATCGCCACCCCAGCCTCCCAATAAATGTGTATTGACGGTGTGCACAGCTCCACAGTCAAACCTGTGGCGATCGGGTACTGCATAGTTTTATGTCAGCTTGACACAAGAGGAGGGACTTCAGTTGAGAAAATGCCTCCATAAGATCCACCTGTGGGACATTTTCTTTATTATTGATTGTGGGGGAAGGGCAGAGCCCACTGTGGGTGGTACCATTCCTGAGTGAGTCATAGGGAGCAAACCTGCAAACAGTTCCCCTCCATGGCCTCTGCATCAGCTCCTGCCTCTAGGTTCTAGCCCTGCTTGGGTTTCTGTCCTGAGTTACTTCAGTGATGGACTTTGATGTGGAAATATAAGCAAAATGCACTCCCCAACTTGCTTTTGGTCATGGTGTTTCATCATAGCATTAGAAACTCTAAGACAGGTGTGGACAAAGAAGAAGGTGCTGAGTACAGCCGTTCTTCCTGTCCTGTGCGTACAGCTGAGTTTTAGAGGATTGGCAAGGTAGGGAAGGATGCCTAATTTATATAGGATTTAAATGTCTTCTTCCCGCCTCCTGCCCCCAGGAATGTGAAGTTCTTGGATTTTGCATTTAGAACGCTTCTGTCTTGAACCGTGCAGGCTACCCCCTGAGGAAAATACCGAACTTGAAATAAACAAAATGCCTTCCAGGTCGTTGCTAATTTTAAAGCGTTGACTTAGAATTGACTCAACACTGCCTCCTTGCTGAGGAAATGATCCAAGCAAAAGGCTTATGGAGAGGCAGCCCGCAGAGTGCCCAGGGAAAGGGCAGCTGAGGTCAGAAGACAAAGAGTCTGATAAACCTCGTCGTCGTCTACCGACAAGTTTCTAAAACTACTCAAGGAGAATCCTAGTGTCTCCTTTCTGGCTCCCACCCCACCCCACCCCACCCTCACCCTCATCTCTTTTCTTCAAAACACAAAATAAAACTGCAAAAGAGGGGTTGGGAAGCCACCCGGCAACAGCTGTGTCTGGATCATTTCCAAGAGGCAGAGAGTCGGTGGCAACTGTCCGGGACTCTAAGCTAAGCCGCACCTGATTATTTCACTCCATCTTACGCCTCAGTGCCCAGAATGTCTAAACTTAAGAATAAGTTGGGGAGGGAAGAGTTTATAGCACTTTGGGATCCTCATATCTAGGCTACTTATATGTGTGCTGTCGCTAAGGGCATTTAGAGACTGTTTTATGCTGAGCCAATATTTCTTTAGAAACCTAAGCTGCAAGAGAAGGTGTGTTCAAGGGTCACTATGTAGCCAAATGGTGGGTTAGCCAAGCACAAACCCCACTAAAAGAGTTGTATAATGGAATGGTAACTGAATTCTCTTGCTAAAGCAAGCAGCCAGTTTTCAGCTTCTCCCTCAGGTTAACTAGCTGGGTCCTGGGTGAACCTGGGTGGAAGCTTTATGCTTATCTTTCCTATGTACAGCCCTCTACCAGCATATCCCCAGCCCCAGCCCTCTACCAGCATATCCCCAGCCCCAGCCCTCTACCAGCATATCCTCAGCCTCAGCCCTCTACCAGCATATCCCCAGCCCCAAACCCTGACCGCCTCAAGGTTCGTACCAAACCAGGATGCGCCTTGCTGTGTCCTATCTCATGAAAGGACATGCCCAGCGAGGCCTGAAGCAGACAGTTTCTAAACTTAGTCCTGGACTGGATACTCACATGTGCAGGTTTTATTTAAGGCTCAGAAGACCTTTATGTTCCAAAGATATCAACAGGCCCAAGTGCAGTGAATGCTACCCTCTACTGTTGACTGTAATTAACTCCCCGGCACCATTTAGAAATCGTTGTGCCATGTAATTTTTGTGTTTAAGAAGTATCTTAAGTACAACAGTTAAAAGCCTGACCTCTGGAAGTGGATTTCCTCTGCGTGTCTCCGTTTCCTCACCTGCAATATGAAGGTAATAATAGTTCTACCCCAGGGGGTTGTCAAGAAGATTAACTTGTTTAATGCAGTTGAGCGGTTCCGTGTGAAAGTCCTTTGAATTGTATCTCATAAGAACTCAGCAGATGCTAACAGTGTCCATCAAGTGTTAATGAGATTCGTCATCACCTCTGATATCACCAACTCTGCTTTGAGAGTCCTTTAGGCTTTTTATTGAACGATGAGCAACCCAGGTGAATTATATCTAAGCTTGGATTCAGAATGAAATTCCAGCTTTGCTCTGGGTGGTAGTGGTGGCTAACCCCAGCACTCGGGAGGCAGAGGCAAGTGAAGCTCTGAGTTCAAAACCAACCTGGTCTACAGAGCCAATTCCAGGACATACACTGGAAACCTTGTCTCGAAAAACAACAATAACAACAACAACAACAAAATTCAGCTTTGCCTCTTACTAGTTTTTGAGACACTGAGTTACTTAATGTGTCTGAGTTCTGCTGTTCATATCCGTTAAGTTGTAGCATATAGACGTGTGCACAGTTAGCACATGGGTAGAAGTTATTATTATTGTCATAGAGGTTACACTTTAGTCCCTAGACAGCTGGAAGGTAATGGTTGAGCTCTCTTTGAAGTCTGTTTGATCTGGCCTCTTAGTGGGTATGCACTCTGAAATATTTTCTAGACGGAGAAGGGGCCAGGTGTGGCGGTACATGTCTGTAATCCCAGCACTTAGAAGGCGGAGGGAGAATTTGAGGTCAGCCTTAGCTACTTAATAATTCTAAGAAGTTTTTGTAAAGATCTGTAAGTGCTAGAAAACAATTAAAGAAAACAAGATAATATATTCAAAAATGAACTAAAATATGAACATGGTAATAATAGCCTTTTATATCTTTCTCCCCAAGAGAAAAAAAAAATGTCTTAGAAACCATCCCATAATTCTCCTAACATCTGGGGGGAACCTTCATTTCCACTTGCAACTTTTTAATACAGTTCCTCATGTTGTGGTGACACCCAACCATGAGATTATTTTGTACTATTTTGTATTATTTCTATTATTATATGTATAAATGTAATTTTGCTACTGTTATAAATTATAATGTAAATGTCTGATATGGAGAAAGACCCTGAGGGACTAAGGGGTCTTCACCTACAGATTGAGAAACCACTGACTTAAAACAGCAAATAAAAAAACATTAAGAGCCGGGCATGGTGGCACGCGCCTTTAATCCCAGCACTCGGGAGGCAGAGGCAGGTGGATTTCTGAGTTCCAGGCCAGCCTGGTCTGCAAAGTGAGTTTCAGGACAGCCAAGGCTATACAGAGAAACACTGTCTCAAACAACAACAACAACAACAAAAGAAAGAAAGAAAGAAAGAAAGAAAGAAAAGAAAAGAAAAGAAAAATATTAAAAATACATAAATCACGGGGGCTGGCAAGATGGCTCAGCAGGTAAGAGCACTGAGTTCAAATCCCAGCAACCACATGGTGGCTCACAACCACCCGAAATGAGCTACAGTGTACCTATTTAAAATAATAAATAAACCTTTGGGCCAGAGCGAGCAAGGAAGCCAGTGGGACCAATGAGAGCGAATAAATAAATTTTTAAAAAATACATAAATCACAAAAAGAATACTAAGCAAAAAACAAACAAACAAAACAAAACAAAAACATTTCAGAATGGGCCCCGTGTCTACGTAGATCTGCTCATTATAGATGCAGTGTCTTACTGCTAACGTCATGCCTCCTCGCCTCCTCCTCCTCCTTCTTCTCCTCCTCCCTCCTCTTCCTCTTTTGAGATTTCATTTCTTGTTTTTTCATGAAGATGCTCCTGCAAGCATGTGCTCAAAGTTGCCACAAGAGGGCGTCGAATGCCTTGGAGTCGGGCGTACAGGCAGGCTGGAAAGGAGTCTCTGGAAGCTGAGCCGCCTCTCCAGCCCCAGTGACTTCCATTGTATCTCTCCGAGTTGTGTCCTTTCCCCTCTGTTTAGTTAGACATGACCTCAAGTTGTAAGCTTTGGTACAAGGTGGACGCAAATGAAAAGGGCACACTCAATGTCTTTGCCAGAAAACAGTGTTTTAACTCCTAACTTCTTAAGACACTATAACCGATGGCTTGACTCTTGCTCAAAGCCAGAAGAGACAAGCTTCTAACATTTCAACATCTGGCAGTAGAGGGCAGCACTACCCTTTTTTTGAGAAATGTTGAGCATCTAGGGAAAAGGGGAAAGGCTCCCAACCGTTTTGTTGTTGTTGTTTTAATTTTACTTTATCCATACAAGTTCTTTTTAAAATTTATTTTTCTTATTGCTTATTGGTCTTATAGAAGGAATCCCATATCTTCTATTTGCTTAATAATGGAAGACCGAGTACTTAGTGAAAACCAGAGTTTTCAGGTGTTCTGCTGGGTGTGCTGTCTGGCAAAGGTAAAAAGTGGCTCAACCTTAGGCAGCCAGATAGCAGTCTTCTATGAACACAGTAAACGCTCCTGAACTTTCTAGATCGTCTTTCTGAAGCAGGATGTGGGTTTTTTTAATGTGTGTAAATCATATGCTCACAACCCTGATGATGGCTTCTAAATTCTTACTCACTGACTTCATTCCGCTGTGTCAGTGTTCATTTCTAGCGCGTTTGGGGCGGATCAGGGCAAATGCAGACGTAGGCCAGGTATTGTGACTTTAAGGAACGATGTTCCACAGGGTGGGGGAGGGACTTCTTTGCTGAAGCTTCGGTTGCCTGACAGCTGTGCGTAAACAGCTTGTGTGCTCGATCGATTCTATTACACTATGATTTGAATTTCTCTAAGCAATAAAAGGGGGGGGGTCTGACTTTTGTGCTAAGTGTAGCTCAATCTCTTTGTCAGGAGGACACGGAGGAGAGAATAACCCTAATTTTAGAAAATATATAGCAGAAGTGTTCTTAGTATATTTGAGTTCTATCCTGACCCTGGAAAGATTTTTTGGCAACGAATCTTCAGTGCAAACTTAAACAACCCTCCTGAGGAGAAAGTGGTGGCAGACATTAAGTCTAGCCCCAGCCCTGCCTTGTCAACTGGGCGAATTATAACTTCTGAGCCTGTTTTCCTCCGCTCTTAAGCAGAGATGCCTCAGGATTTATTAGAAGAGCTAATTCAGAAAGTGGCATGGCTCAGTGGTTAGAGCACTGGCTGCTGCTCTTCTAGAGGATCCTGGTTCGATTCCCAGCAGCCACATGGCAGCTCACAACTGTCTGTAACTCCAATCCCAGGGGATCTGATGCCTTCCTCCGGCCGTTGTGAGCACTAGGCACACACGTGGTACACAGACATACATGCAGACAAAACACCCATACACATAAAAATAAATAAATGAGCAAAAATTTAATTGCTTTAAAAGCTATTTAGATACCTAACGAGTTTTTCTATCATTGTAGCCCAAAGAGGTCAATACTGTTCTAAACATATAAGACTTTCTGCTTCTTCTCATCTGGTGTCTTTACATTGCCTGGATTGCTAGTTAATTGTCATGTAACCTTAACTATCTCCCTAACTTGATTGCTAGTTTCTTAAGACCCAAAACCATTAGACCTAACTCTCTGCATGTTCCATGACAAAAAAAAAAAAAAAAAAAAAAAAAAAAAGGTATTTGGTGCCTAATTTGAACATAAATATTTGTTGATTGATTAAAGACAAGCTCTTTAAAATTACATTAATACAAAATTAGCTCTTTTGCCGTGTTTTTGTTTTTTTTTTTAAGTAACACTATCTTGACCATTTTAAGTTCACTATACAGTAGTGTTAGCCGTGTTTGCACTGTTGTGTAACAGCTCCCTGGACTTTTCCATCCAGGATGAAAACTGTTCATAACCCTCCCACATTGCTAGTTCCAGCTCCCAGAGGCTTCTTGGTCGACTGAGCAAAACAAGAAAAGAATTCATGAGTTTTTAGGAGTTTGGCTGTTTGGGGGGGTGGGGGTGTTTCCTGGTCACCTAGAGACTTCCATCCTTACCTTGTGGATAATCTGCACTAGTTTCTCTAAGCTGTGGAGTAGCCACAGGTCTGGGCAGAGGCACCAGAAAAGAAGCACTTTCACCAATTGTTTATGTCTGGTATATAACTGAGCACTAACGAGAAGAGAACTATCAGGACAAAACTAGATATTCACCTTGATAATTATTTGATTTTCAGAATAACTGAGTTTTGTTATATAGTGAAAACAATGTTGTTTTTTTTTTTTTATGTGTATGAGTGGTTTCGCCTGCATGTTTTTTTTTTTTTTTTTTTGCCTGCAGTGTGTGTGCAGTGCCCTCAGAAGTGAGACCATGTTGTTAGATCCCCTGGACCTGGAGTTACAGACAGTTGTAAGCTTTGATGTGGGTGCTGGGAACCGAGCCCAGGTCTTCTGCAAGAGGAATAAGTGCTCCTGACCAAGGAACAACGTCTTCAGAGCCCCCCACCCCCAAAATAGATAACTGGTCACAAACAGAAGCAGCCAACAAATATCTCAAAATGACTCTCATTATTAATTTGGAGTCATACCAATTTATCGATGCTTACCCACCACGCGGATAAAAATGTAAAATACTGATTAGCGTTGGGGAGAAAGAGCACTGGCATCACTGTTGAGGGCAGTGCCCCTCCATAGACTCTGAAGAGAGCATCTCCGCAACATTAAGGTGTGCATGCCATGTCTAAGAGCCTACCCCAGTGAAATGTATACAAGTCTGCAAAGATAGGCAGCTACACAGACAATAAGCAATACAGCACTGTTTGAACAACAACAACAACAACAAAAAACCTAGCGAATACTAGTATTATTTTTTTATAAACTCTCAAGTCATACTTTGGTTGAAAACTACCAGATTTGAAAGGGATTTCATAAAGATATAAATTAATGTAGATTCTAAAAATGAAAATTGGGTAGAAAAGTGGGGAAGTGAACAGGCATTGTCAAACATGTAATACTTTAAAACTCAATGTAGCCGGGCACTGGTGGCGCACGCCTTTAATCCCAGCACTCGTGAGGCAGAGGCAGGCAGATTTCTGAGTTCAAGGCCAGCCTGGTCTACAAAGTGAGTTCCAGGACAGCCAGAGATACAGAGAAACCCTGTCTCGAAAAATTTAAAAAAACAAAACAAAACAAACAAAACAAAACAAAAAACCTCAACATATTTCTCAGTAAAGCCGATAGCCGTGCTACAGTTTGAGGCTGGTTTGGAAGTGTGAAAGTATTGCAAAGCATTTGCTTTCTGGTTGTGGTAATGAGAACCTTTAACTCTAGCACTCAGGAGACAAAGGCAGGTGCATCTCTGTGAGTTCAAGGCCAGCCTGGTCTACATAGTGAGTTTCAGGACAGCCAAAACTCCACTACGTCTCAAAAGCACACAGACAGACCCTTTGCTAACAAACTGGTGGTTTCTAAAAATATAAAGGGCAGTGACTTGGTTCATTCAGCAAGACATCTACCACCACGCCAGACCTCCTAAGGTCAAGCCCCAGGATCCACATGGGTGGAAGGAGAAAACTGGTTCTTGTCATCTGTCCTCTCACCTCTCCATCCATGTTGTGGCAGGGGTATGCAACTGCAAGCACAAGTGTTCATGCACACACACACACACACACACACACACACACACACACACACACACACTAACAAATAGACATATATCCCAGGGTACTTCATCCTGCAATTGAGATCACTCCTGGAATCTAGTGGCCAGTCAAGACATAGTTATAAAAACTAAATGAACATCACTGCACACCATCAGAGTCTTTACAGGAGATGACGTCAACTCTCCTGGTGCCTAGCGCCCACCAGACACAGCATCAGTAGGTAGCAGTAGTTCACTATTTTCCCGGATCTATTGGTGCTTCTAACCGCCTCACCCATTGTAGGGCTTTATTCATTTAACAACATTTATATAGTGCTTACTGTCTTCCAGGTACCGGCTAAGTGCTTTACAAACACTAATTCATTCTAATTGTATAACAACTGAAGTAGGTGGTCTTATCCCATCTAACAGATGAGGTAATCAAGGCAAAAAAAAGCAGTCAAGCGGTTCATCCCAGTGGCTCAGCTAGTCAAAATAAGGAGAATAGGAGCACAGGCGGTCTGGCTCTGGAGTCCCCAGCTCCACCTAGCCAGGCTGCTTCCGGCGTGATAAAATCTGTAGACAGCATGCATTGCGGGGTAGTAAAGTCATACTGCGCTTTTGTCAGAGATCTCGGAGTGTTTTATCCTGTCACACCTGTAAATCATTCCATAGCGTCCCTTTGAGAGAGGCAAGATTTTTAAAAGATAACCGTGTGTGACTGGGTCATCGTTTGTGGATGTGTGGGGGTGGTTTGCGGATTTGTTTGTTTGTTTCTTTCTTTCTTTTATGATTTTCGAAACAGGGTTGGGTTTTTTGTTTTTGTTTTTTGTTTTGTTTTGTTTTGTTTTGTTTTGTTTTTTCTGTATAGCCCTGGCTGTCCTGGAACTCACTTTGTAGACCAGGCTGGCCTCGAACTCAGAAATCCGCCTGCCTCTGCCTCCCGAGTGCTGGGATTAAAGACGTGCGCCACCACACCCGGCTGGTTTGCGTTTTTTTAAAACAGCTTCTCACTTTGTAGCTCAGGCTGACCTCAAGTTCGTGTCCCTCCTGCCTCAGACTCTCAAATGCCAAGATTAAGGCAAATGGCTACCACACCCTGATATTATGTTTGCCAAGAAAGAGGGAGGGCCTGCTCCTATATGAGGTCACTGCATTTGTTTTCTGACATCACAGTAATTTCTAGGACAATAGTTCCAATTTCTGGACAGAAAAACAAAAACCCTCCTCTAGAAATAGAAGAAGTATGAGAATTACTTGTGCTGGAACTATTTACAGAGTAAGATGTGAGTGTGTGTGTGTGACTGTGTGTGTGTGTATGCATGCAAGTGTGTGTATGTGTGAGTGTGTGTGTGTATGCACGCAAATGTGTGTGAGTGTGTGTGTGTATGCATACAAGTGTGTGTGCATGCAAGTGTGTGTATGTGTTGCATGCATGCAAGTGTGTGTGTGTGTGCATGCATGCAAGTGTGTGTGATGTGTGTGTGCATGCAAGTGTGAGTGTATGTGAGTGTGCATATGTGATATGTGTGTGAGTCTGTGTATGAGAGAAGTGTGTGTGAGTGTGTATGCGATATATGTGTGAGTAAAAGAGTGTGTGTATATAAGTGTGTGTGTATGTGATATGTGTGTGTATGAGAGAGTGTGTACGTGTGTGTGAGTGAGTGTGAGTGTGTTTCCATGTAACTAGAAGGACCAGTAATCCTCTAGTCCTAAATTTGAGAGTGCATTTTTCTTCGTTTCATTTCATTTCCATTTTACTTAGTTTAATTTCATCCCAAAGCCTAACATCAGTGTTTCTTTCTCTTCATAACTTATTCATTCTGTCTCTAGGACTTTGCTCAACATCTACAGTGGGCCACTGTCCCGAGCACACTGCGTTTTATCTAGTTATAGGTTCACGGTGTTCTCAGGTCAGCACATAATGCCACCTACTGTCTGTCAGAACTGCAAAATCAGGCTCCCTAAGTCAGAACCTGGATTCTAGGATCTCAGCTTTATTTTTTAATTAAATAAACATACATGTATTCAACACACATTGTTCATATACTATCTCTGATAGTAATAATAATAATTTTTATTATCATTTTGAAGTTCCTCAGGTAAATCTAATATATTCCCAGGATTGACCATCAATAGAGGAATATGGTAAGGCCAGGTATAGAGGCACATGCCTTTAACCCCCGAACTCTGGAGGCAGAGGCAGGAAGATCTCACCTATTCAAGCAGCTTAACTCTAGAAGGATTTCTATGGCATACTTTGTAAATTCAGGGGATGGAAGGCCACACTCCTGCCTGAGTAGGTCTCCCCCATTTAGGTAGGTGAAGCAAGAAGGTAAGTTATGCTGTAGTAGAGGGGCTCTCTGTCCTTTCTGGTCACCCAGGGATCTTAGTCTGTTGAATAGTAAACCATGGAAGTGCAGAATGAGAGTGGCTACTTAGGAGTCAACACCACCTCACCCCAGGCCATCCCGTCAGCTCTGAGAGAAATGAGGATATCACTCTAACAGCAGTGAGTAGACTTAGAGCTGAGGCTGGCGCAGGGGGAGAGGAGAGAGAGAGAGAGAGAGAGAGAGAGAGAGAGAGAGGCTTCCAGCCCCCAAAGAGCCCAGTGCACAGCTCTTTAGAACCTGTCTTTCACCCTCTCCAGCTCCCCTTTCATTAGTTTCAGAGCCTGGCAGAGCTTGACGAGAAAACTTAGGTAGGGACATCCACGGAAGGAGGAGAGTTCTGTTCATTTATCTGTAACAGTCAGAGTAGATGTCACCTACACAACATTCCTCTCACCTTTGAAACAAGCACTCCAGGACAGCCCTGTCACCCTCAAAAGACCCAGAAGGAAGATACCAGTCCAGAATTCATCTACCACAGTTCAGACCTCTTGAGAAATAATTTCACTTTTAAACAGACCGTTCATGAAAACAGAGCGTTCTTTTTAATTTTCCTCAGAAATGTACTACCTGTAGTGTCAGAGAATGCAAACAAGAGAGCTTTGATTTCCCAATGTTTTCTGGGTCGGCCCCTCCAGCTGGTCTTTCAGGGCTCATGGCCCTTTAAGTGCTGAGAAATCAGCCCTAGGTTAGATGCTGGAAAGTCTGGGCCTATGAGTTTGCCACCTTACACAGGAGGGTGAAGGAACAAAAACACCTGTCCACGCCCCCACAAGGCGGGACTGGCCAGTGTCACCACGTCTCCACAGGATGCCCCTCGTTCTCTGATTTTGGCATACCTCAGAAATAATGGAGAAACCCATTTAGAATACAGGGCCTGATTCAGAAGGCGGGATTCAGAGCCAAGGAATCTGCACTCTAGCATTAGCTAATTCTATGTATTTGTTTTTGAAAGAGGGTCTTACTGTAGCTAGCCCAGGCTAGCCCCCAAACTCGATGAACAAGTCCTTGAATCCCTCTCCTCCTGTCTCCACCTCCTGAGTGCTGGGATTACAAACTGCATGCATCACCACACCTGGCTTAGGTAGTACTGAGGACCAAACACAGGGCTTTGTGTGTGCCAGACAAGCGTGCAGCCAAGTGAGCTCTAACTAGTTCTGAAAACAGGTGATTCTAGGCTCTTCCAGAAGCCCTTTTAGCACCCTCTGGTACCTATGGTGCTACCTTTGGCAAGACTCCTAATGGCACTTCCAATCACACCTCTCAGTGAGAGTCCCTTCCCCTTGCCTGCTAAGCCCGGAGCTGGCTCTCCATGGCTGTCCTCATTTAAGAAGAGGCCAGTTAGTCATGTGGAAACAATCACCCTGAAGGTAACGCAGTCCCTGGAGACCAGCAGTCGAGGTGTCTCCCAGTGACTGCTGTTTGCTGTTGACCATTCCCTCTAGGAGGCAACTCTCATGAACTCCCTAATGAGCCACTGCTGCTGTGTGGTTTTATCATGGTAGCTGCTGATTTGAGCCAACTCTTCAAAATAGACTCATACAAGCCAATGCTTAAGAACTGCCACTTAAAAGAAAAGTCATAGAGATAATATTACTTTGAGTGTTTTGTGGGGCAGTGGACGCTGGGCTGCGGGGGGGGGGGGGGGTGCGATGTGAAAGGATTTGGGGAAAACTCCAGTCCTGCCAGAGTTCCAGTGTTCTGGGCAGGCAGACGCAGAAGGACTGCCGCATGCTTTCCACGTGGCCCTGGGTGGGTGTCTAGCTGTGTGAAGTCACTGGCCCCAGCTTGGTGGATGGTGGACAAGGGGCAGTCCTAGGTACCAGGTTCTCAGCCGGTGGAAGAGCCGAGAACAAAATGGGGGTCCTGGGGTCAGCTCAGTCAGCCCCGGGGCCAAAGGGAGGAGAGGGCAGGGGAAGAGGGGGGCTCTGGATGGTTCTCGAGAGTCCTTGGTCTGGTCCATGGCTGGAGTGCAGGAAGGCCTTCCAGCAAAAATCTATCCCACTGTTCAAGCACGGTGGGCCTTGATGAGCAGAGACAGTATATGGTTTTAGAGCTTTATTGTAGAAAGGCAGGGGGAAGGAGAGAAGGTAGAAAGAGAGAGGCTGGCCATGGCCACATTGGGGGGGGGGTGAAGAGAAGAAGGGCTAGAGATGAAAGTAAGAAAGGTGAGAGCTTAAAGGGAGCGAGGAGGGGCTAAGCAGTCCCTTTTATAGTGGGTTGGGCTATAAGCAACTGTGGGGAAGAGCATGCCTAGTTAGAATGCCAGGAGCTTGGGACATTGTCTGCATGACTGATAGTCACATACCCCTCCTGGGGGGGGATTGTGGGGGTGGTAACATGACATGATGCAACACCTGTCCCATGTAGGTGGAAATCACCACCCATCGGGTCTCCCAGGTTCAAGACCTATGCTCGACTGGAGACCAGGCTGTCTATGTGCAGCCCACTGCCCTACAGTATTTCATACATTCATATGAAGTATTTTAATCAAATCTGTTCTCCATTCTCTCCTCTCCAGCTCCTCTCCCCTAGTCCCTTTAATCCCTCCCAAGTTCATGTTCTCCCCTCAACAACTAAGTCCACTGTGTGTGCATAGGTGTAGAACCATCTACTGGAGCATGGGTAGCCTTTCATAAGCCACAGCACTGAATAAAACATACATACACACAAACACACACAAACATGTATGTGTGTGTATATATGTTATATATGTATAATATAAATATATATATATATATATATATTTTTAGGTAGGGTCTCACTCACATAGCCCTGGCCTTGGTGGAGCTTAGGACATAGACCAGCCTGGCTTCAAACTCATGGTGATCTGCCTTCCCAAATGCTGGAATTAAAGGCAAATGGCACCACACCTAGCTTAACAATACTACTTTCAGAATCCAACCAATGTATTGCAAATACAGAACTCTCAAACATTATCAACAGAAAATCTAATTGCTTGTTTGTCTAATTTGCCCAACAATCCTCCATTAAATCATCCAAACACGTTCCTAGAGGAGAAAGCGACAAGAATATGTATTCTTAGCAAGAGGTCTATAATCAAAATTTTTAATTGTTATTGTTTTGAGACGGGTTCTTAAACTGTAGGCTCAAACACAGTACTATTGTATCTGAAGACAAGACGTGTGTCATGGGCATGCATCAAACTTGCCCCCAGCACTGGGACCACAGACGTGAGCCAGCACACTCAACAAAAACTTGAACTTTGCGAACTAACTGAAGGTTATTTTTAGCATGATGAAAATTACAGTGATGACAGTAATGAATATTTATTAGGCTATTTAATTGCAATGTTAGCACGTTATAATTAAGATAGAATTATATCACTTTCCCCCGTCCTCTCTCCAATTTCTCCCCTGCCCCCCACCCCCAACTCTCAACCCAATATCCTCTTCTTTGATCACACACATTTTGTGTCCATGTATGTATGTGTGTGTATCACAAATACATAAAACCATCTGCTGGGTCTTTTTGTTGCTTATGTATATGTGGCTTCTTTTATTAGCCTGATGCTGACATAAGCATTTTCCACAGGTTAGCAGATGAGGAAGCCAAAGCACAAAGAACTTAACATGCCAAGGTTTACACAGCTGCTAAGCAGTGGAGTTAAGATCTGAACCAGAACCCACGTCTTGGCCACCATTGCCTAGCTTGCATTCATAGATCAGGTGTCTATTCTTAGCCCCTGGGCCCACATTAGGGATTGTCTTACACATATACTGTGACGAACAAGAGAGTGTTACCCCTGTCTTTGATTCCCACAATGCAGTGAGCAATCCTCCAAAAGTATAAGCACGCTGTTGGCTGCAGAGGGAGGACAGAGCCTAGACAAGGAGGACCAAGAGAGGCATCTCAGAAGAACTGAGGGCTAAGCTGCGATCTGAGGTCAGGTGTGGATTAGCTAAGAGAACTGGAGAGTAGTGTTTAAAAGGCCAGAATTCAGAGAACATAAAAGCATGTGAGAGAGAAAAACCTTTGTAATTGTAAAAAGGTGTGGCTAACACGGAGCGGGAAAGGGCTGAGCAATGACCTTGAGCTTGGGAAGGCACAAGAGTCCCGATTTTGATGGACTTTATAAAGTATAAAGATCGCATGGGCAATTGAGCTATTAAAGTGGTGGACAGAGCACGTAGCTGGGTAAGGGTGTTTGGCCTGATCCGAAGTCATGGGCATGCAGTGGTGCCTGAACCCTGGGAGGTCGAAAAGCCCAGGGATGAAAGCCAAAGACAGCAGCAAGAAAGGGGGAAAGAGAAAGAGACTCCTTAAAAGAGACCCAGACAGGTGGCATAAGACCCCCCCCCCAGGACTATACAAGCTGTAACCAGAGTTGAGAATTCAAACTGTCTCTAATCTTGAACTCGGTGTCTCAAATATAATGCTTCCTTAGTATCTAAAAATCACAGCAGATATTAAATATCTGTATTTTTCAGTTCATTCATACAACAAAAGTCTGATACGTGATTATTGAGAACACCCGAGTTCTGCTGAGGAAGCAAACTCCTGTCTTCTGGCTGGCTGGTGGCAGCCATGCCTTCTGCTGGGCTATGTTTTATGCTTTCCCTCTGTATTGTCCCCTAGGGGATACTGTCCATTAACAGACTCTTAGGATTTCTCCTTAGAAGTCCTCTCATATGGCACTGGGGCATCTACATACATCCAGAAATCACTCTGGGTAGCCACAATTCTCCAAGGAGAAAACTAATGTCAGCAGAGATCTTGTTTCCTACGCCAACATATATGTCTCCTTCAAAATGCAGATTAATGGACACCATTGCTTCTGTTGTTTATTGTTTTATTAAAATGGCCCATTGCCGTTCTTAAACAGGTGAGTGTATATGAATAGATGATAGATAGATAGGTAGATAGATAGGTAGATAGATAGATAGATAGATAGATAGGTAGGTAGATAGATAGATAGATAGATAGATACATAGATAGATAGATAGATAGATAGATAGATAGATAGATAGATAGATAGATAGATAGATAGATAGATAGGTAGGTAGGTAGGTAGGTAGGTAGGTAGGTAGGTAGGTAGGTAGATAGATAGATAGATAGATAGATAGATAGATAGATAGATAGATAGATAGATACATAGATAGATAGATAGATAGATAGATAGATAGATAGATAGATACATAGATAGATACATAGATAGATACATAGATAGATACATAGATAGATACATAGATAGATAGATAGATAGATAGATAGATAGATAGATAGATAGATAGATAGATAGATAGATAGATCAGACAGATGTGAGTCATAAAACATTCCAAACAAGGTTTTTGGGGTTTTATTTTTTGGGTTTGTTTGTTTTGGTTTTTGGTTGGGTTGGGCTTGCTTTGGTTTGACTTGGTTTTTCGAGACAGGGTTTCTCTGCATAGCCCTGGCTGTCCTGAAACTCACTCTGTAGACCAGGCTGGCCTCAAACTCTGAGATCCACTTCCCTTGCCCTTCTGAGGGCTTCGATCAAAGGTATAAGCCACCACACCTGGCTGTGCATACATTAAAACAACAATAACAACTTTTAACTTCTCCTTCTACCTGTCTCCCACCCCACTTGTTTCCTATAACTTCATTAATCTCAATCCAGAACTACTCGTTGTTGGCAATTGGGCATATATCCTTATATGTATTTTTTCTGTGCATGTACGCATATCTACACATCTTTTTAAATGAAAAGGTACACATTGCCTATATTGTTCTAAAACCAATTTAGCCTGGAAATGGTTCGAGTTGACTTTAAAACCTAGCACAGAAAGCAATGGGTGCCATTATGACATTTCCATCCCTACACTTGTCGTTAGGCCTTGTGCTTTAACCCACTTGGAAGTGGGGTGCTGGAGTTTGCACACCCCATGAAAACACTCATTGGCAGACTGCACCCCAGCCTGAGACTTGCTTCTTAAGGCATGTGATGCTCTTCCTGGCAGGGTGACAGCTTCCTCTGCCTCTTCCTCTCTGCCATCCAGTCTGTGGGTACGAAAGCCCTTGGTGCTTTAACAGTCCTTTTGAGTCCATTTGAGCCGTTCCTGGGAGTCTTTGGACCCCTTTTGTTCTGCAGACAGCGGCAAGGAGCCCAGAAGGATGTTTTCTTGCTAAAGTTTTAGACTACGAATTGGCCAGGTTTGTCCTTCCCTTCCCTCCCTCTTTGAGCGGGTTGGGTGTTTCCCTCTCTGCCTCTCCCTCTAATCCTGCTGCTACTCAGAGTAAGGGATGTTTGTTGTTTTAATGCTCTTCTTACAGAGTCTAAGACTCTGGAGGATGTAGGTTCAACAAACAAACTATTGTCTTCACATTACATTCTTATTCTACAGGATTTAGGAGACACTGAGGACCGGCTCCTGTTATCCGGGAATCGGCTTCAAAACTTTAGCCCATGTTTGAATTGTGCCTTTGGATCCCTTTTAAGAGCATTCTAGCTAGAGACTGGTTGACCGCATTTAAACTAAAGCTATATCCTATTGCCTCGATTCTGTTAAGGAGGCAAAGGTAGCATTGGGGAGGCAATTAGAGAGGGTCTGGCAGCCCTATCAGGAGCCACAAGCCCCTGAGCAATAGAAAGGGGGAAGCTCAGACTCAGGGTAACTTGGACTCCAGGGCAGAAGTGGAGTCACAGCTAGTTTTGATGATGATCTGAAAAGCTAAGGCAGAAGGTAGGAGGGTTTTCAAGTCCCTGGTAACCAGAAGAGGATTTGTATTTTCTTCTTATCTGGCATTTTAAGTTTCTGTTCAGGGACTGGCTAAGGTAAATTTGATGAATACAGAGACCTTGTTGTGTTTGTTCACTAATGAATGTTCAGGTCTTAGAACAATGCCTCACACATAGATATCCAATTGATGTGTGGGTAGGTGGGTAGTTAGCTGGATGGTTGGGTGGGTGGGTGGATGGATGGATGGGTGGGTAGGTGGGTAGTTAGCTGGATGGTTGGGTGGGTGGATGGATGGATGGATGGATGGTTGAATGGGTGGGTGGATGAATGGATAGATGCAGAGTAGATAAATGAACAAGAAAAACTACCATGTTAAAGTGAGTAACAATGAGAAGACTGACTAGTGTCCCTCTCTGTTGGCGAGGTGTCTCCAACAGACCACTTAAGGCACAGCCAGGAGAACGAAGTGGAAGCAGCCAAGCAGGGTAAGAGAGCTTACCCTGCCCATGACAAAGCTTGTCCGTGTAAATAACAATAGAGGGCTAGAGGGATTAGCCTGACATCAGCCAAAACTCAAACAAGATAAAATTATTTTGCACAGTCTTCTACACTACCTGCCTGGTCATTAGACAACAGTGTGTGTGTGTGTGTGTGTGTGTGTGTGTGTGAGAGAGAGAGAGAGAGAGAGAGAGAGAGAGAGAGACAGAGAGACAGAGAGAGACAGAGAAAGAGAGAGACAGATAGACAGAGAGAGACAGATAGACAGAGAGAGACAGAGATAGAGAGACAGAGAGAGACAGAGACAAAGAGAGAGACACAGAGGGAGGGAGGGAGGGAGGAGGGAGGAGAGAGGAGAGAGGGAAGAAAGAAAGGGAAAATAAGGAAGGAGAAATAATTACATTTGACCGGCACCCAAGAAGGTCAGCATGTGGAGGTGGCAGTAGCAACT
The DNA here is from genome assembly GCF_000001635.26 of Mus musculus. Classification (NCBI taxonomy): domain Eukaryota; kingdom Metazoa; phylum Chordata; class Mammalia; order Rodentia; family Muridae; genus Mus; species Mus musculus. The sequence goes on from NC_000085.6 coordinate 43,544,103, forward strand.
AGGGTCTTGCCTTGGCCATGGAGCACATGACCCCAGCCTGAGGTGGTGGTGGGAAGCCCACCTCCATTTGCTGCGACCTCATAAAGGGTGGCAGAAGAAGTGGTAACAAATCCACCATTGGGTTAGCTGGCTTCTTCTGGAGCCGGAGGAGCAAGTTACTCAGACGCTGATTTGGCCAGCATTTCACTGACTGGTATGAACCCCCTGTCTCCTGATGTAAATGTGGAGCCACACTATCTCATTCAGGATACTGATGAGTTTATTTTGCCAACTGGAGCTAATAAAACTCGAGGCAGGTTGGGCAGTGGTGGCGCACGCCTTTAATCCCAGCACTTGGGAGGCAGAGGCAGGCGGATTTCTGATTTCGAGGCCAGTCTGGTCTACAAAGTGAGTTCCAGGACAGCCAGGGCTACACAGAGAAACCCTGTCTCGAAAAAAACAAACAAACAACAATAACAAAAAACCGGAGGGAGATTTGACTTAGCTCCCTTTACCATTGGAGGATGCTGCGTGACAGGGGCTGCATTTGGGACAATGAGTGGTCTTCGTTTAGGATTGCAGGCCAAACCAAGAACTGTACAGATCTTGAATATGGTGACTAGTCAAGGAGCACTTTAGGCTGATACTCTCAGTTCCCTGGCCTTTGCTCTGTAGTGCTTTTGGTGTTATCATTAAGAAACATGGGGTGCAGAAGATGACCCCTATGTCAACACAGTGGCAGCTGGAACCATGTCGGGAATGTTGTATAAATGGACAGGTGTCTTCCGGGAATAGCAGGTGGCAGTCTGGCAGGACTAACACTTGCCAGTCTCTGCAACCAGGAGCACATGAAAGGCTCCCTGCTCCAACAGTCACTCTGAAGATTTCTGCCACCTCAGGAACAGGGGACACTTCATAGTTATCCAGATCAATTAATAAGCCAGTCTGGAGTTGCTCTCTCTCTCTTGTACCTACAATTGCTTCCAACAGTTGGAGACTCTGAGTTGTTGTGACAAAGGTCATGGGTGGGTAGCCTGGACTGTACTGCTTGCCCTCAGTGAGTGGAACCCAAACCCTTTGGTGGACCACTGAGTAAGTATTCTCTTCTCCTTTGGAGATGATCATGTACCTTCTACCCCCAAATTGGAAAACCACTTACTCTCTAAATTCGGGCCATACTTTTATTACCATGTTAATTCATTTAAAAGTCTAAAACTTAATGTTGCCCTGTTTTCCAAATAAAGAGGGGGAAAAGAAATAATTTCATTTGTCTGCCCCACTCTTCTGTCCCTTGTGACAACATTGCTATGACAGTTGTTTTTATTGATGCCTTCTATAATTGTATTCACTATTTACGCTCATAGAGTCACTGCCCCATTTTTTTCTTTTCCATGAAGTCATAGGTTTTCCATTCTATAGCTGAGTAATTGATTATTGAAGCAAAGTGCGGTGTTTTATGTGAGTTCCCAGTGTGTTTTTTTTATCAATTTGAGATCACCTTTCAGTTTGCACACCTCACTTTAAACCTTGATCCTATCTATCAGCAGTCACAGCAAGGATTCCTTTCCTACTGGTGTGGTCCATATACACAGATGAACTGCAAATGCCCCAGAGATGTGAACGTTGGCAAAAGCTGCTAAGTTCTAACCAACATGTGTGGGCCAAGTGATACAGTGCCAACTATGTGTGAAAAGGAGAGCCAGGCGGTGGTGGCACACACCTTTAATCCCAGCACTCGGGAGGCAGAGGCAGAGGCAGAGGCAGGCGGATTTCTGAGTTCGAGGCCAGCCTGGTCTACAAAGTGAGTTCCAGGACAGCCAGGGCTACACAGAGAAACCCTGTCTCGAAAAAACAAAAACAAAACAAAACACAAAAAAAGAAGAGGAGAACGTTTGAAGCTGAGCTTGGACACATGGGGCAAACCTGACAACGAACAGAAGACCTGACGAATTCTAGGCTGAAGGAAGCCAAAGTTGGAACTTCCTATATTAAGGAAGGACTTATCAAGGAAGCCGTATTTCAGAAGTAAAAGAGGTGTGGGGGGAGGAGGAAGGGGTAGGCCGATTTGAAGCAAGTAAGGAGGGGAAAGGGCACATTGTTCTGCTCAGTAGCCAAAATGGGATCAGAAAAGATGACCTGGTAGCGTCTATGAAAACGCAAGGCTCCCCCCAGGGGCAGGTATTAAGTTCTCTAGAAGTGTGCCGGACTAGACGTCCCCTACACGCAAGCCGGTGTTCCTCCATCAGGTACTCACTCCTAGATCCTTCGGGTCAATCCTACATCTTTCCTACCTTTCCTTTTGCTCTGTCTGTTGAAAAAAAAAAAAGTCAATGTGTTCCCGTGTCCAGATTGATATATTTTCCATCTGCTCCCGAAGTGCTCCGGACCTCTCCATCATGGCCCCTCCCACCTCACACAGATGCTTTAACCCCGCTCCAACACAAGGGTAATTTCCCCAGTGCCTCCGTGTGTGAGAGCTCCAGGCACTGTCTCTCTGGAGAGAGAGAGAGAGAGAGTAAATGTTTTCATTCCAAACCCTCAGGGTCAGGTCTTGTTTGTCTAAACTGTGTTTGTTGTCGTAATTATCAGATTAGCTGATCTCTGGCAGCAAGTTGGGGGGCAGAGTAGGGGGGATATTAACCCCCAAGCAGCACGGTGGCTCTGCTTTGTTTTAGAAATACCTCGGAGAGGAGCTGTCGCCTCTTTCCAACCTGAAAGATTTGCCTGGAATTCTTTCTGCCAATCAGGCAAATCTTCCGGCCTTCTCATACACTGTTCTGAGTAAATTCGGCAGTCAGTGATGCTTCTGCTGGGATCCAACAAGGCATTCAGCCTGAGATGGGGGAGGTGAAAGGTCATCTCTCTGGAGATCTGCAGAGGGAGGAAAGACGGAGACTCTAAGGAGGAGACGGTTAAGTGATTTCATGAAGGGTATGTCTGTCTCTGAGACCCGACAAGGAACCGGGAGCTTTTGCCTGAGGACTTCCGCTCATTTGCCCACCGGGTCACTAGCGCCCACCCCCACCCCCTCCCCACCCCCGTATGCACAGAGATCACAGCAAGAGTCCCAGTCCCATGTCCTGTTTGGGGATTTTCTGTTGTTTCCAAGAATGTTTTGGCTGGTTGTCTCAATTTCAAGATGTTCCCACCTGCTCTTTCCTCCCACCTCCCACCCCTCTGAATTTCTGTCTAGTCTCCTAAGCTAAAGACAGATTCTATTCTTCACTCCCCCAACTACAAAAATAAGAATGTCTTTGCATCCTCATGATCTGATTTACAAATGTAGAAGTCTTGTCTCCGGGGTGTTACAGGCTTTTTCGGGGTGAGTTCTGCATGTCGGTTACTGGCAGAGGATTCCAAATGCACAGAGAAAATTTCAGCATCTTCCCCACATCTCCGTGATGGCGCTTTCTCTCTCATTTTATTTTCTTTCTGATTTTGTTGTTATTGTTAGGGGTGGTTGTGGTGTTGATTCTGGTAGTAGTGTTATATTGGGGGAGGGGCTCTCGAACAATGTCTTACTATGTAGCCCAAGCACCACACCAATTCTTTTCTGATTTTGTGTTTGGTTCCTAATATGCACACACACACACACACACACACACACACACACACACACACACACACACGAAAACTATTATTTACTGACTTACCGACCATCAACAGTACTACAAGAATTGACTCCACATGTATTGTCTCCCTTCCTAGAAGGCCACCATGGCTTCTGAGACACATACTGCCACATTTATGGAGGCTGAGACTCTAAGACTGAAGCCGCATAAACAAGTTCCCACAACTGTTGGTGGTAAAATGAAGACTGAGCCCTGCTGTGTATGTGTATGATTTTAAAACCCATACAATCCCATCTTATTAGTTACTAACATGAAGAAACATTTGGACACTTAGGAAAAATAAGCTTTCGCCCAAAACCAAATTCAATCAATCAATCTCTGTGTATTTTCCCCCCAACAAAACCCAGCTATAGTAATTTCTTCATACAATTTGAAAGCATGCAAATGCAATAAACAAATTCCAAATAACATTTTATACAACAAAATAGTTTTTGCTATGTTGTTAGTGTTAGTTTTAAATAAATGTGACTCATTTGTCCACGTCTATACTGTTTAAAAATCTGTCGCCGCTGGAAGCAAATATGATTTTTCAAATGTTCTATGTAGTTCACATGGAGTCCCCAAAGCCCTGTTGGAACACAGCGAGACTTAGACCAGCCATGTGCTCCAATGTCTTGTGTCTCCATATGTGCTGCCAGAAGAGAGGCTCTTGGGGAGAAATGCTCAGAGCTGGGCAGGGAGTTTCCATCTGCTGCTTTTGAGCTGTCTAAGGAGGGTGGGCGTCCAAGGACAGAGGGTGGGTGTCCACGGACGGCAACAGTGATGGAGCTGATCAGCTCTATGCTGGGTAGTGTTCCTTCATCCTCTGGCCAGCCAAGCAGCCATCTACAGCTTCAGTCTTCTCTGGGTCCCCAGGCCTGGGACTTAACCTCCTGCTTCCCAGAAGCCACTACAGAGCCAGCCTAACAGTTCTCAAATATGTTTTCAGTCAAAAGCATTGATGGCAGAGAAGTTTAAATGCCCACCTCACTGTCAACCCAGAAACTCTGTCTTATTTCAAATAAACACCCACTGTATTAGGAAGGCTTGTTTTGTTTAGTTTTGTTTCATTTTGTTTTGTTTAAGCATGAGAGTTTTAGAACACCTGCTTATGGTCCTTGCTACAACAAAATGAATTTAGGGTTCTGGCCATGAGTGGTTAGCTTGTTCCTGCTGTGATGGCGGATGTGACTGGAACGTTTTCTGGAGTACAGTGTTGGAGACATGACGGACAGATCGGAGCCCCTCCTTTGGGCTTCTCTGGAAAGGTGGGGGATGAGTTAGATGAGTGGAGAGTTTTTCTGTTGTGATATGCTATCACATTCTGGACAAATGGTTTAGAAATATGACATTGTTCTTGATTTAGTGTGCACAAGTACTCAGGTTAATGCCTGGCACATTTCCTTCGTCTATTGTCCAGGGACTCAGTTTTAGACACAGCCCTCTGAAAATTTCATAAACAACCCAGGACTATGGAGACGGCTCAGTGAGTAAGACAGCTTGGTGCAAGATCATGAGCACTGAGTCTGGATCACCTGTACCCACATAAAAAGCAAGCATAGCCCCAGCTCGGAGGAGGAGGAGGGAGAAACAGATGGAGCTCTAAGGCTTGCTGGTTAGCCTACTCCCCCCAAAACAAACAACAAAGGCCAGCTATAGGTTCCTACCCTGTCTCGAGGGAATAAGGGGGGCTTCCAGCCTCCCTAGCCTGTGCACATGCATGGGCACACACACACACACACACACACACACACACACACACACACACACACACACACACACCTGTTCAGATACACACAGGTGCACACACTCAAGTACCACATACATAAAAACACATGTCCAAGAACATGCACATGCACACATACACACACACACACACTTGGCTTTTTTTCCTTCCAGTTTTTCAAGATAGGGTTTCTCTGTATAACACTGGCTGTCCTGGAACTCTGTAGACCAGGCTGGCCTCGAACTCAGAAATCCGCCTGCTTCTGCCTCTCAAGTGCTGAGATTAAAGGCATTTGCCACTACTGCCTGGCTCACACACACACTTTTAAGCAAAGAAAGAATCTAGTGTTTCGATAACTTTAAAGCCTTTAAGACCCTGATAGAAAAGGAGTAAGCTGCGGCTCCTGCAACCCAGAATAACTGCCCAGCACAGGAGAGTTTGCTAAGCAAAAATGCTTCGTTTGAAAATGTAGTCTGTTATTTGGCCACGGGACGGAATGGACTGTGTTTCCAAGTAGCTAGTTTTTCTGTCCCCGGATTTGAGGGTTCAAGCAGCAAATTGCCAGATGGGTTCTGGGACAGGAAAGAATTTTGTTCCAGAAGTCCCTGGTTCCAAAGGAAGCACACCCGAGATGTCCCCACTGTGAGGAACAGAGCAGCAGAGAGTGGGCTGTGGCCGGAGCATGCAGGTCTGTAAGAGCGTGAGATCCCCCTGCCACGGCACTGGAGGCATTGGAACCCCGACCTTGCACTGTAAATAGTGAAGCTATGTCTTCGAAGCCTCCCGTGGAAAGGCGATTCATGGAGTGTATCAGAAGACAAATGTCTTGACTCCTTCTCTCTTCAACTCGGAGGCTCAGAACTGAAAGTATGAAAGGAGTTACACAATAGGGGGAGGACCAGAATCCTGAAGGATCCTGAATTTCTGCCTTTGAACAGAAGGGCAAAATGCAGAAGATGATATCTTGAATCAAGCACTGAAAAATATGCAAAAGACTAATCAGGGAGGAAACAGTTGTTGTAATTAACCAGTTATATGATGCAAAGATCCCACAATAGATGTCAGCTGCCACTTTGAGGGGAAAAAGAGAGACCTCGGTATCTGGGGAAGAGGTTCTCATCTCTTCCCTAGGTACCTTGGCCATCCAAATTTTTTAAAAAAGAGCTAATTAGATACACTGGCACACGCCTATAAGCCCTCATGGGCGGTGGGAGGCAGGGCAGAAGCAGGAGGATCAAGGTTATCCTTAGCTACACATGGAGTTGAAGGCCGGTCTGTAGAACACAACACTGTCTAACGGTAAGGCTGGGGTTGAACCTCACTGGAGTTTGGAAGCCCCGCCTCTCCTAGCAGCACTGGCCCCGCCCTTTCTTCCTTTATTTCCCTCGGATGCCCTTTCTTCACTGTGCTTGCTCTTACTGGAGTGGGCGGTCTTGAGAACCTTCAAGGCCCCTTCCACCTTTCTGAGTCAGCACTTCTTATGTAATGCTTCTCCTTGCTTCCCCTGCTGTCTCCCTTACTTACTAAAGTTCAGGCAAGGGTGACGACTATGTGATGGGTTAATGGCTGAGCCATCTCTTTGCTGGTGGATAAAGCCTGGAAAACTTGGCTCCAGGCCCACAAAGGAGTCATTTTGGCATCAGATATTAGTCATCACTAATCAAGTGGAAGTTCTATCCCCAAATACCGAAGCATTATCTTACTAGCAACAATGAATGATGATAGATGAAGCAATTTAACGAGTCCTTTAATGCTTTAAGTTAAACCAGTAGCCGCTGGCTTGAGCTCACTAACCAATCGGGGCAGCTCTAGATCCTATGTGTGGAAGAATAATGGCCACTCCTGCCTGACGTTCTTGTAGCAGCACCATCTAGGTGCGGCCGGCCACATGCTTGTGAGTCATCCACTCCAGTGAGGCGAGCCCCGTCATTGTCATCCTCAGTTGACATCGGAGGCACCAGAAGTCACTTTACCAACATCACTCCGCTTGTGACACCCCGGGATTCAAATATGTAGGGAGGGAGTTTACCAACTGGGTCCATGGGTCCCCCTCTGTATCAAGCAGAATCCAGTTAATGACTCAAGCTTGAGTCTACGAGGCACAAGGTCCCAGGTCCATCTCTCCTCTCCTCTAACATTAATTTTGAGGCTTTGTTGCTAGAGCTGCTCCTCCGTGCCCTTTCTCACTGTGTCATCTGAGAGTCAGCCTGCTTTAACCTGTCTGTTTTCCTGTCTTGACCTGCAGATGCCCACGCTGAGAGACTCTTGCCCTGGAATCCGCCCCTTCTTCCCCCATCTCTCACTCATCTGTCCACAGTCCAGACTGCAGCAGGCTCTCCCAGCCAAGGCGCTGTTAACCCCCTACACCTCACAGCACAAGCTCCCAATCCCTGTGATGTCTACCTGTGCTTCTTGTTCCCTCTTAATCCAGGCGAGGCACATAAGCCTCCCAGACAAGAATCTCTCCCAACAATCATGAGCAGGGCATCTTCTTCCAAACGCCTTTCTACCCACAGCGACTCTCCAATGAACCTTCCCTTGGTCTCTCTACTAGGACTTTAAAAAGTTCTTAACTTTGAGAGACTGTGCAGCATTTCTGGGTAACAAGGATTTGAAGATAAAAGTGGATAAAAATGTTTTCAATATGATATTATAATCATTAAAAGTCATATTACACTGTCATTTTCACCTTAGCATTACTTTTTTTTTTACTCCAGTTTAAAGTTTACCTGAAAGGAATGAACTGCTATTTAAAATTATAATTCTGACTTTTTTAAGAACAATTTTCCCATCTTCTCATTGCCTTCCCGCCTTCCCTACTCCCTCTCGGCATACAAAGTGATAGAATCTGCATGAATAGGGGCAGATACTCTATGGCTATGGGTAAATATTAGCCAATGACTAAGTGAATTAATCTAATAGCCTCTGGTATTATCCTTTGGCTGTCTTGCAATGCAAATCATTTCCTTTCCTTTTACTATCACCAGCAGTCATGCATTCAACTCAAACAGTGGTTTGCTTATGGCTCTGTGGGCTTCATAAATGCACAGTCTGCTAAGTGCAAGATGACAAAAGGACACTTGCTCAAGTGATTCAGAGGACACTGACTGACGGGGGCTCAAAGCCCTCCTTGTGGGTAAAATGGACACATTGCCACAATGCTCTGGGAGCATTAAGGGCAGAACAAGAACCTCAGGGCAGTGACTCTCAACCTTCCTAATGCTGTACCCCTTTAATAGAGCTCCTCGTGTCATGACGCCCCCCAACCATAAACATATTTTGTTGCTACTTCATAACTGTAATTCTGCTACTGTTGTGGATTATAATATAAATAATTATAATAAAATATCTGGTAGTCAGGCTATCTGATATGCAACCTCCAAAGGGGTCACAACCAACAGGCTGAGAACCACCTCCTTGGGGTTTCATGGACCACTGTGCCCTCTGACCTCAGTCTTCCCTGCCTACCCTGAGATCTCACAGCCAGTGAGATTCTGGAATTTGAACACATTCTCAACTCTGAGGATGCCTTGTGGGTCAACCTTGATGGTTAAACTCCTGTCAAGTCCCCCTCTTGCTGAGAGTTCAACACATTTTTCTCTGCCCCTCCATAGGAAGAAGGGACACTAGGATCCAGGTATGGAAGTTGACGGTTGCTACTTTAATCCTGGAGAGATGTGAGTTACTCACTGAAGTCAGTGATCTGCCCAGCCCCTCAGACCTGCTAGGAGCCAGGGAGGGGTGACGATGGGAGAAGAATTTGTATCCTTCTGCTCATGCATGGACTTGAGGCTACAAGGGGTGGCCTTGCAGTTAATAATGACAGAGTGGGTCATTGTTGTTTTGTCTTGTTTTGTTTTCTGGTAGAAGTTTAGTTTAGTTTTATCTTACTTTTGTAGTAAATATTTATTTATTTATTTATTTATTTATTTATTTATTTATTTATTTTAAAATGCAGTCCTTGATTCTGCTGAACAAAGGAAAAGGTATTTGATTAAAGAAGAGAATCAAAGTGTACTTTGGGTGTAGGACTACTGGGCTAAACCTCTTTGGCTCCTGGAAGGTTGCACACATGCGCCCACCCAGGAACTACCTGGGTTTGATAATGAAAGACAGACAGACAGACCGACCGACAGACAGACACACACACACACACACACACACACACACACACATACACACACATACACACACCCCAGTAAAATGCCTTTGCTAGCTCACAGGCTAGGTAGTTCTAGTCCTCCCTGTGACTAGCACACATTTCCCTCCTATAATCCTGGCTTAATGCCCTCTAGTTCTATATTTTATCCTTGTTGCCCTGGCTCCTTCTGGGCAGCTCTCTAGTCTTTGCTAACCAAGAGGCTTCTGGGCAGCCCTTCCAGGCTTCTCACCTACATTACAGATGATTTTCCTTCTGCAGCTCTAAATCTGATCCTTCTCCCGTTGAATCATAGTGATTCTCCTTCCTTCCAGTTCCTAGCCTACCCAAATCCAAAGGTCTCACCTCAGGCTACCTGCCCTGCCGTTGGCCATTGGCTCCTTATTGATCTATCAAAAACCAACTGGGGACAAGGACCTTCAGCGTTTGGGCACAAGATTTCTGATTTGTGGGGGCTGGATTAATTCAAAGCATTAGAACCAATTTCCAACATCTGGGTTAGGAGTAGTGATGTCAGTTGATGATCTGGGAAGCAATGCAGAGAACCTAGCATGAGGCAGAAGGGAGAAAATGGAAATGAGGACTATGATAGCTTATCCTATACCACAGAAAAGAGCCCCCGCCCCACCCACAAAGCTCTCCCAGCAGGCCTTGCTTGACTCCAACCAAAAATAGCCCAGACCCTAAGACGTCAAATATGGACTCACCTTGGATCTTAGAACAGCCTGGGTATAGGCAGGGCAGTGCTGGGAGAGCTTTGAGCCGGGGGTACCAGCTCCTCTGAGATCAGAATATTTAACTTCTCTGAGAACCCATGGATGATGGTGATGCTATGCAGTTCTCAAGGGAAACTGTGGCCAGGTGTTCATAAAGGACCCAGAAGATTAAGTGACCTGCAGCCCCATTAAGTGTTAGAATTTGTATAGTTGAATCCTACCCAAAGCTGGCTGGGCTGCTCTGATCTTCCAAGGAAAGTATTGCAATGATGGGGTGGGGGTGAGGTCGGGGCTCAAATTACTAAAATTAGCCTATTTGGGGAGAGAAAATAGGATTGCAGAAAGAATTTCCCTGAGGTACAAATGGAAAGGAGAATTCTAGAATCACACATGATAAATCTAGAGGAGAATATAGAAAGCCTCAACACAATGTTTAAATTTAATCTTTAAAAAGATAATCTTGGTGCCTGGAATCAGGAATCATCATCTTGTTTGCTGACTGTCAAAAAGAGATGCTTAGAAAAGGAACAGGAAGCTGAGCATGGTGGCACACACCTTTAATCCCAGTATTCAGGAGGCAGAGGCAGAGGCAGTTAAATCTCTGTGAGTTCAAGGCCGGCCTGGTCCTCAAAGCAAGTTCCAGGACAGCCAGGAATGTTACACAGAGAAACTCTGTCTTGAAAAACAAAATCAAAACAACAACGAGAGAGAGAGAGAGAGAGAGAGAGAGAGAGAGAGAGAGAGAGAGAGAGAGAGAGAGAGAGAGAGAGAGAGAGAGAGAAGAAACAGGAAAGAGCCTCTAAGAATACAATGGCAGACATGAGGTTTATTTTTGGCAGTATGCAATAGAGAAGCCAAGGAGCTATACAAAAGAGATGACAGACTGCCCTCTCACAGGTCAGTGAGGCCAGTCTCTCTGTCTCTCTGGGATTTCTGTTAAGTTGCAATGTGAAGAACAGGGTCAGAGGTCAGAGATGTGTCACAGGTATGTGTCTGCCTCATGAAGCTCTCTCAGAAGTCCCAGCCATTAACTTCAATCTACCACTAGCTACCTCTGGGACACATGGTCAGCTGCTGGAGGATGCTGGTAATTGATTGGTGGAAGTGGGACCGTGTGTCTCAGTGTTGCCCGTTTCTATGGATTTGGGCTGCCATTGAAGTCACCAATTTAGAGAAAGCATCTGGGTGGCCTCAAGTGGCTCCTGTCCTTCACTCCTCAAGTAAAGAGCCTGTCTATGTACTGTAGCCTTAAGCCACACAGCTCACCACACTGTCCCAACAGGCCTGCTTAATCTTGTTGGAAGTCTGTGGAGTCCACAGTGCTGGGAACATTGAGTGACCTGTGGCCCAGGCCCTATCCAGGCTGCCCTTGGGAGATGCAACCACTAGTTCAAGAGAGGAGCCAGGGACAGCTTCCTCTTCTGTGCCCTTTAGCCCAGGAAACATCACTTGCTTGGTTGTACAGGAAAGAAAAGTAAAGGTCTGGGGACAGAGGTGCTTCAAGGACCACTAGGTACCACTTTCTGGCCTCAAGTCTCTAAAATCTCATCCAGCTTGACTTTACAAACCAGAGGGTGTAGGGGAGGTTCTGATGCTAAGGTGTCCTGTTCCCTAATTGGTTCTTGATCTGTCAGTAAAGAAAGCCGTGGGCCAATTGCTGGACGGAAGGTACAGGCAGGAAGGACTTCCAAGTCCATGGACGAAAAGGCAGATGCAAGGGAGGAGGAACAGAGCCCACCAGGTTTCTGATGGAGTAAAGTTGACCAGACATGTGAGGTCTCAGACAGAGTGGTGACCTGTGACCTCTCCTACAGGTGGGAGGTCAGGGATGTAATTAGCAACTGAAGTTTAGGGTAGGTGGGAGGAGCAGAGATAAAAATATTATTAAGGACATGGTTTTCTAGGCGGGAGATAGTAGCAGCCAACAATAGTATCCAAAGGCAAGTTGAAAAGGAACAACTGTATGTGTCTTTTATCCATGGATTCAAGGGAAGCTAGGTGGAGGCTTATAGCACTCGGCTCGTTCCCGGAGCTAATGCTGGGTAGCAAGGCTACACACAACACTAAGTTAGGTGCAAAGGCACACAGCTGGGACATGTGAGCACTGCAAATGCCTGCTTCTTCCCCATCAATCCTACAAAGGCCTAGGAAGAGCCACGAGGAACAGCCCAAATGTCTGTGAGAAGCAGTCTCCATGAGACAGGGAGGGGAAGCCACTTTAGGGTGCCCTCCCTGGTGCTGAGCTGGGCATACAGTAGTTATCCAGGAGGCAAGTGAGCAGCTCCATTTATACCTTCCCTCCTCCGAGGAAATTGTGTCCCCACCACAAGCTTCCAGTTCCTGGGATGCCAGCTAACGTTTTGCTAAATGCCTATTTATGACTTTACCTCAATATTAAAAAAGAAAAAAGAAGCCGCACATGACTCCTAGTTCTTGTGGGGTGAAATACACATACCATAAAAATTACCATCTTGCTCACTTGTAAGTACATACTACAACAGCATTAAACCCATTCAGGTTGTTGTCACCCATCTCCAGGAGTCTTCTCTTGGGAAAACCGAAACTCCAGATCTATTAAACATAACTCCTGGTTCACCTCGCCCTCCAGCTCCCCCAACCACTGGCCTGCTTTCCTTCTCTAGAAAGATGGCTACTCCAGCAATGTCCCTAAAGTGGGACCAAAGGGTATTTGTCTTCTTGTGGCAACATTTCACTCACAATGAGAACTCCCAGTTTTAAAACTAGATCTGGTCTGAAGTCATTTGTGAGATGACTTAGGCATATAGAAGAAGGGAGATAGCTTTTCCTAGATCTGAGAGAAGGTATCAGTGCAGGGGAAATGTGGTTCCATTAGTCCCAAATGCATCGTTGGAACTAGGTACTTCTGCCCTGTCTTGAATTCCTCTGTGTTGCCACAACATGAGTTCAGAGAAGAGCTGACCTTAAGATTGACAGCCTTTCCATTTGTGCTTTCTATAGTACCTGCCCCGTCATTACCCATTCCCAGAAGGCTCGCTGTAGTTTGAATACTTGGGCAGACATGCAGTTAGACAACTCATATTTACTGAGAACTGCTATATTGCAGACATAGCCAACAGTTAACGTGAACATGTTTGAGGAGAAAATTGAAGTGAAGAACAAAGTTGCCTCCCGTAACCTCTCTCCTCCCCTTCCCCAGATTATGAAGCACTTGGATGATCTAGATGGTTGGTTTAGATGATTTAGATGATTGGTCCTTGAGTTCTCAAGATTTAGGTAAATGAGTGTAGCCCATCATCCTAGCCTCAGTGGCTGGTTTGGTAATGAGCTTATGACATAATTCCCACAAATGAGTTGTGTCCATTTGTTGAACCAGGAAGCAAGAAACCTAGAATATTCTAAACACTAAGTCTTACTGACATTTTCCTGAAACAATATAATTTCTAGCTGTACTCTAAATCCCTGTCCTTAGTTCCACAAGTAAGAGTAAATCCCACCCTTCTTCCAAGAAGGCTGAGGTTTCTATAGCAATCCACAAATGGTCAGAACTCAGAGCATAAGTGACTTTGGCTACCCAGCCCCAACACAACCCTGACATCCCGATCTCTAGAAACACTAAGCAAGAGGAGGTAGAAAGGTTTCTAAAGACAGCAAGTCACCTACTATGAGATGATGTCTTCTGGACATGATAGGCATGCTGCTCCGGTGATATTACAACTATACGGTTGCCTAAATGAGACCTACACAATGACCACACCAGTCAATATGCCAACGTGGATAGGGAAATTTCATAAGGTCCAACCCCTAGATGAAGAACTACAGGTAGCGGGTGGCTGCTGAGGGGAGAGAGGGGATGGTCCTCTGCAAAGATGAGCCTCTGACTGGATATCCAATCCCAGTGGCTAGTCCTGAATACTTGTACATACGAGAGACACTAAATGGAGACGTGTGTGTGTGTGTGTGTGTGTGTGTGTGTGTGTGTGTGTGTGTGTGTAAAACAACAATAATAAAAAGAGATCACATTAATTCCAGAGAGCCGGGGGGGGTGGGGGGAATGGGAGGACTTAGATGTGAGGGAAGAGATGGGAAGAATATAAATACACTGTACTTGTGTATAACATTTTCAAAAGATAAAAAATAATAATAATTAAAAGAAATAACAGAACGGTCAGTCTTCAGTTGAAACTCATACTAGGAATGCCCAGGGTCTTTGGTGGTATGCTACAGACTGCCCCTGACTCAGCTGTTCCTGAGGCCCACCCTAGTTTGCCTGCAGCCATCGGGCTCAACAGAACCCCTTTGTTGCTTAACCCCCCTTGAGTTGGTTCTTCTGTTACCTATAACTTGAACTGTCTTGAGTTTCTGTTGTGTGATAAATGATCTCTCCCCATCCCACCCCCAAAGTCTTACCCTGAAGCCCCACTCTCCAGTATAATGACGTTTGAAGACTGAGCCTTTGGGAAATTAGGTTTAGATGCAATCATGAGAGTGAGACTCTCATGAGCGGATTAGTTCCTTAGAGGAAGAAACAGTAGAACCGTCCTCTTTCTTGTAAGGACACAAGAAGAAGGTAGCGGTCTATACGCTAGGAAGACAGCTCTCATCAGAACCTGGCTGTTCTGGCCTCTTAAGTAATCCCAACTTTTAGTCTCTAAAACTGAGCTATTCAATGATTCGTTACTGGGCTAACTAAGACACCTACCTGGGTCTCTTGGAATACCTGCTTGAGCAGAGCAGTTCAGCTTCAGGTCCATCTTTACCCAATGATAATGGCTAAGCGCAGGATGTGACTCCATCTCTTCCCACCCCTCCCTACATTGACCCAGGAAAGCTGGCTCTTCCCATAGCTGCAGTCCTGAAATAATCTTATACGCAAGCGGCCTTGGGTGCTGGGATACTGGTGACACCACCACCCAAAATAAAGGACAATGCAAAAGAAAAAGGAGGAAGAAGAGGTGAAGGAGAAGAGAAGAGGGGGAATCTACTGAAGAATCAACCTACCCACATCCGCAGGAGCAGCGTGGGACATGAAGCACAACATCAGAGTTGGTATGGCCAGAACAGCCAGCCGCTGATATCAGTGTCTTTGAAATCTTGCATGCTTTTGTAAAAAAAAAAAAAAAGTCATGTAAATTATGCATCCTGCTTCATAATGCATCATTATTTCTGTAAATAAAAATGTTCCCTTAAAAAAATCATCAAGAAGTTCCATTTTATCCCAAATATTTGAGATAATTTTCTGGCCTCACATTGACTGCCTGCCACTGTTTACATCTCGATGCAAGAAGCTCACATACATCAGAAAGAGCGCTAGACAGATGGAGGCAGGGGGAGTTTTCAAGCCAGCTTCATCTTCCTGCTCTATAACTTCCTAGACACACAAAGGTTACTCTCTTTTCCGAGGCAGATATCACAAGCTAGCCTTGATCTTACTAACCTCCTCTGCCTCAGCATCCTGAGTGCTCCCCTCATGCCACCTCCTGCTCATTTGTCTTCTTCACTTATCTTCTCTTTGGCCTTGGATACAGGAGAACGCCTTCATTGCCTTTTTTACTGAGCAGTTAAGCTCCAAGGAACCTACATGAGACCAAGATCCCCGAACTCTGTGGCCATGTAGGGGTGACATCCACATTATCCCAAGATGGCTCTAGACATTTCCGCAGCCCAGACTTGTTCTTGCTCTGTACTTTTCTAGCCACTCTGGTCCCTTCTGTGTGATCCTTGTACCCGTGCTTCAGAAACGGTCACAGGAGGCAAAAAATGAAGATTTGCATTGATGATCAACTGTCATGTCATTGAGGATGGGAGAGGAGTCATATTTTTAAAGATTTATTTTTCTTAAAGTTATACGTATGTGCACATGTCCACGTTTGTGCATGTGTCTGTATATGAGACCCTTGAAGCTGGAATAACACGTGGCCGTGAGCCACTGACATGGGTGCTGCTCGGGACCCAATGTATCTGTGTGCCTAACCACTGAGCCATCTGTCCAGCTTTGAGAGGTCACATGTTTATTCCCACGTATTTCTACCTCTTAGATCCTTGATTGCCTGTATCTGCTGTCTTCATTAAGGGAACTCTGAGCCTCTCTCTCATACTTGCCTCATGAACACATCACCTACAAAAGCAGGCCAAGCAGGAAAGGGAAGCTAATTTTGTTTTTAGCATCTGATTCATTGGTTGCTTGGAGTGCTGTATTAAGAGCATGGCTCAGTGGAAAAGAATGCGGTGATGGATTAGAGATGTCTGCCACAGGCACACAGTGGGAACAGAAGCTTGAATGCTGCCACTGGCTGTGCAGCTTAGAGATTCAAAAGTAGTCAATTCTAAAACTTCCAACAGTTATCAAAAGCTGGAAGTTTTCAGAAGATTCAAATGTTGAAGTTCCTTTTCTCAGAGACTTGGACCCCTGAGGCAATTACAAAATCAGTTAATAATGGTTCGTGTCTTAAGTTTGATAGCATGAAGGCCCAACTCCCTATCTATGGTTGGGTTGACTGGGTTAACTGAAAGTCAAGTCTCTTTCCTTTTGAATAGAATGGTATCAGCTCCATTCACTGGCCCTGGGTGTATCAGACCAGTCATTATGATTTACATTTGCTGACATCACAGAAATTTCTGGAATGTTATTGGTCATCCTAACAGTCCAGCATGCCCATTGAATTGAGAACTATAGACAGGAACAGAGGCTGACAACCTAAGATAAATGACTGATTGCAGAAACACATTTGAAAAAGAACCCATCCGGTGGTGGCTGGGAACCACTGCTCTCCTGATACATAGTGTCAGCAACTCAGATCCCACCCACGTTAAAAACTCTAGAGGCCTTTCGATCTGGGTGTGTGCGCCCTGATTTCACTTCAAAGCGCCTCTTTTGGTTTTAGGGTGAGTTACTTTGACAGTTGTTTTTAAAAAAAAAAAAAGAAACAAACAAAAAAAAAGATAGTTTCATTAAATAATTATCTCTTTGCTGTGGAATTCTAAAGACGTCCTGAAGCACTGTAGAATGCAGTGTGTTTGGGCTTTTAGAAATGTATTCTGCTGCTTCAGAGGCTCTGTGTGCTACAAAGCAGAACCCAAGGGGGATTGCCATGGCTGCTCTTGGGCAAGAAGCTTCCTGGCTGAATGGAGGCTATTTCATTCTGACTATTTATTTATTTATTTATTTAATGTATCTGAGTACACTGTAGCTGTCCTCAAACACACCAGAAGAGGGCATCAGATCAGATCCCATCACAGATGGTTGTGAGCCACCACGTGGTTGCTGGGAATTGAACGCAGGACCTTTGGCAGAGCAGTCAGTGCTCTTAACCGCTGAGCCATCTTTCCAGCCCGACCTCTTGTCTTATTGTGCCTCCACATAAAGCTACACACAGCAGTAAAAGACCTAGAGATTAAACATTCTTAGAATTCCTCATGTGGTATCTAGCTCTCCTAGAGTTTCTTGAAAACCCATTGTTTGCTTCTCTGTTCCAGGCTTTCCTTGCAATTGAATATTATTATTGATCACAATGTTATTATCGATTGCAACATTATTATCAATTGCAATATTATTATCAAATGGTAGCCATTGCAAAACCCTGATCTACCTTCCATTCTTACTTTTTCTGTGAAAGATTAACCCCTACCCCTCCTTATGACATCAGAGTTGTTCTAAATGTGTCCCTCTCAAGAGCTAGATGCGCCACAGAAAATGAAGCAGATGGAGAGGCTGGCTGGATGTAGATACACTGAGTGAACTCAGCAAGCATTGCAGACGGCATCCCTCTCAGAACGCTGGCAGGGATGTTGGCCTGCAATGGGTAGAGAGGAACTCCGCTATCAAAAACCTGCTCTGAATTGGCTTATCCCACCAGACATCCTTAACTTTGATGTCTTTCCCTTCCTATTAAATGTCACTGAGAGTCTATGTGAGGAAACCCCCATCTCTTGTGTGGCTCACCTTGGGCCTTTGTGTACCTTGACAGAGCAGTCCAGTGTGTAAGGGTCTTGTCCTCTCCAGAAACTTCCTCAGGCATCCTAATGCCCTTGTTGATTTGAGTCCTTCAGTGGCCACACCTTGCAAAAATCTATATTGCCCACATCTCCTGTTCAATGTTTGCAGTTCTGAGCTTACTTCCACTGCCCCCCACCACCATCAAAAAGGCCAAAGATGTACTTTTTACACTAATATGCAGTGTGGCAAAGGTATAGCAGAGGGATGTTTGGACTGCCTGCAGATGTTTATATAAATGGGTATAGTATTCTAGAGGGCAATTTGGCATTCGATAGCCAAAGTCTTAGAAACCTGTCTTAGAAATTTATTCAGAGGAAATAATCAAGGAATAAACGAGAATTTAACAGGTTGGGTTTTGCTTGTTTGCATGTTTGTTTGTTTCTAAATGGGAGTTGTATTTATAATAGAAGACTTGAGAACAAGAAGAGATTGGTAGTCTATGGTGTCACCGCCATAAGACAGGATACTATGCAGCCTTTAAGAGAAGAGTCTCTGAAGAGAAAGTATTGGCATGAAATCAACACCAAACTAACCCCATGTAAAAAAATACACATATGTACAGTGTGGGTCCACCTCCATCACTTCAGCATGTGTTGAGTATGAAATGTTCCCTTCAATGAGAAACCTGGGGTGAGTGTTCTGCAATGCTTTCCAATAAACATCTCCCACTGGGCACAACTGTTTAGCTGTGCTCTCTGATTTTTATATATAATGCTTTTGTATACCAAAAGGAGACCACTAGAAAAATTATCAAAAATGGTCGGTGGTCTTTCACAAGCTTTGTCACCATTCAGATTCAGAGTCCCGGCTATTCTAAATAGGATCCTGTTATCGCCAACTGGGACTTTGGGGGATAAGTATTCCATGAGGAAGGTCAAAGAAAATGTCAGCCTTTCCTCTTCTATCTGCAGGGCCCTGGATACAAGAGCTGACTTCTGGATTATGAGACTGCAATTTTGAAAGGAAAAAAAAAAGATCAACACACCCCACCATCTATTTATTTAATATTAAAAATAATATTTCACTGAGTTTGGCTGGCGTCAGACTGAGCGGTTACTCATACAGGAATTCAAACAAAAGCAGCCTTGGCCCCAGGCCAGTGGGCTGGTGCTGGGTGGTCCAAGTCCATCCTTAGCTCCGAATAAGTAGCTTGTAAGCTGCTTGCAGACCTGCTTTGGTTTGGGAAGATGATGTATTCATTTATTTATTAGAAATGTTTTAACAGGAAATGCTAATCGTTTGCATTTAGCGAGAACTGCCAGGGAGACAGCTGGAGGAACCCAGCAAACATTGCTGGGTGGAAGTTCGCTGTTCTTGGCCCTGGAGCCCAATCAGTGTCTGTTGTAAGAATGTTCTAGAACTTAGCACACCAACTTAGTGCAAAAGATCTTGGTTGTCTCACTTTAGAACAAAAGAAAGGAACGGGGTCCATTCTCTAGCCACCCCGCCTTCTCTCCCTGTCTCCATGTGTTTCTTGGGGACCTAAGGGTGGCTTGTGGGTACAGATGCTGGTTCTGATTGGCGTGAATGAGTCAAGTTCAAACCTCCAGGTAGGCTAATGGGAGCTGAGATGTGAGCAACACATGTGTAACTTGAAGCAGTTTTTATCATGACTATGGACTGGAGTCGGTCATGGACTCAGAGTTTACATGTGTGTGTCTTTGATGTGTATAAGAGCCAACAGCAGGTATCTCCAGGGATTTCAGGCATGTCTCCCAGGTGCAGAGTGTACTCCAGTATTTGGGGTGGTTTTCGTCACATCAGAGGGAAGATAAAGAAGGGACAATAAATACAACACAGAGGTATACATACAGGAGGAGAGTGAGCAAGTCTGTGCTTTAAGAATCCTCTTGCAAAGAATTACTTCGGAAGAATGTAGGATTTTCCTCATGGGGGAAGGGCGTGGGGCATGGGGTCTAATGTCTAACCCGGTCTGGCACGACAAATTTGCTGTTCCTGTGTTTCCAGATAACAATGGAGGTGAAGCGGGGGCCCTGGAAACCAGTCAAGATCCCCAGAGATAAACCCTGGGGCAGCAAGAAGGCTGTCAATGAAAAGTGGCCTGACCTTTCGCCTCGTGAGTCACAGAATTCCCACAAATGCTGTGTCCCCACCAGCTCTGGCAGAACTCACCGCCACAGTCCAGACTTCGAAGCCACTTTGTAAACAGAGAGGAGGGTGTGTTGTACCAAGTCAGAGCACTGGTACCCGGAGCACCTCAAAACACAGGGTGTGTGCTCTCTTACCCTTCTTCCCAGGTTCAAAAAGTCATAGAACCCTTAAACAGTTTGCCTCTGCAAATGCGGTCTACAGCCATCTAAGTGCCTTTAAATGGATCTGAATGTAGCGTTCCACATCTGAACCAAGAGCCTTTGGGAGGACTGTGCTAAAGCAGTGAATCTCAAGGGAAGGGGGGGCAAGGGTGCAGGGGCAGGGGCGTGGGCGTGGGTAGGGATGAGACCAAAAGAAAGAGATGCTATGCTTTCAGTGTGGTTTGTCTACCCCAAGACTCACACTGGAGTTTAATCTCTCTTGTGGGGCACTCAATCAGATGAAGTCTTTGGGAGGTGATGGGGGTAAGATAAGGTCACCAGGGTGGAGCCCCTTGATTTAATACCGTGGCTGTAAAAGAACAGGAAGAAACCAGAATACACGCACGCACATGCTCTCTGTCCCTTGTCGTGTGATACCGTGCGTCACCAGGTTGCCATCAGCAAGGCTATCACCAGATGCAGCCCCATGACCTTTGACCAGAACCATGAGCCAAAAGAAACTTCTAGTAATTAGTATGTGTCTTCCCTAGTCGGCTGCTGTTGTGTTAAGAGCAACAGAAAACATAAAACCAATGGGTCTATACTGTTGACAGCACTTAAGAGTTAAATAAAAGTTGGGGGTTCACTGAATGTCTTATTTAAGATACAAAGTTAATTAATCTCTTTGCACCTTGGGTTCTGCAACAAAAATGAGAGTGTTTTGAAGTCTCTGGTTTTTGAATCCATAAACTCAGATTTTTTTTCCCCCCATGACAACAGTCTTACTATACATTCACCATACCTCAAAAACAAACACACAAACCATTGACCACCATGCTTACTTCTAGGATGATGGTTCCCAGTCCTAGCTGTCCATGTAGTCACTCGGCGAGCTAGCCAATGACAATGTTGGTGTGCAAAGCCACTCCCAGAGGTGATGGAGTTGACCTGGATTGGCTCAGATACCAGAATCTCTCTTCTACCGTCTTTGAAAACAAGACCTTCTTTTCTTTGAAGTAGCCCATCTGCTCCCTAACCATTTCCACCCCAGACTCCCTGCATAGCCCATTACTTGAAAGTGCCCCATAGTTCAAAGCCTAACTCAGCTTCCCTCTTCTCAAGAAGGCCTTCACGGATGATGCCCCAGGCCTCCTACCTCCCTTCCTCCCTTGCACAGGAAGTTCTCCATAGCAACATTGAGAATGATGCCGATGATTCCGGTACCCAGCAAGTTATCAGGCTCACTGTGGAGTGTGTTGCTCGCATCATGCTGTGTCGTTCTCACAGCAACACTGCTGGCTAGTGTGGGAACACAAGAAGTCTATGCGCTGACTCCCCTGAGGTTACACAGCTGCAACTGGCAAATCCAGGCCCCAGAGAGAAAAGTTACACTTTAGTAGCCCAGCTCACTTCTGAAAACCCCCCCCTTCCATGCCTCTACTTCTACCAGAAGTTCCTATCTGTTACTTCTCTGCATTTCATACTCCTCCGCCCACTAACACTCTCCACTGCTGGTGCTTGCTATCGTCAGATTTACATAGTCACTGGTTGCCATTGCTATCCAGGCAGAAGGCCTCAGCTCCTGCGCATGATCAGGATTTGTCTTAGAGAGATCTACTTTATGTTGAAGTCTTCAGGGACACTTAATCTAAGAGCAGGGAGCACATGTTTGTAAATCTTACCTTCGAGTTTCGTCTTCCTCCTCATAGTGTCACTGACGTGTCAGCTCTAAAGGAAACCACAGAATGGGCCATACTTGAGTGAGGCCAAGATTTAATGCCGCTGCTCCAGCTCAAGTGGCCGTGCCTAGAACTACGGCTGTGTTTAGCAGTCATTGTGAAGTACACACACAGTGATTTAGTGCAGCCCTGGCCTAGACTCAGCCGTTGCTTTGTTCTACCACTTCAGCACGAGCAATGGCATTGCCACCAAAGCAAAGGGCAAGTCACTTGGTCAAGAATAATTTCCAGGTGAACAAACCCGTTTTTTTTTGGGGGGGGGGTGAATACATAGGTTATATTTTGATTCTATAAAAATATACAAATGACTTTCAGAATAGAAGTATGCCTTCATGTTTAATTGCAGACTTTTACCTCTGCCCAATATGAAATGACCAGAGCAGGCTGGTTCTCCTCCCACCTAAAGCAACTGAGAATTTAACAAAACACATTAAACAACACTTTGAAAAACACCAGATATAGGATGGACCGTTATCCCTAAGGGGGAATGATGACATGTACAATACCCCACTCAAAGCCTTGAGAGGGTTTCCAAGGCACGATGCAAAGAGAGAGACCCAGGCAGAATTGGGCAAGCTGTCAGAATGGAGACAGCAGAGCTCAGGGTGTGGGGAGACCAAGGTTGCTAATCTTAGAACTGATACAGAAAGGAGAACCCTGACAGAGAGCAAACATTCCTGAAGTCCGCCGAGAGATTCTGCTCAACTGTTGAGCTCTAGTCTAGGCTGATCAGCCATACACGGAAGGAAACTGAGGCAAGCTATGGAACCCCAGGAATGGGTAGAAGTGATACCCACATAGGCTAGGAATGTGGCTGTTCCCACCAGCCAGACTTGGAAACCTCAAGGTTCCTGGAGGTAACGCAGCAGGGTTATGCACCCCATAAACAAGATTAATTACTTCTAAGCTGAGCAGGGTTCTAGTCCCACCTAACAAACGATTTTTTTTTAATTTGGTTGTTTGTTTGATTGGTTAGTTTTTTGTTTTGTTTGATTTGGATTTTTTTTGGTTTTCAAAACAGGGTTTCTCTGTGTAGCCTTGGCTGTCCTGGAATTTGCTCCATGAACCAGGCTGTCCTCAAACTCACAGAAATCTACCTGCATCTGTCTCCCAAGTTGTGGGCTTAAAGGTGTGTGCCACCACTGCCCAGCTATGCCTAACAAGTCTTAAAAATAACGTTTCCATATGATTTAACCAACTCATTTGGAACAAAAATCCAGGGTATTTTAGAATACAGAATTCCTAGCACCAAACAAAATACCACGCAAGTTCTTGGAACCGAATGACAGGTTACCAGACACCGAGGGAACAGAAAAGTAAATGCTCAGATCCACACCCAAAGACCACTCGAGCCTCTGAACACGGGGCAGAGACAGACGCTGGGTTTATAAAGAAAGGCTTAGACCAGCTGTTATCTCTGTTACATAGTTCAGACTATGAGTAGGCACAGGAAATACCTTTTTTAAAAAATAAAACAGCAGTCATTCTATTGCTAGTTGTATGGTTTGGAAGAATATCTTTGAGCTGGGCATGGTGATGCACACCTGTAATCCCAGCCCTCAGGAGGTTGAAGAATCACAGGTGTGAGGCCAGCCTAGTCTACAGAGCAATCTCACAGCTCTCTGACTGAAACTCCATAGTCCTGAGGCAACTCTCTGTCTCCTGCCGTCTCCCGTCTCTGAGAGCCACCTTCTGTCTCTGTGAATTGACTAACTCTAGATATTCACGTTCACACAGGACTATCTATGTCCTCAAGGTCTATCCTTGTTGCAGTATTTGGCAGAACTGAGTAAAGTTCCAATGGGTGTGTGTGTCGCTTCTCCCTGAGCAATCGCCGCTCAGTGGGCAGGGGTCGCTTCCACCTTTTGGCTCTTGCAGCTAGTGCTGGTATGAGTACAGGTGTGCAAATCTCTCTTTCATATCCTCCCTTTTCTAATTTGTTTGTTTGTTTTTTGAGACCAGGTCTCACTGTGTAGCCCTGACTTAGAACTCACAGATCAGACTGGCTACAAGCTTGAAGAGAGAAACCTGTCTCTGCAGAGATTACTCGAAGGGGCCACTGTGCACTCCCAAGGCCCTCTTGGTAATTTTGTTGTTGTTTATTTTTAATCCTAACGTTCTTGTTTTTAATTAGGGGTGTGGGTGTGTTTTGGGTGGGGAAGGTATGCGAGTGTGAAAGTCCGTGCGAAGGCAGGTACCCTTGGAGGCCAGAAGAGGGAGCCGAATGGCCTGAGGCTAGAGTTACTAATAGGCGGTTGTAAGCTATCCGACATGGGTGCTGGGAAATGAGCTCAGATCCTCTGCAAAAGCAACACTCTTAACCAATGAACTGAACTGTCTGTCTAGTCCCCACGTTAGTTCTTTTATATACAGGTGTATAGAAAAGTATCAGTTAAGAATTGCATACCTCCTGAAAATACCTTATAAAGCAGAAGTTTGAAGAACTCATATGCCGCAAATGAAAACACAGAATCCCCCTGCAAAGGGAAGACAACCACACATTAAAATACCCATCTGCAGAACAGAATAAGGAAAGCTGGAAGTACTAAGGATCCAACCTGTGCTCTTGATACATAGCATACTCATACATGTTCTAAACTCCATATGACCCTGTTCTTACTTTGTCTAGCTTTCAGGGAGATCTTAAAACAAGACAGGCATTTACTC
The DNA here is from genome assembly GCF_000001635.26 of Mus musculus. Lineage (NCBI taxonomy): Eukaryota > Metazoa > Chordata > Mammalia > Rodentia > Muridae > Mus > Mus musculus. The sequence continues at coordinate 43,568,927 of NC_000085.6, forward strand.
ACATAAAACAAGTGGAAAGAAAAATCAGGGTATGAAAAAGTTAAGACTGTCAGGCAACCAGGACTAACCACAAGGCAGAAATGTCACAGAGCAGAATCCACACTCTTGCCCTGTAGGCATGGGCTAGTGACCTTTCATCTCCCCCATATCACCGGTCTAAATCAATTTAAAGGGATCGGTGTAATTGCTACAAAGTGTGTTCTCTGGCCACAGTGGGATTAAAATGGAAACAAACTAACAAAACGATCATTGGAAACAATCCCCAAGCCTTGGGAAATTAACTGACACCTTCTAAATAACCCACAAATCAAGTAAAAGTCAAAGGGGAGACTAGAAACTTACGGGAGAAAATGAAAATTCACATTAGTGTTTGAGGGATAGTACGGAAGCAGTCCTCACAGTAAACCCAGAGCACAAAGAAGGAAAAGGTGGGCCACGTGACTCAGCAGGGAAAGGCATTTGCTGCAGGATCCCTGGGACCCACACAAAGGTTTCCAGAAGACAAGAATTAACCCCGCAAACGTGTCCTCTGACTCCCATGAGTACCTCTTCCTAAATACACATATCATGCATGCACAATAACAATTCATTAATATAATAAGTTATATAAATATATAAATTGATATAATTGATATAGAGATATAAAAATTCATTAATAAATTAATCTAATATTTTTAAAACAAAGAAAAGACTCAAGACAATGAGGGAAATTATCAGTGACTTCACCTCAGAAAACTGGGGGTGGGGGGGGAGAGAAAACAAAATTTTAAGTTGAAATCATCAGATAATAAAACACAGACATAGAATTTTAAAATAAGAAAAATATAAAAATCAAGGAAAATAGACGTTTGGTTCATGGAAGAGATTGATAAAATTAATAAAGTTGAGCCAGGCTACTCAGGAAAAAGAGAAGATAAAAATTATCAACATAAGTTACAAAACAGGCGGCATTTTTGCAGACCCCAGCATACACTGAAAAGCTGAGGAAATATTATGAAGAATTATACCAAAAAATTAATAACATGTAAAAATACACAATAATAATTTGAAAAGCCTCTTATAAAACAAAGAAATTTAATTAATATGCTGTTAAGAAAACAAACGACTAATGCACCCAAGGATGTGGGGGAAAGGACTCCTTACCCACCGCTGGAGGGGGTGTGAACCCGAAGCCACTGTGGACATCAGCATGGAGACGCCTCAAACAATTAAAGAGAATCTGATCCTCTCTTAGAACCTCTTGGTACAGAATCAAAGGGCTCAAAGCCAGACTACTACAGAAACCCTTGTATACTCCTAGTTACTGGGGCACCATTCTCATTACCAAATTACAGAACTAACACCTACCTGCCCACAAAGCCGGTGGATGGGTAAAGAAGTGTGGTAAGATATGCACATGAAGTTTTATTCGGCCATAAAGAATGTCAGTTATAATAGGCAAGCGAATGGAACCGGAGATTACCAACTTAAGTGAAAAAATTGCCAAGCTCAGAAAGACAAAGAGTAAATGTTTTCTCTCATGTGTAGAAGCTAGAGGATAGAGAGAGGGAAGGAGAGAGAGGAGGGCGGGGGGATGAACCTGAAAGGAGAAACACCGTGGGTGTGGGTGTAGATGGGGAGGACAGAGGTGATGAACGTAATCAAAGCATACGTGTGCGTGTATGGAAAGGGCCACGATGAAATTCTTGCCTCCACATGACTGGTATGTGCTAATTTTAAAAACAGAAGTCGTATTTGTAGATAGCTTTTCTAGAAGGAAAATTCCAGGCTCATATGGCCTCACTGGTGAATTTCCTCAAACACTCTGGGAGTAGAGAAATACCGATGCTATACTAAGGGCTTCCAGGAAGAAGAAAAGTAGGACCGCTTCCAAATCCATCCTCGGAGGCTCGCATGACCCTGAGAGCAACACCAGATGAAGACACTGGAAGTGAACTGTGGAGGCCAGAGACATAGCTCAACCGCAGCATCCATGCCTAGTGTGCCTCAAGGCTCCGGATTCTATCCCCAGCACGAAAAGGGGATGAGAGCAACAAGAATAAGTAGACCGATCTCCCTTAGGAATGCACGCATAAAGATCGTAAGCCACAGCTTATTCAAACAAAACTTCCAGAGATCTGTGGTGGTACACAGCTATCTTAGCAGCAAAGGTTGAATTGGAGATTCTTAATAGTTTCAGACCAGCCTGGGCTACACAGTAAGCTCTGGGTCCCCCTGCAACTGCCCTGAAAGGCCTCCAGGGGGAGCCTTAGCATTCGATTCCTTCGCTGCTGGCAGACACGCCCATCCCACGCTTCCCTTCCTCCCCACTCAGTTTCCTCCCGATATTCGGCAGGGCTGGAAGTAAAATCATTTCTAACCAGAAGAGGATCCAGACGGTATATTCATTGTAGGAATCGGACCCGACGGGCTGTCTGACTTTCCCTTCGCTCAAGCAGCCAGTGGCTCGTTTTGCCCAATTCCACACACCACAGGTTAGAGAGATCCTACCCTTTACACAGAAGTAGGACCTGCTACAAGAAGTGTTCCCCCGACTATTTGTCGTCTGGACACATGGAGGTTGAATTTCTTGGGGGATGGGAGGTGGGGTGGCTTGGATCTGGCAAGCTCTCCACCTGAGAATCAGGTTTTCGGGCACAATGCCCGTCCCATTGTGGCTCAGGAGCGAACTGCTGTTTCCTTCACGGAATAACCACCGACTCAGACCACAGCGTTTACGGCAATTGCTTCCCCTAACCGGTTCCCTTTACCAAACACGGCTGCTCTATTTTTCCAATTTTGTTTAATATTTAGACTGAAAAACAATAATGTAGCAGAAATCGCCATTCCTGAGAGTAAAAACCACGCGGAAGTCATCTTGGTATACCTTGTAGCGCTATGCCCTATCTATACAGGGAGATTGTTATGCACAAGATGTAAACACAGCAAGTAAATGAATGGTGTATTCCAGCCTAATTGGAGACTAGGGACTGTAGGTGTGGGAGGCCACGCTCGTGCTATTTCCACTTACTACACGCAGGCTGAGCGAGTGTCAATGGCTGTGTGTGACGCTCATAGCACAGATAGTGATTTCTGGAGTTGTGATGCGTGGCTCTGTTTTTGCAGAGCTAGTCAGAGTGATGGCTTATCCTCTGACTGGCTTGACCATGTCTGTTCACTTGGTGATCAACTAATGGCAGAGTACTTGTGTCAAATTACAGGCAACACTTTTTGGCTACTTCTCCTATGTGGCTACAAAGTCTCGTTCCTCTCTCCTTGAATCTGGCTGACCCTTCGTGACTTAATTCATCCAGTATCATGTGACAGAAGTGAGATTTTTGACACTTTAAAGACTAGGTCATAAGAAATCGTGCAGCTTTGGTCAGTGACGCTGGAGTAAATGCTCAGAGCATGCTGAGGCCACTCTGCTGTCTGGACTCTCTGACTGCCCACTTAAAGATGCCATTTAGAAAAGATTCCTGGGAGCTGGAGAGATGGCTCAGTGGTTAATGTCTCTGAATACAGCTACAGTGTAATCATATAAATAAAAATAAATAAATAAATAATATTTTTAAAAGGAAAGAAAAGAATCCTGACAGCTTCACATAAGAGGAACACTCAGGTGGCTATAGCCATTGCTGCCATTTGATAGTACCCTGAAGCATCTCAGAGGTCCATGTGTAAAGGCCCCAAGGGAACTCTTTATTGCCCAGAAGTATAAGAGATTATTTTTTAAAGAAAGTATTGATCATCTAGCCGGGCAGTGGTAGCTCACGCCTTTCATCTCAGCACTTGGGAGGCAGAGGCAGGTGGATTTCTGAGTTCCAGTCCAGCCTGGTCTACAGAGTGAGTTCCAGGACAGCCAGGGCTACACAGAGAAACCCTGTCTCTAAAAACAAACAAACAAACAAAAACAAACAGGAGGAGGAAGAGGAAAAGAAAAAGAAGGAGGAGGAGGAGGAAGAGGAGGAAGAGGAAGAGGAAGGAGGAGAGAAGGAGAAGGGGAAGGAGAAGGAGAAGGGGAGGGAGAGGGAGAGGGAGAGGGAGAGGGAGAGGGAGAGGGAGAGGGAGAGGGAGAAGGAGAAGGAGAAGGAGAAGGAGAAGGAGAAGGAGAAGAAGAAGAAGAAGAAGAAGAAGAAGAAGAAGAAGAAGAAGAAGAAGAAGAACTGAAAAAAAGACTTTCATTAGATAAGGTACTGGCATTCTCTACATGATTTCACAAGTTGTTGTGAATTCTAACTGGGTTACATATGCATGTGCTGTGTGGAATATGCATGTGTTCATATGTGTGAGTAAGTTTAGAGTGTTTAATTTATCTAAAAATAAATTCCCAGCCTACCTGATACGGAGAAGCTCTGTTTTGCAGGAATTAAACTTGGCTGAAGATCTTCCCTGAGTCCCATCCCAAAGCCTGACGCATCGGCGCTGGCTGCAGCCAGCAGGTGTGTGTGTAACCAGGGCACCGAGAGCATCTGCTGGCTTAGAGAGCCCGGACCCACCTCCGGCCCCCAGTGTCAGTGAGTCAGCTTCAATCCTAAGGCTTCACTCATCACATCTGGGTCTTCTACCAGGGAGACACCCAGCTCTCCCTTTTGTCTGGTACGAAAGCAGACCGCTTTAGTCCTTTTCTTCAAAGACTGACAACGATGTGAACAGACACGAAATGTCACTCAGCCAAGGGAGAGAGATTTTCCCTACTGGTGCTTTTTAAACCCCCCCTCCTTTTTTTTTTTTTGGTTTTAAAGCAAAACAAAACAAAAAACCCTCCTCAGCAAACAAGTGAAATCATGTCCTCACCCTGCTGTGTTTTAACGAGAGGCCTACTGTTGGTTGAGTCCTTTAGGGGAGCATGTAGCCAGCCCATAGACAGCTTCCATGGACAATAGTCCAAGACCCTGCAGAAGCAGCCCCCTTACCCTCTTGTGTTTCAGCCTCTCACCCAACAGTGCTCTTCGTTCACAGCTGGGGAGTCATTCATTTAAGTTGGAAGCAGGTGCCAGGCGGGAAGAAACAGAAGGACTGATCAGGTTGACGGAAGCATCCACAGGGAGCAACAGAGCATCTGAGTTTGCCCAGCACTCGGCTAAGGTGAAAAGGTATAAAGTCACAAGGTGGAAGCAGAAGATAGTGGTGGGAGAACTTTGGATTCCGGGGGGGTCTTAATGATGTCCTGGTTTTACTAAGTACTTGCAGTGTGGCCTTGGCCTGGATTTTCATTTCCCTCCCCCGATCTCAGGAGATGTGAAAATCAAAAGTATGTACAGAACTGGTCAAGCACTAGGCCACCAGGGCTATTATTATCACACTCCATTGTGTAGTAGGAGGTCAGAGAAGGAAGAAGGGACGGGCAGGACCTGTCAGGGAGGATTTGATGGAGGGGGCTGGTCTAAAGTGGACCTTGGAGGAAGGAAAGGACTGGGAAAGGCAGAAAGGCGTTCCTCCCAAGGGGAGATGAGGGGGGATTTGCATCCTGTGGGGAAGAGACAGAAGTAAGGGAACATGACCTAACCTGTACAAGGGGTTTTTGATTGAGGAACCATATGGTAAATAAGTATGGAGAGATAAGCGAGCCCCCATTTATGAAGGAGCTAAAAAAAAAAAAAAAAAAAACAATAAAGATGTTGAGACAAGCAAAGATACCGGGTAAAGGGTGAATGGACCTAAAAAAAAAAAAACACACACACACTTTTTATTGCATGAATTAATTTGAGGAGGCGTGCGTGTGCCATAGCACAGAGGCAGAGGTCAAAGGACACCTTTCAGGAGTTGGCCTTCTTCCACCATGTGGGTGCCAGGGATCGAGTTTAGGACGACAAGCATCTTTACCTACTAAGCCACGTCAAAGGTCCACATGCCAAATTTTTATTCTGCTCTGTACCATAGAGTATGTGCAATACCCTCGTTTTCTTACATATAAATATCTCTAGTCTACACTGTAAACGTGCCGTAATAAACCGCGGAGACTGCAGCAGTAACCACGTCTTTGGTGCCATGGGTTTGATGGTGGGTAGGGAGGGAGCAATGGCATCCATTCAAGTGCTCAGAAGCAGATGCTATTGATCCGTTGCATTTCGTCTAGGACATGTGATGATGCGTCTCCCCAGTGAGAATGTGTCAGGGAAAACTCTTCTTTCCGCACGCCAATATTTCCCAGTTCTAAATCGGCACACCGAAAGGGAGGGCCAGAGTGCGTGTCTACACAGTTCTTCACCAAGGTTCAATCTGGCTAGAACTGCACAGATCCTGTCTGCCAAGTTCCCAGATCATGGCTATCTTGCAGCTCTCCAAGGCTGAGGTATTTAAGGTAGTAAATCGAGCTAGGGGTAAGAACTATGAATCATGAAGGTTCTCCTTTCTCTTTCTCTCTGTGCACTTGTTCTTAATCTTTCTTTGGCACCTTTCTCCTTTGGGGGTGGGGGTGGGGGTGGGGGTGGGGGTGGGGGTGGGATTCTTACTTAACCTAAGCTTCCTCCTCATAAAAGGAAGTAGAGAAATCTGGTTGAATAGTAAGAAATGGGGAGCCTGTGAATAAGAGCGACCTTGGCCATATTGTGACTAAAGGACCATTTGAAAAGAACCTCTGAGGTCCTCAAAAGCTGAGGTCTCTCCTATTTCTTTCGTAACTATAAACAAAATTATGACTACTCTTCTAAGTCAAAGTATCACTTGCAAAACATAGCCAGAGGAAAACACATTCAAATGAGAAAAATTTAGTTGATGGCACTAGACTTGAATCTGCAGTTGTATTTTGTTCTTGGGCATTTTCGTTACCCAGCAGGACACATGTATGTTGGGTGAGTGAGTGAGTACGTTAGTGGATTGCAATGGTCCTAGCAAACAAGCAAACTTGACGACAAGAACAGGGGAGAAACCTGCAGACCCAAAACACAAAACAAAGAAAAACAGTGAGAGCAGGCATCCTGTGTCCCGCTATGAGTGCGGTTAAATCATCACCAGGAACAAGGGCAGGTGGCATGTAGGTGGGGCTGCTTACCCAGGAAACATGAGCTCCACTATCATGAAATATGCAACTGACTTGTTCTGGTCAGGTAAAGAAGATGAAAGACTACAGGTGAAGTTGAGATTGAGCATCAAGTGAAAGGCAGAGTGATAATGAAGGGTGGTGCTGATGGTGGAGTCTGAGACGGCAGTAGAGGCTAAAACCAGTTAAAACCGGGGCCTGGTTACCCATGCATTCTGGGATGCACCCATGTACTCTGGGATGCTCTAATGGTTACTCATGCACTCTGAGATGCACCCATACACTCTGGGATGCTCTAATGGTTACTCATGCACTCTGAGATGCACCCATGCACTCTGGGATGCTCTAGTTAAAAGATCAATGATTAACAGCTGAAAGGATAGTGAATGGAAGAGAAAGAATATTCACAATCAATCAACCTAAGGGTTAGGACCGAAACAAACAAACAAAAACAAAACAAAGACAACAACAACTTAAAAGCAAAAACAAGGGAAAAGATTAAAAATAAGCAAAAGACCTGCAAGACATTCCTCAACAGAAGACATATAAGTAGCACGTAGACATGTTTAACATTATTAAATATCAGAGAGATGTGAATTAAAGTCACATTGAAAAAGTACTTCGTGCCTGCTAGGATGCCTTATCAAAAAGACAACAGATATCCATTGTTGAGGATCTGAAGAAGATGGAACTCTTGTACGCTGGTGGTGGGGATGCAAACTAATCTCACTAATCATAAAAGCTGTATGGACATTCCTCACACTGAAAACAAATTAAAGGGAACGGGAGAGATGGCTCAGTGGTTAAGAGCACTGCCTGCTCTTCCAGAGGACCAGGGTTCAATTCCCAGCACCCACCTGGCACCTCACAACTGCTTGTAACTCTAGCTCCAGAGAATCCACCATCCTCTGGCCTCCCCAGGCACCTGCAAACAGGCACCTACAGACACATAATGCACATGAACCCATATTAGCACACACACACACATACACATGTAAAAATATGAGTAAATAATAAGCCAAACACAGAAAAACAAAAAACACGTGATCTTACTGATGTGTGAAACCTAGAAAGTCTAGCAGAGAGTATGATGATGGTGACCAGGAGGTGGGGGCGGGGGGTGAGAAGTTGTTGTTCATAGGATATAAAGCTTCAACTAGGCAGGAGAAACAAATGACATCTCGCAGTGTGGTGGCAGTAGTTAATAACACATCACTCGTTCAAAGATCACTTCAGGAATTTATGGTGCGCATTCTCACCACAAACACAAGCAGAGTCAATAAAAACAATGTAGGAAAATTACTGAATAAATAATTCTCAAAAGATGAAATAGCCAATAGATATACAGAAAATAGTCATTATCTTTAGCTTTCTGGGAAATGCAAACCAAAGCTACATTCAGGTACTATCGCACCCCAGCTAGAATGATTATTATTTTTTAAAGCTAAAAAACGAAACAAAATGGCGCACACTGGCAAAGATGTAGGGGAAAGGAACCCTTGTATGCTATTGGTGAGATAGAGTCTAGAACACTTTGGAGAATAACAGGGAGGCTTCTCAAAAAATAAAAATAGAACCACCACCATATGTCCCCACTCCTGGGTGCATACAGATCCCCAACAGTAACCAGTTCAGCATGCAAAAGAGATGCTTGTCTTGCCAACGGACAGCTACGACATGAAATCAGCCTCGGTGCCCAGCAACACATGAGTGCATAAAGGCAACATGTTGTTTACGTACAATGGAGTCTATAACTCAGCCCTAAAGAAGAACACAGTCCTGTCAGCTGCAGGAAAATGGATGGAACTGTCGAGCATCATGCTAAGCAAACTGAGAGACACAGAAAGGCAAATGTCCCGTGTTCTCTCTCATGGGTGGAAACCAACAAAACAAAAGAAGCTAGGCATGGTGGATGCATCTGCAATGGATCGGGAGTTCAAGACCATCCTCTCCTGTCGAGGGAGCTCAGAGACAGCCTGGGCTACCTGAGACCGAATCTCAAAAAACTAACTAACTAAAGCAAAAGCAGATCTGAAAGTATAAAAGGACCTCTAGGGTCTAAAAAGGGTACCAAGGGAGGGAAGAGAGGGGCTATAGAAAGAAGGGCAAATGGAAATGATCAACGCATGATATATGCATATATGGAAATATCACAGTAGAGTCCATTAATCTATACAATTAATATATGCTAATAATATATAAAAACATAATAAATACATTTATTTATTTAAAAGATTATATAAATATAATAATATAATTAAAATGGTCTCTTAAAATAAGTATATGAGGAAGTAGATACATTAGTTAGCTCTATCAAACCGTTCTACATTGGGTATATATAAATCTTTTTTCCTTTTTATTAAATTTATTTATTTATTCACTTTACATTCCAACATCAGCCTCCCCTACATCTCCCTCATGCAGATTCTTTTTTTCTTTTTTTTTTTTTTTTTGAAGATTTATTTATTTATTATATGTAAGTACACTGTAGCTGTCTTCAGACACTCCAGAAGAGGGAGTCAGATCTTGTTACGGATGGTTGTGAGCCACCATGTGGTTGCTGGGATTTGAACTCTGGACCATCGGAAGAGCAGTCGGGTGCTCTAACCCACTGAGCCATCTCACCAGCCCTAGATTCTTTTTTTCAAATAAATTAATTAAAAACAAAATTAAAAGGGTGGTAAATGTATTTCCTTTTAGTACTTGGAATAAGTTACTCATCTTTGGGGATTCTTAGTAATACTCTTGTAAGTATGCTGATTAAAAAAAATATTTCGTTTATCATCTGAAACACAACTCCCACACCTAAGGCTCAGGGGTCACTGGGAAAGAGGAAGTGGAAAGATTGTAGGGACCAGAGGATCAGAGAGTTTGCCATGAGATGGTGTCTCTGGGAACGTTGGAAGCGACACCTATACAGTCTCTGCGACATGGCTGCCTAAATTTGAGCTCAGCAAGGACACAACGAAAGCCATGTAACATACATGGGGAAGCCCAGGACACCTCGACCCTACAAAATAGAGGCCATGCATTTAAAAGAGAGCAAGGAGGGATATACTGGAGGGTTCGGAGGGAGGAAAGGGGAGGGGGAGATGATGTAATTATATTTAAATTATATTTTTTAATGTCACTTTCCCCATATAATCATGACCCCATACAGTTTTGTGGCCTGGGATATGGCAATATACATGAAGCATCTCTTATCGTGCTTGGGACATAGTAGGTACTCAATAAACTGTGGCTGCCTGCTCAGGCATTTGCCCGATTAATCCTTCTGTGGTTGTTTTAAAGGATTTCGGTTCTATCCTCGTCTGGTTAATCATCCATGGCTGTTGGTCTTTTTCCCAGTTGCACTGCTGACTCACCATGCGACCTTCAGCAGAGCTCATGTCTTCTCTGAGCCTGGGTTTTTCATCAATAAAGCAGGGTTAGCGCCTGTCCAATACACTTCTCCGGTGGTTGTGAGGATAATTCGTGTGAAAGTACCATGAAATGCATAAAGTGCCCAGCAAATCTAAGGTATTACTAGGATTAAGTTCTCTGTGAATCATTCCCTCGGATGGAATGTCCATCACCCTGAGGCTGGGGTGAGGCTGAAGAGAAACTGGGTAACTTCACAGAAGTTGCTTGGACCCTCTGGAATGGCTCTCCGAGCTCTGTGGGTGCTTCTGTGGGAGTGACTGGTTTTGGACACCACCTGACTGTAAAGTGAAACTTCTTACAGTGATATTGCAATGGTAATGTGAGGTTAGAAAAGGAGAAGGAACAACCGGCCTCACTAAGTGTTTATCAGGCGACCACAGGAGCTATGTCATACGCACTACTGTAAAACTTAGCATAGCTTCTTGTTTTCTGGAGTTTGAAACTCTTTTTTTGTTTGTTTGTTTTTTGTTGTTGTTGTTTGTTTTGTTTTGTTTTTCGAGACAGGGTTTCTCTGTATAGCCCTGGCTGTCCTAGAACTCACTTTGTAGAACAGGCTGGCCTTGAACTCAGAAATCTGCCTGCCTCTGCCACCCGAGTGCTGGGATTAAAGTCGTGCAAGTGAGACCACACATACGGTTGAACACACATGTGAAAAAGGCTGCTCACCATCTTCAAACACGGCAGGTACCATTATCAGATGGTCACTGAGTCCACACGAGGACGTGCCTAAGCTCACCCACGTATCCATAGTCATGGCAGAGACCAACACTTCCTGCAGCCTCAGGGAAAGCCAAGGGTGGGGCAAAGCAGAAAAACGGCCTGAGCCTATAGTTAGTACATGCTTACACTAAACATGTTTAATGTAATTATGTTTTTTAAAAATGCAATGTGGGTAGTGGCAAAAATATTATGTTAGGGATGGAGGGCTAGCTCAGTTAGTAATGTCAGTTCCTAACCCCATGTAAAAATGGTGGGTGTTTGGTCATGATTATAAATCCCAGCACTGGGAAGGCTGAGACTGGAAGATCCCTAGCGCTCACTGGCCAGCTACCCTAGCCTGACTGGAGAGCTCCAGGCCAATGGGAGATCCTTCTGAGGATGACAGTCAAGGAGGTCTTCTGTCATCCACACACAGGCAACACCCACAAGGGGCAGGGGTTTGAGGTTTGATTACACGGTTAAGTCTCTGAATCGCCATCTGGGCATTAGGTGACGATTATACTCAGCATGGTCAGAGCCTCACAACTGCAGCCCTTAGGGAAGTCCTGAGTGGAGCTGGAGAGACACCTTAACAGCTAAAAGCACAGGCTGCTCCTCCAGCTTCCGTTGCCAGCCCCCACATGGAAGCTCACCACCCTCTGTAAGTACAGTTCCAGGAGAATCTAACACCCTCTCTTGCCCTCTGTGAGCACCAAGAACACAAATGAAATACAGACATCCATACCAGCAAAACACCATGCACAAAAAGAAACTCTAACATCTGTTTAGAAGTCCTGAGCACACAGTGGTTCAATGACTACTTTCTGAATTAATAGGCCATGATAATTGGGGTTCTATGGAGCGGAAAAATCTGACAAAGTAAGTTTCTTTCAATGTCTCTTTACCTTGCTTCCCAGTCAAGTGCTCAGTCCAACACCTGCTTATCCATTTACTTCTGCATTGTCTGCCTTGTCTTCTAAAGGTTCAAAACACTTTGAGCTTTGTGCACCAAGCCTCTTCTCTCCATCCCTTAGCTCTGCTTTCTTCTCCAATTTTTCCCATCCCTCTTTCCTTCCCCCACACACCCTGTTTTCCCATTACCTCTTCCTCCCAGAGCAGATTCTGGCTTGTTGAATTTCATAGTCCTCCGTTCTCATCATGAGTTCAAATCCTAGCATCTCAACATTCTCTTTCTTAACTCTGACTCTCCCCTTTTCATTATAAGGAAAACCACACAGTAAGCCTATTCACACAATGGTATCAATGACACACCGTTTTTCCAATCCATTCAGTTTCAAAGGCCAATGGCTTTGAGTCTATAAAAGAGTGTGGCCAGGCAATGAGAAACAAAGCTAATATTTGGTCAACTGATTTCCTAGATGACCTTCAGATCAAAGAACCACTTTCACCTCTGTAAAATAAATAGAACAAGACCCAGGCAAACACTTTGCTAGGAAGCAGGAAGAACTCAGCTCTATGACATAGAGTCCACTAGCTCACACTTAGGTTCACACCTCGATTTTGCATCTTGATAGATTTGGAACAATTTGTTTAACCTGCCTGCCTAGGTCTTGGTTTCTGCAGCTTCCAAGTGGAGATTATAACAAGACTTTCCTTACAGGATGTTCTGAAGGCTAAAGAGTTACTATGGATAAAGTCCAAAATGGAGGTTATCTGTTATTGGTTGTAAATTAGGAGGAATACCTACTTTCCAGCTGCATTGCAGCATTGAGCACAGTATTTAGTAGACAGGAACTGCCCAGAACATCTGTACCATGCTGAGGGTGTGTGGCAGATAAATGACCACTGTGTCAGCTAAGGTCACCAGAGATACATAACCAATAGGAGATAGATAGATAGATAGACAGATAGATAGACAGACAGGTAGATAGACAGATAAACAGATGATAGGTAGACAGATGATAGATAGATAGATAGATAGATAGATAGATAGATAGATAGATGAAGGATTGATATATAGATATATAGATAGATGATATATGATAGACACATAGATGATAGATGATTGATAGATAGATAGTTGATAGATAGACAGATACAGATGATAGATAAATAGATGAGAGATAAAGAGATCATACATACATACATACATACATACATACATACATACATACATAAGATGATTTGTTATAGGAATTGACTTATACAACTATGGGGTTAAGCCCCATAGTCTGCGGTCTACAATCTACGGAACCAGGAAAGTATGGGATATGATTCTGTCCAAGTCTGAATCAAGGGGCAAATGGTGAATATGCTGATCTGAGCCCTGAACCAGAAATGATGGTGTTTAATGTTCAATGTCCCAAACCCAAGAACAGAAAAAAAATTGTCTGAGCTCCAACAAAGAGACCAACTTGTCCCGCCCCCCTTCTACTCTTTTCAGAAACTCAGCAGATCACTGGCGAGGGTGGATCTTCATTCAACCTCCTGATTGAAATGCTAATCCTGTCACGGACACATTCAGCAATCCTATTTACCAGCTACCTGGTGGGCAGTCCTTAATCTGATTACGGTGATACATATAATTTAACACTGTAGTCCCTCAAAGGCATGACACATTGGCTCTACTCCTGGAGCCGATGAATATTGTCTTTTGAAAGCAAAAGGGAAGTTCATTTCAATTACTAGATGAGCCTAAATTAATAACAAGTGTCTAATTAAAGGGAGACAGAGAGGACTGGACTATAATAGAAGACAATAGGCACTTGATAGAAGCTGTGGGAAGCAGACTCAGGGACAGACAATGGTATGCTGCTGGCTTCAAAAATAGAGGAAGAGTGTACAAGCCAAGAAATACCAGCACCCACCAGATGCTGCAAAACACTGATCAGATCCCTACCCTCTGTCCGACACCCTTCCTGAAGGAGGTAGCTCTACCAGCACCCAGACTTCAACCCCATAAGGCTCTGTGCTTCGCAAACCATAAGAGAGTGAATTTCTTCTGTGTCAAACCAGTGAGCTTGTGGCCATTAGTTAACACCAGTGGCAGAAGCTAATACTGACTGCTCATTTTATCCTGAGTCCCCGCTATGACACAGCAGGGCCTTCAGGGATGTCAGAGGACCGAGAATCACCAGGGATAAACAGAATAGTTAAGGGCATTTGAAAGGGCTACCTGATGACAGGGTAGCTTCAATGCCAGCTTAAGTAACTTGGTAAGGAAGTGTCTCACAGCAGCGGGTCTGGGGCTGTAACTCAGTAGTGCAATACTTGCCTAAGTTGGGGACACAGGTACTGAGGGAACCACATTCTGTTGCCTCTTTGACCACTGGGAGAATTCAGTAAAACTTTCTTTTGTCCTGGGTTTGGAGGGAAGGGAAGGAGCCCAGGGTCCCAGTCTATTCGCACTAGTGCAAGAGTCAACATCCAAAATCGTTGTTTTTGCAATTTTTAAAACAATAGAGTTTCTTTCCTAAATGCATCAGCAGGACCAATTGAGCAGGTCTGGAAAGCAACAGCTAAGATTAGCTTTCCAGCTCCCACTGAGACCTTGAGAGGCTGTCAGCTCTGCAGGGAACAGCAGCAAGCCCTCACGCAAATGGCCTATAAAAAAAGGCCTTGTCGAGACACCTTGACCTGCGGGGCTTCTCTGGTACTCGGATTCCCAGCGGCCCTTCCAGGGTTACGCTCTCTTGCATGATGTATTTCCCCTGCCTTTTTTAGAGCAGCGTTATGCTCGCTCCAGGAAACAGCTTCTTCCTTCTCATAAACACAGCCTTGGGTTCCTGACCAAGCGCCCGTGCCACTCCGCGGCGCTTTATCCATCCATCACACCTCGCTGTCACCCTGGCTTCGATTGTGGAGAACTGGTCCAGCTCCAAGGGTGAATTCAGGATGGGGGAGAAGGAAGAGGAGGGCCCTGAGAGCAGCGGAGGGTCACACACACTCCCGGGTTTCAGTTCCCGGGTAAATTCCTTGGAAGTTAGCTGCTCTGATGGTGAGCAAGTATTTCCAACGACCCAGTGAGTGTGGTGGGAAAATCCTGATAACGTCTTCACCACCAGGCTAGGATTGGCCTTTCCTGTGGGCAGGGACCAAGAAGAAGATAAAATAGGGAGGACACGACATAGAGAAACCGAACTCTGAAAGGGGTGGCACACCTCCCTAAGGGAAGACGCACAGAATACAAACACACACACACACACACACACACACACACACACACACACACACACACACACAACTTCTGGCTCCTTATGAGCAAGGTAGATTAGCCAACAATGGGAAACAAAAGGATCAACATGAATACACCGGAATCCAGGCTATTGGTTGGTTCAGGTGATGTATTAGCATTCCCATTGAAGGCTTAAAAGGAGGGACCCTTAGCCAGACCACGTTAGCGGCCGGCTCAGTCCACCTTAAGAATGCAATGATAAGCATCTGTAATCCCAGCGCACCAGAGGCTGATCAGGAAGAAGAGGATCAGGGGTTCAAGGCTAACCTGAACTAAGGAGTAAAGCCCCTCCCCCTATCTAAAACCTGAACAAACAAAACTGAATAAGTAAATGGCTCTGAAGGTGTTGCTCAGTGGTAGAGTACTTCTTGTTCATTATACAGGAATCCCCGCGCTCAATTCCCAAAAAAGGGGAGGGGGTGATTTTTTTTTTCTTCAAATGATAAGTGCTTTCACTATTTGCCATAGTCATTGATATTTGATTAGAAATCACTGTTAACTTAATCCTTGGGTGATAGAGTGGCAAAATTGCTATTTTAATAAATGAATAATTGTAACTATGAAGAGAGTTAAAGTAAGTACTTTTCTAGGAGGAAACTGAAGCAGGCCTGCACAAAGTAAACTGTGAAAGGTCACAGAGCCGATCCGTAGTGCAATCAGGATCCACAGCCAGGTAGTGGCCGTGTCTGCTCTGTACTATCAAGCTGTCATTAGGAAACCCCCGCTTCTCAGGAGCAGCCAAAACTTTGAAGTCCACACTGTCAGCGCTGAGTTTATCCAGGATGGCAACTGCAGTCTTCTGCCGCGGCTTCCAAGCCACGCCCCCTTCCTGTTCCTCCTCGCGGATCTCTCTGGAATCTGACCGGCTCTCCACAATCACAGCGGTACTAAAGGGAGTTTTACCTTAGCCTATTCTGTTAAATAGTTCATTTATTGAAGCAGGGTCTCTCTGTTTTGCCCAGGCTGGCCTCAAACTCCCGGGCTCAAGTGACCGATCCTCTTATCCCAGGCTCCTGAGGGTACAGGCCACTTTGGTACTCACTGTATCTACCTCTCCTCATCCATAGTCCACCAATGTAATCACCCCACCCCACCCCCCAAGACCAACTACATGTAATGGTTAAACTGACTAGATTCAAATCATCAACAAAGCATACCTCTAGCTCCGTCTCTGAGGGGGTTTCCAGGAAGTTTTAAATGGAGAAAGAAGACCCACCCTGACTATGGGTCTTCAACACCATCAATAAGGGGATCCCAGAACGAATAAAAAGTGGAGCCTCTGATCCCTGACTGCACACTCTGTGACCAGCTAGGTAAGTCCCTGTCGCCATCCTTCCCAGCCCTAGAGGGCTGCCCTCTCACACCGTGAGCCAAAATAAACCCTTTCCTCCTTACCTTGCTCCTGTCTGATGCTTTATCAGAGCAAAGAGAACTAACAGCCCCATGCAATTCAAAGCAGGCTTGTGGCTTTCGTCGAATCCAATAGCCTTCCGCCATTTCTGCCTTCTGCCATTTCTCGATTTCTGTGACATTCTGCAACCTTCTGTCTATTGATGGGCTTTCTGTTCTTTGGAAGGCTAGTATTTCATCAGACTCGGTGCCCTATTCTCCTTCATCCCTCCCTCTTTCTCTCTCCCATCTATATATCTATATCTATACCTATACCTATATCTAATCTATATCTATATCTGCCTGCCTACCTATCTATCTATCTATCTATCTATCTATCTATCTATCTATCTATCTATCTACCTACCTATCTACCTACCTACCTACCTACCTACCTACCTACCTACCTACCTACCTACCTATCTGTCAGTCTATCTATCTCCCCTTTGTTTGTGTCTCTTTTTTTTTCTGGTAGCCTTGAACAGAACGCTATTCAAGAGCTCATCTTTGGCCTTCTTCCACCCATTGTCCAGTCTCTGCCTCCATCCACCTCCAGCCATGGCCACCGCCACAGCCCACCTAGCTCAGCGATTGCTGAATCCATGGCCTTACAGATTCCTTTTCTGAGCTGTAATCTTGATTCCCCAAATATTACTCAGCATTTTTATTTGGATTTTTTTCTTAAGACTTTGTTATCCTTTTCCCATAATCATATCCAACACCAAGCTTCAATTTCTTCATCTCAGCTCATGCGTTGGCATCTTCCCTGACCTCTTCCTCTTTTCCCATGTTCAGAAAACCCCCAAATCCTTTAGCCTTTTCTTTACAAAATCCCCCCAACTAATTCTTTCTCCAAGACAGACCCTCATCAGCTTGCCTCAAACTCTCAGGGGAG
The DNA here is from genome assembly GCF_000001635.26 of Mus musculus. NCBI lineage: Eukaryota > Metazoa > Chordata > Mammalia > Rodentia > Muridae > Mus > Mus musculus. The sequence continues at coordinate 43,586,489 of NC_000085.6, forward strand.
CAAGTGCTTTCAGAAAAGTAGCTCCTTCCCCAAATAGCTTCCTCTAAAGTCCATTGCCCTATACCAGAGCATTGTTTCTGTAAAGCATTGCTATCTTCTGAGTCTTTTAAGTCACAAAACTCCTAGGAGGAAGAACTCTGAGTTTTAGAATAGGAAGAGGAGTCTGGAAGCCATCTTTGTTCACCAGTGTGTGTCCTACAGAGGACCTTTAGCTTCATGGAACCTAGGCTTTCAGGAGACTCTTGTTGTTTTTGAGTCAGGGTCTCACATAGTCCAGATTGGCCTCCAGCTCATAACAAAGCCAAAAATGGCCTTCAACTTCTAATCCTCCTGCCTCTACCTCCCAAATGCTGAGAATAAAGGTATGTGCCACCATGTACAGAAAAGTATGTGCGTACTAATGAATGTATTGACTGATTGGTTGGTTGATCCTAGAAAGTAAACAGGAGGGCCTTTTGTGTGCCAGACAAGCACTCTACCACTGTGCAGCTGCATTCTCAAGCCAGGTTTCTGACTTTAAAAAACAGAGGTACAATGTCTTACTGAGCTATCTTGTAGTTGTTGCTTTAAAGCAGTGGTTTTCAACATGTAGGTCATGACCCCATTGGGAAAAGAACAACTTTTCCACAAGGGTCTCATGTCAGAAATCCTGCATATTAGATATTTACATTACAACCCACAACAGTAGCAAAAGTCTAGTTATAAAGTAGCAACAAAAATTGTATGGTTAGGAGTCGTCACAGTTAGTTCATGAAGAGCTAACTATATAAAGAGTCACAGCATTAGGAAGGTTGAGGCCCACCGCTTTCTTATTTTCTTAACGCACATTGGTGATTTGACTGCATGCGTGTCTGTGCAAGGGTGTGGGATTCCTGGGACAGGAGTTACAGACAGTTGTGAACTTCCATGAGGGTGCTGGGAATTGAACCCAGGTCCTCAGAAACAGCAGCCAGTGCTCTTAACCGCTGAGCTATCTCTTCAGCCCCAAGAACCATTGCTTTAAGGAGAAATTTTAAAAGACTTATGTGCAGCCAAGTGCTGGGTACATGCCTGTAACCCCAGCTACTGAGAAGCCTTAGACAGAAGGACTGTTAGATCTTAGGAGCTTAAGACTAGACTAGGGAACATATCACAATCTCCATCTCAGAAGACAGACAGACAGACAGACAGACAGACAGACAGGAAAGAAGGAAGAAGAATGAGGAGGAAGAGGCTACCATGCTCTTCCACAGTTTTCTCTTGTCGATAACGTCTATGAATTGTTTTGATGGCTCTCTTGGTGCTGAATAACTAAGGATCCAGAGCCTACTGGGTTCTATATTTTGCCTCAAAGAACCCTTTAATTCTATTAAACTAACATATTTGCACAGCTATGTCTGCATAATATTTGTTATGTAACCTTTTACTTATAAAATCATTTGTAATAATGCCAGGTTAGGGGACAATGAAGAGGGACAGTCAACTGAAATCTAGGGGAGCCTATCTAAGGTAAAAATGCCCCAGTAGCCTGAAAATGTTTTAAAATAGTCAACAAAGAAAACAAAATGGAGCCAGAAAGTGGTGGCGCATGCCTTTAATCCCAGCACTTGGAAGGCAGAGGCAGGCGGATTTTTGAGTTCAAGGCAAGCCTGGTCTACAAAGTGAGTTCCAGGACAGCCAAGGCTATACAGAGAAACCCTGTCTTGAAAAACCAAAACAACAACAACAATTCTACCACCACAACCACAACAACAAAGAAAACAAAATGGAAAACATGAAATAGGAAAATGTTAATGGTTTGATCTAGGTAATGTGTGCATGGGTCTGCATTAGAACACTCTACCTGCTTTTACATGTGTTTCCACGTTTTTTATAATAAAAAGTAATTTATAACATATCAACTATTCACCATATCCTATTAACTCTATTTTGTGTACATGTGTACGCGCAGGCTTGTGTGTACATGTACGCGTGTGTGCAGGCATATATGCTTATACATTCTACTAACTTTTAAAAATGAGCTCTAAAGGGGAAATGGATTATAAACCCCCAGCCCAGCTAAGAACTGTTCAAAATCAGTTGCTGTTGGGAGAAGAAAAATCAACTCTTTGTCTTCAATGGATTGATGCTGAGTTTATTGACCACACCTCAGGCTTCATGCCCAGGAGTAGTTGGCCAACACAAAAAAGACACCATATTGTTTGGTTTGTGGTTTTCTTTTAGGGGAGAGAGAGAGAGAGAGAGAGAGAGAGAGAGAGAGAGAGAGAGAGAGAGAGAGAGAGAGAGAGATGAAGTTTTGTGGGCAATGAGACTGAGGATGTGGGAGGAGTTGGGGAGGGATCCTCCTGACCCCATCTCCCCAGTGCTGAGCCTGCAGGCACAGACACCAACAGATCCAGCCTTTTGTATGCGTGCTTGGACTCCTAACCCAGGTCACCATGGCAAGCGCTTTATTTACTTTGTCTTCTACTGAGCCATCTCCCCCCCTCTAGCTACTAAAACTTTTAAATGTTTATATCCAATCTTCAGAAATAGAAGAAAAAGACTTGTGGAGTAAGAATAGTAGGAAATAAATCTCTCAAAATGAGTAAGAATGGAACGATCCACGGGTTTCCTAGCGGCAGACTGGCTCATCCCCACAGCAGGACACTGTGTCAAAGTGTGCTGACTCTTCTCTACAGCGGGACACTGTGTGAAGACATGTTCCACATCCACAAAGGCCATCCTGGGGAGGGACAGGTGCCGAGGTGAGAAAAGTGCTACAACCATGCAAGAAGTGAAAAGGGGGGGGGGGGGACATGTACAAACGTGCTCTGGAGAAAAATGATTCTGAAATATACATTTACAAAGATGAGGGCGCTGATTGCCCAAGGAGTGGACACCAGGAAAACCCAGCACTTATTCCTTTGAAACTTGAAAACCACAAATTGAATATCTACTCAAGATAATCAGTGAAATCACTACTAAAGAGAAAATACCACGAATCGGAAAAGAGGCAGAGTCCAGTCGGTTCGTTTTCCGGTGAGGAAAACTGAGAGAGCAAGCCATCAGACCATCGATCCTGCGCAATCACAAAGCCTCGACTTGCTACATATTACTGTGATTTTTTACCTCTTGAGGCTTCTGGGAATAACTCTATTCTTTGTTGACTGCCCCATGGCACAAGTTTAATTATGCCTTTGCAAATGAGGCCTGAAGCCCTGCATTGCCCCAGTACTGCAGCAGGAAGAGAGGAATCTCTTCTCATCTTTATAAGCATGCCTTGGTTCTGCCCTCCAGGGCAAGACTTTCCCAAATGTTCCAAACTTTACCAAAGGGAGGAAAAACTGGAGAAAAGACTTTTAATTCCATTTGTTTGTGTGGTTCTGTGAGTGTATTGTCCACTGGACAAATGGACTCTGAAAGTTCTCTCTAGAACCAGGCTCCTGGGTTTCACCTGAATGAGTTGTGTTCTAGGACCCCAAACATGGGACTCAGAAAATGCCTTCTGAAGCAGAGAGAATCACATAGGTCAGGCATGAATTAGCTCCAAGCTGCCTTCCAACATTTATACTCTGCTGTTCCAGGGATCCAAGATCCTCTCTGATACCTTGGGTCATTAAAGAGTTTGGAGGTCACATATCAGATAGCTTACATATCAGATATTTACATTATAATTTGTGACCATAGCAAAATTACAGTTATGACTTAACAATAAAATAATTTTATGGTTGTGGGTCACCTCCACATGTAGAAGTGTATTAAAGGGTCACAGCCTTAGCATGGTCGAGAGCCACTTGAGTTATGATGCATATTGTAAATCCCAGTACTTGAAGGATTGAGACAGGAGGAGCAGGTGTCAGATGCCAGCCCAGCTATGGCAGGTGCTGGCCTGGGATATGACTGTCACTTATGCTTGTACTTTTTTATTTGGACCTGACACCTGCTTGCTGCTTGCTTGCTTGCTTGCTTGCTTGCTGCTTGCTGCTTGCTTGTTTGCTTGCTTGCTTGCTTGCTTGCTTGCTTGCTTGCTTGCTGCTTGCTTGCTTGCTGCTTGCTTGCTTGCGTGCTTGCTTGCTTGCTTGCTTGCTTGCTTGCTTGCTTGCTTGCTTGCTTGCTTGCTTTTTGAGGAGAGAACAGCAGCAGAATGAAGAACACTGAGCCCCAAATTAGTACCTGGGAAAAGCTGAAGACAGAACCAGTTTTTACCTTGAAATCCTTGAAAATCTCCCAAAAGGCAGCGTCTGGGAGACTCTTCCTTGAAAGCATGGCTGGCCTTGGAAATACTTTAAGATTCTGACCCCGAAGGCTCCAAAACCAACAGTCCACCCAAAGCAAAATGCAATGGAGCCTGTTGTCAAAAACACCACCCCAGTTTTCAGAACCTAACCATGCAAGGATTCCAGACTCCCGAAAGCCATTTTCATGAAGTACAAGGGCTAGGGATACAGCTTTGGATCAGAGAGAGAGAGAGAGAGACAGAGAAAGAGACACAGAGAGAGACAAAGAGAGAGGGGGAGGAATCTAGAAAGAAAACCTTTATTTCTCACTTTAAAAAAAAGAGAGAGAAAAAGAAGTGAGAACTCCTGCTCTCAGTTGGTACAAGGCCCAGGGATTGAACCCCAGGCTGGGGGGGCGGTGGTAGGACTTAGAGGTCTAGGGGATGCAGCTCAGTAACAGGCCTTACTTAGCATACACTAGGCCTTGGACTTGCTAGCACTAATCAGGGGAGAAAGGAGCAACTCACAAGAGACAGTTGTAATGGAGAACAGAAAATAAATTATCAATAATATAAGATACTGGGGCTAGAGAGATGGCTCAGTGGTTAAGAGCACTGACTGCTCTTCCAGAGGTCCTGAGTTCAATACCCAGCAACCACATGGTGGCTCACAACCATTTGTTATGGGATCCAATGCCCTCTTCTGGTGTTTCTGAAGACAGCTACAGTACACACACACACATACACACACACACACACACACACACACACACACACATATTTATTATTATTATTTATTATTATTATTATTGTAACATAGCTCAGTGGGACAAGCACTTGCCACACAAGTCTGAGGACTAAGAGACAGAGACTTGTTCAACAAACTGGCCTGCTAGCAAAAGCATTCTCAAATCCACTGACTCTGAGCCAGAGAAAGACTCCTCACTCAGTTACTAATGAAGAGAATGATCAAGTAAGAGACCCAGCTCCAACCTTGGGCCTCTGCCCACACGCACACACATAAAAACCATGCACATGATAGAAGAAGGAAACAGAACAAAAATCAATAGTGCAGGAAAAATCCCCAAACTAGAGGACATGAAATGAGAGACTGAACCTGGCCACAGGACACAACACCGGGTGAAAGCAGTCCCTCCATGGGCAGTGATATTGTGGAATGTCACAATATTTGGGAATGGTGGGGGGGGGGTAGAAAACAGGAATGATTTAGAGTGGATGAAGACTTCTCGACAGTAACAGGAAAAGCTAAAAGGGAGTTGAGCAATGGTTTCTAAAACCTAGACAAAGAATCTGAAAAAGGCCTCTAGGTCCTTGTTCATCTAGCATCAATGAGGTGAGGACAGTCTAATTTATGTTCAGCTCTTCTCCGTCTCAGATGTTGAGCACCCTTCCTTTTAAAAATGCTCTTGGCAGTGATACTCCTACAAAATGTGGCAACAATCACGCTAAGACCACGGGCTGCAGGAAGCCAATGGGGAAGTAGAGGAAAGTCATCTCTGGCTACTGGTCCTCCAGGGACAGTTCCACCTGCACTGATTTGCACAGGCAGTTCAGACTGGGGTGTGAGATTCAAGGACTGAACCTTCTGAGTACTGACATCACCAAGACTTCCTCTATCATGGTATGTATTTTAATCTGACGACAGGGTGCCCAGGTCAGCCTGTCCCTGATTCTTGTCTATACCTGCCTCACCCTGACAATGCATGGATTAGATTCTATCTAGTCCTTCCATGCCAGGTGGTTGGGCCTGTTAGGGACTTGACCCTACAGAAGCCTTCTGGTTGGCTTTAGGAGTTAGGGGGAGTCTCTAAATTCTCAGAACAAACCATGTCGAGCAACCATCCATCCCTCTTACTACACTGACTGCAGCTCACAGGACAGCCGGGCTAGCCTTGCTCTTGACCTGTGGTTTCAGGATTTATGATCTTTTTTCACTGATGTCTCCAAGAAGGTTCAGGCAATGTCTCAGGAAGGCTGTAGGAACACTTCCACTCACAGGTTGTTTGTCTCCTGGAAACCTTCATCTAATAGAGACCATATTGGTTTGACACTCTGGATGCCCCCAACTCAAACCCCCCAAATCCTCCTAAACAATAAGGTGGCTAGAGACACACGTGCAAGAGATTGTACGTGTACAAGCAAAGAAATGAATGAGTGCATCAGTATCTGAGAGGAAAGGGGGGCTCACTGCAATGTTTGATGACTCTGTGTGGTTCGTAAGAACTACTGTTGCTGTGACATAAACTGAGCATATGTTATTTCCCTTTCCGATTACCTAGTACAGACATGCACATTCACACAACTACATGGGAGAAAAATATCCAGAATCCCAATAAGAGACAATAAACGCTAACTCTTTCAAATATTTCCTTCCATTTCTTTCTGTACACTTCATGTAATTGGTATATTTGCAAACATCCTCTCTCTCTCTCTCTCTCTCTCTCTCTCTCTCTCTCTCTCTTGCTCTCGCTTGCTCGCTCGCTCCTTTTTCTTTCTGTCTTTCAAGACAGAATTTCTCTGTGTAGCTGGAGAGTCCTGGAACTTGAACTGTAGAGCAGGCCAGCCTCAAATTCAGAGATTCCCCCAGCCTCTGCCTCCTGAGCGCTGGGATAAAGGCGTGAGCCACCATGTCCAGCTGCAAACATTTTTTTCCATGTCCCTTTTTTGGAAAACTGTTGCACAAGCATCTATGCTATTAAAGTCTTTGCAGAATTACCATTTTAAGAACCAGGTAAGATGGCATTGAAACCCTTCCGTCTTTCACAGAGCATCCTTTTGGGGAATAACATGGACTGACTCTTTATGTTAGTAGCAGCTTTGCATGAAGTTTACAGAATAATTTAGAATGTCTCCTTACCACCCATCACCTGCCCAAACCTTAGCATCCTTCTAGCTCCTCCGCAAATCTCATTTCCCTCCATGAATCCTTCTCAGAGACATCTTTAGCCTTCTAGAGTACTAGCCATGTGTTCTGCCACGTTTCAGAACTATTTCTATTCTGGGTTTTTTGTTGTTTTTGTTTCTTCTATACTTCAAGTTCTCAGAGACAACAGACTCGAGACTCGTCTCCAGAGAGACTTGAAAATGCTAAGTACTCCATAAGTAATAAGTAAATACATTGGAAAGGCTGCTTTTCCCGTTCTGTCCTGGAACAATCTGTGCTGCACATAGTTTGTAAGTAGTCACGTATGGGCTTCCAGACTCACTGAAGGTTCTCAAGATGGAAACACATTCTGTTGATGCTTATACGGCCATATTCAGAAGCTGGGAACATGACCATCTCCGTAGTCCTAATAATGGACTTAGTATTTGTTATAAGAGTTAGAGTCGGAAATGTTTGATCTATAAAAATAACATTTATGTTTGGGGGCTATTATGTTCCCGGTAACCAGCTCAAGAAGTTTGCATGCATCTGTAGCTTAGCCCTTGCAGGGACACCATGAGATAAAAACTATTTAATTTTCTCATCCATAGCTGAAGAAATGAAGTCACTTGCCCAGGAATAATCACATTGTATATGAAGAAATTATAATTTCATCTTGGTTGTATCTGACTGGTATAACTGTTGCTTATAAACAGTACTACTTCCTCAGAGGTAAAGTGCAAAATCTAAATTTTTTTTTTTTTTTGAGTCAATGTCTACGTAGCCCTGACTGTCCTGGAATTCACTTTGTAGACCAGGCTGGTCTTGAACTCCGAGATGTGCCTGCTTCTGCCTCCAGAGTACTGTGATTAAAGGTGTGCACCACTACCACCTCGTTTTTAAGCCTTAGTTTTAACATTGCAAAATTAATTCTCTGCCACAAGGTGAATGTTTGTAAGCATACAATCTTGGGGATAAGTACAAAAGAAATTAGATAAATGTTTAAAATAAGAATTGAAGAAATCTATAATTTCTACACTTAGCAAATACTTTTGTTTGGAGTTTTCCCCCTTTGTTTTTATTTACATGTATGAGTTTTGCCTGTTTGTATGTCTATGCACCATATTCATGAAGTACCCTCCAGGTCCAGGAAGAGGGCATTGGGACTGGATCCCCTGGGACTGCAGTTACAGACAGTTGTAAGCCTCCATGTAGATGGTGAGTGTCAAACCAGGGTCCTCTGGAAGAGCAGCCAGTGCTCTTAACCACTGAGCCATCCTTCCAGCCTCAGATACTGTTGTCTTAAAGTTCTCTCCTCCATATGCACCTTTAGAAAGAAAATGGGGCTCTCAGGAGTTGATCTGTGGTTAAGAGCACTTGCCACTCTCCAAAGAGGACCTGGGTTCAATTCCTAGCATCCACATGGTAGCTCACAACCATCTTTAACTCCAGTCTCACAGGGTCCAATGCCCTCTTCTGACTTCAGTGGGCACCTGTGGCATATATGCATACATATGTGCAAGCAAAACACTCATAACCATAAAATAATAAAAAGAAACGGTATGCCCAGGGAGTTGGGTGTATGCTTTTAAATAGAGGGGTGTGTGTAGTGATCTGGTAAAGATGTCAACAGCACTGAAGACAAACTTCACTGATCCCACAGCTTAACTGGGGGCTCCTGTTGAATAAAATACAATCCTGACAATATAACAAAGATTGAGATGCCAATAACAAGGAGCCGACTTCGGGCATAGGGACAATAGATTGGATATAGCAGAGGACTCCTGGATGAGAGGGAGCAGAAGTTAATAGTACTGGCTTGGACCACAAGTGCCAGGGGGTTATGTCTACAGCCAAACGTGTGGCAAAGAGTAAAATGTAGTTAACTAGCAAAACCAACTTTTAGCTGTACTCAGCTCTTCTTGTCAGAATGTTCTCATTATAAAAACAGAATTGGATCCCAATTTTATCCCCTTTGCCCTCTTTCATGTTGTTGTTATTTTCTTGTAAGATAGGATGATCTCTTAAGATAGCCCAGGCTGGCCTTGAACTCCAGCTCCTTCATCCTCTGCCTCCCTGGGATTACAGGCATGTGCCACCACGCCTGGCTTTCAGCTTGTTAGTTCTATCTGACTTCTGTACACAGATCCACCTGCCATCTCTGATAGGGTGATCTAAGACCCTGATGAAGATAATTACAAAGTCAGGCAAACGCTGCTGCTAGTGTTGAAGTTTGTGCTAGGTTAAAATGCATTAGTTCCAGCTGTGCTTAGTCTGTCCTGTCAGTTATAATCACCTGCTTAATCTGGGGCTAGCAGCTTCATGTTGGGTGTGTCTCACACATTTCTTAACATTTGGAACAAGCCCCACTTCGGCACTTTAACTTTGTAATCACTTTCATTAAGGCAGCCATTACAATAGGAAAGATGGGACCCGATGAATATGCTCAAAGCTCTTCCTCCCTCCCAATAAGACTTCTATGCCCTTTGGCAACCACGCAAGCATTCAGACAAGGCTTGTTAAAAGAGGTTTTGATGTCTGTCAGGTTTACCAGCCTGGATTACCTACCAAGAACCAAGCTGAAAAGAAAGGAAGAAAGAAAAAAGGTTGATAGACATGAGAAAGGGTGAGTGAGAAAGGGTGACTGCAACACTATGTAAGGGTGGGAGCGCTTCTGCGTCTTCCATGATCTCTCTGACACTCCTTCCTTCGTGGCTCAGTGAGTGAGTAAATGGAAGAGTAACAAACAGAAGTGCCCAGCTCCTAACCCAGGACGGAGCACCACAGCTCTCAACCCAGGAAGGGGAGGAACCCAGGAGCACTTGAAGATGAGCAGGATGTTGGTACTCAGTCATGAGTGAGAAGGAGGTCGGGATGTAGCTTGCCACTGCTAGGTCCTGAGCTTACTGCTAGCATTTTTAAGACTTAAACTTGATATTTCAGTAGAGTAGACGATCTTTGCCAGTTGCCATATGGTCTGAACAGTTCTTCCCTTTCCAAGTGTAAATACAGGATGAAGATGGCATAGGCACCAACTACTTTCTGAAGTTCAGACGTTTCAGAGTAAGGAAGAAGAGCTGTCCAGGACCCTTCCTGTACAGTGTACCTTGCAACCGTCAAACAAATCTTCCTAGCACTCAAAGACTGTGGCAATTTGGTGGAATCCAGATACAGTGACAGTCATGTGTTGCATGAAAACAATTTCCAGGGCCTTCTGAATGTAAGCAGCAAGCTCAGGACTCTTAGTACTTACCAATTCATCACCAAGAGAAATATCTAGTATTGCCAGACAGGAGGGTGCGTGCCTTTAGTCCCAGCACTCAGGAGACAGAGGCAGGCAGATCTCTGTGAGTCCACAGCTAGCCTCAATATGGTCTACATATTGAGTTCCTGGACAGGCAGGGCGACATAGTAAGACTCTGTCTAAAACAAGCAAACAAATAAAAACAACAACAGAGGGGGAAAAGATACAAAAACTAAATTAAAGGGGCAGGAGCAGCACACATTTGTAATCCCAGCATCTAAGTGCTTGGCAGGCTGAGCCAGAAGGATCCTGAGACATTGCTGGCCTTCCAGTATCGCTGAATTAGTGAGCGCCAGCTTCAAAGACAGGCTGTCTCCATCCCCAAAATAAGGTGGAGGGTGATCAAGGAAGACGTGTTGATCTCTGGCCTCCACACGTGTGAATACATGTACTCAAGTCACATACATAAATAGAAAAGTATTTTTAATATAAAAGGGGGCCTGGAAAATATCTCAGTGGCAGAGTACTTGTCTCGCTTCTGTGAAGCTCTCCCTCCCTCCCCCCAAAAAAGAAATGAAAAGAAATATCCAGTATTAAAGGGCTGAAGGGGCTCTCGACAGTTAAGAAGGCATATTGCTCTTGCAGAGGGCCCAATGTCAGGTCCCAGCAAATGTGTCAGCGGGCTTATAACTCTAACTGCAGGGGACCCAATGCCTCGGGCTCCCTGGACATCCCCACTCATGTGCACATGCATATACACAATTAAAAATAAATCTTTTTGAAATATTTAATTTTATAGGTGTGTGCCTGTGTCTGAGTGTATGCAATGTATGCCACATGTGTACAAGCCCAGAGAGGTCAGAAGAGGGGTCCTTTCCTTTCCTTCCCTTCCCTTCCCTTTCCTCTTCTCTTTTCTTCTTTTCTCTCCTCTTCTCTTTTCTCCTTTTCTTTTCTTGTCCTTTCTTTTCAGAAAGAAATTTCCACTATTAGGCTGGAGAGATTTCTCAGCGGGTAAAGGGCACTTGCTGCCAAGCCTTATAACCTAAATTCAATCCCAGAATCCACCTGGTGAAGGGAAGGAACTAGCATTGGCCTCTGACCTCCACACACATGTATCTACATATGTGTACCTGTACGCACAAATAGGATACATTCTAAAATATAAAACTAGAATCCCCTGGTATTGTTGTAGCACATTCTGGTTGCTACAGAAACCTTGAAATTATATCGACCCTTCTGACCACTTTTAAACTAAGGTTGTTGGTGAACCTACCATTAATGTTTGCTATTTGCTAGGTCAAAATAAAAGCATATGTGTAACTATGTCTATTTTTTTAAGATTTTGAATTTGAATAGAACTATTATTGGTTTCTTTGTGATTCTACTTAATTTGTTTTATTACTTAAAGATATTCTCCTGCATAGGTCATAATAGCATACACCTTTGATCGAAACACTTGTAGGTAGGGGAAGTAGATAGAGGCAGGTGGATCTCTGTGAGTTTAAGCCCAGACTAGTCTACAGTTTGCTTTTTAATGTGTTATCCTGGAAAGAGAATCTATCACCCTTAGGAGAATGCCAAAGGGGGTCCTTGGTGTAGGTAGCTGTGTTCTCTCTCCCACCCCCACCCCCCACACACAAGGTTTAAGAGTCCCTATCTAAGTTCCATGTGGTGACAGATACCTTCAATCCCAGCACACAGGAGGCAGAGGCAAGTGGATTTCTGAGTTCAAGGCCAGCCTGGTCTACAGAGAGGGTTCCAGGACAGCCAGGGCTACACGGAGAAATCCTGCCTCAAACAAACTAACATAAAAGAGTCCCTAGTTCAGATCTACTCAGCCAGAGAACCAAAGAGCCCTAATGCCTCTTGCCTCCTGCTTTTCTTTCTTGTGACTGCAAAAGAGCGCCTTTCTGTCTAGCAGGTAACCCTCAAAAAATTGTTGCAATCTTCCAGCTAAACTAGGGCATCCTCTAGGCCCATATGGAGAGAGTCTAGAGAGTGGCCTTGGCTATATTAATCGAGGATTTTTCCTTGGCCTGCAGAACTTCCGTCTTTGTCTCCCCAACTTGAGCTTCTCTTCCTTGTTCCAAATCCATTGTTTGATATAAATATTGACCTGAAGGGTTAAGAAAGCGCACTCCAGATGGACAGAAACTGCCTGAGAGAGACTCAACAGCAGTCAGAAACTGAAAATGAGAGAGGCGGGCAAAGGTCTCCACTCACCCTGAGCCAGCTCCGCCATCCTTACTTGAATTCACCCTTGTTGGCTGACACCAGAGTGAATAGGGTGGGTATATCCTTTTGGACAGAAAGGCAAAAAAGGAAAATTGGAGTCATCCAAGCTGGCCAGATGCCTGCCCTAGGTCGCAGCTGGTTTTTTGGCAGTGCCCACCAATGACCAGACCCGCGTGCTTTGTGTCCTCCTAAGGACCTGCTGAAAGCAGCTATCTAGTTTACAAATGAGGAAGAAGCCTGGAACACAGGCATCCTGGACCCCCAGCAGGGGCGCGCGGGGGGGGGGGGGGGGTACTAGCGGTGCGAGCGGGTCGTCCACACTGGCAGCTCCCAGCTGAGAGTTTATCTACAAATCCACAGCCGGAAAGGAATCAGCATTCCTGGGCTTGTGACTGAGAGAAAATTAATGACGAGGTCAGCGCTTCTGAAGACTCCCCACCCTAGCCTTGCTAACACCCCAGGGCGAGATTTCTATGCTGGAGGGGCAGGGTACCCCCATCTTCTGGTTCTGGCTAAGATTGGGATTTCTTAGAAGGTTAGCGGGGGTGGGGGGAATGGCGTTGCAATCATTGGCCATAAATCTCAAGGAACCGTCACCGTTTTACAAGGGAGCTCGCGGGGGCTGCTTTTCTCCCTCCAGAGGTCTATTTACATCGGCAAAATCTCCGTGTTAATGGACCTGGGATAATGGTGTTTACTTGACCGAGATAAAGCGCTCAGCTTCCTGGGGGAGCGGCTGTAAAATGTTCTGGGGGTCGAGGTGGAAGGGGGCGCCGTAAAAGCGGGCGCTGGAAGGGCGGGGGCACCAGGTTCTCTTCCAGGCCCGCCCTCTCCCTCCACCCCTGAGACCAGGCAGAGCAGCCCAGGCCTACGACGGTTCCCACATTAATCACCAGCGCCAGAGTCTCGGGAAAGGGCGCATTTTTCATTGCTGGGTACAGGGCAACTCCAGACAAGGAACGAGAAACAGAAGTTGTCTTTAGATAAACGGTTTACCGGAGCGTGCGTCCTGGCAGCGCAGTGCTCAGGGCGACTCTGGCGGCCCTCTGCCCCCAACTACAGATACCTCCCAGAGACACCCCCCACTCCCAAGAAACACCCAGATCTTGCAGGGCAGGTCCTCCGTTCTCTGGCCAACAGAGCAGGAGGGAGAGGGAGCCAATAGAAAAGGAGTGTAGAACTTGAGGCTCTTAAGACACAGCGGAAGTGTTATACCGAGGAAGGCTCTGGAGTTAGAAACACTGAGAAGCTACCTTGGTGTTTATCAGTTGTGTGATCTCCAGCAAGCGATTTTAACACCCTGGGCTTACAGTTGTAAAAGTACCACCTTCTTGGCCTGTGTTCAAAACGAACTGATTACATCAAATGTCTTTTGTACAACTTGTAAAGATAAGCTTATTGATCAGAGATCCCTGGTGGAGCCTTGAGGGCTTCAAGAAGCCACAGGCATAATGAACAGGGATAATGGAGTGGTATGTTCAGTGGACCCTCGGAAGAGAGGGTCGTTAGCTCAGCAGAGATCACAAATGAATATCCCAAATACTGATGAGCACTGCTCTAGCTCGGCAGACAATTTTGTGTTTAAAGTTCTGGCCCTGCCACGTACTACCTGATGCACGCAAGTTACTGTTTGCTCCCCTGAGAGGCGGGTGATTGCTGGCCAGAGCTCAACCTTATAGAACACTAGAGAAAAACCGCACAGTACTACTAACTAAATGTTAGCTATTTCTCCACATCAGACCCTAGCCCTGTAACAAAGATGTTCGAGCATCTTTGGATTCTGGACTCAGGTCTTCTCAATCTGAAGGCTGCGGTCATTCGTTGGTCCTGGACACCAATTCTGGCCCCACGCACAGCCAAGTAGGTTCTCAGGCCGCGCCTAGCTCCCCGCCATTCGGCGGGTGTAGTATCTTTGATCTTCCAAACTTGGGGAGCTTCGAGCTCACTCTACAGCCACTCTTTGAAGACAGCGTTAACCCCGCAGGCCGCCAGGCGCCCGGAGCTCCGCTCTAATCCGGATTCAGAAACCGAACTCCCTAAACTGGTCGCCACAAAAGAGGCGCCCATCAAAGTGGCCGGCATCCTGGTAGCTCCAGGTCCTGTTTACTTGTAGCAGTAAGCTCACCCAAGCGGGGCGACCTAGAGTTTGGAATCGGTCTTTGGACCCCAGGGTAGGGGCCTGGGAGCAGCAGTCTCCCGCCCCCACATTGCTTCCTATCTCAGGCAGACAGGTTTCCTTCCCCTGGAAGGTCAGAGGCCAAGCCCGGGAGACTTCTGCTCCCCCTGACCAGGCCCACCCCGCGTCCCGCAGCCCGGTTTCCAGCAGTGCCTGCTCCACCCCTCTCAGCTCGCCATCCATTAGTGTAATCCCCTGTCCAAACACTGCGGCAGGGCCGACCAGACGTTGGTGTAAACAGACCCGAGGGGACAATTCTAACGATATAAATAAAATAACCATTAATAGCGCAAATCGTTCGATGAGCCACAGGCCGAGCACCCGGGACTCCAGCCTCACCCGGCTTTTGTGTACACTGCGTGGACACCATGCATCCGTTAGGTGAAAAAGAGTTTCTTGTCGCAGGCGAAATCTAAATCCAACGCAGGTGAGGTTCCCCACAAGCGCGTCACCACGGCCTAGCCTCCTGACGCGCACAGGACGCTGCATGCAAAAGGCGTGGGACCTACGCACTCACCGAGGCCTCCGCTTGCGCTAATGTAACCACGGGAGCTGGCCCCACGCACAACTGAGCTAAACCCTACCCCCTTTAAAAAACACACACACACACACACAGAGATCTGAAACGTCCACCCAAGGTGCGCAGAGAGGTCCAGGGCTCACACACAGAAACGGAAAAAACAGCCTCTACTTGTCCTGGGATTAATTACAATAAATTAACATTTATTGGGGATCAATCATGCCTGGCGCTCTAATGGAGTCACATAGGTTTTCTTGAATCCTCCAGCAACCTGGGAAGTGATTTTAGAATCTCCAGTTCTATGAAGGACAACAGAGCTGAGAGGGTAAAGATTCCAGAGAACAAGCGAAAACAGATTTGAACCCATGACTCTGTGTCCCCGAGGTTTCCCAGTAGCACAGATTCCGACGTGAGAGTCCAGAGCCTGGCTCCTGAGCATCCCGGCACTGGCCGCCTGAGTGGTTTGGTGTCCAGTGGACAGATGTTCCTGCTAGCATGGGCAGAGTTGTCTGAGAGGTCGAGACAGGAAAGAGGGCAGCTCGCCTCAAAACAAACAAACAAACAAAACAAAACAAACAAGCAAAAACCAACCAACAACTTGGTCCCGTTTCCAGGGACATAACCTTGCCAGATTTCCTTGCGTCCTGAGGTCTGGACAGCCAGGCAGTAGTGTGGAAAAGACAGACAATGTTCTGGGAACTAGGAAGTTAGAGACCGGCTTGCACAAATCAAGCCCAGCCCTCTCCTCCTCCCCATGTGGGGAAAGATCTGCCCAAGTGGGGTGGTTGTGTTAACCAGGTTGCTGGAGTCCCAGCAGAGGCAAGATCTTTTTGTCTAGCTCAACAAGATGTTGAGTGGCTGCGTTTGCCTGGAAAATCCTGCACCAGTCCCTTACCTACCTACCGGCTCCCTAGATCTTGGAGCATCGATTTCTCATCTTGATGTATGCGGGAGGGGTGGCTGTGATAGTCTTCTACAAGGTATGTTGTGGTGATGGGAAGAGAATGTGATATTAAACCCTTGTTCATTGATGATGCTTACTATGATGGTCACTATTAACTCTAATAAGAGGTTCAGAAGGCAGACCTGTATGGGGCGGGGCAGCTGGGGGTGGGAGGGAAGGCTGGGAAGAGGAGAGTTTATTTTGAAGTCTGCCTCCAGTCAATCCTACCCAAGCTCATTCTTCTTGGGAACTGTAAACCTTCCCCCAGGAGGACAGGACAGCTTGAAGTGACGAGCAGGGATCCCCAGAAACCTAAAGAATGGCATCTGGGGAGCCAGAGGGGACCTCCCCCCCCCCCTGCTTGTCCAAAGGAGGGATCGGTGAAGAGAAAGGAAGCTGGGCCTGGGAAGCAACTGGGTCAGAGATCACTGTCCATGAGTAGGGCAAGAGAGGAGCAGAAATAATGGTGGACGCTTAGCGTGGATTTAAAGCAGTGTGGTACATCGCTACAATGCTCCTCTCCAGGAACTGTGACATTCTCCCAATCTTGTAGAATTGGCTCGTTCAGGGTCTGCTAGTTTCTCTGAGGACCAAGAGAAGGGAGGCTCTAACCACTGAACCATCAGGAAGAGCCATGAACAGTAGCAGATTTTTATCTGGGTGGCCACTGATGGGGTTCTTGTTGCTGTTGCTGTCAGCTATCTTATTTCTATTCTTACTACCAATTCCCAGAGCCAATCTTCATTAAGTCTTGGAGATGGTCAGAGGCTCTTGGGACCTAGTGGAGAAGCCACAGTATGGATGTTTCCAAGATGAGGTGTCCTTGCCCAAAACTTGGAGGGAAAGAAGAAAAAGCTATAAGGGAGATGCCCTCCTCCTGGTAGGTCCGGAGCAGGGGATTTATCTGCGTTCCAGTAAGGACACTAATTGGCCAGATCTTTATCTAAACATGATAGCAATGGCTTGAGACTTTAGAGATTCGTTTACAGCAGCTGAAAAATGATGCATTCGTCAGGAGCAGGAAGCTTGGTTAGTTTGGAGATTTCTGGGACTGGGGGTGGAGGGGATGAGAATGGAGAGTTGGCGTTGGGGCCAGAAGAGGCAGTTGTGGACTCCACAAGTCATTTCTTAAAGATTAAGAGAACAATTCCTGCCCCTTCTCCACCACCCAGGTCAGAAAAGAGAGGGTCTGGGAGTCCTGGGAATCCAGCCCCAAGCTCAGACCAGCACAAGTACAGCTCTTCCCCTGCAGGGATCCAGCGGCCAACTCCCTCAATCCCCAAACAGATACCATCACAAGACTTTCCTAGTGTTTCTCTGAAATGTTTCTTTGTTTTAGAGACAGGCTGACTTGGAACTCATTATGTAGCTGAGGCTGGATTTGAACTCCTGATTCCCTATTCTTCTGCTTCCACTTCCCGGTGCTGGGATTACAAGTGTGTACCCCCTTACTACTGTGGTTCCCTCCAGTGTTTTGTGGTAGGTTTGTTGTTGTTGCTGTTGTTTTGTTTTGTTTTGTTTCGTGTTTGTTGAGACAGGGTTTTTCTGTGTAGCCCTGGCTGTTCTGGAACTCACTCTGTAGACCAGGCTGGCCTTGAACTTACAGAGATCCACTTGCCTCTGCCTCCTGAGTGCTGGGATCACAAGCATTTGCTCATCACTACCAAGTCCACTTCTTTAATCGTTGCAACAGGTCTATAAACTCCACACCATCATTATCTTCTTTTACAGAAAAAGATGTATATATATTTTATTTTATGAGTGTTTGCTGGAATGTATGTGCACCATGTGGTGCCTGGGGATCACAGAGGTCAGAAGAGGGTATCAGCTCTCCACTGGAACTGGAATTTTGGACAGCTGTTCTCTGTGAGTGCTGGGATCTGTATCCAGGTTTTCCAGCAACAGAAGCAAGGGTTCCTAACTGCTGAGTCATCTCTCCAGCCCCCATTTTTATCTTTTATGGGTGAGAAAATTGCTGCTTGGTGAGGCTGGAAAGTGGGATTAAGGTCACAAGGCTGTCACATGGGCAGGGCTTTACTCCACACCTAGATCTGGTGGCTTCTAAGGGCAGGGCTCTGGTCCAGGACAGAGGTATACGGTTATAACTCACAGAAAGCCAAAATTTCCAGGACCACACCCTTGGATAGAGCTGTCTCTTCTCTTTCAAAGAATCTTCATACAGTATAGGGAATCATGGGGGGGGGGCGCTATTCACGAGCAAGCTCTGAAGATTTGTGTGCATCCAGCCACAGAGTATTTGTGGGCTTGTCCAGTTGTGAGCGGTGCAAACCATTCATGCCCACACATGTTCATTCATTCATCGTTAGAGCATACACACACACACACACACACACACACACACACACACACACACACACACACGGGTCACTGGGGGCAGAATGTTTCAATGTAGTCTTATTACTTCCAAGCATGCACGCAGTGTCATTACAATCCTAGCAATAAAAATCTGTTTCTTCTTTTCTGGCAGAGGCTTAGACAGGTCCTTCCAGGGCCACTTTGAGCAAGACTAATTGCAAAGATCTCATAAACTGTCTGTGTGAAAGTAGAACATCCAGCCATGGAGGTTAATCTTCACCTCGGATGACATAAATGCTTCTCTCTCCACCTCAGGTCACTACCAATAATTCTCATTACTGTGGGGTGTCAAGGAGGAGGAGGAAGGAGAATTCAGATGGAGTGTTACCCCATGTAATGACCATCCGCTGTGCACAAGCAAGGCTTTAATGTGGTCTGCAGTGATGGAAAACTCCACATGCCTTATCCCTGCGAGATCCACATGTGCAACAGGCTAGCTCAGGAAAGCACTCCCGTTTTTTTATGAAGAGAAAGACAAGCAGGTAGACCACAAACCAAGTCAGCATCCAAATACAACTGTCATCAATCTCAAAACGCAGATGAAGGTTAAAGGGTGGACCTTGTCTGCCATGAAGCTAAAGACACAGGAAGAAACCCTGAAGTCTGGTGTTCCTTAGGAGACCAGCAATTCAGTGGCTTCCCATACCCTAAAACGTGCAGTTAGGAAGGGTAGGTGGTAAGATGATGGGACATGGGACATGCGCAACAAGGCTGGTTGGGGTGAGAAGACGAAGAACTCACTATTCTCTCCCAGATTTGGTCCCAGAAATTCAAAGCAGTCTTGGGTACAATTCCTAGCTGGGATGACCTCAAGGCTGAACGATTCCCGGCATATAAATGGTGCTTCACCCGGGCGAGGTGTGGAACCATGGTCCCAGTCTGGGAGCCCTCTTTTACTCTTAAAGGACACCTGAAGTAGGAGCCTCAGGCTCATCTCCAGCTCTGTAATGTCTTCTCTGTAGAGCCACAATAGAAGGAAATGCAGGCTCCTCAGGACCAGCCTGGAGGGGATTTCCACGGGGAGGACAGCCTAGCTTGCCACCTGGAGTCTAATCGTGGGGCCCCTGCTATGCTTGCTAAGGGATGAGGGTGGGGGTGGGGTGTGAGAGATTCTTTTGGAGACGGAGCAGGGCAAGGAATAAGCTCCTTTTTATTTGACCGAAGGTGCTCGGATCTTTTCATGAGCAGGCCCAGGCACAGAGCTAGTATTTGGGGGCAGCTCAAACTCAGGAGTAGGACTTTGCACAACTAGGTCGAGCCCACTTGGGTAGCACTGATTTGAAGGCTAGCTTTAAACACACACACACACACACACACACACACACACACACACTTGAGGAGAATCAAGATTTTAAAACAAAAACAAAACTAACAAGTCCCAAGTGGAGAGCTGAGACGGGAGGGAATGAAATAAAGTGGGGAGGAGGTGAGCAACTGGAGCCAGCGTGTGGGACGGAGTAAAGACCGGTTTCAAGGAAGCTGAATGTGTGGGGGAGGAAGTGTAGGAGAGAGGAAGTGGGGGTGGGGTGGAGGGGAAAGGGGGCGAATAAGGAAGAGAAGGGGCTCCGAGAAGAAGGGACAGGGAGGTGGGAAAAGAGTGGCCTGGAGCGGGGAGGGAGGGCCGCCGGGAAGGCTGTGGGGGAGGAAGGTCCCCAGGAGCTCTACTGTCCTGGACTCTGGAGTTCCGCGGAGCCTCTGCGTGCCTCAGCCGGTGAGAAGATCTCTACTCTGTGGTGGGAAGGTTTCAAAATTTAGGGACAGGTTCAAGGACAAAGACAGACGAAACCATCGCTGAGGCTTTTAAGTCTTGGGTTAGTTAGGGTCCCGAAGCTGGAGTGGCGCGGTGGGGAAAGCTCGCAGTTCGATGAAACAAAGCTCGGGGGCTTAGAGCGGCAGCGCCTGCCAGCAAACAGGACCATCGTGACCTTCAGCCCCCGCAGCCTGGAAGCCCCCAAGTCCTTGGCCTTGGACCCCACACTGAAAAATCTCTACATGGGCTCAGATGCGTCGTCCTGAGGCCCGGACCTGACTTCTGGGGCACATCCCGCCTCTGAGTAGCCTCGAGCCCCCCACCAACACTAACTCCCCACGCCTATCTGGGACCTCTACTCTCTCCACCTCCTTATTTGTAGCCAATTCCCCGCAAAGCCCGCATCTCACGGCCCCACGCACCGCCCACCCCGGCGCACTGGGGATAAAACCCGACTGCCTTGGGGGCTCCTGGAATTTCAGAAGCCAGAGAGGCCAAGGTGTTCAGAGACACTTGTCTCCAAGGACAGACACCCTCTGTCCCGACTAACCTAGGGAATCGCTGACTGTCCAAGTGCAGACTAGAGTCGGATCTCAAGGCCCTGCACAGACGCAGCCAAATGAAAATACACAGGAGAGAGATTTAAACCAGCAACCCCAGCAATGCTTTCTTGCAAATGTGAAAGGTATTTTTCTTCCTCGAATGGTTTAAAATTATTCTCCCTAAGTCTCCCCAGGTTTAAAGTTATTCTCCCGGTCTCCCACGGGGAGACAGGTTTTGTTGTTGTTGTTGTTGTTGTTGTTTTTTAGGTCTCTCCAGGAGGTCAAGGTCCAAAGAATAGGGTTTGCGAGTTGGCAATGAGGGCTGTTTGGGGGGGTGGGGGGATAGTTGGGGGAAAAGATGAGAAGAACAATCTGCCGCGATTGCCATTTTTCTCTCTCGTACCTAACTTTCTGTTCAGCGAACCTCGAGAGCAGGCAAGGCAGTCGCTCTTGTTTTAGCAAATTCGTTCGCCAAAGACTTAACCTTCTGAAGTTAGATTATAGTTTGGAAGGTCTGTAGACATTGAAATTTAGCTACAGGAAGTTAAAAAAAAAAAACCCCACGGAATGCGTTCCGAATTCCAGCTAAATCCTCCAGTTAAAACTGCTCCCTGCATTTTTAAATAGCACACATCAATACAAATAAATGCCTGTGGAACGCGGTCTTTGTTTGAGACAGTTTTGTTTGAAGACATTTTGAGTTGCTTTCGACAGAGATAGTCTTCTGACTTCAGTGTGGGATTGGCAGAATGGAACTGGGTTTGGTGAAGAAAAATCTCAATTTGCATTTTTATCTTGGAGTAGTCAGAGATGTGAGAAAATGCTTCACTCTGAGAAATCGAAACTCCAAGCCATGCCCTGTTATTTATACCACAGACCACACAAATCGCTGGATCTGGGCTGATTTATTTCTCAGAAAAGAGAAATGATGAACTCAATATAAAAAAATTAATTCCAAACAAAATCTAGAAAAATTGTCCACGAGTGTAAAACTAACTACATATACATGCTCAGAGCCCACTTAAAAGTCCTTCTCACAACATGAGTCTACTAAGGAAACACACACACTCAAAACATTAGATAAGTTTGACACTTTCAAGAACTAAGCAACACGGTTGGCACTTCCTTTAAATTATACAACGGGCTATAGCTCAGCATCAGAGACCAGATCCATAACTCAGATCAGATAATACATTCACATTCTAATCCATAGACTGCAGGCAACAGTAAACTGCTCCAGAATTTGGGGACAGATTTCCAACATCTCTAAGCTAAAAAAACAAACTGAGATATAGCACACATCACTATGGCCACCAAAAAAAGCAACAAAATTCTATTTAATATAATTGCTTAAAATAAAGCCCTTTCTTTCTTTCTTTCTTTCTTTCTTTCTTTCTTTCTTTCTTTTTTAGGTTCTTGGTGTGTGTGCCATTAAAATGTAATTTCAAGGACAGTAGTCAATATTATTAAAACCCACCTAAAATTTTATATTTCCACGACAGCTGACTGTACAGCAATATTTTTTTATAGTTGAACAGAAGAAGGATCATTAAAATGCTACATTGAGATTTAAAAAACGGGGCAATTTTCAAAGTAAATCTTGTGGCCCTGTTTTCATAATTAGATCGTTGTTTGTGCAACGAGACAAGCAGAGGCAAGTGGGACAAACACTATTGAATATTTGCCTATTTTATATGTGCAGAAAATAAGTAATTTTGTTAAAGTAGAACACAAACACGGCTTTTAAAATTACATTTTCAGTTGGTAATGCATTTATTGTAATGATTAACATTACAGGTGTCGCTTTATTTAGTAATATATGCCTCTATAAAGTATCCCCCAGGGAATTTGCCACCACTACAGCAAGATCTGTAATCAAATATCCCACGGGAGGGGCTTGTGATATGTTCCAAATGATGGAGATGAACCCAGGCAGACATAGAGACAAAAACCCAAACTGCATAATCATATTTACTTTATCTGACAGTAATTGGCTGAATTGTCTGATAGGAAAACCTATTGTTAATTGAGCACGGATCCAAGATTTCTAAGATCTTTTCAGACAAGAGAATACAAATGCCCCCAGAACATACTAGTAACTGGATACAAGTGGAGCTAGATTCTGTGTCTGATAAGCAGTTTTTCTGCCCTAGGGCGGCTCACAGTTGGCAGCGCACAGACTGTGGGGTGTCTCAGGTGCCTGCTGCTGACGCGGGAAAGGGAGGCTACCTGGATGGAGTTGGCCTGCCTGGGATCCTTGTTGGGTACCCGCTACTTAGAAACCAGGATAAGTCAAGACTAGGCAATTTGGAAAGGGAAATTGGAAATGACCCCGAACTCGTCCGTCAGCTAGGCAAAAATCAAAGGGTGGGTGGAAGTCTCCAGTGGTGTGCTGGGATGGGGATGGGAAAGATGGGATTAGGCCATTGATACCACAAACTGGCGCGTTCACCAGAGAATTCTTACAGGCCCGGTCCTGTCCAGCCTGCTCTGAAGCAAGTTGGCCTGGATCTGCAAGAGAGAGAGAGAGAGCTGTCCACGTGTGTTTTGAGGATACTTGACCAGATAGAGGCGGCCAAGGGATTGGGAGGAGACGCCACGCGCCCCTGCAGGTAGGGAGCAGACAGCCATCTGCGCTAGCAGAGAGAAGAGGCCATAGTGAGCCTTCGGCCGCAGCAGGTGTGTGGGTGTTATCACTGAGCTTCAGGCATTGGACAGAGGTGAGGGTAGGGGGGTTCACCCAGCCAGGGTTCTGGGGCAAGGTTTAAGTGAGGCCGACCGCCCTTAGCAAGCAAGAAACCAAGCAAGAAAAATATGCGCTCCCGACAGAAGCAACGGCTTTTTATCTTTTCTTTGGTCCAGATCTTGAAATCACTTGAAAGCTAAGAAAAGTGGAGAGCAGAAAGGAACACAAGCATTTCTCTGCGATGGGTTTTGCCTTGCAGTTGGCTGCAGGGTGGGGAACTGAGACTGGAGCATGGTTTCCTTCTGGTCCTCTGTCTGGCAGCTGGGACGCGCAGCACGCGTCCACTCAAAGTCCCCCACCCTGCAGCGCGGCGCACTCACCCCACCTCTGGATGTTTGAGCTTCGGATCCACAGCAAAACCAGGCACACTCTTCCTTCCCTTGGTGGGCTGGCGGGCCCTTTGTAGAGACCACGGCCTCTGCCCGCAGCGTCTAGTTTCAAGTCTTAGAGCAAAAAGGCTCCTGCGACCAAGGAATGGTTTCAAGGAGCCGGGGCCTAACCACAGATGATCTTTCCCCATCTCCCCCAGAGCACGTGGAGGGAGCCTCGTACCAGCCTCCCGGGTGGCCCCACGAGCTGCCTCCCCGCTGTATTTCCGCTCCCCCCCCAAGAGCCCCGCCTCTCTCTCCTCCCAACCCGCAGTTCTTTCTTTCCAGGACCAAGGGCATCAACTCCTCTCGCTGCCGCCTCGGGGTTCCGCAAGGCCGCTCTCCACGTAATCCGCATTCATGCCCTGTCTACAAGTTTCCTAGGGCGTCGTCCTCGGTCACCGCGCCGCCATCCGGCGAACCCTTCTAGTTGAGGCCGGTCTCTCCCAAACTGTGAGGTTCTACGGGGGCGGGGGGGGGGGGAGGGAGGGAGAGAGAGAGAGAGAGAGAGAGAGAGAGAGAGAGAGAGAGAGAATAAATAAAAGCAAGGGCGGCCTACTGAGGAACCCTACGTTGAAAGCGGAACTAGTTTGGTTTTCCAAGGCCTGCTGCCCACACCTTTTGCTCTTAATCTCACAATAGTGCCCCTTACCACTCAGGGGCTAGGTATGTAGGCGGGTGGATACCAGAAGGTGGTCTCCATCAGGCAGTTTTCTGAATCTGAGGCTGCATTTAGTCTCCCTGCAGAACACAACCACGGTTTCAGAAAGAGAGAAATAAGGCGTTTCAGAAAGTTGAGGCCTAGGCTCGGGCTCCCGATTCCCTTCAGAAGGCTGCCTGAGCTGCAGCCACAGCGGGGGTCCCCTCCCTTCTGAGACCAGAGCCACCCAGTGTGTGCAGTGGAACACCAGCCCGGTCAGAATCAATGCAGGCAACAAACACTGCTCTGACCTCCCACAAAGAACAAGGGTAGTTACAAGTATTGAGCTCTTTGCTTTAAGTAGACAACTGTGCTATGCTTCCGGCCTGGTTATCCTTTAAAAAACAAAAACAAAAAAACTCCAACAATAACCCTAGAAGAGGCAATTCGGCTCCTTTATATTGACCAGGAAACTGAGAACGTCCAAAACCAAATACTGACTCAGGCCAGGCTTCGAAGCATAGAGCCTCTGCACACTAACAGAACTCGGTCGTCTTGTCTTCTACAGACCTGCTCTCTGAAGCCACTTCGAGGGCTGCAAGGGCAAGTACGGTCTGGACCCTGCCCTCAGGGACTCACAATCTAAAGTGACAATCGAGCGGACACTAAGTACAGCTTTGGCACTAGATGGGAGAGTGACAAGTGACATTACTGAGCAAGTTCCGAGGAAGAGGACCTCTAGGTGAGGTGATCTGGCGGAGTTTCCTTGGAGGTATTTAAGCTTTTCCTCGGAGAACAGCTTTCCACTGTGGAAATGAGGGTGGGAAAGGCACTCCAGGTGGCGAGGACAGCTAGAGCAAAGGTGAGGTGGAATTTGACACGTCGCTCATATTTCCACAGATACAACACTCCTCTCCTTAGAAATCCGCAGTCTGGCCTCTCAGAACTGCCCCTGGTCGGGAAGGTGCAGCCAGGTGGAGCGGGAATCGGTGATTCGGACACCCGGTTTTTTGCAGCTTTTCCCACCGCGACTTGGATCTCAGGACCCTATTCTAGTCCCTGTCTATTTCTGGTAGCGCAGCAACATCCCACTGGGTGGACGCAGAGGGCGTGGCCCACATACACAAGAACCAATTGGGAAGGAGGCCAGGATGCCGACCCCGCCCCTTGACGTGACGCAGGGCCCCCGGACAGAGGCTTCACAGCCCCGGCCCCAGTCCTTGCAGTGGCTGTAACAAAACCCAGACCCCCAGGTCCCGGCCAATGGAGGGGATTTAGACTGGACCGCGTCTGTCAAAAGCTCGACTCCGCACCACCGCGGAGTCCAGAAGAAGAGCTGGAGCCACCGCACTCCCTCCCCGCCCCCGCCGGGATTTATTGAGTATTTGGACTGGACAATTAAGTGGCCCTGATGATGTTACCAAGCCCGGTCACCTCCACCCCTTTCTCAGTCAAAGACATTTTGAATCTGGAGCAGCAGCGGCACTTCCACGGAGCTCACTTGCAGGCGGAATTGGAGCAGCACTTCCACTCGGCACCCTGCATGCTGGCCACGGCTGAAGGGACGCAGTTTTCCGATGCAGGGGAGGAGGACGAGGAAGAAGAGGGAGAGAAACTGTCCTATTTGAACTCACTAGCTGCTGCCGAGGGCCATGGAGATTCGGGTCTCTGTCCTCAGAGCTATGTCCATACAGTTCTCCGAGACGCTTGCAGCGGGCCCAAGGAACAAGAAGAGGAGGTTGTGAGCGAACGGAGCCAAAGTGAGTAGAGGGGGAAGGAAACGCGTCCGCACACCTGGGGCAATGGCTCAGCGCCTATAAACCCACAAACCGTGCCTGCATGGCCACCCGCCCCTTTCACATTCGGCTAGGGTCATGCCTATGCCAGGTTCAAGGACAGCTCTGCAAAGCACAGGTACCTGAGATGGTGCTGGGGCGGGGATAAAAGAGAAAGAGAGAACAGCTCTTGCCCGGAGCAGGGACCCGGAGCAGTCCCCGAGGGAAGGAAAAGTGATTATTGCAATCCTGGTTCCTTGAGTAATGAGTGACGGGGGCCCAGAGCCTGGGTCGTAACTTGTCCGTTGTGTGTGTGTTCTCTCGCACACCCATCTTCTCAAAAAAAAAGGGGGGGGTCAGTTTTCTGCCATTTTTCTGTCTTTCTTCTAACGTGAGGTGAATTCAGCGAGGCCAGGGCAGTCACCCCGGCTGTCCCGAAAAGGCAGTGCAAGAATGTTGTGTTTGGGCCATCCTTTCGGGCAAGACTTTGAGAGACACCAGCTTACTTCGGAGCTTGCAGTTCTTACGTTCGAACTGCAAGGAGGAGAGGTGGTGGCCAATGTGTGGGAGCTCGATCCATATCAGATGACGGCAGCAAGTCACACCCAGGAGGTGAAGGCCTCTGAAAAAAAATATCGTAATGCTCGCTTTGTTTCTTATACTGCAGGCGGAGTGGAATGGTTAAAGTTCCTGAATTAGTTCTGAGTGGGATTCTGGCCATTCAGCAGATCAGAGGTGGGGCAGGCAGGAGAATCAGATAATTGAATAAGCCCATAAGGAAATGTCTGAAAGGGAAACAGGATCAAATAATCTCTTCTCCGAGTGGAGATTTGATCTGGCTGAGACCAAAATCTTTTCTCTAACAATTCTCCAGGCCTAACACAGACATGAAACTGTCTAAATCGGTCCATCCAACTGTTTTTCCTCTGTAAGGTAACATACAGATACTGTCACAGACGCGTTCTCAGTAGTTTTGAAAATTAAAAAAAAAATCAATTCTTGAGCTGCACATACGCCTTTCACTTAGATATTTCCAAAGAGAAACAATTTTTGCAATCAACCCATGCATCCAGGCCTCCAGTCCCCAATACCAACTCGTTCCACACCTTCAGGGGAGTGGAAGGCAAACGAGTTTGCAGATACGGGGTCCTGTTCCGCGGTCGCCTGAAAATTGTTATTAGCCCCTGGACCGGCACATTTAATCTATTTTCTCGCTGATGCTCAAATTTAATAAATGCGAGCTAATTACTCTCACCGAATACGCCTTCTCCCGGTGGAGGTGCTCCGCCTGACGCGGGGGGGATGGGGGGGGCGGAATTGGGCTCCAGAAACTATGAACTTTCCCCAAAACTAGCATTTACTACGGGAGTGTTTTGTGCCTCTGGGGCGCAGGGGTGGTATCCTGAGAACTAGAAAGGCTAATGTCTTGCTTCTCCCTTAGAAAGCTGTCAGTTGAAGAAGTCTCTGGAAGCGGCGGGAGACTGTAAGACGAGCGAGGACGGCGAGAGGCCGAAGCCGCGGAGCCGCCGGAAGCCCCGGGTGCTCTTCTCGCAAGCTCAGGTCTTTGAGCTGGAGCGCAGGTTCAAGCAGCAGCGGTACCTGTCGGCGCCCGAGCGCGAGCATCTCGCCAGCAGCCTGAAGCTCACGTCCACGCAGGTGAAAATCTGGTTCCAGAATCGCAGGTACAAGTGCAAGAGACAGCGGCAGGATAAGTCCCTGGAGCTGGGGACGCACGCGCCGCCGCCGCCACCCCGCCGCGTGGCAGTGCCGGTGCTCGTGCGGGACGGCAAGCCGTGCGTCACGCCCAGCGCACAAACCTACGGCTCGCCCTACGGCGTGGGCGCCGGCGCCTACTCCTACAACAGCTTCCCCGCCTACGGCTACGGGAACTCGGCCGCCGCAGCCGCTGCAGCCGCCGCAGCCGCAGCAGCAGCGGCGGCTTACAGCGGCAGCTACGGCTGCGCCTATCCGACCGGTGGCGGCGGTGGTGGTGGCGGCACGGCCTCCGCGGCGACCACCGCCATGCAACCCGCCTGCAGCGCCACCGGCGGTGGATCCTTTGTGAACGTGAGCAACCTGGGAGGCTTCGGCAGCGGCGGCGGCGCGCAACCCTTGCATCAAGGTGCTGCAGCCGGGTCCGCGTGCACGCAGGGGACTTTGCAGGGCATCAGGGCTTGGTAAGGCCTGGGCGGGACACGCGGCGGGCGTCCTACTGCACGCTGGGCACCGCGGGAATGAGACACGAGAAAGGACAGACCCAAGGGCCAGGTCCCCTCGTTAAAATAAAAATACAGACGTATCGCTCCTTCCAAGGGGCCATGGTCGCAGCTCACTCCAGGCCTGGGGCATGGAACTCAGCGGAGAAAGGATGCCCTGGTCCAGTCCTCAAGACTGAGACAGAAACACCGGCCAGGCGCCAGGGAAGAGGTGGCCTCCCATCCTGACTCTGCGGAGAGTGCGGGAGGCTGGGACTCCGGCTGTCGCTTGCTCTCCGGAGGAGGAGGAGGGCTTTTCTCTTCCTGCTTTCCCTTGGCCTTCTCCGAGTGTGGTCCGGGAACCGGACCGAACAAGGGGGGAGGGGGGAGAAAGAAAGAAAGAAAGAAAAAGAACAATTTAAAGAAAAAGAAAGGTAGTTGGAGAGAGAACGTGAAGGAGAGGAAAATGGGGTACTAGCTTGAGAAATTCCACCGATCCGCAGCCCCTTTTGCTTGCCCGGAGCGCCACAACGAAGTGGATTTTTCCTTTTCCAACTGTGTCCCTTCCAAGACAGACTCCGCCCGGATCCCTAGATTGTCAGGGGACTGTTCTTGGAGACCACCACCGCAGTGAGATCGAAAGTTGGGGGAAGGGAGGCAGCTGAGCAAATCCAAGACCTGTCCGCCCAACCTAGGTTGTCGCCAGGTTGGTTTCCTTTCTGTTTTGTATTCTGTATTCCGCACATTATCTCTCTATAACTATATCCACACGCCGTGTACACAGCCGCTGTCACACACTACAGGAGTCAATAAAGAAGGTGCAATATTTCTGAGCTGTTTGGCTTGCTGCAAGACTTGTTTAGCCCCAAAGACTGGGGAGGACACCCCCCACCCCCTAAACAGGATGGGAAGTGAGGGAAGTACCCTGGACATCTCTGCCTGGTGCCCCTGAGCAAGGCCCCTGGCTGCAAGTTTGGCTTCTTCTTCGGCATTGTTTGTTAATTTCTTTTTGGTGCTGTGAGCCGAGCAGGCTAGAGAGAGGCTCTGGGTCTCCTGGGGTCGGGGACTTTGTAATCACACACACACACACACACACACACACACACACACACACAACACACACCTCCACTACATTTTACCCAGATGCACTGACTTGGTGAAGGGGACCCGCCTTGGTCAAGCTGGGACTCTGTCCCACCTCCAGGGTCTCCGAGGAAGAAGAAAAGTTGGCCTCCAGGCTCAGCCTGGGGCGGCTCCTCCCTCGGCCGCCACCCGGTCTTGGGGCTTGCCCGGGGGCGCTGCACCGCGCCGCGCCCCGCCGCGGCCGAGCTTTCCCCCTCGGCCGCCCTCCCTTCTCCCCCGGCGGCCGCGGCTTTATGCGGCTCCTTGTCACTCCTGGAGAATGCCTGTGCGAGGCCAGTGCTGCCACACGGCCGATTGTGAGTGTGCCAAGGCGGGTGAATGGGGAGGCCTCTGAGCGCCGCGCCATTGTGGGGCCGGCCCCGGCTGAAAGGCGGCTCCGGGCCGGGAAGGTGCGGAAAGAATGGCTTTTTATTGGAGTCCCGAACAAAAGGTGTGGTAGGAAGGCGAGGTCCCCTGCGCGAACAAAAACCCCAGAGCGTCGGATTGACGTCCCTCCCCGAGCTCCCCATTGCTTCTCAGAGCGGGGGCTTTGTGCAGCAGTCTGCTCAACAGAGGGACGGAGAAATGCGCACGGGGGGGTTGTTCCCCGCATTTTTTGTGTGTGGGGGGAAGGGGTGGCCGGGGGCTGGGCGGGCAGCAGGGAGGGGCGCGCTGATTAGGCCGGGAGGGCCAGGGCGCTGAGAGGTTCAGCGGGAGTCGGCCGCCTGAATGCAGGGTCATTATTGCTACAAGTTTAGCAATTTCGCCCGTGCTGGAGGGGGTGGGGGTGTTGGGTTGCTGCGGGGCTGCTGGACTGGGAGCTAGAGAGGGGCTGCAAGGGGAAAAAAAGAAGAGGAAGAGAAAGGCAGGAAGGCAGGCAGGTCGGCAGGCAGGCAAGACAGTGTCCACAAACCCTCTGACCGCCCAGGATGCCCGTGGACTCATCCCCAAAGGGCTTAGCCAGAAGCTGTAGAAATCAGAGGGAGGAGGGAGACCTGCCTCCTCTTTGCTCTCTGGTAGCTGACGGGTCTCAGAGCTAGTGCACAAGACTCCTGGACCCTCAGTTCGTTTAATCTTAACTTGCGGGTGAGTTGGGATCTCTCCTCCCACCACCCCATAAGCACCGAGGGGGTGGCCCAAGCCACTCTCTTACCCTGCCCTGGGCTTTCTTTTAGCCCTAAGTTCTTTAAGCTAAAGGCTGGAGAAGGAGTTCTCAGTTTCTCACTGGCTGGAAAGAGTCATTCAACTGTAGACACCTAGAGCCTATCTATTGACTCGCACTGTCCTAGATGCTGACAGTGGGTGGTGGGAAAACCACTGTCCAGAGATTCCTGGAATTCATTTTTGTGTATGTTAAGTGGGCTGGTGGGACATGACAACAACCAAATAAATGTTCTATTGTTGTTGTTGTTTTAATAGTGGGTAGACTTAAAGTGTAAAGTGAATAAAATACTAAAAATTGAAGTCCTTTGAGATAAGAATCAGAGAAAGACATTTACGTTGATACCTGACTAGGAAAACTAAACACGCCAACCTTCTCTCTTAGTCCTAAAACCTCTGCAGTGCATTGTTGTCCCCCTTTCTGGGACATTTTAAAAATAAAGTGTGTGTGTGTGTGTGTGTGTGTGTGTGTGTGTGTGTGTGCGCGCGCGCGCGCTCCATTTGCACATATGCTTGCATGACAGTAGAGGGTATCATCAGATCCCATTATAGATGGTTGTGAGCTACCATGTAGTTGCTGGGAGTTGAACTCAGAACCTCCGGAAGACTAGCCAATGCCCTTAACCACAGAGCCATCTCTCTAGCCCTGTCTGGGATGCCCTCAATCCCCATCTTTCTGGTAAATTCCAGCTTCCAGGCCAAGCTTCTTTCCTGGACTCCTCAAATGGAGGTGATCATACCCAAATCCATGACACCAGAGTCTTAGGTACTTTCCAGTATGTTGTGCGGAGTGAGGATTTATTTGTCTCTCTCCTTCTGTGTAGTGAGGTCATGGAGGTCCAAGCTAGCATCACTGAGGAAGAAATTACGGTAAGAGTCACAGGTTATAAGAGTTCTATACATAGACTCCTTCACCCAGTCTTCCTTTGGGGCTCCACAGCCATGCAGGTGGCCCTGGTGGTGTCAAGCTGTGACCTTGGTTTTGGCAGTGAGAGAAATGCGGGGGGGGGGGGGGTGCTCCTGGCTTACCCATGCCTGGGCAGGACACCTGGCAGCTCATCCCAAAACACTGGTACCCGGTCGGTCCTGCTTTCTGTACAATAAGGCACTGTGTGTGCTTCCAGGAAACTCTCTCTCCCCTTACACATCACACTTCTTCCTATATATAGCTCATGGTATAGGCCAGGAGCCTTGGTGCTGACCTTGACACCACACAATCTGAGGGTTAGGGAGGACTTGAAAATAAGGAACTGTGCGGTCTGGAAAGTAATGGGATTCCTGTGCGCTCACTAGCTGACGATAATGATAGATGGATGAGCCAGGCTCAGCCTGCCCACTCCCAGGATGGAGCCTGTGCTGAAGGAGCTGAGCTCTCTAGCTCTTCAGGGATGTCCTAGGTAGCTACCCTCCCCCCACCCCACCAGAGACACCCATTCTGGCATCCTGCTGGGCTGTGGACTCTCAGTGCTTCTAGCAGCAGACCCTCACCTTCCCTGCCGGCTTCCTCCTGTCCAGTTAGTTAGTCTTCCTTGAGTCTGCATCCTCTTGGGTTCTAAGAGGAATGCAGCCCTCCAAGAGGAAGCACAGCTGGGCTGTGTGCTGACTTCCTTGTGGTTTGCGTGTCTTAAGATACTTAAAACTAGCCTGGACCAGCCCTTCCAGTCCCCTGCCCAACTCTGGGAGCCTGTATATTCCAAATATAAATAGCTCCTACTACTTTGGTAAAGGATTTCCGTCATTGCCGGGGTTCCAGAGCCAGGAACACCAGAGAGTGAAAATCTTTGACCAGTGCAGCATCATCCAATGGGGGAGGGGGCGGGGGGGAGCCAGGAAAGCTCTTTCCAAAGCTGCTGCTCTATAAGACTGTCCTACAAGCCTAGAGGAATCCCACCCACCCCACCCTCTCCCACCTTCTTACTACCCAAGAGCCCTTAGGTCATGTAAGCTTTCTCTCTGGGGTTCTACTGTCTGTCACTAAGTTAGAGAGAAGGATAATGGTAATTTCTAGCTGGCTTCTGGCCGGGTGGGCAGGATTTCTAAATCTGTGCATAAATATTCTCCACAGTGACTTATGCCACACCGGGCTTAAGAAGCGAATAGGCAGAGGTGGGAGAGGAATAATTCTTATTGGCCAGTCAGATCAGGTTCTTGTAGAGCCTGCTCTCCTGGATCAGAAGTGGGCTGTCTCTACTCTAACCTCAAAACTAACACCACCTGGAGTAGACTGGGGGCAGGCCCGGTTCCTCCTTGAACGGACCTCTGAGATTTTAGAATCCACGGTAAAAACGCATAAATAGGAAACATACGAATCAGCGAATGGCCACAAACACTCAGCTGCCAATCACTTTGGCTTGGAAAAATTAAAAAAGATGGCCCAGATAAAAGTGGCTTAGAATCGGGTCTCCAGGGTTCGGGATTCTACCTAGCAGGCTCCTGCCCCAGCTGTGCCACTGTTGGTAAGTCCATTGAGGGCAGAGCTGTCCCAAAGCTCTGGGGGAAGAGACCAGACAGGTGCAGAAAAGTTCCGGGATCGGTCAGGGTAGGGTAGGGAAACCTACTCCACTGCTGGCTGCTCCAGGATGGGGTGGGGGAGCAAAAGATAGGCCAGTTGGTGGCCAAGCATCTCCACAGGGTGGGGTTGACGCTAGGCGGAGAAAAGCCTGCAGAGGCGAGAAGGTTCGAAGCCCTCCCTAGTCTGCTGACTTCTTGATTTCAGGGCTCAGAGTCCCAGAGGGGATTTCCCGGGTGCCCGCTCCCAATTCCAGGGACCTGGGAGGACATGGTGTCTGTGAGTGGACACCGTTCATGTCCCGCCTCTGCCCCGCCCTGTAGGGCAGGTGGACCAGGGCTGCCAAAGCCAACTGAGGCCGGAGCGCACCAGCAAGCCCTGAGGTCTGGCTCCCCTACTGAAAGAGCCAGCTGTACCAACTGCCACCACCTAGGCGATGAGCCAGGCCAGCGCAGTGCAGAGGTAGGAATCCAGGGTGCGGTGCCACGTATCCACCGTGTGGGCAGGATGTGCTGTGAAGGAATCCCGCTGAGGGCAGTGACCTTAAAAGCACATTGGCTGTATTGAAAGAATGCTTTGCCCCTACCTGGACTGTGGGTACCAGATTAAAAAGCAGCGATGTGAAAACAGAAAGATGCATATAGGGAAAGCGGATTATAAAGAAGATGCAGTAAACTGCTAATAGCTAAGCGGGGGAGGGGGCGGGGGGGGAAACAGCAGTACCCTCAAATTCCAACCGTCTCTCTTCCCACGGTGACTACAGCCTTCCAGAGGCTGGGCTTGTAGAGGAGTTTCACTGCTGGAGAGCATGGCTCTGATGGAATTGCCTGTATATATTCTTATCGTGCCTGTCTATTTGAGAGGTGTATTCACGTTGCTGCATGTTATCAGGCAGTTCGTTCAAACAATTTTAGAGTGTTTGCTATACCACAATAAATTCACCATCCCGCTATCGACAGGCAACCAGGTGAGTTTATAGTTTGGGGCTGATGTAAGAAAATTTCTAGAACAGTGTACAAAAGAACATTACACTATGCCTGGCCAGATAGTGCTGTCCAATAAGAATCTGGAGGCACGTGAGAATGTGAGTTGAAGAATTGAATCTAAAAACTTTCCAAAATTGCAACTAGAGTAACTTAAATTTAGAAGCACTTCATATTCTTACTATATTAACATGATTCTAGTCCATCTTTAGTGATTTTAACACACACTTGGTATTAAATACACACCAGGTTGGTATTAATACACACCAGCTTCAAACTCAAGATCCTTCTGCCTCCACCTCCCAAGTGCTGGGTTTCAGGCCCTTTCTATCATGCTCATGACTATACAAACTTTTCTATAGCCTGTTGCACCAGCTTATATGCCCACTGACCGCCAGAAACGCCACATGGCCACCACTACTTACACAGTATTTGGGGTTTATTTGTCTCTAATCTATGTCATTTTAAACCAGTGTGGAATTTAAAACAAAATTGTATTCACATGTTCAGTTGTAAAACTGGTTAGCTAGCCACAGTGGTGGTGGTGGTGGTGGTGGTGGTGGTGGAGGTGGTGGTGGTGGTGGTGGTAAAGGTGGTAAAGGTGGTGGTGATGGCAGTGGTGGTGGTAGTGATGATGGTGACGCTGGTGGTGATGGTGATGATGGTGATATTGGTGGTGATGATGGTGATGGTGTTGAATGATGGTGGTTATAACTGGAGTTTCTCGAGTCTGAGAGATGTTAGGCATGTATCCAGCTTACAGCACCCATAGCAGCAGTCAGATCTGCACCCGCACCACTGCCAGACTCTCCTTTGGGAATGGGATACTGCAGAGCACATCAGGAAGAGGCTAATGCTTAGCTATTGTAATCAATCACAGATCTGTTACTGCCCACCTCCCCTCCTGCTGCTCACTGAAATCCCACATGGAAGGAAGGAGACAGCAAGCCTCCCTGTCAGGCTGAAGCCAGGGCAGAGAAACCAGGTTTGGCTCTGGCTGCAGTTTCAGTGTGGGGCTTGGTTCTGTCATTCATCAACTAGCTTCGATGATCCTTGGGTACTGTATCTCATGTTGTGACACAAAGTCATCCCTGGGAAGGTGACAGCAGAGAGACTTTCCTCTGTGTCAGGGTGTGTGTGTGTGCACGCATGTGCGAGAGAGAGAGAGAGAGAGAGAGAGAGAGAGAGAGAGAGCAACAGAGAGACAAACACAGAGATCCCCTCCTATTCTAGGAATTACCTTGTGAGTTAAGTATCCTTTGTTTATATACTTTGAGGCTTAGAGAGATTTAGGTCATTCCTCAAGACCCACAGTAAAATACAGCAATGACCCCATGTGTGTGTAATCAATGCCACTGAGAACATTTCTGACGTCTTCTGTCTCCTTTCCTATGCAAACAGTGCGACTGGGCAGAATTTGACGTCTAGATCAAATTAGATGCTCCTGCTAACCCTCCTTTTGGATGGACCTAGATGGACCATGGGCTGCTTGCAGGTTAGCAGATGAGCAAAGAAACTGTTGTGCTGTAGTCTGAGTGGGATTCACGCTGTGTGACAGGGGGTTCTCAGACAGCTATGTGCAGACAGCGTGCTTCCCCAGGGGTAGAGAAGAGAGCCTCAAGCACTTCAGTTCAACAATGGAATATATATATATGTGTGTGTGTGTGTGTGTGTGTGTGTGTGTGTATACACACACACACACACACACACACACACACACATATATTTTTTTTACCCAAATGCATCCTGGTTTCCTTTAGAACACTCGCATCTTCTACCTTTTACTAAATGTGTCTCGAAAGGAGCTGTTTTGTAAAGAGTGTCTTTGAAATAAGGATTGTCCAACACTTGCTTGTGGTTCTAGGGTTTCAAGGCGCATATTACATAATATAACACAAACATAAATGATTATACAAGACTCACCCATTGGTTCACACAAACATAAATGATTATACAAGACTCACCCATTGGTTCATATGTGGTTTCAATCTCTAAGAAAAAGGAACAAAAAGGCACCTTGGACCAGCTTGAGAGTAAATTTTTGGGGAGCAACACAGATTAGTTCCCAGTCCACATGGAGCAGCTAGAAACTCATCCCCTCCAGTGGCTACTGGTGGA
The DNA here is from genome assembly GCF_000001635.26 of Mus musculus. Taxonomy (NCBI): domain Eukaryota; kingdom Metazoa; phylum Chordata; class Mammalia; order Rodentia; family Muridae; genus Mus; species Mus musculus. The sequence goes on from NC_000085.6 coordinate 43,622,953, forward strand.
TTCGGGCTTGACGTGGGTATGCCTTACAGCCCTGTCACTTGGTGAACCTCTCACAGAAGGGCTCAAAGGTCAAAGGTGTTGCTCGGTCAGCTGACCTTAAGGTTCCTTCCAGGCTTGAGATCTGCCGCACACCTCTAAATCCAGCCAATCACCAAAGCTCATCTCTCCTCAGCTCCCAAATTCTGTCTTGTTCATCCATCCAGCTTTCTCTCAGGGTCTTAAAAGGCCAAATACGCACTGTGGGTATTTGACCTGTATTTGGTGAAAGAATGCATAACTGGAGGCATAACCGAGCGCTGTAGTTTCTGTCCTACATTTCTGATTCCTGTGGGAACCTTCTGTTTACCTCCTAAAGAAGAGAATGTCGGAGCAGGAAGGGACCAACCAACCCAGTTTAGATGGTGATGCAGAGCCTTTCTCCCTGGGGCACCAGTAATTTCCCCACCGGAGTCTACTACTTCTTTTTTTATTTTATACATGTCTGACCTTTTCACCCATCTTGCTTTCTGAGTGCAGGCAGGGCTCAGAGGGGCAAGATCTTAGACGTTCCAAATCAGTCTCCCAGCTCTGTACTCTACATGTCTCCAGTTTGTGTTCAATGCTGTACATGATACTTGTGTAACACACACACCCTCCTTACACACTCAACACTGGGGTTATGAGCATGTATGCATGCTATGTATGACTATCTGGGGCAAAGACAGCTTCCACCAGGAAGCTACTATTCAGAATCTCTTTTGATTGAGTTCTTTTGGGTTCAAATACACTCCATGGATTTCTCTGGTATAGAGACATGGTGAGTTTTGTTTGGTTGTTTTACTAACAAGCCATAGTTCAACTCCTTAAAATATCAGAAAGTATTCTAGACATTCTAGAAGGTTTGTAGCAACTCTACAATCCCAAATCATAGTAGCTCCATTTTGCAGATGAGAAAAGTGAGTCTCGGGGAGTCAAAGCAACTTACTCAAGGTCAAAACTGTCGTCAGATCCGGGAGACTGATGTTGTCTTCAGAAGAGTCTTTGAGACATGCTGGCCAGCTCTTCTGCCCACCTCCTCAACCGCTGCCCTTGGTGAGGATAGAGCCACACTTGGCTCCACCAGTGACATCACCTGTTCAGCATCTTGTGAATGGCACCAGATCCCTGCCAGTGCCCTCTAGTGGGCTCAAGGAGGGTGCCCAACTCCTCTTGGCTGGTTTCAAAGGGTTTCAGCACCCTCTGGTGTTGGCCAGAGGCCCCAAGTCTCTCCAGGCTTGTCTGGACTGTTCTTTAAGGAAGGTTCTAGGCTTTCTGGATCCCACTTCTAGTCCTTTAAGGAAGACCCCATGCCCTGCTTGACGGTGACCAGAATAGGGTAGGGAAGTGGCTGCAGTCCAAAATTCCTCTTTGGAGAGTTAGCTAAGTGATCTGTCAAATCTCCAACTGAGGTCAAATCTTAGCTTCCTTACTCCTCTGACCCAGGACAGGAACCTATGCCTGGCTTCATACTAAGTACTGGAGTTTATTATTCCACCTAACCTTGAGAAGGTCTTAGGGCTGGAGAGATGGCTCAGCAGTTTTGAGCACTGGACCTAGGGTTCAATTCCCAACACCCACATGGCAGCTCACAACTGTCTGTGGCTCTGGTTCCAGGGCATCCAACACCTTCACAAAGACATCTATGCAGACAAAGCACCAATGCGTATAAAGTAAAGATAAAAATAAACGAGAGATAGAAACACAGAGAGAAAGAGAGAGAGATTTCAGTCTCTCTAAGCAGCAGTGCCCTCAGACAAATGGACAGCAAGCCTCTGCATAGGTAGCATGGCTGGAAGGCTGGCGGTTTCATCTCTCTAACAGGGCAGGCAGACCATCAGGTCAGTGTCTCAGAGTCCCTTCTGATGAATAAGCAAACTGCTCTAGTTGGATCTGGGCTCATATTGCAGCATCAGCATCTCTGGACACGTTAGAAAAGAGTTTCATTTACTCACAGTAGATGCAGCTTTTGCCAAGGGGTTGGATCGGCACATAGATGTGTGTTTGGCTGGGGAGGGGCAGGGGCAGGTGGTCACTTTAGTTCAGTGAACAAATACCCAACAAAATGTGGAGTTTTGGGTCCTGCGTATCATAACTGATGTGTTTATCCCCCGAAAAAAATGGCACTAATTTGACATTCTAGGGTCATTTACAGGACATCAAACAACCAGTTTTAGAAAAAAAAATGAGCAATAAACAGATAGGTGCCTTAGCTTCTTTTTGTAAAGAGAAGGAGTCCAGCCCTCTAACCAAGTTTGCTCAATTTCTTTGTAGAGCAGATATTTTCTCGTAGCTGGCCTGACAGTCTAAAGAATTCCTCCTTTGGGCTGGAGAGATGGCTCAGCGGTTAAGAGCACTGACTGCTTTTCCAGAGGTCCTGAGTTCAATCCCCAGCAACCACATGGTGGCTCACAACCATCTGTAATGGGATCTGATGTCCTCTTCTGCTGTGTCTGAAGACAGTGACGGTGTACTCATATACATAATAAATAAATAAGAAGCATCTATGGTGCTAGCTTCCCCACAGCAGGATGGGAGGCTGAGACAGGAAAATCCCGGAAGCCTCGGGCCTCACATATGCAACAATGAGCAAGAGATGTTGACTCAAACAAACTGGGAAGTGAGACCCAATATCTGAGGTTGTCCTCTGATGTCCTGTGTGCCCCATGGCATGTGATCATGCTCACACGTAAACATGCACACACACACACACACACACACACACACACACACACACACACACACAAGATCATAAGAATCACATTTATCTTTGAATAGAAGCCAAAGATCCTTTTCTATACCAACCATCTTGTCAAAGATCATTGTCAAAAAGCTGTATGGATTGCAAAGTGCAAAAGAAACAAAGGGAGATTCTCTTCCAATTGTCCTGAAGGGGCGTCTCGGGGTGTCAGCTGCCAGGAAAGGTCAAGTGATAGACCGTGAAGGTGACTTCTCTTATCCTCTGCCTTCTTTTCAGACTTCCCTCTATCCACTCCCTAAACAAAATTGGAGGTCCAGAGGAGGTACCTCATTTCTCAAGACATACAGGCAGTTCATTCAACCTAATTGTTAAATGCAGTTAATGTATAGCACAAGATGTATGTCTTCCTGTAGTAGCTACGAGAACTTAAACAGCTTAGTAAGACCTACTCGATACCTAAGTGCAATTTATGACCTCCGGGAGATGCTAGGACGTTTAGCCACCACTCATTTGCCAGGTGGTCAAAATCAGATCCAGCCCCAAAGTCTATAGATTACATGTCAGATCCACATCCCCATGCCATAGGTCACTCTAATGGAGGGGCAGGGATGGGATATCCACACAGGCTTTCCTTTCAGCACTTGTGTGCGTGCAGGGCCTTACTCATTGACACTGGACAGCCACAAACAGCTGCTCCCCTTCCCACAGCCCTCCAGCATTCTCTTCTGCTGCAATAAGTCACGTGACTTCTTTTCCAGGGTATGCACTGATTTGCAATTAGCAGGCCTTTTTTTTTCCCCCTGCTGACTGGCTTTGAATTTATTAAACAGTGAACTCCCCAGAGCACTTTAGTTTTTGCTGTTGTTGGTGGTAATGATTTTAACAGCACCTAGTCTTTATGTGTTCCACTGTACCCAAGCAACACAGTTTCAGTAAGCTCGGATCTCCTCCTTTCGGTGGGTAAAAGTGTCACTGAGCATTCGGGGAGGACAGGACATCTTCACAGAGAACATCTCCCTCCTTCTGTGATGGGAAGGGGTGGGTGACTCGTGATTTTTCACAGGATGCTGCCAGTCTGATGGGAGTGGTCAGGATAGACTCGTAGGAAAAGATGATACTTGAGCCTGGTGTCTAAGGAGGAGCTAGGGAGGTGTATGCCAGAGGTAAGAAAGCTATACTAGGTCTGTAAAAAGAAAGGTGGGGAGGGAAAGAAGTGGGGGTGATTAGGTCTTGTTTTGACTGTGAGAACAATTTTCTTTGCCTTTAAACTAATGTTAGGAAGATTCACATGCAAGATCTCACTCATATGCAAAATCTAGAAAAATTTCAACTTTTAGAATCAGAGAGTAAGAAGGGGGGTCCAGGGCCAGAGTTTGAGGTGATGTTGCTCAAAGGACTCAACATTGCAGTTAGGGGAACTGAGTTTGAGGTATCTGTGCAATGCAGGCACGTTAGTTGCTAACGAGTATTGCATTCTTTCTATTTTTTGCCTGCACGTGTGTCGATGCACCATGGAGGCCAGAAAGGGGTTGGCAGAGTTGTTGGCACACCTGGGCCCAGAGTTACTGACAGTTTGTGAGCGGCCATGTAGGTGCTGGGAATCAAACGCAGCCAATGCTCTTACTTGCGGAGCCATCTCTCTAGGTCTAGCATACTAATTATCTTGAATTAGTCATTCCAAAACATATACACATATGATCAAATCATGTGTGCCATAAAAACATATGGTTTATTTATTTGTCAATTCGAGCAACAATTTGAAATAAACTTTTCTTTTTCCATTTATGGGTGTTTTGCCTACATGTATGTATGTATGTATGTATGTATGTATGTATGTATACTGCATACATGCAGTGCCTAACAAGGCCAGAAGGGGGCATTGTGTCCCCTGTAAGTGGGATTACAGTTGTGAGCTGCCATGTGGGTTCCAGGAGTCAAACCCTGGTTCTCTCAGAGGGCAGACAATGCTCCCAACTGCTAAGCCATCTCTCCAGACACTTAAATAAATTTTTATTGTTAAAGTAAATTTATTAAGAGGAGGGAGGGGAGAGGAGGAGCAAAGAGAGAGTGCGAGCGCGCACATTAGCATATATGTCCCACAATGCACATGGAGAGGTCAGAGAATATCTTGAGGGAGTCACTTTTCTCCTTCCACCATGTAATTCCTGGGTAATAAACACAGGTCATCGAGTTTGGGGACAAGGACCTTACCTGCTGAGCCACGTTGTCAGCCCGATTTTAAAAATAACCTTTGTAGGAGTGAGAAAGGGCTGCAGAAGATGAGCAAGAGCATCAGGCCTCTTCGCAGCATCTGCTTTTTATCCCTGTCCATCTCAACAGCTTAAAACTTAAAAATCTGTTAACTTTAGCCAGCCGCGGCAGTGCACGCCTTTAACCCTAGCACATGGGAGGCAGGGACAGGCAGATCTCTTGATTTTTAAGTAAATCTTAATTTGGGTTGTTTCCTTTAATTAATTTTCATTGGAGGAGCAGCAAAGTTATCCTGTGAACACTAAAATCAGAAAAAATCAATGGAGGCCTGACAGGAAGGCCACCCTCTCCTCGCATCTGTCCCCCTCAGCCTCCTCCAGGTCGTAGAGGCACTGCCTGGCCTAGGGGCTGGATCAGAAGTCTGGAAATCACCTGTGGTCGCCCTTACCCTGTGTCTAGTTCAATTCTATGAGCTATCATTCAGTTCTGTGGCTTGCACTTTGTATGCACTCTGGGATCCATCAACGTACTCTCTCCTCCCAAACCCACTTCTCGGTGGCCACTTTAAAATGATTATCTTTGTGTGTGTGTGTGTGTGTGTGTGTGTATTGTAGTGTATATATGTGAACTTGTTTGTAGTGTGTACCTGGTGAACACATGGGCACACACTTGTGGTGGACAGAGGTTGGCATCAAATGTCTCCTTCAATCTCTATCCACAGGGCCTGAACTTGGAGCTTGCCAATCCTGGCCAGGGAGCCCCAAAGATCTGCTATCTATCTCTGCCTCCCCAGTGCTGAGACTACAGATGTGTGCTCACCTTTTTACCCACCCAACCCTGAGACAACCTCTAGGCTCTTAGACAAAACAAATGAGTGTGTGTTTCATGGAGATTGGAGACAGGTGGAGGAGGAGGGAGGAAGACAGGATTGATTGTATTGAGGGCAAGCTAAGGGGACACCTTCTTATTGTTCTGCTATTAGACTCCTTTGGAAGACAGGAACTACACTGAAGTTCCCATCTGAGATGCTTTGTGCCCAGTAGGCTCTCAGGAATCCCAGCTGGGGACCATGCATGTGGGCCGTCAGATGCCCACCATGTCAGTTACAGAGGCTCTCACGTGTGTCCACACCCTGGGACACCTTTGGAATGTTGGTTCTCTGAATAACCCCCGTCATTCACACCCTACAGCCGCACTCAATCTGTCCCAGTCCCCGTGGCCCCTCACCCTTTGCTTGCTTTCAGATCTGGCAGAAACAAAGCCCCAAATACATGACCAACTGGCATACGATGAGTGATTAGCCCCCTGTCTGGAAAAGGCTGGGGTGAGGGCCTTTCTGTGCTAAGTGCAGTAACCCTAGCCCTCACCCAGTAGTAATTCTAGATGGTGGTAGCCGGGGCTGGGCATAGATGGGCAGTGTGAACAGCCAGCCTGAGGAGGGAGGTGCTCAGCCCACGTGGGAGGACCATCATCTCCTCCCAGGCAGTTGGAAGCATCAAATTAAGGCTAAGTGGAGGTAAATTAGATGTGCTGGGACAGCTGCCATGAGGATAAGTGGGTCTGGATACTAAGGGAAGGTTCTCCACAGGGGAGGGGAGGCAGGCCTTGCGGCCCTGTGGTCTCCCTGCTGTTCCTCACCTGAAGCAAGATAGCAAATTGTCTTGGGCAGAAGTTCCCCAGCTTGGCTGTGGGTGAGTAAATTGGACCCACCTGAACCTCACGCTCCTTGTGAATACAGTGAGATCTTAGTACCTACCTCGCAGGACCTTCAGTGAGCCAAGGGGTGACGGGATGACTGGCTCCCAGGAGGCTTTCTGTAATGTCCGTGGACTCTACGGGCTCCACACCTACCAAAAGCACATTCCTACCTCAGAAGTCCAAGGTGCTGGAGAAATTCGGTCAGCTACCGGATGTTTGTGGTTTTTACACTGTGACTAGTGAGTATGTGCACAGGCGAGGTCAGAACCTTAATGCAGGGCTGTTGGTAACTCAGAGGCCACCAGCTAACATCCAGTGACATAGCCATTGCTACTGGGAGGCTTCAGGCCATGATGTCTTCCGTTAGCATTGAAATAAGCATGGTAAGGTATTAGGTTGTTTTTCATTGGGGGGGAAATGTGACTCACTTATAAGTCAGTGAGAAACAGGTCCTCTCATGAAAATCCGTGGTGTGTTCACCGACCATGGTGGTTTGCATTTAGGCCCCTGTCTTGTGTGTCGGAAAGAAGGCTCCCCTGGGTCCTACCCTTTTTACCTTTTCAGAGGGTGATCACCACTCAGAGGTTCCACCGTGCTGAGGAAATGGAGGGAGCAAGGTTTCTTTAACATTGATGGCAAAGTAGTTTCTAATTTTAACGTTTAACTGGTTAAATATATTTAATTATATATAATTATTTATATTTAATTGTTATAGGTAACATTAAATTGCTTATATATTGTGGGAAATGTTGCATTTTAGGCTTGGAGGAATATATATAATCTTAGGTTTGTTAATTTGTTTATTTTGAAAGGAGAAACGTATTTTGATTCATAGTCTCAAACGCTCCCTCCGTAACTAGCTGTTTCCCTTGCTCTTTAGCCTATAGCAAGGGCAATATTATGGCAAAGGAACGCTTCTCCCTTCAGAGCAGTCAGGGATCAGAGAAAGAGGCAACCTTGAGTTAAGCAGCACTCTCTGAGGCGCAGGCAGCGTTTTCTAACAAGGCAAAGGAGGAAGGGCTGCGTGGATAGACAGACCCTCACCACCCTGCAGGATCAAAGGCTCCCAGAGAGAAACAGTGTAGACACAGAAAGGACAGACACTGCCTACACCCGAGCATCTCCAGTGCGGCCTCCAGACACCAATCAAGAGAGGGGTTAATGTAGGCTCCAGCAGACGCCAAATACTAACTACATGTGGCTTAGTGTTCCATACCTGCCCCACCTGACAGTGTTGGGCAGAACATGCTGAGGTATGGAAGCACTAAAAAAAGTTGATGTTCCCCCTGTGTTCCAGGAAGTACCACCAGCATGCAAATTTCCACAGAAAATCGAGAGAGAGAGAGAGAGAGAGAGAGAGAGAGAGAGAGAGAGAGAGAGAGAGAGAGAGAGCACTTCGAAGTCCTCTCCATTCCCACTCAAGATGAGTTAAAGCTGAGTCACTGCCCTTGGGTGGCGTCAGTGTTACAGAAAGTGACCACCAGGGGGCACACATTCACCACTAGAAAGCCTTGGGCACTGTTTCCCGTCCAGAAAACAAGCCAAGATGGAAGCCTCCTGCTGGCTGGGGAGGAACACAGGCTCTTCAGAAAGAAACACAAGGTTCTCCTTTGTATGCTTTACATCTAAAAGTTATTGTTGTTTCAAATATTGACGAAGGCTGCTGTGGGGAAGCAGGATTTGCCCATTTCTTTGATCTAACCCAGAGTGGCTGCCCATATCCCAAGCTGTATTCTCTGATTGCCTGTCTCAGTGTCCCAGATTCTCACTTGGTAAGCCTAAGGCCATTTAAGTCAACGGTTTCAGACTATACTCCTAAAATGTAGAGGAAGAAAGAACGAGAGAAAAAAAGACAGACAGACAGACTAAAGCTGCTTTCTGTGAGGAACTAATGCATGTTTTACCTTCTCAACCTCTGACTGACTGATGATGTTGGCCAAATCCCTGGCTGGCGTTTCAGATTTCCAGGGCTCCCTGCTCTTCACTTCCGGCTGCTGACATGGCTACAGTCCTGGTGTGGGCAGCAATCATGGTGAGGATCCTGTTAAAGCTGAAGATGGGGCTATCTCACACCAGTCAAGGGGTGTGTGTGGCAGATTAGGGAGGGTGAAAGCTGAGGCAGAGTGATTGCTGCAAGTTCAAGGCCAGTTTTGTCTAAATAAGTGAGACCAGGGGCTGGAGAGATCACATAGCAGTTAAGAGCACTGCTAACCAAGCAGGAGCATCTGAGTTCTAATCCCCAGGACCACAAATGAGTAGAGTCTGATCACATACAACATACATACATATATATATACACATATACACACATATATACATATACACACATATACACGCATATATACACATATTTCTTATACACAGACATGCACATATACATACACACATACACTATACACACATATACACACACACATATATATACATACATTCACATATACACACATACACATATACACACATATATACATATACACACATATTCACTTACACACAGACATGCACATATACACTATACACACCTACACACATACACACATATATATATATATACACATACATACACATATACACATAGATATACACATATACATACACTGATACACATGAATACATACACATTCATACACATACACACCACAAACACATACACAGACATACATATACATACATACCACATATACACACGCCACATACATATACACACATACATACACATTACAGACACCACATACACACACACACACACACACATACTAATTAATTAATTGGTTAAAAACAAACGTACCTCTTTAGTAAGTTAAACAAACAAATAATGAGGTCCTGTCTCAAAAGGAAGGTATGCAGAGACTGGGGTGCTCACGCTTAATACATTGTTGGTGGGACTGTAAAAAGATACAGCTACTAAGTTAACCAGTATGACGGATCCTTAAAAAGCTGAACTTAGAAATACCACGTGGCCCTGAAAATGTAGGTGTGCCATATTGCCAAAAGAGTCGAAAGCGGAGACTCAAGCAAATGTGTACACATATAACGTCATTACAACATCATTCAAAACAAGCAGGAGCAGGCCGATGCCCATCAAAGCATTAACAAGCCAAGCAAAGGGCAGTTATGTGCCCACGGTGGCAAATTACCCAGCCCTAAGGAGTAGAAACCCAAAACACATACTACAATGTACAGGAGCACCGAGAACACTTTGCTAAGTGATATAAAGCAGGCTGGGAGTGGCAAATCAGTTCCACTTTCCTGAGATACCTGGAATGGACATCGTCATTGCCAACGGCTGCAGACAGAGGACCCTGGGAAAGCACTGTTGCAAAGCCACAGTCTCAGTAACGTGACAGTGATGGCTGGTGACACAACATCAATGTGCCTAAAACCACTGAATTGTGCACTCGGAAATAATTTACGTGGTAACACTTTATATTACGTATGTTTTGCAAAAATGAGAAACAGAGTACTCCTGGGTCCTACAACACTGGCTCCACGGGTTCAGGAGAAAGCACAGGAATTCTCAATTTTTAGCCCTGTTATTTTTATTTTATCTCATGTGTATGGGTGTCTTGCCTGCATGTATGTCATAAAGAACAATTATATGATGGGCCAGGACGGGTTGGTACCCATGGGTAGAAGGGGAGGGGACAATGGGGAAGGAGTGGGAGGGTGGGACTGGGAGGAGAAGGGAGAGCTTCCATCAGGATACAAAGTGAAGAAAGGGAAGGAGGGAGAGAGAGAGAGAGAGAGAGAGAGAGAGAGAGAGAGGGAGAGGGAGGGAGGGAGGGAGGGAGGGAGAGGCAGGCATAATATACGGGTGTCCCTTCCCATTCAGAACAGCAGCAGCAATAAAACAAAAAGGTAGAGGGGCTGGAGTGTTGGCTTGATATGCAAACATGAAACTCACACCCACATGAAAACTGGGCGTGGCCAAGCATGCTTGTAACCCTAGCCCTGGGGATGGAGACTTTTATCCTCTGCCTCCTAGGGTTATAGGTAGGTGTGAGCCATCATGCCCAGATTTTAAACCAGGGCTGGGAATTGAACCCAAGGCTTCCTGTATGATACTTAAGCAGTCTACCAACTGAGCCACATTGCTGGCTCTAATCACTCAGATTATAATATAAGGATATCGAGTGGGTAGTATTTTCATGGTTTTTGTTGTTGTTTTTCGAGGCAGGGTTTCTCTGTATAGCCCTGGCTGTCCTAGAACACTTGAACTCAGAAATCGGCCTGCTTCTGCCTCCCAAATGCTGGGATTAAAGGCATGTGCCACCACTGCCCAGTCAAGTGGGCAGTTTTAATTTTTTGTTTTTTGTTCTGTGTGTGTTGTGTGTCTTCTTTTGCTCTTCTTATTCTTTTTTTTTTTTTTTTAAAGATTTATTTATTTATTATATGTAAGTACACTGTAGCTGTCTTCAGACACTCCAGAAGAGGGTCTCAGGTCTCATTACAGATGGTTGTGAGCCACCATGTGGTTGCTGGGATTTGAACTCTGGACCTTCGTAAGAACAGTCGGGTGCTCTTACCCACTGAGCCATCTCACCAGCCCTGCTCTTCTTATTCTTTTGAGGCAGTTTGATCTTTGCTATCAGCATATCTTATTTCTTCTTCTTCTTCTTCTTCTTCTTCTTCTTCTTCTTCTTCTTCTTCTTCTTCTTCTTCTTCTTCTTCTTCTCCTTCTCCTCCTTCTCCTTCTCCTTCTCCTTCTCCTTCTCCTTCTCCTTCTCCTTCTCCTTCTCCTTCTCCTTCTCCTTCTCCTTCTCCTTCTCCTTCTCCTTCTTCTTCTTCTTCTTCTTCTTCTTCTTCTTCTTCTTCTTCTTCTTCTTCTTCTCCTCCTCCTCCTCCTCCTCCTCCTCCTCTTCCTCCTCCTCCCCCCTCCCCCAACCCTTCCTCCCCCCTTCTTTCTTCTCTTCTCTTCCTCAGTCTCCTTCTTCTTGCTTTTTCTTTGCACACAACTACTTAACAAACCTCAACCAACAAAAACCAACAGCAACCAATCACCCAACCACCCATCAGCCCCAACCCTACCTCACGGGGACCCTGGCATTTATATACCCTCTGGAAAGTTCCCAGAACTGTCTGCCACTGAAAAACACCTGCTAGAGCACCAGGCAAATCCTAGTCAACTGCTGTGGACAATCTGAAGCAGCCCCGTACTGCTTATAGCTGAGATTATAATGAAAACATCCTTATAATATTTCTGTATTTTTTTTAAGAGACCAAGATGTTAAAATTGTCACTACAGATGGAGGTGAATTTCAAAGGGCTGGGTCAGTGGTAGAGCACTTGCCTAGCATGCAGAGGCCTCAGAGGCCTTCCTCAGCATCAACATCCAAAAGCAAGATAGTAAAAGCACAACATTAAAGCAAGAACAGGGGCTTTGCACATATGGAGGATTCTCAACCACAAGGCTTACATTTTCTGTCAGAAGAATTGGACCTGAGTTTGGTTCTCAGCAGACACATCAGGCAGCTCACAACTACCTTTAACTCCAGCTGCAGGGGATCTGGCCTATACACACACACGCACACACACACACATGCACTTAGAATAAAAAAAAAAACTTTAAAAATTTTTAACTTGTTTACAGATAGAACCATGACATTAACATAAATTTTAATTTTAAAAGATAGAAAAAATAAGTTTCTATCGGCCTTTGATAAACCAGCCTGCCTACACCTTGGGCTTGAGAGCCATCATACAATAAAGACAAACTAGGTTCGTTCCTGTTTATGAGTAAGTCTTCCTCTAGGGTTGGGCTATGTCCCACCTGTAACCTTAACTCCAGGCTCTGTACTGCTGTTCCAGGAAATGGCAACAATGCCGTTGTTTCAGGAGGTTGCTATGACGACTTGTTATAGTTATGTTCTGCTTCTGTAACTCCGCCTATTTGCCTTCCACCACCACCACCCCCCCATTTAAAACCCCCTACTTCTGAGCTATAAAGACACTGTCTTCCCCATGCCAAGGGCTGCTCTCTGAAAACTGCATTATGGGGAATGGCCACTGGACCAGCTACATACAATCTGCTGTGCACAATAAAAAAACTTGCTCCAATTTGGCCATTGGGTTAGTGGTCTTTCACTCCTGTCTGCTGGGCTTAACATCTTCTCTGTGTGAACTACTGTTGCCAATTTCTTGTGTGTCTTACCAGAATTTTTCATTCCATTGTAAACATACATGCTTACTGCTCTCCAGGTGGTGGGACCTGAGAAGGGAAACCCATATAAATAAAGAGGACTAAAGACTCACGCAATAGCCCGTTTTATTCAGGGAATCAGACAGTTTATACTCTGAGGGTTAAGAGGAGTCCTGTAGGTAAAGTGTACATTACTAAGGGCAAGCTGCCCACGGTAGAAACATGGTTTTCCATGGAGGCATATAAACACATAACAGTAGTCAATTGTAGTGACTAATCTGGTGAGCTCGATTCTATCCGATACACTGGGAGTGGCACAAAAGCTTAATCTGAGAGCAGTTCCGTGTTTCAGAGAAACAGAGGCCACAGGCTCTTGGTTTCCTGTAGACTTCTCACAAGCATTCAGATATCTCCTCACACAACTCCATTCTTGGACTGTGTTCTGACACATACAATACATTATCTACCTTCCTTTAGGACACACAAGGGGCACACACACAATGGCATACTTTCCTTGTTGTTCTGCATCAAATATGCATATCTGTATCTAGATGTATGTCAGTATCAGAGATCATTCCTTGTCCGTCTATGTTGTGTTGCCTCCGTGTTTCCATGGCTGCGTCATATTCTACCATGTAGACCTGGCTCATTTATCCAGCTCCCTTTATTATCTTTCTCTGAGACAGGGTCTCTGTACATAGCTCTGGTTGTCCTGGAACCCACTCTGTAAATGCAGAGCTCCGCCTGTCTCTGCCTCCAGAGTGCTGGGACTAAAGGTGTGCCCGCCACACCCAGCCACCCGGCTCCCTTTCATGGATCCCCATAAATACTTGCAGCTTGTTTTCTTGCAGGCGAATTCTTCTGTGGCATTGTTGGGTCAGAGGTTATGATTTGTCTTCAAACGTGGTAGCCACGGCTGCCCGATCTCTTCCGAGGAGCCTGTACTAGTTCACGGCTTCTTCGGAAGCGGGGTTATCACGCCTTTTGATCTCTGCCTCTCCAAGGACACCAGACCTTGTTGCGGTCTTGATTTTCATCCCCTACTGTCAGCAAAGTGGAGCCTGTTCAGCGCCAGTCCCTCGGTGAGCCGACTCTCCAGATCCTTGTTTCCATATTGTGCTGGGTTTGATTGCTTTTCTTTTTTCCCTTTTTTCCTTACATAATTTATTTTACCCATTTGGAATGTAAGTTTTGGAAGGTGCTCGCAGCCAAGCCTGAGGGCCTGAGTTCAATCCCTGGAACCTACATGGCAGAAGGTGAGATCCAGTTCCTGAAAGTTGTCCGCTGGTCTCCGTACGTGAACTGTGGCACACATGCATGCACACACTCATAGTACACACACACACACACTAAAAAATAAATGTAGTGGGAAAATGCTAGTTTTAGATTGCATGAACATGTTAAGTATATTTCCCATTTTGTTTTATCTTCATAAGAACTTTGTTTTTGGCCAGGAGAGGTGGGGCACGCCTTCAATCCCAGCACTTCAGAGGCAGAGGCAGGTGGATCTCTGTGAGTTTGAGGCCAGTCTGATCTACAAAGAGAGTTCTAGGACAGCTGGGGCTATAGAGCCTCTCTCAGAAAGCAGCAGCAGCAGCAGCAGCAGCAACAACAACAACAACAACAACGTCGTCAAAAATGAATAAATAACACCCTTTGTTTTGCCACGAAGAACAGTTTAATGAAATGGAACTCACTTCCATTTATAGATTCTCTGGATCTCACAGCACACTCTGACCTGTGTTCCCATGAGTTCTTCCAGTATTCCCTTGATTTTATTCTCACACATAAACCTGACTCCATTTGGAATGCATTTAGTATAAAGTGTGAAGCAGAGAGCCAGCTTCATTCCGTCCCCTCATCGCCCTAGCATTTACTGCCGTTTCCCCACAGACTTGAAATTCTGGCTTTATGGGACAGTAAACTCCTATTTACACTTCTGAACATTTGATTCCAGGCACACAGATATTTTATTTCTGGGCATCCAATGTCATTTATAAGAATGATTAAGTATAATTCTCAAGAGGAGGGGCAATAGCTTAGTGGTATGGTACTCACTTAGTCTGTTTAAGGCCCCAGGTTCAATCCCCAGGATTAAAAGAGAAAAAAGCCGTTTAGGCTCTTTCCAGTTTTCAGTTTGGGGTTGGGGCCTAGCAGCCAATGTGGGACTTGTTCAAAGCCACTTAGTTCAAGACAACAATCCCAAAAGTACTAATTCCAGTATATAATTACTTTCTTGTGTGTTTGAAGGAAAAAGATATCATAATGGTAAAATGATGGATTTGGGAGACAGACAGAGCTGGGTTTCTGTGTTAAGTCCACACTCACTCAGCTGTGTGACTTTGGATGTGGTCCATAGTTAATCTGCCTTCTCTGCTCTTCAGTTTCTTTATTTATAAAATAGAAATAAATACAGACTTTCAACCGATGAGTCAATTGAAAAGCAAAGAAAGGTGCCTTGCTTACAGCAGTGCCCGGCAGATAGTAAATTAGTTATTGTTATTTTTGTTGCTCTTAGGAGGTAATACTCAGGTGACCAACTGGTCTCCATTCATCTGGATGCTTCCTATTTTGCCACTGAAATCCTGAAGTTGGGGCAATCCACCAGTCCCAAGGAAAACCAGGATATTTGTCTCCCACCCCCACCCCCAAACAGTTGCCTGCCACGGCTTGGTTTTCCTCTATGAGGCCCATACTACTCAGTCCTTGAGTTCATTACCTTGTTCTTAGAGATGTGTCACAAGATGCACGCTCTTTCTACGAACAGAATCTGTGTTCTTGTCTTGGTCCAGTAGAGTGCCCCCTCCCTGGGGATAGTAGGCATTCTTTGGCCATCAGAGCCTAATCTCAGATTTCCTCAGATTTCCATCCAAGTCAAGATCAAAATGGGGAGGTGCTGGGGAGATTAGCAGACTGGGCTCTACTAGGGCAGAAGGCACAGGATTCCAGGGCTTGAGACTGGAAGGCTTTGCTTCTTAGAACTGCCGGAGAGGCCACAGAGCAGTCTTCCTAGAGCCAATCAATTTTCTTCCTCGTCCACTATCCTGTTCTCCTTTGGCTCTGTAAGAGACAAGCCATGTCACCTGGGGGTTGTGGGGAGACAGTGCATTGTGTAATTCTCAACTATGCCTTCCTTGAGTCCACACAGAAGTGCCAGCCCTGGTTAGCTCTGTGTCTGGGAAGTGACATTGGTTTAGATTTAATTTCATGATGCAGCAGAAAGAGGTTGGACTGAGAGCCAGAAGCTGAAGTTTTTACCCCATCCCTTCCATAGACTGATGCTGAGACCCCAAGCCACCGCTTCCCACTGCCTCCTGCATAAAACAGGCAGTTTTATTCAGACAGGTCAAGGTGTGCTCCCCATTACACACACACACACACACATATCCTTCGCCAGCCCTCCATCTCTGCTGTAAACGGAAGGGGTAAATTTAATGGGTCGCTATCACTTAATGTGAATCTTCTGTGGCTCAGCCCAGGTCACTGACCCCTGAGCAATGGCTCCGTTAGCACATTGGGAAAACATCGCCTGTGCCCGGCACCCGGTTTCACTGGTTTCTTCCTTAGAAGGTGGAGTGACAGAGAGAGACACTGACATGGGGAACACCCACTGTTTCCTGTCACCCCTGCACACTCCTTCTTTCCTGGCATGTCCTTCATCTGGCCTGAGAAAGCAAACTCTAGGTTGGGCAGAATCGGACTAGACAAGGCAACCCACCCTTCCCTGGCCAAACAGCACCAGAATGACCCACAGTCTCTCTCCCTGTACATCTTCTCTGATTGAGTTTGAGCCAACTGATGAGAGTGCTGGAAAGAGCAGAAATTTGCAAGAGAAAATGGGCTTAAAACAGGGGCAGCAGACTAGGAATCAAATCTATGCCTTCCTCCCCTCCCCTCAACTGTTTCCATAAAGCTCTGTTGGGACTCAGCCATCACCATACCCGAGTCGCTTTTCGTCTCCAATGACAACATCCAGTAGGTACCGTAGATGGATGCTATTTGCCTAAAAAGCCCAAGGCATTTATTATTTTGGACTTACAGAAAAGTTTGCTCTGCCATAAAGGGATTGCCTGTTAGCTCCTCCTAGCTAGACCCCCAGAACCACTCTAATGTGTGCTCATTGCAAAGCCAGGTCTTGGTGGTTCCTTCCAGCCTGGGGAATGCTCCACACTTTTCTCACGCTAGGGTGAGTTTATTACTAATGCTTATGCTTATAACCAATGAAACCTACTGTTTTACATCCCCCCCCCCTTTTTTAAAGCTTTCTAGATTTTTTTAAAATAGAAATTTCATTGTGGCTGGGTGTAAATCCTACCTACTCTAGAAGCTGAAACAAGAGGGTATTAAATCCAAAGCCCGAGCAGCCTAAGGAGACCCACCCGACACTCACCTTCATCCACAGAACAAAGGAAAGGGGAGGGAGTGGGTAGGAGAGGGAGAGTGTGGCCTTTTCATGTTGCTCTGCCCTGGGTGCCTGGTTGGGATGCTCTTCACCCATATAAGGTCCCCAGGCAGGCTCAGATGCCATCTGATGAATAGCACTCTGGGCTTGTTGCGGGACCTGTAAGGACTTGAGGGAATGGTTAGCAATTCTGTTTTATGAACTTCTTGGTATGTGGTGCCCCTGGCCCTTAGGAGGCTTGGTTAAAGGTAGGAGGCTGGCCCAACTTTTACTCTTCTCAAGAACAGATTTAGTGTACCTGCCTAGAGCTTTGTGGCCTCTAAGTGCCATGTAGTTGCCAGTCAACGTTTGGCAGAACCTTCGCTGAATTTAGGGAAACTTTGGCCAAGAAGGCCTGGCCATTGCAGGACCACAGGGAGAAGGACCACCCAAATTGATTGTAATATCTGGACCCAAGTAACTCAACAGTTTTAGTTGACCCAAGATGGTGGCCTAGTGAGGTTTGGCGGCCATCTGTTTTCTGATAATGGCAGGGAGACCAGACCCTCCTTACATTGGTCAGTGTTTGGGTCCCAGTTGGGTAGGACAGGAGAGAGCCAGTCAATTTCACAGAAAGTCTGGAGTATTTTTACAGGAGAAACAAACATCTTATCCATTGTTGCCCTTGAGTACTGTGACCACCACCAGCTATTGCTAACAGTGGTTGCCACCACCAGCTATTGCTGACAGTGGTGGCTACCACAGCCACAGCCATTGCTACACTAGTCTCTGGGATCTTGCTGTGGCCTTTAGAAATGTTGAGAGGTATCTACTCTGACTCAGGTTCTAGCCAATAGAAAGTCTTTATTAGCTGGTGGGCAACTACATACAGGATCCCAGTGAAGTTTCGGATCCCAGTGCAGTTTCGAGCCTTTCTCAGAGTAGGCTTTTGAACAATAAAAACATGTTGACATACTTCAGTTAAAACAAACAGCCAGAATCAGAGCTAGGGAAGTCAAAAGGCAAGGTTAGTGCATTTAGGGACTTTCCTAGAGCTATGGGCTTTGATAGATTCACTCTTTGTTCTCCTTGTTCTCCTTTTGGCAGGTGGTACTGTCTACAGGCTGGGATCCAAAGCCTGAATGGCTGTCGATGTGCTAAGGTCTGGGGGCTGTTACCCTTCCTCCCTCCCTCCCTTACTCTCTTCCTTCCTTCCTTCCTTCCTCCCTCCCTCCCTCCTTCCCTTCCTCCCTCCTTCCCTCACCCTTCCTTTACCCCTTCCTTCCTCCCTCTCTTCTTCCCTTCCTTCCTTCCTCCCTTCCTTCCTTCTTTCCTCCCTCCTTCCTCCCTTCCCTTCCTTCCTCCCTCCCTTCTCTCCCTTCCTCTCTCCCTCTTCCCTTCCTCCCTCCCACTTCCTTCTTTTCTGGTGTGCTGGGAATTGAACTCAGAGCCTCAGGTATGCTACGCAAAAAGCCTACCACTAAGTTCCTCTTCCAGCCAAACTTAACGTTTTCAGTGTTCCAACGGTGTTAGCAGATAGTGTGAGCACTGTCAGATACACACTGGGTTGGGAATTCTGGGTACATTTCTTGACTCACGTATTTTGGATGTGAACACGGCTTCTGTGAGGCGGGATGTTTGATAATGCGAGCGGAATATGCTGATAATTACTGTGGAAGGAAGAGCACAGGATCATATCGTTTCTTCAGCCCCAGCCAAGAAGCAGAGCTCAGCCAGTGCCGGTGATTTCAGAAACGAAGCCAGCGCCGAGGCTTGTGTGAAGGAAGGAGACAGATCCTCTGGGATTTGCAGAGCCTGGAAGATACCTTCGGTGATGAAAGTCGTCTTTCTGGATTAGCAGTCTCCAATAAGCAGACGGATTATCTGGCTTCCTCGGTTCAGAACTGACTGGACTTGTTAGACAGCTTCAGAGCTCTCAGGAAGGAGGAAGGAGGCAAGTCCTGGTTAAATCTAGAGCAAATAAGGTACACGCTGAGCTGGCAGGTCTGCCAAGTTCAGGTCTGCAGACTGGAGTGGAGGGAGGAGATGCTAACTTCAGATGCAGCGGGGCCTTCAGTTACCAAGTGGCTCCAGGACCCACAATTGTATCAATGAACCTGAGATCGTCCCCAAGTGAAATCACAGATGTTTTCAAATCATATTACTTGGCTGGAGATGCCATAGAACCTTTATGTTAATCACGACTTTGAAATTAGGTTAGAAACTTGACTCATTGCTATACAGCTTGTATCTTACGCATACAGTACATACATTATTACTGTATCCCAGAGATGGGTTTCTTTTCCTGTTTGTTTTGTTTTTGAGATAGTCTCACTGTATATCCCTAGCTGGCCTGGAACTCACTATGTAGCTCAAGCTGGCCTTGGATTTACAGAGATCCACCTGCTTCTGCCGCTCCCGCCCCCAAGGGCTGGGTCAAAGGTGTGTGTGCTCGAGCACTCGTGCATGTGTGTATGTGTGTGTGTGTGTATAAATGCACAAGCATGTGTGCAGACCTCTGAAGACTTTCAGAACTCACTTCCAACTGTGGGTCCTAGGGCTTGATTGAACTCAGTTTTCACAGCAAATGACTTTACCCACTGAATTATCTCACCAGCTCCAGTTTTTGAGTTTTTCTGTTTATTGCATTTATTTAGTTACTGTGTGGTGTGTAGGTTCGCATGCATGCCACAGTGCACGTGTAGAGGTCAATGGGCAATTTGTAGAAGTTAGTTCTCTCTTTCTGTCACTGTGGATTCTGGGGTCCAAGTTCCGGTCATTTACTTTGGTGGCAGACACCTACCTCTACCTTCTGAGCCATCTTGCTAACCCCATAGCTTTATTTTTGTAATTGTATTCTGATGTTGCTTATTTTTTAATCTTAATGTGTCTTATGCATTCTAACAAGGGCTCTACAGGCTCCGAGGGACTGCCACGGGGCCGATCCTTGGAGTCTGTTCTGGAAACTGTCAAATGAGATAGGCTAGCGCCTTCCCACTGCCCTGCCCCTTTATGGAAGAGCTTTGAGGAATCGCGGTAGAAATGTGGACACATTTTTCAAACACTGTGACCAAGGAGCCCTTCAGCACGGCCGTACCTGGGGAGAGGATCTGTTCTAGTTCTTTGTGGATGAGGAGTAGGAGGGTGAAGGAGTTGGGAATTTACGATTACAGTGTCTGTCGGCCTTTTTGTGTTTGGTAGCGCAGGGGTGGAACCCTGGCGCTGAGCATGCTGGGAAGTGTGCTCGGCCACCTGCCCTCCCCTCGCTGGTTCAGACATCATCTTAAAAACCATTTATGATCTCCTTCTTAGATAATACCTAGATGATACGTCATGAGGATTGGAGTGCCATAAAATCTTAATGAGGAAAAATGCTCTAACCGGTTTTTATGAATTAAGACAAAAAAAAAAAAAAATCCATGTACCTTAAAAGTGATAGAGCGTTCTCGATCCTGATATGAAAAGATTATAGCATTGATAAGTGAGAGAATAAGAACAGTAGTACACAAGGCCAGGCAGTGGTGGCGCATGCCTTTAATCCCAGCACTTGGGAGGCAGAGGCAGGTGGATTTCTGAGTTCGAGGTCAGCCTGGTCTACACAGAGAAACCCTGTCTTGAAAAAGCAAAGAAAAAAAAAGTTGGATTTTGCCCTCTACCACGTGGGTGCTAGGGCTCAAACTCAGTTCATCGGATTTGTTGAAAGAGCCTTTCTCCATTACGCACCACTGTAAAGGACTGCTATATATAGCCCATTCACTCATCCACTGGGTAGGCATCCATCAGCCGTTTGATGTATACAAGCAAGCAATGGAGAGGGATCAGGGGAACTTTAGCCATTCTGGCAGAAGGGAGCAAGCCGGGGATGAAATAAGCATTTTTTTTTTTTTTTTTTTTTTTTTTTTTTGGTTTTTCGAGACAGGGTTTCTCTGTATAGCCCTGGCTGTCCTGAAACTCACTTTGTAAGACCAGGCTGGCCTCAAACTCAGAGATCCGCCTGCCTCTGCCTCCCGGGTGCTGGGATTAAAGGTGTGCGCCACCACGCCCATCGCCAAAATAAGCATCTTTTTAAGTCATTCAGGGAATGTGCTAGAGAGTTGCCACACCATTAAACTGGGAAGGAGTGGGTCAGAGGTCATTACCGAAAAGATGCTGGCATGACACTGAATGGCAAGGAGCTAGCATAGGAAGGTGTGAGATGCTGTGTTCCGGACAAGGGTACCAGCAAGTAGATAGATTTAGCAAATAAAAAAACGTAGAATGCCTGGTTATATTTCATGTTCTCTTGAGCCATGGGAAATGTTATAGTATATCTAAAGTGAGATCTATTCAAACATTTTTTTTCCTTGGGTTTAGCTGACATTTGCATTGAGCTAGGTACCCTGGATGTTACTGGGACCCTGCCTGAAGAAGGACTACACAGGGAAACAGAGCTGGAGTGGTCACAGAAAGCAGTATACCCCGGGGTAGGCAGGGGACAGAGGTGCTCTGGGGACAGCAAAGAGGTTGGCAAGGTCCAGATTTTGGGTTATACTGAAGAAAGTTTCCAAAACTAAAATTATCAATCAAGGTTGTTCCGAGATCTGCTGTTCCTCCAGCTCAGGGCAGTTATTGGCTTTACCTTCCTGCAACCCTTCGGCTTCTGGGAAAGGCTTCTGGGAAGATGAACAATTGTCTGGGCCACTGTGCCTGGGTGGTGCCTGGGGAGTCCTCAGGCCACTGGTTGGCTTGCCTGAACATAGCGTGCGGTATACATTGTTTGGTCTGAGCACTTAAGTGCTCTTTCCCTGTTTGCTTGTTTAATTCCTGAGCTTTTGAATGTGGTCCCCTATAAATCTCCCTTCTCTTAAGGGCTGTGTTTGACAACTTCATTTCCCCACAACTGGACACATTTCCCCTGCTAAGGGTCAAAAAGACTAATTACCCTAAACGGAGTATCAGAGACACCCTTAGGCTCACATACTGGGAGTGTCTAATTCTGGCCATATTAATAAAAGAATCCGATGAGATCATATCTGACTACAGAGGCAGTGACGTCCCCAAAGCCCAACCATGTGCCTTTTTAGAAAATAAACTTCTGACCCCTTCAGCAATGGCTGTGTGGGACCTCACAGTAGAAGACCTTATGAAAGATGTGGTCAAACACTTTAATTTCCATAAGAAACCTGGTAATGCATGCCTGAAATCCCTGCACTTGGAATGCAGAGACAGGAGGATCACCACAAGTTCAAGGCCAGGCTGATATGTGTTTCCAGTTCCAGGCCAATCAGGACTACATGGTGAGACCCTGTCTCCAAAAAACCCCCAAAACAAGCTGGGCATATCGGCACGTGCCTTTAGTTCCAGCAGTTGGGAGGCAGAGGCAAGTGGATCTCTGTGAGTTCCAGATTAGCTTGGTCTACACAGAAAGTTCCATGACAGCCAGGATTGCATAGTGAGATCCTGTCTCAAAACAACGGGCAAAACCACTACTGAGAAAATGGAGGCCTGTGAGGATCACGACCATTCCCTGCTTAGTGCGCCATCCAGGCATATTGAGCATGGTGTGGAGAAGGGCAGGGATAAAGTGGAGGGGTAGCCTTTGGTCACGTGATCAGCACAGAACACCCGCTGTCGCTTCTGTGGTCACAAAACACTTCCCGCAGAACCTCATTCTGAAGGCATGTTCTCCTTTTCTTGCAGGTGAACAACTCAGGGAGGTTAAGTGGCTTGTCTAATGTCACACTGCTGTTAAATAGAGGAGAGGGAATCAAACTCAGATCCTTGGGCTCTGAGATCTCAGCGAGTGTGGGCTACGTAGCAAGTTCCATGCTAGCCAGGGCTATGTGGTGAGACTAGGAGAAGGAAGCTGGCATTAACGTCTCAAAGATCAAGGAGAGGTAGGGGTTGGAAGAGTGGCCTTTGAAGTCAGGAAGAGGACCAGCCTGGCACTCTGTTAAACTCATCACCTCTTACCTCACATCAAGCTTATTATGGGGTATCAGCACCTCCACTTTAGTGTTGAAGAGGCTAAGAGATCATCAGCTTGGTAAGGAACAGGCTTGGGACTGGGATGTGTCAGAGTTGAGAACCTCAGGAGGTCTCCATTCCCACCTCGGTTTCAATGGAAAACTGGCCCTAGGCTTTTAGCCAGGGCTGGGGGTGTGGCTCGGCTGGTAGAGCGCTTGTCTAGCGGGGAGCCTCCCACTTGAACACTGCATAAACCAGGTGGGATGATGGAGGACTGACTGTAACTGCAGAACTCAGGAAGAGGAGGCAGGAAGATCAGAAGGTCAAAGTTCATCCTTAACTATGGAGCAAGGTCCAGGCCCGACTGGGCTGGCTATGTAAGACCCTTTCCTAAACTTCCTCTTCTCCGGAGGGCTGGAGGTTTGCTTGGGGGCCTGAACTGAAGCTCTTCCTGCCATCAGTGGTCAAGTTCCAGCCTTGGATCTGCAGACTTCTGGCCATCCGTTTCTCTGTCTGTCTCAGAGCCTCCTTTCCCTAGAGCCCTGTCCCCACCCTCTCCCGAGGACCACCAGCACTGGGCAGGAAGCAGAACTGAGCTGCCCTGTGTTCATGCAAGGACATGTCCTGTCTCCCCGCTTCCCCTCCCTCCCTCCCTCTATGAACTTTTGTTTCCAAAATATTCGTTATGTGTTTTCCCCAACCAAGGAAGGGTCCCTGAAGAGCTAGTACAGAATTCCTGTTGCCTCTTCTAGACTATCAGCTCATTTCTCTGCTAGCCTGACCCTTTATTTTGCAACCAACGCACAGTAGGCTTTCAGCAAGTCTTTCTGCTCCGAATCAACTGAATAGGTGGGGGGGGGGGGGGAGGGGAGGGATAACAGGGATCATTCTGAGAAGCTGTCATTGCTAATGTCTCTCTTGTTTAGACATCCTTTGTAGCTAATGGATCTCTCCGGGCTCGGAGTCTGGGACATTCCTCAGAAGCCTCCCCATTAGGGGACTCATTGGATGACCCTCTTGTCCTTCGTGGGAATGCTGAGAGTCAACCAATCTCCTGCCATAGCTCGGGGTTCCCACGTGGTGATGGAGCAGGCTGCCCAACTGCCAGCCATGGTATAACCCCTCCTAGCTCTTGTCAAAGGTCTATGATCACTGGAAAACAAGAGGAAATGTAAGTCCAAGAGCAAACAAAACGCAGTCAGAAAATGTAACCTGTGTTATTTTCAGCAGTAAAATGCCAGCATTCGGGGAGTGTAGCTGGGGGCACGTGGGGATTCATTCTACTTCGTGTTTGTTTTTTCATATGTCCGTACTGGAGGGGTTGAGCTCAGCCCTTCACATATTCAGGCAACCGTTGATGTAGGCACTGACCTACATCTCCTCTTTCTACTATTTTTGAGAACTTCTCATTTATCTAAAAATATCTCCAAGTGAAATGTCACTTGGTGAAATGTCACAGCGGTGTGAACAAGGACCCAAGACAAGGTGGGTTGCCGAGAAAGGCAGAGCGTGGAGTGGTTAACATGCAGGCTTAGGGTCAGGGAGTTGGAATCCTTGTCCATTTATGAGGCTCCATCCTTGGACAGGTTATTTAGCCTCCCTCAGCGCTGGTGTCATCATCTAATTCGGATGTGGATGGAGGCTGGATTCGGGGAGACAAGGCCCAATACTAGCAAAACCCCAGGAGATGGCAGGTGGGGACAAAACAAGGGACAGTTCTCCCCATCCATGCCTTATCTATGGCTTCGCAGTCTCTGCTACCCTTGGACTCAATGTCCACACTACAGACTCCCTGGAGTTAGCTCAGCTGCCCACAGGAGGGATTGGCCAGAGCATCTGCGCGTAGACTATTTCCTGACGTTTCTTGTTTGTTTGTTTGTTTGTTTTGTTTTGTTTTTTGTTTGTTTGTTTGTTTTTCGTTGGGTTTCAACAGGGTTTCTCTGTATAGCCCTGGCTGTCCTGGAACTCACTTTGTAGACCAGGCTGGCCTCGAACTCAGAAATCTTCCTGCCTCTGCCTCCCAAGTGCTGGGATTAAAGGCCTGCGCCACCACGCCCGGCTCATTTTTGTTTTTTGTTTTGTTTTTTGTTTTGTTTTTGGTTTTTTCCCTGAGGTTTCTAACTGCCTTGTTTGTTTTGGTTTGGTTTTAAGACAGAACCTCAGGCTGGTCTTGATCTAAGAACCTCCAGTCTCGGGGTCTTGTGTACCGAATCACAGGTGTGCACAATCATGTCTGGTTACAACTGGTTATTTTGCAGAGCCATCAGGAAAGGTGCTTATGAAAACTTATTGTTTTGTAAGCTTGGGGACACAGGCCATATTTTTAAAAATTAGTGCATTCATTCATTCATTCACTCACTCATTCATGTAATGTGTCTCAATTGAGTGAGCGAGAGGGCTGGGAACCATGGGCCAGGCTCTGTACTGGGTGTGTGGAATGCGGAACAGAAGTGACCTGTCCTTGCCCCCTTGGGTACTCACACCCTAGGAACTAGCCTTTCCCTGTGGTTTCCTCTGGCTTTCCGCCCCTGCTGCAATACCCAGCCTTGCTCAATTCTCCAGACACAAAAGCTTTTTGCTACAGGATACAGACACCTCAGGCTCACACGGTCACATAGACCAGGTACACAGACTAGGGAGTCACTCTTCAGATTTTGGATAAACTTGCCATAGGGAAGTACATACAGCAGCAGAGACAATGCTGCTGCCACCACATCTGTAGACTCTTTCCACTCCAGTGTCCCCACTGTCGTGACACACACACATATACATATGCACACATGCACACACACTTACACACATGCACACACATGCACACACACATACACACACACATGCACACACACATACACACACATACACACACATGCACACACACTTACACACACGCACACACATGCACACACACATACACACACATACACACACATACACACACACACACGCACACACACACATACACACACGCACACACACATACACACATGCACACACACATACACACACATGCACACACACGCACACACACATACACACACGCATACACACACACATACACACACACCTGCACACACACACACACACACACACACACACACACACACACACACACACATATATACTAAGCTACACCCAAGACCATCTTCCATATCATTCAAAGCACTTGGAATATGGACCACTCATGGAGTTCTGGAGGCTCTGGGTTCAATTCTTAGCCCTACAAAACAAACAAACACTCTGAAACCTCTTTGCTAAACAGCTTTCCTCTTTCCATCCAATATCCCCTCTTCCCAAGCTTGCAGTCTGCCTTGCCCTCCCCAGCGAGGGCTGGATACTCATCCTATCTTCCCAGAGTCCATGATTCCAAGCATCATCACAAGTTAAGACCACACCGCTGCCCATCCTCCATAAAGGTCTCCCAGGCTCATGGTTGGCCCCTGGTCCCCCGCGGCCTGTGCTTGCTAGATAAGTAAGTGTGCTCTCCCGGGACGGACTCCCCAACCCTACTCATCTGTTCCCCAGGGACGTTGGGATGATGGCCCAAATGAGATGAACTTTACCTTATTTTCTATTTTGATAAACTTGTGAGAAGTGTTTATCTTGAGTCTTCTCAGTGAAAACAATTTTTTCCTTTAGAACATTATTTCACTATTAGCTATTCACTGCTTATGCTTTATGGTCTTTAGAGAAGTCTCCTAGATTCTTCACAGATAAGGTACCAAAAATTAACATTTTAAAGGAGGACCCCAGCTGAATTCTGCACAGTAAGGGAGCCAAATATAAGATTCTGTTTCTGCCCGGGCAGTGGTGGTAATGCACACATTTAATCCTGCATCTAGGAGGCAGAGGCAGGCAGAGCTTTGAGTTCAAGGCCAGCCTGGTATACAGAGCAAGTTCCAGGACAGCCAGGGCTACATGGAGAAACCCTGTCTCAAGAGACAAAACAAAACCAAATCTATTTCTGAAAGGCTGCATGCTTACTTAAGGGAGGGAGGAAAGGATGCTTAATGGTTATTTATAAATTTACATTATGAAAAAGAAAGTTTGTGTATCACCTCAGAAGATGAAGAGCCCAGGCCCTGGACTCGGTCTAAGGCTTACACTAAAAACTTGCTTAGAGGTAAAACAAAATGGGAAGAGATGAGGGAGAGAGGTTGTTATCTCAGAACCTTGAGAGGTGATAACATGCTGCTGGCTACAGATGCTGAAACCTGGTGTTAGGAACCAAGCCCTGATCTTCATCGGGTTCCCTCGACATGAGTTCTTCTTCTGCAGCTCCGTTGGCCATGGGATGGGGCCAGCAAGTTCTGAATGGAAGAATTGCATGGAATTTCCAATCCCTACAGATGGAGGTGACATCTGTATTTCTGCCTGTGGGTCCAGACTGTATGGCTGATGGCTTGGATCTCAACTGCTCTTTAGGAGACCAAGGAGGAGGAACATAGCCTGGGGTTGGCACTGCAAAAAGCTAAGGAGTTTGGGTCACTGGGACCTGGAGATGTCTCAGTGGTTAAGAGCACACACACTGCTCTTGCAGAGGACTGGAATTTGATTCCCAGCACCCACTTCCTGTGGGGTTCCTGTGGAGCCTCAGCTCCAGAGAACTGATGTCCAATCTGGCTTCCATGATCACTGAGCTCATGTGTACCCTCTTATAAAATTTTTTTTAATTAAAAAAAGAAAAGGAGTTTGTAGTTCCTCACTAGGCAGAACACTGCTATTCTAGCCCTGGACCGACTTTCTGAAGATTTCTTTTTGTAACTATCAGTGAATTCTTCTTATACTTAAGTCACTATTTTTTTTTTCAGAT
Organism: Mus musculus; assembly: GCF_000001635.26. Classification (NCBI taxonomy): domain Eukaryota; kingdom Metazoa; phylum Chordata; class Mammalia; order Rodentia; family Muridae; genus Mus; species Mus musculus. The sequence continues at coordinate 43,650,854 of NC_000085.6, forward strand.
CTTAGCTTCTCAAAGGGAAACTAATCATAATTAACCATAATGCTTATCATTATTGTATTATCGTATTATTAGTCTATAACCCCGCTCCCTCTTAGGTCCCTCTTCAGGCCTACATGGCCAGCATCGGGGGGTGGGGGATTCAAGAGGCTTGTCAGGTTCTGATTTTTCTGGCCAGTCCATTTATGCCTTTAAGGGAGAGGGGAGCCCACGTTCCTTGGCCCAGTAACATGCCTGGCATCCTCTTGCTCTTGTTTGCCCGAGTCTCTGAGATCCTGACTCCTGGAATTCTCACAGTGCGTGGGACTATGGCAGCTTGGCAGGAGGAGGGGGCGTGATCCAAGTGGAGGCACTGAGCGGGGAAGACACAGAGGTTTCTGTTGGGGTGTGGGAGATCAGAAGGTCGGCTTGAGGGGATGGGGAACCTTGTGATGCGGTCTGCAAGGCCTGGGAGAAGAACCTGTACTTAATCCTGGAGGGAAAAGAACGCCTCTCCATTTCTGAGTAGGGCAGGAACAGGCAGCAAGCCGTGTTTCTAAGAGTTAATCTGGCCACAGTGTGCAAAACAGACTGAAGGCAGGAAGAGCCTGGAGACAGAGAGACCAATATAAATCTTCTAGCCAGTCATCAGAGAGCCAAACATTGTCAGCAGGGTTTGAAAGAAGCCGTATGAAGCAGCTCAACAAAAGTGGAGAGATTTCAGCCATGCCAGGGACAAGAAGCCCTTTCCCCAGAAAGAGATGTCCATCCCCAGAATTTCTCACACAGAGCAAACCACAAAAAGTGAAAATTGGGTTCAGTCGTTTTGGAAAAGAATTTGGCATGCTGGATCAAGAGCCTGAAACATGGTCACACCCTTTGACCCAGTAAATCCACTTCTGGGAATGCTAGGGAAATAATCCAAACGAGAGAGGAAGAAACTACGGGGAGATTTTAATCACAACACACTCTATAATAGCAAGTATTAGAGGCTACCAGTGGGCAGTGCTGGGAGGGGGATAGAGTGGGTAAGCAAACTATGGCTGCTAATTGCATGGCCATTAACTTCAAGGCGGAGGATTACCAAACCAAGGACATGGGGAATACATGCAATATAATTTGAGGAAGATAGACCATACATTGAATCTGTTGGGTTAACATACAACAAACAGCTCAAGTACAGAGAAAACAAGACTTAAAAGTAACTAGTCTCTTGTTTCATTTCATTGATGGAAGTACAGGTTTTTTGCTTTTTTTTTTCTATTAAATTTTTTCCTCCAATGGTTTTATTACAAGCATACTGTTTGGAGGAGTGCTGGCGGCCCAACTCAAAGCCTCCTGCATGTTACATACGCTCGCTCTACCACTGAGCTATCTCCCTTAACCCTGCGTGTGTATCTCATTATAGAGACTGTCCAGGAGAATTGCTGCGTTTCACAAGTCACACAAGTCACACCAATGGCATGGGAAGATGTCACAGTGGGTTAAGCTGCTTGTTCACAAGACCAATGACCTCAGCTCCATCCTTGGGACCCACATAGCAGGAGAGGACTGACTCAGAAAATCGTCTTCCGACCTTCACATACACACCACGGCACACGCCTCACCCGATAGAAAAACGTAACGTAAAAACCTTTTAATTGAAAGAATGCATTGAACATGTATTGCTTATGTCTTCAAATGGATAATCAGACAAAATATGCTGGCCAGGGCTTAAGAAATAAACATGTCTTCATCACCAGCGTGTATAGTCTTATTCATCTTTTCTACGGTGTGACACATACATATACATCATATACATCATACACATACATAAACACACATACACATAGGTTCTGAGGGGCGGAGGTGTGGCTTATCATCCACGCATAGATGAATGACGAGGAGGAGATGATCTATGAAGCAGGAACTGAAGCTCCCTTTGCCCAGGTTTTGGGAACAAGTGTGAACTCTCTTAGCACAGCGCTCTGAGTTTAAGGACGTGCAGAAAACTGGTTGTAAATTTCTCCAGCTATCACTCTCGAGTTTCTTTTTCCTGCCTCTTATAGCTAAAGAGCCGAGAGTTTGCAAGAGTGATTGTAACACGAGCGGTTGGTTTCTCAGCCTCCTGTGAGTCTACACTGCAGCCACGCACATCAGAGTCGGGGAGTTTCTACTCTTTGAAAGCTCGCCTTGGCTGGGCTTTTCCCCTGCCCGGATTGCGCTCTTGATACAAATGAACTGACTGGAGAGGACGGAGTTTATTTTTGAAGGAAAGTTTTACGCTTTGCATACTCAGCTGGTGTATATTACAGAATTGTTTAATGTTTTAGATGCTTGGGTCGAAACACAAAGTGGATTTAGCTTAAATCATTCTGTTACGCATCCCTTGACCCTGGTTTTTATGCAAGTCCTGTTTTACAACCCTGCTCAAAGCTGCACGAGTCCCTGGGAAGGATGCGCTATGAATTTAAAGGGTCATTGAGATTAGGGAAAAGGCAGAGGAAGGGTAAGATAAGGACCACCTAGGCTAAAGCCAATTAATGCCAGTGGGGATTCTGGGGGGTGCTAAATGGCACTACAGACGTTTCCAACATCCTGCTTAATAAAACGTTCACACTCGGCCAGATTTTCCAAGTTTCTCAAGGACTACTTAAGTGGGAACCATTCAAAACCTTATTAAAGTCCAGGGAGCTGATGTTTATTGGCTCTGTGTGGTCTCGTAAGGTTGCTGACTGTCAACGGATACCAGGCTTTCCCTGTGCTTCCCAGAACGATGGAGAATGAGCCTCTGGGAGGGAAGGAGATTGCCCCGTCTTCCCCATCCCAGACTGGTTTTGTACCAAGGAGGTCGCCAGTCTGCAAATGGTAACATGGTGGCACTAAGCTCACAGATTCTGCCCTTCTCCAAGTCAGATTTACTGTTGTTGTGACAACATTAAGCCACTTTGGAGGGGGACACTTTACCTCCATCTAGAAAGAATGACTCATGTATGTGTTGGAGGCGGAGGGAATGGCTTATTAGCATCTTGGGAACTGGCAGACTCTCCGGGTGTACTCTCCTTCGCTGTTGGTTGTTAGGACTTGTCCGTGGGGCCAGGATTAGCACTGAGTATGTCCTCCCTAGCTGGACTGGGACAGAGAAAGCTGCAAATCATACCTCTCATCGGTGGGTGCTCCCTGCTGCTCTGCACTGCTTCTGAGCCTTTTCCCAGGTGGGACCCCGTCCGGCCCTCGGGGCATCTTCATCTCTGTCTTTCTGACAGAGAAACTTAGTTGTAGAGGTTTCTTGCTCCTTGTTGGCAGATGGAGGGAGCCATCTGGTGTGCCCGGTTGCGATAAGTGTGTATTTAATGAACAAAGGGACTGAGGAATGACTAACAGCTCATCTCTAAAACTTTAGCCAAAGCAATGTAGAAGGAAATTACTGCTCTATTTAATAGTCAAGTTCTCGGTCTGAGGTATAGCTCATGGCTTAGCACTTGCCTAACATGAGCAAGGCCGTTCAGTCTTGTGGTGAGTGGCACCTGCATATAGCATGCGTTTACACACATGGACTTTGGACACAGATGGAAGAGAAAAGACAAAATACTAATATAAGCAGTAAAATAAAAGAGTTGCTCTTTAAACTATTGGTTATACTCATTATACTTTCTATGATATAGCCTCATTATTTGTGAGTTTGTTAATTTGTTTTTGGGTTAAAGTCTCAAGTAACACAGACTGGCTTGAACTTGCTGCATACTGAAAGGTGACCTTGAGGTCCTTATCTTCTTGCCTCCACCACCCAAGTGCTGTACCGCCATGCTGACTGTATCCAGGCCGGAAGCTGTAACCCTGAACTTCTGGCATGGTAGGCAAACAATCTACCAACTGAACTACAACCTCCCTGGGATACATCCATTTTAATAAGAAAAGATACATGTGTAACACATCTCTGTGTATATAAATACTGTAGTTTTTAAGATGCCCTCTCCTACTTGTTAGTGGATTTGAGAGTAGTTTTTTTTTTTTCCAAATCTCTGTGTAGCAAAGGAAATAAATGGATTCCCTAATGCCCTACAAAACAGTTTATATGATTGGAGGGGGCAGAGACAGACAGACAGACAGACAGAGAAATTTGCAGTTTCGTCATATCCACATACTTGTAACCATGTCCCTCTTTCCCATCCCTTGCCAGTCCCTCTGTGTGGCCTCTGCTCCATACAGACCTGGAAGATTATACATGAAGAAACCCAACGGTCCATGGTTTTCAAGGCGTCACAGTGCTGAGACTGTCACTGCTGTCCCCAAGGGACTGTGCATTTGCCCCATAGGCAAGACAGCAAGTTCCTTCCTGCCCCTCACAGGGTCTCACTGCATAGCCCAATTCTTCTGCCTTAGCCTCCCTAAGTGTTGGGGTTACAGGCAAGTACCACCATGCCCAACTGTACAGCAGCACATTTACCTCTCCTCTGAGCCTCTTAAGACAGGAGGCATGGCTGCTGCTCCAATGGAAAGGCCAGGGTGAAGAAAGCAGATGTCTCTCGCAGGGTGAATGATGCGCAACACATCTAATGCTGGACACAGGCAACTTCAAGGCAGTCCTTTAAGAATAGATCCTGTGCTATGCTCCTTAAAGCTCTTTGACCTTGTCCTGTCCAAGGATTAGAAAGAGCTCTCCCAGGTATCATTGGGTTTCTTTGCTGGGCCACAAGACTGTAGAACATGTGAGTCCGGAGAGGAGAGGGGTGCTCTGGGAGAGAGGGGGAGCTGCGGTGCACATAAACTGATATATGTTCATTTGAGATCTGGGCCTACCAGAGACTTCTCTGAACCTAATTCCTTATTTCTAACGTAGCAACACGCCTGATGCTTTAGGGATTTGGACCTCGAAAAATGCTGTGGAGATTGATTTTTCTCAACAAAATGCTTATTGAGCTTGTTGTCAGGCCCTCTCTGTGCAGCAGACAGAGAGGTCCTAGGCCTCACGTTGAGGAGAAGAGCCGAGTCTCGGACAGTGATACACGAGAGAGAAAGACACAGGACACATGCTCTGGATGGAGGGTTGGAAGGGTTGCCATTTCAGAGAGAATTCAGAAAGATCACTCTGGAGTTAAGAGCATGAAGATGTGAGAGGGACGTGGCGCCACCTGCAGGACAGCAAGCAAAACGGAAGAGTTGTGTAGAGAAAGACATGCACCCCTTGTCTGGCCTCCCTGGATAGCACACATGAGCAGTTAGTTAGGCCTTTCCAGATGATCATCCTTTGTGGGTCTCTTGACTCTCTAGACAGCAAAGTGGCTGTTACAGAGATGTAAGTCTAACATTCGACATGCTTAGAGGCCCTGGGATCCCACTCAGGAGAGCCAGTCCAGGAGCAGCCCGAAAGAAAAACATCAAAACCTCCTTCAAGCCTCTGCTAGAGCGAGGAGCCCCTATTCTGCATGACCTGTTTTCAGGCAGCCTCTTGCCTGGGCCCTGAGTTTCCACAAGCAGAGATGCGAGCTGCAGAGCCTTGGGAACTCTTGGCTGGAACCCTGCTCTACAGCTATGTCCTTGCTATGATGATTCAGGCATGTTTCTTGCTTTTTAGATTCTTGGTTTTATCTCTATCTATCTATCTATCTATCTATCTATCTATCTATCTATCTATCTGTCTGTCTGTCTGTCTGTCTGTCTGTCTGTCTGTCTGTATTTTCACATCAGGACTGTGTTGTAAGAATGAACAGGGCCCAGAACATAGTGTATGTGCAAAAGTTTAAGCTATAGACTTTGAGCTAGGCACGTTGGTACATGCCTATAATGCCAGCGCGTGGGGGAACTGAGGCAGGAGGATTGCTGTTCATGGCTAGTCTGGATTATCAGTCAATTGCAGCCTAGATTGAGCTGCGCAATGAGACTCAGTATCAGAACAAGTGTGCTAAACAAAAATCAAACCACAGACTTTATAAATGTTTTTCCTTTGCCTACATTCCAGAAGCCTGGAGGTAGTAGCATGCGCCCAATACATTTGGTGTAAAAATGGCCCAGAGCATTTCATACTCAGAGTTGTTACTGCTAAGACAAGGCTATTCTTACCTGGAATGTGCTCTTGGAGGGCTAGAGCTGTCTGTCTCTGAACACCTGTGAGACAAGCTAAATCCCTCATCTAAGTCCTTGCTCCGAAGCGTTTTAACGTCTTGTTCTCAGATGGAAGCCGTGTCAAGCCATTAACTTGATACAAACAGGTACCAAGCCTGGTCTTTGCCTGAAGCCAAGACGCTGCACTAACTTCGCACCCAGCTTGGCCATCTTCCAGCTCCCGGGAACAGGGTATCCACTAGACCCGTGCGGCCTTGGGCTCACGGAGCCCCTACTCAGAACCTGCTTCGGCCAGGTGTCAGCATGGAGTGTGCAGCTTCGGAAAGTCAAAGCAGCTCAGAACCTGAGAACAGGGGCTTTTGAGAGGAAAGGGAGGCATGGCTGTGACAGAAGAGCAGGTGGCCTTGGGGTGGCTTGAGGATCCTAACAGCCAGCCCACTCACGGCTGGAGCAGGCTGGTGAGGGGAGTTGCTACCTAAGAGTTGGCAGACATCTATGGTGGACAAGGACAAGGCTCCTCCCATGTTGTCTCCTCCTTGCTTGTCCTGACTCCAAGTGCCACCAGCATTTCTTCTCCTTTGCTGAGACCTGACCCCAGCAGGGAGTAACAAAGTATCATTTTAGGCCTATAGGTTACATTTTCTGATTTTGATAAATATGTTGTGGTTATGCAAGAGGAAGCTTTTGTTTTTAGGAAAACCAGATGAAGATGTTTATGGACAGCAGGATGGGGTAGGGGTGAGGATATAAATGGATGGATGAATCTAAAATAACAGACTGAAGCTGGGTCTTAGTGGCATAGATAGATCTGTGATCCCAGCTACCTAGGAGGCAGAAGCAGAATCACAATTCAAGGCTGTCTGGGCTGTAGAGTGAGTTCAAAGCCAGCCTTTGCAATGAAAGCACCCCACCCCCACCCCTGAATCTCTGACTGACTCTCTCCCTCTCCATCTCTCTGTGTCTGTCTCTGTCTCTGTCTCTCTCTGTCTGTCTCTCTCTCTCTCTCACTCACACACACACACACACACACACACTCCTAAAGCCTGGGAATATAGCTTAGATATAGAGTGATATTCTAGGTTCAATCCTGAGTACAGAAAAACAAGAACAAAAGCTAGAGCAAATGGAAACAAAGACAATGTGTTGGAGCTGAGCGCTCAGCTTCTATGGCCCAGCGAGCCTGTTGTTACACTCACCCAACAGAAAAGGATGTGCCTGTCCTCTAAGCGGCAGACACAAGGGTGTTTGATGTAGTAAGAACTAGAAAAATAAGAATGCCGGAGGCCACTCGTGATAACCTGTGATGGTTAATTGTATGTTCAGATAGCTAGACAATCATGCTAATTTTATGTTTACTTGGCGAGACAACTGGGTGGTTGCTTGATAAAACATTTGTCTACATGCTGGCGTGAAAGCATTTTGGTACGAAAGCATTCATCACATCTGTGATGAACATCTATCAACTTTAAATAAATTCCATTGCATAAAATGTAGAGAGCCCTGGGCAATCACTTTCACTTGAAGGTCTTGAAATCAAAACCCTGGGCTGGAGAGATGGCTCAGTGGTTTAACAGTACTACTGACTGCTGTTCCAGAGGTCCCGAGTTCAATTCCCAGCAACCACATGGTGGCTCACAAACATCTGTAATGGGATCTGATGCCCACTTCTGGTGTGTCTGAAGACAGCGACAGTATATCCACATACATGAAATAAATAAATCGAGAGAGAGAGAGAGAGAGAGAGAGAGAGAGAGAGAGAGAGAGAGAGAAATCAAAACCCAGAGACTGCCCAGAGATGGAACCCAGATTCACAGTCTAATAAGTCTGTCTAGGTTTTCAGGCTGCACCCAGGCAGGCTTCAGTCAGCCTGAAGACCCCGACATCTTCATGAATTTCCTGTCCATGGGGCTGCCTGGCAAAATTTGAATATGCTAGTCCCTTCAATCACGTCAGCTACTTTCTTTTTTAAAAATCTGTCTTAGGGGGCTGGAGAGATGGCTCAGAGGTTAAGAGCACTGACTGCTCTTCTAGAGATCCTGAGTTCAATGCCCAGCAACCACATGGTGGCTCACAACCATCTGTAATGGGATCCAATGCCCTGTTCTGGTGTGTCTGAAGACATGACAGTGTACTAATATACTTAAATTAAATAAAATCTTTAAATAAAATATTTAAACGTAAATGAGGAAAATACCTAATAAAAAGTATTAAAAAAATCTGTCTTAGGGTCAGTGAGATGGCTCAGTGGGTGAAGCACAACCCAGCAACCCAGTTTGAAAATCCACATAGCAGGAGGAGGGACAACTGACTCCTAAATGTTGTCCTCTGATCTTTCCACGGGCATGCATGCCCCTCTCATTATTATTTTATTTTGGTTTTTGGAGATAGAGTCTAGCTATTAGCTCAAGCTGGCCTAGAACTCATTATCTTCCTGTCCCAGTCTCCTGAGTGCTGGAATTACAAGTGTGCTCTAGCATGCCCAGCTTTTAGGCTATTTTTTTTAAAAAGGGATTAAAGACAGTAGTTAAACACTACTTCATGTACTCTACGGCTTAGTGATAACTTCCATACAGTTGACTCCTAAATCCATATTGCAAACTCTGTCAGTCTTTTCAGCTCAAAATACCCACCTATATTATTCCCATCCATCCCCACGCCCCCAGCAAGAAAACTTGCTGTCCCAGAAATTCGAAAGCTGTCCAATAATACTCCTGTGTAACCTGAGCACATCTGGGTGCCATTTTCAGTTGAATGCTACACACCTCTCTATCCTCCCTCTTTTTTGATGTCTCCCCCTTCATTTAGGTGTTTCTACTTCTGCTCGGGTGGCATCATTTTCTAAGTGACTTTGATTAGTGTTTGAATAGTTGAAGACCATGGCCTTGCCTGGTCGCAACAGTGACACATAGCGTTGACCTCGGCACAGGCCTAGTGTCTGCTGCTACGTCCTCATCCTCTCTGTACTTGGCTGCAAGGGGAAATGGCCTATCCTTAGGGCAACACCAGTATTTCCTCTCATAAATCTTGGTGTCTGACCACAACTATTCCCCAGTCAAGTAGGTCTAAGTCTGGGTGCTGGAAGTCACCCAAGAATGGGACCTGTCTATCCGAAACACACTCAGTCAATAGTACAAGACAACCTGGCACAAGTTCCCACCTGAGTGTCAAACCATTACCCTGTGACATTGTTCCTGTTCATCTCTGTCTAGGTGGTAACCTAGACTCCCTTAGCTAGAGTTCCTTGTGTCTGGGAGCATACATTTCTTCAGTTAAGTCTTTCCCTGCTACCTCGTTAGCTGCCAGGCCAAGCTCCACTGACTTCCAGGCTCTGTGCCCCGACCCTCCCTGCCTGACATAACAGCTATCTCAATATTTTTGAAGGGCTGTCAGAGAGGAGGGGATTAGTGTTCTTCTGGGCTGCCCCAGCAGGCAGAAGGAGCCATCAGGGGTGGAGATTATAGGGAGACTTGAATGCCTCAATTTCTAAAGAAAGGTTGTCTGACTGAGTGAAGCGAATGTGGATGCTGAGAGCTGCTGATGGGGTCCCCAGGATGTTTGTGGAGCTCTGACTACTCGTGGAGCATGGAGAGACCCCACAGGACTCTATCTCCTCCCACTGGTCTAACACTGTATCGCATGTGTCCAGTCTCAACAATTGCTGTGTGGCGTTTCTGACAGTGTAGACGGTCTGCCCATCAAGCCTTTTAAAGTAATGAATGTGGACCCAGAAAGCACACTTCCAGCTTTGAAGACGCTGCAGCCTGAAGTTAGCACCTCACTTTCTGGAGGCAGGCTGGGGTTAGAGGAGCTGGGCCATATGGGCCCTGGTGATGAATCTGGCTTTTATTCCGGGGGCAGCAAGAGCAGGGGACTGAGAGGATCCCCGAGTAAAGCAGGATACCGTGGACGTTCTGTCAGAAGGAGCTTCTGTGCGACACTGCTGATGGCACAAGTTCCCACACACAGAAGCAAGAGCGGGGAGACTTGCTGCTTCTAAGGAACTTCCTTAACGACATTCTGATCACCCAGCCTCACCTCCACCGTGGACTCGGGCAGAACCCACTCCCGCTGCTTCTCCACTCTCACCCGTCTCTATCTCTAGCTGCTCATGCAGAGTCTAACTACTGCTGCTGTTTCTGATAAAGTATACAAGAGAACGGATTGCATTTATGTATTAGATAGCAGAGTGTTGTGTGGCCACTTATATTGAAGTGGTAGAAGGAAATCTAATGGCATGGGAAAATAGAGTTTTATTCTATTATCTAGAAGCTGACTGCAGTGAAGTCCCACTTTTGAAAATTAATAGAAAATATCCATGGCTGTGCCCCAGTGGCAGGATTCTTAGTATGCACAAAGGCCTGGGTTTAACCTGCAGCAGTAGCAACACACACACACACACACTCTCAAATACAAACTTACACACTGAAAAACAACAACAAAGCATCATATACTAGCCTGGTTGATGGCACTGGGGAGGTCGAGACAGGAAGATTGTGAGTTTGAGGCCAGCCTGGGCTACAGAGTGAAACCTATCTGGAAAAGAGCCAGAGTTGGGGCTGCAGCTCAGTGGTGGCGCGCTTGCCTAGCATGCGTGATGCATTAGGTTATCTCCAGGACAGCAAAACAACATCAACATCATCATCAACATCAGCACCATATTCTCAAGGGTCAGACATGCGTTCTGTCTCGCGTTTTCTAAATCCCACACATTAGCATGGTTTTGCTTCTACAGAAGTGTTTTTCCTTGCTACCCGCCCTTCTCTGTTACCTGAGCACTGTGGACTCCAGCACATAACCATGGCGGTGTCCTCTGTCACTTCCGGGTTCTTTATTCACATCGGTCTCATATCTCCAACTGAGGTATTTCTCAATAAATTGTTGTTTATTTTTCATCTTCCCTGGTGTGTAGCAGTGTGCTGAAACTGGCCCCTTGGGGATATTCAAAGCACATACCCAAAAGGCTCTGGACCTTGTGAGCCACCAGACACCCACAGGCCTCTTGGGTGTAGGGAACTCAATAGAAATGACTCAGGTCTCTGGCCTCTGAGACCTTGGCCCTACAACATGTTTCTGTCTGTCTCAGAGTTAGACAGACCCACCAGAACCTATGGCCTCACCCAAATACCAAGTGAAACATCTTCTAGTAGCCAGATTACAACCGCAAGTTGGAAGGTCACTTGTGTAATTTCTATACAATTTTGTCATTTGTGAACAGCATTAGAGCCAATTGGAGGGAATAGGGGTCACCGTTTCTCCAGACATTACCCCTCATCCCCTGAAAATATGAGCCTTATTGTCACTGTGCCAACAGCATTCCCAAAAAGCTGACTGCAACACCGAGTCCACAGAGCGCTCCTTTGCTCTGTGGCTCCATCCATGCTGAGAAGCAGCTACTCGCCCTCATTTTCCTGTAAACACCTGGCATGACCTCTGGGAGCGCTCTTATCCACAGGCGACCCTAGCTCCACTGGCTACCACCGGACATCTTCCCTTTCCCTCCCTACACCAGAGAGGCAGCAGCCTACTTAAGCAGAGCACGGGGCGGGCCCTGCTGTCTGCGTGACAGCTGTTGCCAGTGCACTCAGACACAGTTCCCCACGGATGCCTGAGGAGCTGTCAGGTAGAAAGATGGCAGGGTTTACTCTGTAACTAAGTCTGCTTGCTGCTGCAACCCTAACATGGCTCCAGCCTCGTCAGTCCCCGTGAGACCACCGTGCTGCTGTCTAACAGCTTTCTCCTTGCCTGCTTGCCTGCCCGGTCTTGCTCTCTTTAATCCGTCTCCAGGAGCCCAAGTGATCTGTTTAAATGGTGAGTATGATCACGCCTGCCTCACTTAAACTTTGTAATGCTTCACTTCGCCTTAGGATAAACTCTGAACCTCTGAGCACTGCTCTAAGCCCCAGCCCTTGCTCCACTTCCCAGCTGCAACCTCACCCAGTCTCATCCGTGCCAAAAACTACTTACTCTCCCACCTCCACACTTCCCCTCCCTTTCCCCCTATTTGGCTGATCTGTCCTGGGGCCACCTAGATGTCATTTCTTCCAAGTCTACTTCCAGTCCTCCCAAGCTAGACTCGGATTCTCACATCCTCCAGGGGTATTCTAGGTTTAAACTACTCTTTTGGTCTCACTTGTTTTCTAGTCTGTTTATACATCTTTCTGCAGACAAGTCTCTCCTCGAAGTCTAAGGCTCTTATCTCTACCCTAGCCATGGAGGCCTGAGAAATACTCACTACTGAGTGGTAAATGAATGTGGACTTCTTGCTAGCAGCTGACCCACCTACCTCAGAGACCTCCAGACAGCATCCACATGGACAGCAGGTGGCTCTTTAGTCAGAGCCCCTTCCTGTTCAGCTCAGTTCCGAGCCTACTGTGAGGCCTTGGGCACACCACAGCCTCCCAGAGCTCCTGTCAGTCAAAGCCTACCTCACTACTTTGTCAGAACTAAATGAGATCATGTATGTTCAAGTACCTTGTAAAACCTTCAGGTAGGCTGAGGACGACTCTCAGAGGTAAACACAGGCCTGACACTCAGGAGGCCCTGGGCTCTCTCCAGGATCTCAAAATAAACACTAAACAGATTAAAAGTCCAGCCAAGTCTTGTCACACAATCTTCTTCAGGACGTGCAGTCTCAATGAAGAACTAAACTCAGTAAGTGTATTAGAAGGTGAAGTCACTGCTCAGGCAGAACCAGCATCAGCCCCAGGCCCTGACTGACTACTGGAAAGGCGCCAATGGGAGGAGGCACCTGCTGAGGGAAGGGAGATCCTTGAAGCAGACTTGGACAAGGGAGACGGCCCTAAACCTCCTAAATCACCTCGAGTCGGTGGAAACCAATCTACAGACACGCAAACCCTCCTGACTAAGCCTGGAGTCAGGTCAGATACAGCACTGCATGCCCCCTTTGGCAAGACAAACCCAACACAGCGTTTAAAGGCTTTTTTCTTTTTAATTAGGAACCAGGGGATGCGCTGCTTATCCTCTGCATCAGTCTAGAGCAGGTCGCCAGGCCCAGGGTGGAGACGGTGGCAGAGGTACTGCGGTGGGCTTTGCTCAACTTGCAGAGAGCCCAGGAAGAAAGACAACAGTGGCGACAGATGTTGGCAAGAACTAGTGTTAGCCAACTACAGCCTGGAGCAAGCTCTCTCCCTCCTTCCAACTCCTCTTGAGACTGGAGTGTGCCAGCAGCCAGAGAATGTGCTGGAAGGGCAGGATGCAGCCGTGCGGTCGGACCCTGGTCCACTCAGCATCCCTTCACTTGCCTGCCCTCCATTCCTCTTGCCGCTTTGTGATTAGGTATTTGAAAAATTCATACACAGACCATGCGATGGCTGTGGAGGGGATCTGGTAAATGACTCTGGCCTGCACCCCTCGGAAGTAAGCAGTCACCCCGCCTACTTGATAGACCGTCCTGAAGGCACTAGCCATGCCTGTGATGTGTCCAGTAATGTTTGAGTTCAAAGCCAGGGATTCCTGGGTGTTGAGCAGTGTTTTACAAACGTCCAGTGGGGTTGTGGCGGCGGCAGCTACTGCTCCTGCGCAGGCCCCACAGAGCACATGGGAGCTGGGGTTGTACCGTCTCTGGGGGTTAAAGTGCTCTTGCAGGAACTCATAGGTCATGAAGTGAATGGCTTGGAAGGGGACATTCATGGTCAGCTGGGTCGTGTAGCTGCGGTAAAAGGCCCCGGCCCCTTCATTTTGCCACACTGCCCGAACACAGTCTGTCACGCGGTGGTACGGCGAGTTGTACATCTGCATCCTCTGCTTGACGACTGAGAGCCACCAGGAAGGAGAAGGGGAAACGGGGCAGCAACCAGCCAGCGACAGAGCATCCCAATTCAGGGTTTCAAGTCAGCAGATCCGTCAATGTGGTGGGAAGAAAACAAAGGATGGTGAGTTTCCTAAGAGTCTGTATTTCTCTTATTGTAGTGAGAAGGAAGGAAAGGGTTAGTAAGAAAAATTCTAAAATGAGCCCACTCCTAGTAGGAATTCTTTAAAACCAACCAGCTAACACCCAGCATATCTATAGTTCAGTAATCCCGGAGGGAGGGTCTCTGTGAAATGAAGAGCTTAGTATTATCTTAACCTTTCTCAACCACAGATGGCTCAGTGGCAGTGCACACCGTAGTGAGCAGAGCCCTCAAGTTCCGTCCCTTTGGTATGATGGGAACCCTGAACTCAAAACTGAGACTGGAGGTGAAAGAAGAAAGAAAACGCTGCCATGAAAAACCACAGTTCTGATTTGAGAAGCGCTGGCTTCAGTTCCTAGCATTCCCTGTTCCCTTAGACACATAACATGGCTTGAGTTCTGTGCACCTCTAGCTAACTTTAGCTGTTTACATCCCAGTCTTGCCAGACCTACTAAGCTGAAGAAACATGGCCCCTAACCGTTGGCTGATCACCTCAATTCTCACCGAATGTTTTGGGAAAATTTCTCTCCACCCAAAAAGCTACTACCCTAGTAGCAAGAAAGGGTTAAAGTATACAATTTGGTCTTTCCCTTTTGTCTACATTCCAGTATGTGCAATACTTTATATTTTAAAATTATAAATTTTAAAAGACCTACATTCTTTGAAGAAACACAAAATAATTTGAAACAAATCAGAGATCAAATATACTACAAAGCAGACTTCTAGGAAAGGCCAGGCTAAGCCAACAGAGCCGTCACTTATTCCAAGAAAGCCCTGAAGATGAATTAAATCCCAAAGACTATGCTGCCTCAGTAACAGAGGCAAGCCCCCTCAAGTCCTGAACATGCGGAGGGAGGGAGCGCCATCTAGTGGTACAAATAAGAGGATTTGCCACAAAAATTGTGCCCCGGTTTTCTTTGCGAGACAGAACCAGAACCAGAACCAGGCATGAAGACTCAGCTGCCCAGAAGACGGCTGAAGGATCTTTACCTTCCGCTGGATTCATGGCTGCATCATGAAGTAATGTCGCCACACATCCGGCTGCACCTGCAAAGGAGAAAACAACTGCCACATGTCAGGCCGAGAGGGGGAGCGATGCGCTGAGGCCCCAGGTGAAGGTGAGTGACTCACAGGTTAGGGAAGGAAGGTTAAGAGTCAGTCCAAGAGGTGGTTTCAGAACCCACTGCTCCTGACTCCTGCTCCCAGAAAGGAAGGTATACCCCTCAATTAACAATGTCATCACTGCACATTCCATATCTGACAGGAAGGCCCGAAAAGAGCAAAGATGAGAGCCCAGGTGTTTTCAGTAGGGGAGTCTAAGAATAAATGCAGTTATGTCCTGGCAGGAAGCAGATGCACTTCTGGCGAGGCATGCCAGCACAATGGCCACCGGTGCAGGGAGAAGGGGGGGCAGATAGTCGGAACCTCATAATCTAATCTGCTGCTTCTCTGACTGCCTGCAAGCTGCCCAACCTATCTCCAAATCCTATCGTTCTATCGCTGGCCCATCCAGACCTTCCCTTTTGGCCCTAAACCACTATCCCGACTCTACACTCAACATGACTCTGTCTTCAACCTTGTATTGCTATGTCTTCATTTCCACCCAACGCCTAAAACATCTGGCTTCTCCAAACAGTCCCTTGACCCCATCCCCATCCATTTGTCAAGGCTTTGTCGTGTCCTCGACGACACCAGTGCCTCTGGTCAGGTTGGACCCTGAAAGGGTGAGGGGAAGAGCTGGGGCTCCATTAATGACATCCTTGAGAGTAGCTGGGTCACCTCCAATCCTGCCCTGAGAAGTAGGGTACCACCCAACTACCAAGAAATACATAGTGGGGGAGTTCAGTGTGTCTCCACATTACCAGGCATTCGAAGCTGATGCCAGGGAGATGAGAGGAAAGTCAAGCTGGTGGTAAGGGAGGACACTGTGACCTTTGCTGAGGCGCCCCATAGGAGGAGTGGGGTTGAAGCAGCCCGCTGTCCGAGCACGTCAGGTTTGGAGGTCCCTCCCCTATAATCTGGCCTACCCCAGCCCAAAGCTGCAGCTCCAAACCATGCGAGGCTGGGAAGCACTGACAGCAGCAAAGCCTAGAGAGTTTGGGAAGTGGGGACCAGCACAGGAAGGCTCAATACCATTGGCAATATGGCTATTGCCCCCTGGGTGGATTACGTCACTCAATGTCTTTTTTAACTTTTCGTAGCAGGCAAAATAGAGGGCGTGGGCAGGCCCCGCGCCTGTTGCTGTGACGTTCAGCCCCCGCATGGGCCTCCACAGGCCCTCTGTCCTCATGATTCTCCAGAGAGCCTCCAACACGTTCCGATAGCGGGCGGCTGGGTCAGGCTGTAGGCTCTGCATCCGGGTCTGAAATTACAGCAAAAAGAGCAAAGGCGGCGATTGTAACTTCTCATCTACCCCATCCCTCCGGCCCCAGGCACAGGGTAAGCCTGTGGGAGTGACATTGGGCGCCCAGCCTTTACAACTTCCCGAATCTATGAGTCATCTTTCCAAGCCTTGGACCTTTCTTCCTCTAGTCATCCACAGCCAAAAAGCAGAACACCATTACATCCCTAGAGAACACTGCCTATTGGCAACACTCTGCAACTCCAAAATGACCCAGTGCCCCAGTGATAATACCAAGTCTGAGATTCCCAAAGTTGCTGTTTCACCTTAATAAACTCACCTAAGTTTAGAGATCAGGCTAGAGAGCTGGTGCAGTCATTAAGAGCATGTACTACCCCCCACTTTAAAAAAGATTTATTTATTATATATACAGTGTTCTGCCTTCATGTATGTCTGCAGGCCAGAAGAGGGCACCAATCTCAGTCCAGATGGTTGTGAGCCACCACGTGGTTGCTGAGAATTGAAATCAAGACCTCTGAAAGAGCAATCAATGCTCTTAACCATGGAGCCCTCTTTCCAGCCTGCACGTACTACTCTTACAGAGGGCCTGAGTTCAGTTCCCACGTTGGGTGGCTCACAATCGCCTGTAACTTTAGCTCCAAGGGATCTTTTCTGGAAATACTCTTTTCTGGACTCTGTGGTTATTTGCATTCATACATTCATTCATACACAACCACCTACACCCAGGAACATATACATAATGAAAATAAAACTAAACCTTAATTCAAATAACTACTGTCTCCAGCACACTCGGTCCTATATTCTAAAGCTCAGCCCTGGCCCTGCTTCCTGACCACATAGACTAACAAGAGGGCGGCCTACCTTTTGATATCTTTTCAGACTGTGTGGCTTTGGCAGCTGGGTCTGCATGTTAGAGTCTTACTAGAAATTAATTCCCAATAGATGCTGCTCCTGGGAAAGAAGTCGCCCCAAACTGTAGAAGATGGGGACCTAACTAATCTTTAAAACTGAAGGCCCATTCAGAGTTCTCATCTAAATTGACTGGATCCTCAAAATGGCCTTGGCAAATAAAGACCAGTCTCTGTGAAACACCGTCTTTGAAGAGTCGGTGACTGGGATGAGAGCGTGTAGTAGACACCTGTAGACAGCCAGAGTAAGATGGCTGGGACTGAATCCCAGCACTCAGGACAGGTGAGCTCAGGAGTTTGAGGCTACCCTGGCTTATAGAGTGAGTTCCAGGAGAACCAGAGCTTTAAAGAGAAACCCTGTCTTGAAAAAAGGAAGGAAAGAAGGGAGGGAGGGAGGGAGGAAGAAAGAAAATAATATCCACAAAGTTTACTGAATTTCAGGCCTCCGAGCCAGTGAGACGTCTCAGTGAGTAAAGTCGCTTGTCCTCCAGGCTGTCAACCTGAATCTGGTCCTTAGAATCCACACTGCATAAGGAGAGAACTGATTCCCACGAGTGGTCTTCTGACTCCCAAAGGTAGGTGTGCTATAGAAAAGCAATCTCTCTCTCTCTCTCTCTCTCTCTCTCTCTCTCTCTCTCTCTCTCTCTCTCTCTCTCTCTCTCTCTGGCTCTCAGTGGTTACAAACCTATGCTGCTCTTTCAGAGGACTTAAATTCAGTTCCCAGTACTCATGTTGGGTGATTCTTAACTGGAACTCTGGCTCAGGGGAGCCAATGCCTTCTTTTTGGACTCCATATAGACATACTCTCCCCTCCACAAACACATATTCAGTTCTAAAACTAAAAATAAATCTTTAAAAGAAATTGGAAATCCATCTCATTACACCTTCTTTGAAGTGTGTTTTTACACAAAAATCTTTTGTCTACTGACATACTTCCAAGCTAAGGCAGAATGGAGCCTAAGAGCCCAGGAACCCCAGGACGTGTCTGTCTCGTAAATGAATGACCTACTGTCAGACATGTCCTCACAGTTCAGAAAATACCAACTACAGCCACTAGTGAGCCAACAGGGGCAACTGATGGCCAGTGACAGTTTAAACTCCAGCTTCATTCTAATCACTATTTAGATTCAAAAGCCTGAATCTGCCTGACTCAAGCTAGCCAACCGGGATCCAAGAATCAGGCCCTTTCTCAAAAGCATGGAAGAGAAACTAACCAGATTAACAGGTCCTGGTTAGCCGCAAGCAATCCACATTCCTCTGGAGTTAATTGTCTCCTGTCTGCTACTAACAAAAACTCTGCATGCTTAAATTGTTCATTATTGGACGTTCAATCAGAAATATCACATATCACCTTATCACAATGGACATTCAGTCTCCTGCTCTCAAACTATCCAAAGGGTGTGATTTAATCTGGGCCTGGTGGCTTCACAACCCATACTTCCCTAAGTCTGTTTGGAACCGGTCTTTTACGCGAGGAATGAGAAACCGCAGTGGCCTGCTGCAGTCAAGGGCGTGTGAGGCAAGCAGTGATGAAAGATTCTGGCCTCAGAGAACTCTTCATCCCCAAGAGGAAACTGGACTGTGTGGAAGTTACTCCTAACATTTCACAAACATAATCAGATCTAACTCAATGACAGTGCAGCCCTATGCAAACAAAACAGGCACAGGCATAAAATAGTTCAAATACAAGAATGAATATGGATGCCCAGATTTTTGAGTCAATAAATATGGGTTTTTGCAGAATCATGAACTAAGAACATATAAAAAGCTATAGTATGAAACAAACAAAACCAAACACCACTACCTAGTACTGAAGAGAAGCTAAGTAAGCCGGGCGGTGGTGGCACACACCTTTAATCCCAGCTCTCAGAGCCTGAGGCAGAGGGATCTCTGACTTCAAGGCCAGCCTGGTTTACGGTGTGAGTTACAAGACAGCAAGAGCTACACAGAGAAACCCTGTCTCAAACAAATAAACAAACAAACAAAAAAGTGGAGGGGTTTGGTGCTTTGCTGCTGTCTACAGGAAGCCTGGTCCGAATGCCAGCTTTGCTGGGCACGCTCAGTCTTAACTTCGTTACTCAACTTCTCTCACCGTGTATATCATGCAGGCCTGGAAAAATAGTCCAGCAGTTAGGAGCACTTGTTCTTGCAGAGGGAATGGGTTTGATTCCCAGCACCAACACAGCAACTCACAACCATCCATAACTCCAGTTCCAGACGCCCTTCTCATCTCCATGGGCACCAGGCACTCACACGGTGCTCAGACAGATATGCAGACAAAACACTAAGACAGATAAAAATAAAATAATCTAAAAAGTGCTCATAGAAAAAGAAAACTGCCATGCTATATGGATAGTAAGAAACAAGGCATGTAAAAATTGTAATTTATGAAGTACTATAAACATAAGCATTTTGATCATTAAAACATGATTGTAAAATGTATTTGTTCATGTCTGTATGCATCACTTCACAAGGGCAACTAATCAGTCCCCAGCCAGTAATAAACCAGGCTCAATTCTAAAGCTGGCATGTGTGAGTGTTTACTGCGAGGTTTGTCTGGGCTACAGTGATTTGCACTGCACACTCGCTGTAACTCTAAGGGTTATACATTCACATGTGAGCTCCACTCTGACTCTTTAGCTTGCTTGGTTCCTGAAACCTGCTTTTGGGAAGCTATAAGGAAGGCTGATGAGTCACAGGCCGAACTCAAATCACGGCTCTGCCACATAAGACTCTGTGACCTTTGACAAGTTGCTTAACTGTTCTCCGAGCCTTTCCTCATCTATGAAATAAGGACTTCACACCATGCTGGAGACTAGCAATGACTGGCATGTATTGATCCTTAGTTATCACTATGAAGTGTGAGAAAACATAAGTCAGAGGTTGTATTTCCTAACCTTTCACGGGTGGATGTATAAAGAGAACCTTTACATCTGATGTACAAGAAAATCTTCTCTCTACTCTTTTCCTCAGCAAAGGAAAAAGCCTTTCCTCTCTTCTTCACTACTGCAGCCCAAAATGGTCCCCTGCACAAGAGAGGCAGCCAGAAAAGGAAATTGCAATTTATCTGGATTCCCAAACCTCCCTATTATGATCATGGAAATAGCTGGCTTGATAACTGTGGCCAGGCAAGGTTATGTTGACTTCCCAGGGTCTTTCCCAAGGATATTTTCAGTCAACTTGACCCTGATAAGTGGCTAGGGATACATAGGCCAGCATGCCAAGAGACGACGTCAGCATTCGGTGGCAGACGCTGTGCTGTCCTTTTCAGCCCCAACACTGATACCTGTTTGCAGTCCAGCCATGGAGTCTGGCTGGGCTGCTTCTTCTCCACCATCCACGGGGAGAACAGCACAGCCGTGAGGGGACAAGTGAGCCAGGAAGCCCGTTCTAAGGGCAGGGGTTTCAGTTACATTCATGCCTCACGCAAACATTAGCTGTTAGGACACTAGCTCAGACCGGGCTGTCCTTTTAATTCCCAGCATCAACAGCAAGGAGAAATGATTCTTCGGAGATAAACATTTGCATTTTTGAAGACTCTTAGTCATTTGTCCTTCAAATCAAACAACCAGTTCTTTAGAGTAGGGTTTAGAGGCTAGACTGTAAAACTGTACAGTCAATTTCTTTAAAAATACAAATCCCAAAGCATATGTAGGTGATTAGGAAATATTAGTAGTTAACCTTGGAAGACTAGACACAACTCCAGTAATCCTCCTGTCTGTAACACGCCTTGGAACCCCTTCCTTCTCTTTCTCTCGTGTTCTCTCACCTGGGAAGTAAGCCAGGGATTGTATTTGCCAGCCCTTCCTCATGTTTAGAGAGCAGGCACTATGGCCATTCTGGTGTGCCATCGTAGATTCTGAGTGGTCTCTGTTGCTGCATCATCTTTTGATTGATTCTTTTTGCCCTCACTAAGGATATGCTAGAGGCATTTCTTCTTCCCCTTCTCCCCCCACCCCCCGATTCTTCTTTATCCTCCTCCTCCTCTTCCTCCTCCTTGACTTCGTCCACTACCTCCCCCTTCTTTTTGAGCTAGAGTTTCTCTGTGTAGTCCTGGATATCCTGGAACTAACTGTGTAGACCAGGCTAGCCACAAACTCACAGAGATCTGCCTACCTCTGCCTTCTAAATGCTGGGATTAAAAGCATGAGTCACTAACACCTGGCTCTATTGGCATATCTAACAAGGGAATTCATAAAACTGTTTAAAGCCAAAAGGGCATTATAAAGTAAGGAGAAGTCTTACTATTTTGTAACAATACAAGTATCAAATTGACTGGTAGTGGTAACATATCTTTCTTTCCTTTCCGTGTGGCTCAGGTTCATGTTTGTTTGGATTATGTGCAAACCTGGGAATGTGTGTGGGGCAGGACGTTGGGCATCTTCCTCAGTCACTTCCCACCTTGTTCATTTATTGAAACAGGGTCTTACTACACAGACCGGATTCTGGAACTTGATCTGCCTGTCTCTGCCTCCTGGGTGCTGGAATTAAAGGCACTCAGCGTTGAGACAGGTTCTCTTACCTGGACTCGTGGATTTGCCTACACTAGCTAGCTGGTGAGCTCCAAGGATCTGACTGCCTCTACTTCCCCAACACTGGGATTATATACAAGGACTACCATGCCTGGATTTTCACATGACCGGTAACAGACGATTACCGGAGCCGCCTTTCCAATCGCAATAGTAACATTTTTAAATTGGAGATTATCACACTGCATTCCACTAAATAATTCTATTGCTTCCTCTGATCTGTCTTCCACATGATACTTATCCTGAACACAGCACTCCAGACCCCTCTGCTGTAGTCGGAGATGAGGGAGGTAACTCTGAAGCTTAACTTTTGGATATATAGCTTTCATTAACTCAAGACATCCAACCTACAGTCTCTCTGATAAATGTTTGACTCACTGTTATTTCTATATGTTCGTTTTTACAGCTCATTAGTGATTTCTCTCATACAGGCTTTATTCTTTCTTTTAAGGTAAGTCACAGCACGTTATCTGGGAAACGCTGCTACCCAAGGAACACCTCCAGCCTTAACTCCAGGTCACGGTCTAGTTCTCTCCAGTGGCAAGGACATTTAAAATGCTCATGTTTACCTCAGTCAGGTGCACTTAGCCTGCTAGGAGCTAACCTGGAGTGTACTGAAAACCCTGGCCAACTCAATGCCATTCACAAAAGTTCAGGAACTCTCTCTCCATCACCCAAACTCATTCACAAAACCTCGGGAGCACTTTCCCTAGTTCCTTATCCACTTTACAAATGAAAATGCAAAACAGTACTGAATCCAGGGGCAAGCAGAAGAAAGTGATTTTTGCATGGCTGACGTGGATGCTATCCTAAACGGGAAAGCATCCATCAAAGAGCTGACAGGCCAGTGCCTACACAAGTGGTGTAAAGAAAGCATCGACGATTTCAAGAACCCCCTTGAAGTTACTGCCCTTTCAGTAGCTGGCATCTCGACTCAAGCACAAGTCTAAGAACAGCAAGGAAAAACAATGTTTCCATTTTCCCCCAGGCTTCTTCCCAGAGACCTGACCTGTATGTGTATTAACCGTCCTGCTTGGTTGTGGATGCAGTTGGCTTTACGTCCAGCCCTGAGCGTACCCTGATAATCTCATTCTGTTTCTCCACATCTGCTTTCTAATATCATCACACTTCCCTCCAGCTGTTTTCCTTTTTGTCAAATTCAGGGGCCCAACGAAAGAGACTATCAGTTTCACCTCTGTTGTGTAAGGGGCTGATGCACTTGCTCCCTCAACATAGAATCTTAGTCCCAGCTCAATTTTTACGTTCAGGAAATAGATGGGCTACCAATCTTGCCTCGCAGAGAAACCGAAACCGTTTTTCTTAACATGCCTTATTCCCACATCCATTCCAGTCTGGAACTCTCACTTTTGACTGCACAATGATTTTTTTTTCAACCACTCCCAGGTTAAGATTTAATACGTACTTTTATCTAGCTGAGAGATCCCAGATTCCGGTTCCTGCCCCGTCACTTTAAAGGAAAGACGCAGCAAGGAGCTTGTGAAAGCGCCGACCCGAAGCACATCTCAACCCAAGCTATCGGATAGAGTTCACCGTCTGATTTCATGCCAGCTGGTTTGTTATAGACTTACCTGTGCTTCGGGATCCCCCCCCCCCAATCCCATCCCATCCCTGCTTAGTCCCAATCGGGATCAAGTCTTTGGCTGACAAGATTTTTGCTTCGCCTCACTGACCGTTAGAAGTAAGTCCTGGTTCCTGACTGAGCTCATCTACCAGCCAGGACTTTGCTTGCACGGAGTATTGGCTCAAACCGTGTGTAGAGGTAGGAGCCAGGAAGAAACCTATCAGCTCTGGGTCTCAGTTGGGATTCTGGCTCTAAACAAGGTTCAGGGTCGGGTCAGCCCCAGGTCCGGTTCGCAGCCTGGTCCAGGTCTCACCTTGACGCAGTCGATCGGGTACATCACGCAATGCTCCAGGATCCCTGCCACGGCGCCCGCCACCATGTGCGTGGTGACAGTGGCTCCAGCCGGCAGCGCTTCGTATTCCGGGCCGGACTCCGGATCCAGCCGTACAGGGGGCTGATAGGCCCCCGCCTCCCCGCCGCCGGCCCCCCGGCCCACGCCCCGCTGCAGCCACCCGTCCAGCAGCGCCGACTCCCCGGGGCTCCGCCCGGGCCCAGCAGCTGGTCCTCCCGCCACGCCGCCTGCACTCCGCCCCTCCAACTCCATCCACTTCGGCCAGCCGCGGCGCCCACACGCGCCGCCGCTGCCGCCACCACTGCCGCCGCCCCCCGGCCCCGTTGCGTCCGCCTCAGGCGCGGCCCAGAGAGCCCGGGGCCTCCGGCTCCCGCTTGGCCCCGAGGACACGCCCCCCAGACAGCCATTGGTGTAGGCCCTAACGTGTCTCCGCCCCCTTTTTACGGAGCCAAAATGTATCTGTGTTATTCGTCAGATAGCTTGTCATTAGTCCCGTAGGTCCCACCCCTTCCCCTTTGATCTTGGAAGCGTCTTGTTTATTGGCTCTTGATTGGCGGACTTGCCCGATCGACCCGCCCCTAGCGTTTCGGAGGCGGGAGAAACGTAAAGCTGAACTTTGATAGGCTCAACCGCTCTAGCTACTTTGGCGGTGGCCATTGGCCCGAACCACTTCGTTCTTCCATTGGATGTGGAGAGAAGCGCCTGGAGGACAGGGACCGGCTCCCGGCTGTACCCCGGCGCGGCGTGCGTGGCGGTCGGGACTGCCGGGGAGAGGGGGCGGTGCCAGCCAGACCTTCAAGGTCAAACCGCTGTCGGTTGCCGTTAGGACGCGTGCTCTGGCGTGCACCGGGTGTCGAGTAGCACGGTGCGACTGTTCCCGCGGGATCTCAGGCGGGGGCGGAGTCAGCCCGGACCCTGCGTCCCCTGGCACGGCCCAACCCGCCGCTAGGGGAGATCGGCTGTGAGCCTCGGGTGGCTCTGGAGTGGTGTGCCATCAGCGCAGATCCGCTCGCCTTGGGCCTCCCACCCAAAGCCGCCTAGTGAACCCTCCAGTGGGTGGACCGATGAGCTCTCATTGGGTGGACTCTGCGTTGGGAAAGGAGAAGGCGAAATGGGATGGTTCGGAGGCGACGACAGGTGTCAGGGTCTTGGAGCACCATCCCAATCGCGGCAGAGCAACTGCTGATGCCTGGGAGTGGAGCTTGTTCCGAGACATACACTTGAACTTCGTATCCCGAGCTCGCTTGCTGATAAACTCCACCGGGTCTGATGGCTGTCCGCTCTCTCTCTCCGGGACCGCTGAGCTGCTGCTTCTTGAGAACCGCTCCCCGGTTGTAAAACGATGCTAGGGACGTCTGGTCCTCAGGGCCACTACCTTGAGCAGAAGCGGGCACTGAAGCGACTCTCGAGCCTCAGCCTCTACTGAGGAGCGAGGGCCCCTTTCCGCTCGCTGGTTCTGCAGGCTACCTCAGGCTCCCTTCTCAGCAGCGTGTTTGCACACGCTTCCCCAGTTTCTAGCTCTGCCTTTACAACCTATTTTAATGAGATGATGACGCAATTGCAAACTTTTCCATCTTTTCGTAGCGCTTCCTTAGAACGGTTGGAGGCTTTTCCATTTCCTCTCTAAAGCTTAGCCCTTCGGCGGACGGGTCTTTCAACTAATCTTTGGCAGTAGTTACTAACGTTTGTGTCGTGATCTCTTGGAAAATAAAGCTCTTAAGTTCCCAACCCCATCCCCAGTCACACACAAAACTGCTTTTTATTTCGGGTTTCAGCGTGAAGGAGATTCCGTTAACCTCGGGTTAAGAATTCTTCCCCACATCATATACAGACTTCTTGCTACCCTGCACTTTTCTCTGAGAGATGAATAGATCTCAAAAAAGCCTCCACCCCCCAGTCCTGTTAAAATATCAATTTTCTTCCCTGACAAATTAATGACAATGCCTGCTATATCCCGTCTCTTCTTATCATATTTACTTTTTTATGGTCCTAAAATGATCATCTCAGTTCAATGACTTCTCATGGTGAGAAATAATACTCTACATTGTCCTACAGTGACCCACACCTTAGAACTTTCTCCCCCAGGAAAGACTCCAGATACCAGCCTTTAGATTTCTAAGTCTCTTTCACCTTGCTAGCTACTGAAGTGGAGCATCCCTGGAGGCGGAAATGTTTATTAACAGTCTTTAATACAGTGCAGAAGTTTGCCATTCCAAACTCATTTTCCTCCCAGGGGCCTTCTTTCTGTTTTGCCTAGCCTACTTGCTTGTTTTTGTGGCATTGGAGAGCTAGGGAATGTCCAGCCACTCACTGCAGTGTGGCAGGGTGGTTCTGTCTACCTAGAGACGGATGGCACAGAGAGTGGCAAGCAAGGGTCAGTGATGAAAGATAGGGAGAAGAGCCTTGTAGAAGGAGAAACGGGTTACAACCACCCTAACTACCCTCGGGGGAGACACGTTTATTACTCGGGGTTAATGTATTTGCTTCCACAGCTGACTTTTATATGGGCACTTCCCTAGAATGCATTTCTTCTCTTTCCCTTTTAAAATTCAAAAGGTTTGTTCTTGAGGGTCCTCCCGTGCTCCCCAGCTGACATTGTACCCTGCATGAAATGGGTAGAGAATAAAATGAGGCTGACTTCTGAAGCCAAACATGACAATAAGTCTGATGTCTTTACTGTCACAGAGATGACCATGAGAACTTGTGATCTCATAGGGTGGTCAACAAAAGGAGAGGGGACTTTTTTTAAGTCTGGAAACTATAGAGGAAGCCTTCTGAAGGATATGTGGGAAAGAGTTCCAAGAGAAGCTGACTCCTGTTCTCTGTGTGGAATCTGTCCTGGGCCTTCATGGAGGAGCTGGAGAGATGGCTCAGTGCTTAAGAACACTTGTTGCAGCCAAGTGGTGGTGAGGTTCACCTTTAGTCACAGCACTCCAGAGACAGAGGCAGGAGGATCTCAGAGTTCAAGGCCAGCCCAGTTTATAGAGTGAATCCCAGGACAGCCAGGGCTACCTCAGAAACATTGTCTCAAAAAACTAAAAACTAAACAAACACAAAACTTGTCACAGAGGACTGGGTTTGCTCACTAGCACCCATTCGGTGGTTCTCACTTTCCATAAACCCAGTTCCAGAGGATCCAACATCCTTTTCTGATCCCTGCACCACAAGCGTGCAGGTGGTGCACATACACTTAAAATGAGTAAGTCTAAAGAAAAACGAAAATCTTTCTCCTGGAAAAGCCATTGAAGCGAGGCAGTTCTTTCCGTGTTTCTCAAACACTCCTACCTTTACGAAAGAAAGGGTGACCTCACCCACTCTTCACTTTGCTGATTCACTCCTAAGGGATAAAATAACCTCCCAATTGTCAAGGGATCCTAGTGTTGGCAAGTTTTCCCTCCTTTACGCACAATTGTAGACTTCATGTCATTCCCGATTTAAATATGTTTCCATTAAAATGGAAATATCTAATAGGGCAAAATTTATTTTTTGGCCCTATTAGATATTCTTTCCTGCCCCCCTCTCCTATGTGTGTGTGTGTCTGTGGAGCAGTGTGTTTTTAATTTATGTCACCTAGCCCACCCCTGCCTACTTTCAAAGGATATGTTACTCTGTTCCCCGAGATCAGAAAGTGATCTCATTCAGGTAGGAGCTGTGTCTAACTTATCCTGGTATTAGGATGGTCAGGATTTATACTTTTTCTTTTTTGTGATGAGAGTTAAGAATGTGCTGCAAAAGCACTGCCCTGCTACTTTAAATAAATATTTTATCTTTGGGTGAACGGTCCTACTTAGGTCTTAAGTTTTATATTTTCTGTGTGTTTTTTTTTTTTTTTTTTTTTTGGTTTTTCGAGACAGGGTTTCTCTGTGTAGCCCCGGCTGTCCTGGAACTCACTTTGTAGACCAGGCTGGCCTCAAACTCAGAAATCCGCCTGCCTCTGCCTCCCGAGTGCTGGGATTAAAGGTGTACGCCACCACACCCGGCTTTTTGTGTTATTTCTATGACTTCTGAAAGTAACAACCTTTATTGAAGGCGTGGAGAAATTGGAACTCTCACCCATTGATGTTGAGAATATGCAAGCCACTGTCTCTCAGTTTGGTGAGTCATCAAAAGTTTAAACTGGGCTCGGTGAGGTGGCTCAGAGTAAAGGAGCTTGCTGGTCAAGCCAGACAACCTGAATTTGACCCTGGAAACCATGCTGAAAGAAAGGGGACTGAATCCTAAAGTTGCAGCGCTGTGTGACTTAGCAATTTCACTGCTAGATCCGGATCCAGGAGAGTTGGAGGTAAGTGCACACAGGCTAATAGTGGACCCTCCCACAGCAGGCAAAAGGTATATGCATCACAGACATCCATCCGTAGAAAAATAGATCAATTCCATGTTTATACAATATATAAACACAGCGACTACAGTTTGGCTCTGCAAGAGGAACTTGCTGATTCCTGCTGTGTAGTGAACAAGCCTTGCAAACCTTCTGTCTCATGAAGGAAGGCAAAAGCAAAAACACACGGAATTCCACTTATGTGAAATATGCAGAGTAGGCAGCTATAACTCAGACTCAAACGGAGGAAAACTATTTATTTCGTTGGTTGCGTTTGGTAGGGAGTTTTATTTCATAACTCTCTTCAAACTAAGCTGGGACACAGGAGCCTTGGCATGGAAGACACCTGCTCATTTTTGCTAAGCACAAAGCTTGTCACTCTTTTTGCTCACTTAATTTCAATATCCATATTGTGTTGATGAAAATGTTACAAATCTTGTAACTAAGTCCACCCCACAAGCAACTGCAGGTTTTTGTAAGTCCTATTAGTCACACAAGGCCTTCCTTTTGATGTTTATTTCTACAAAGAAGATAGACTTACTGACTGCTTCTGCTTTTGTAGTAGGAGAGATTTAACCTGGAGTTTGTGCATTCAGACAAATGTTCTCCCTCTGAGCTTCAGTGTGAGCCTTTCCTCTCCTTCGCTTTTTATTTTGAGACAAGATCTCCCTAAGTGTCCCAGGCTGGCCTCAAACCCATTTCATAGTCAAGGCAGGCTTTAAGATCTTCTTGCTGCTGTCCCCTGGGGAAGGGCTGTGAGACCAGACCTGACTATTCCATCTCATTCTACAGTAAGAACCCAGCCTACTTCCTCTCTCGATCAAGTCTGTAACAAACTGACTTAACTGAGCTAGTCAGAATGGGGAAGGAAGGAAGCGCAGGGAGGAAGAGCTTTATCTAACTCCATCCTAGCTTCGTCTTGACTCCCCATCAGGAAGGAAGACAGCACAGGGTGGCAAGCTTCTCTTACTACATCTCAGCTTCGGTTTCGTCTCCTGCAACGTGGTACATGGTGATGATTATAATGACAACAGGAACTTGCTGTATGTCTAAACTTTTCCTGAGGAGATGCAGCACACGGGTCTACTTATCCTAGATAGGAGCCCTGGACAGACCAAAGTACAGATACCGCCCACCAAAGTCCAGCGGAATGAACCAAGTTTTACTGGGGTTACTTACAGGAATATGGATGAGAGGGTATCTACAGGAGCAGAAATGACTCAAAGACAGTTGCATCACCAAGGCCCATCCCAGCATGGGTGACAGCTCACAAGAGCTTGGAACCTGGAACACACTGCACTGTCGACAGCCAGCTCAACAGGTTGGAAGGTGTTCTTTCTAGGTGCCTCATTTGGTCTGAACCTCTTCCAGGTAGACCAGCTAGTTTCTGCATCTTCCAGAGAGCTTTTGGTGTCAGAGTCCTCTTTGCAGCTTTTCTCCTCTGAGAGACTTCTTTGTAGCTCAGCTTCTCAGTCTGAGAGAGACTCTCAGCTTCTATTGTTTACTCTGGCAGGGAGGGGCCTAGAGAATCTAGTCAGTTTCAGGGACTTCCTGAAGCTATTTTGAGTTGTTTTACTTTTCTGCAGGATAGAATGTTTCAATCCTCAGAGGAAACTGTTACACAACTGTTACGGATTGAGAGTTAAATTAGAAAAAAAAAAGTAACATGCTTAGTACACTAAGGCAGAACTCACCACATGTTGGTTCCCATTCATACTATGACTAGCCAGGTGTGGTGGCTCAAGCCTTTAATCCCAGCACTCAAGAGGTAGAGGCACAGGATCTCTGAATTTGAGACTGGTCTGGTCTACAGATCAAGTTCCAGGACAGCATAGGCAACACAGAGAAAGAACTCTGTCTTGAAAAAACAAAAATACTATCACTAGTATTATTATCTTTCTTTTATACATGTTTGTCAACCATTGCAGAAATCCATGACATCATATTACCCACTCCCAAGCAACAACCAAAATGACAAACTGACACCTCCCTTGTTGTCCTGTTTTGTTTTAAATGCCAATTTGACACAAGCAAGAGTCACTTGGGAAGAAGGTATGTCTACTGAGGAATCACTCAGATCACATTGGCCTATTGGGAATTGTTTTGATTTTTTGATTGACGTGGGAAGGTCCTGGGCAGCACCATCCCCGACTTAGGCAGCACATTTGGGCCTCAAACCCATCGACCTCTTGAGCTATTTGCATGTGGTTTTTCTGGCTGTTCTCTAGGTTGTTTTGTCATATATTCTCAAATTCATTCATTCATTCATTCATTCATTCTTATTCTCTCTCCTCCCCTCCTTCTCCCCTTTTTCTCTTCCCCAGTTGATGATCAAACCCAGTACCATACACATGCTAGGCAAGTGGCATACTTACTACTGAGGCCCCAGCCTATGAGGCTGGGTGGATGGGGATAAGTGTGCATGGTAGTGGTGGGGAGGGGGAATGTAGACTTCTACATCATCAACTACTGCTATACAGGATTGATTGGCTCAATTTGAGAGTTATGTTAGACTTCAGTTATACAGATGCTCAGGCCCTGTCCTAAGGAGCTGAGAAAGGTGAAGAGAGGCAGAGGGGTCAGGCAGGAGGCATGAACAGCAAACTGGTGAAAGCAGATATTTATACATTACACAACACTGATCACACCTATTATGAAGGGCTTACAATGTACACCCAATGTATACATTTATTTTAAGCCTGTGTGGTTGTATATTAGTTATCTGCTGTTCAGTGACAAATTACCAGCAAGCCTAGTGGCTTAACACAATAAACATTTATTATCTCTGTGGGTGAGGGATCTTATGTAGTTGGCTGGAACTGTGGATACCTGAAGACTTGCCAGGACAGAGAATGTAATTCTCCAGTCGCTGACTCAGTTGGCTGGCAAGCTGATGCCGCTTATCTGTAGGTGGCCTCATTTCCTTTCCACACTGGCCTTTCCAGAGGGCTGTTCAAGTGTCTCTAGAACATAGTAGGGCATGGTATCACAATCTTGGCCAATTAATTACTCCATCATCCTCGGCTACATAATAAGTTCCAGGCCGACCTGGACTATGACTGACCCCTACTGCATCACCATAAAGTATCTTGGTGATGGCTATTCCCAGTTGTCAACTTGACTATATCTGGAATGAACTACCAGAATCCAGAAGTGGAGGGCTCACCTCTGATCCAGATGTTGAAGCTGGATCACACAGGCTTTTGATCTGGATCTTGAGGCATAGTAGCCATGAAAAGTTTAGGCCTGGGCAAGGTGGGGCACGCCTTTAATCTCAGGAGACAGAGGTAAGCAGATCTCTGAGTTCAAGACCAGCTTGGGACAGAACAAGTTCCAAGTGAAGAAAAACTAGATACAGTTATGGTGGTACACAGCTTTAATCTGGACCATACCTTCTGCTGGAGGCCTACATAAGGACAATGGAAGAAGGAAGGGTCTGTTCTTTGCCTGCTTGCACTTACTTGCCAGCACATCTGTTGGAACCTACTTTTTCAGGTTATCCAGCTTATACAGAAGGCAGCTTGAAACACCCGGCCTCATGGGGCTGAGCAACAAGTAGATTCTTGAACTTTCCATTCACAGCTGCCTATTGTTGGGCTAGTTGGATCTCAGCCTGTCACTCCAATAATTTCCCTTAATATAGAGGGACATTCCATGAGTTCTGTGACTCTAGAGAACCCTGACAGTCATCAAACACTTTAGTCTCTGTCTGTGTGGCTGAGGATGCTATAGAGGTCGTGGGTGTAGAGGGTGGTTCTGATGTTTTGATTGGAAATCTGTGTTTACTGAGGCTGAAGGTCCTTGCCCCCAATTGGATTTTGATCTATCAATAAAGATGCTAAAAGCCAATGACTGAGCACAGGGCGGGACACTGAGAGTTGTACAGGTAGGGAAGGGAGGGAATCAGAAGACTGGGGAAGAGGAGAAGGGAAAAGCCAAGCAGCAGTGTGAGTTTCTGGGTAAGAACATGGAAGAAGGAAGCTCTCTTTGCCTGCTTGCTGGCAAGTCCATTCCTCCATTGGCATTAGAACCTACTTCTTCAGGATCCTGGCGTATACTGAAGATCAGCTGAGACATCCAGCCCCATGGGCCAAACAACTACTCTGTTCTTGTCTACTGCTGGTAGACAGTCATTGTTGGGCTACCTAGACCACAGCCTGTAAACCAGTTTATACTTGATTTTAGCTAAAAGGCTGAGCACTGATGTAAACCAGTCTAATAAATCCCATTCATGTGGGTATATGTGTGTGTGCATATATACACACATACATACATATGTGTGTGTTGCTCAATGGAATTTACTAGAATGTCATCTATCTATCTATCTATCTATCTATCTATCTATCTATCTATATAAATGTATATGTATATATTCATATATTCAGTCAGTTCTGTCCCTCAAGAAAACCCTAACTAATACACATGGTTCCAGATTTTTGTTGTCAACTGTCAGTGCTTTGCTTCTTTTTTTTTCAGTTTTGGGGACAAGGTCATGCTATATAACCTGGGTTGACATCAAACCTTCCACCCTCCCAATGAGTCCTCCGTGGGCTAGGATTATAGCTGTATATCACCACGTCCAGTTTTATCAGTCTTTTTATTTAATAGTGCTTGAGTCCTTCACATATTTATACACAATGAGCTTTTCTTTTTCATTTTTTTTGAGCCACCTTATTGCTTTGATGGAGTTGTTATTCTAGTCACAGGTGACAGACAATAAACCAGTAAGTAAGGACGGGGATGTTGCTCTGATGGAAGAGTGCTCGCCCAGTGTGAGTGGCCCTAGGGTCACCACCCAGTACTGAAAACCGAAATAACCACTGAGTAAAACACCTTGCAGTGAAGACAATGGTGATAGGAAATATGGGGAGTGGGAAGTGAGAATCAGCAAAGGTTACAATTTTAAATAGGGTGGCTGAGGAGGGGCCTCCTGAGAAGGAGATGTTTTAACACAGGCTGAAGGAGGCCTGCAGGTGGGCAAGGTGTGGCAACAGTCCGGGCACAGAAAAGTACAAAAGTGTGAGGCGTGTCACGGTCTAGAAGTAAGCAAGTCTAGGGTCAAGTGGGCGAAAGAAATAACAGAGGGCATGTGAGAGCAAGGAGAGGAGCGTGTTAGGTAGACAGCATAGACCTGGAGGGGGTCGGTTCTGAGAGCATCAGCCTTTACTCCGAGATGGAGGGAGGTCTGACCTTGGACCTGAAAGATGGATGCTGACCACAGAGTTAGAATAGACGGGAACAAGGCCAGTTCAGAGACTGCAACGATATAGTAGTGAGCAGTAGTGAGAGGACGGGGATGGTAGCAATAAGATTAGCGAGCAATAGCTGGGTTCTGTATACAGTCTTAGTGCGTGGCATAGGTTTGTAATCCTAGCATTCAGGAGACAGAGGTACGAGGATTCTGAGTTCAAGGCCAGCCTGGGTTATAGAGCAAACAAAGCCAGGGTTAGGAGTGTAGCTTAGTGGCTGAGCAATTGCCTAGCTTGCAAGGATTCTGCCCCTAGTGCTCCTCTGCCACGTGATTATAAAAACACATCAATGTTGTGCATAACCAAACACTTTAGTCTTTGTCAGTTTTGATGCATGATGCTATCACGAGTGTAGGGGGTTTGTATACTGTTTTTAATCTAGCTATTCCAAGACTTGTGCTGCAGAGCCACCAGGCTTCCTATTCCTTAAATTTATGTTGGAGAGGGGTGGACTTTCTGTCTCTCGTTTTATAAACTTTATAAAGATTCGTATTTGTTTTTAAGATGGAGACATGGTTTTCCCTCTGCACCACTCCACGATGCCTGACTACCTTTCAGCAGCCTTCCCACCATGTGCCCATGTTGAAACTAGTGGCTGGTGAGGGTGCGGGCGCACCATGATTGACTGAGACACAGTACAGTCTGTTCTGTAGTGCCTGGTGTTGAAGCCTGATGCTCTTCAAGCATATAGCTAGGTGCAGTAGGCGCAGGCATGTGCTTACCCCACAGGTTAACAAGGTGCTAGAGGCAGTGAGGGAAGTCTGGCACACCATGCTAAGAACGCAAGAATTATGTATCATACCCTGTTGGTGCCATCGGGGCTGGTGTGTGGTGCTGTGGTTAAGAGCACTTGCTGCTCTTGCTCAGGATCTGGGTTCAGTTCCCAGCACTCACCTAGTGGCTACAACCATAGATTGCTCCAGTTTCAGGGGATCCAGTCCCCCCCCCCCCGCCCCACCTTTTTTTTTTGAGACAGGGTTTCTCTGTATAGCCCTGGCTGTCCTGGAACTCACTCTGTAGACCAGGCTGGCCTTGAACTCAGAAATCCGCTTGCCTCTGCCTCCCAAGTGCTGGGATTAAAGGCGTGCACCACCACCGCCCGGCCCAGTTCCTCTTTCTGATCTTCATAGGCATTGCATACATATGGTCCACATACATACATATACATAGAATAAAATGAAATAATTGCTAATGAATTTTTTTTTTTTTTTTTTTTTTGGTTTTTGGTTTTTGGTTTTTGGTTTTTGGTTTTTGGTTTTTGGTTTTTGGTTTTTTCGAGACGGGGTTTCTCTGTGTAGCCCTGGCTGTCCTGGAATTCACTTTGTAGACCAGGCTGGCCTCGAACTCAGAAATCCGCCTGCCTCTGCCTCCTGAGTGCTGGGATTAAAGGTGTGCGCCACCACGCCCGGCGCTAATGAATTTTTAAGTCAGAAAGTAGCAATGATTAAATTTCACAGTGAGCTGGACAGTGCTGGCACACGCCTTTAATCCCAGCACTTGGGAGGCAGAGGCAGGTGGGCTTCTCAGTTCGAGGCCAGCCTGGTCTACAAAAAAAATTCACAATAATTCCAGGATGAGCTGGTGTCCTGGAGGACACATAGGTCTGACGAGAAGACTAGCAGAAAATTTCCCAGAAGGTCCCAGGAAGGATTTTAGGTCCTTGTGTAACAGAACCCCAGACCTTAGTAGGCTCTGAGACCTTAGCACAACTGACTCCATGATGGAAGTACTGTTCAAGCTGTAAAACTCAGCACATAGACAATACTACCTGCCAGAACTAAGGCAAAGACCTAGTCCATCAAAGCGCATAGCTCTGGGGAAGTCTCTAAATGTACTAAGCTCTTTGGCTTCTGTAGTTCTGCTTCAGGCTAACTGTTCTTGTTAACTGAAGTATGTTGTCTTAGTTAGGGTTTCATTGCTGTGAAGAGAAACCATGACTGGGGCTGGAGAGATGGGCAGGTAAGAGCACTGACTGTTCTTCCAAAGGTCCTGAGTTCAAATCCCAGCAACCACATGGTGACTCACAACCATTTGTAATGAGATCTGACGCCCTCTTCTGGTGTGTCTGAAGATAGCTACAGTATCCTTCGATATAATAAGTTAAAAAACAATCAGAGAGAGAGAGAGAGAGAAAAACCATGACCAAGGCAGTAACTTTTATAAAGGACATTTAATTGGCTTACAGGTTCAGAGGCTCAGTCAATTATCATCATCATGGTGGGAATCATGGTAGCATCCAGACAGGCATGGTGCCGGAGGAGCTGAGGGTTCTACATCTTATTCCGAAGGCAAACAGGAGAAAACTGGCTCCCACATGGCTCTCAAAGCCCTCCCCCACAGTGACACACTTCCTCCAACAAGGCCACACCTACTCCAACAAGGCCATACAGCCTAATAGTGCCACTCCCTGGGCCAAGCATATTCAAACCACCACAAATGTCAACCCAGAACATGGTTTTTGTGCTTAAAAGCTCACCCTGAGAAAGACTCAGGGCTACACTGAGATCCTGAGTACCCAGCATAATCACCAGGCAACTAATAAAGACTTTCCATTGGTTTAAGCCCATGTCTGAGCAGTCTTCTCTGGTGAATACTTACAATAGGTAAGAACACAAACTGGGTGGAAATGAGGAAGGAAAAAAGAGAGAGGAGATTTTAGAATAGCTCCTGCATAGGTTCCCATGTGGGGCAATCGCAGGGAATTCTGTCCAAGATGAGTACTCCAATAGAGGGGCTTGTGGGGGGGGGTCACATGAGTGGGGAGACAGCAGGTTTGGCTTTAAACAGTGAGGTTCCTGAAGGGCATACAAGGAGAGACAATTAAACATGGGAGAGAAACCTTTACAGGTTAGACAGGTGGCAGTGTGAAAGGGTGAAGGATTGATTACAGGGGAAGGGGGCATGGTGGGTTATGGACACCCAGTGGCTGAGGGCAAGGTCATGTTCGGGGTTGGGCATCAAGGGCATGTTGACAAAATATTTGATGTAGTTGTAGACAAGCCTTTAAGGAGCAGTTAAAAAAACTTTAAAATTAGGCTTCCTATAATTTGTTTCAACATGTCTTCTGGGTTTCAGCAAAGGAGGAAGAGAAGTGGTCTCAACTTTTTTTTTTTTTTTGATTCGGCCGGCTGAGTGGATGGATACCTTAAATAGGTGGGAATCTTGTTTACCCTCCAAAACATCCACTTCTTAGAGCACTGGAGTTTAAGATATGTGCATTTTTAGATTTATAACTCAAAGAACAATACTTCAAGGGGTTAAAAACTATTCCAAAACACCTTTTGAATTAGTTCTA
This sequence comes from Mus musculus, assembly GCF_000001635.26. NCBI lineage: Eukaryota > Metazoa > Chordata > Mammalia > Rodentia > Muridae > Mus > Mus musculus. Next base: position 43,687,377 of record NC_000085.6, read on the forward strand.
CGTCTTCCTCTCTTTAGGAACTGTTCTCTGGGACAATTAAATTATCTATATTTATATAATTCTGTGGTTAATACCAAATTTATGCAATGTGCATATCTGTGCATACATGCATATCTGTGCATACGAGTACATGTATGTGTTTGTGATTGTATGAGTGCATGTGTGTGTGTGTATGAGGGTGTGTGGGTGTGGGTGTATGTATGTATGAGGGTGTGTGTATGTATGTATGAGTGTGTGTGTGTGTGTGCATGTGTGTGTATGAGGGTGTGTGGGTGTGGGTGTATGAGAGTGTGTGTGTATGAGGATGTGTGTGTATGTATGTATGAGGGTGTGTGTGTGTGTATGTATGTATGAGGGTGTGTGTGTGTGTGTGTGTATTTGTGTTTGTTTAGGGCATGGTCTCACCAAGAAGTCCAGACTGCCTCACAGCAATCTTCCCACTTCAACTTCCTAGTGAAGTGCTAGGGTTACAGACTGCACCATCAAGCCCGGTCTGATTTGGTCTTTTTGAGCTAGGGTCTCACATAGCTTACACTGACCTCAACCTTGCTAAATAGTAGAGGATGACTCGGACTTCTGATCCTCTCTCTGTCCATGTCTGCAGGGATCACAGGCAAGCACCGCCACACTCAGGCTTGAGAGTTGTTTGTTTGTTTGTTTGCTTGTTTTTGCTTTTCTGTTATTTTAAAATGTGGTGCAGGGGGCGGGTGTGGGTGTGTGTGTCGAACACAGGGTTTCATGGTCTGTGCCAGGAAAACGCTCTACCAGCTGGTCTACGTCCCGAGCCCTGCATTTGCCTGCACACCTTTTGCTCAGTGCGGTTCCAGTGTCCCAGATTAAGTGTGACACTAAAGCATCGTGGTGGTTGACCAGAGTTCTGTCATCCTTGATCTGACCTTTGTCTACTTTGTCTTCCCCTTCTGCTACTCTGATAGCTGGGTTGCCATCTTACCTTGTCCTTTTTCCTTGAACTGTACATATTCCTGTCTGTCCTGGAACTCACTATGGACGATAGGCTGACCTCGAACTAACAGAGATCCACCCACCTTTACCTCCAAGTGTAGGATTCCAAGACTCCAGCCAGCTTCTTTTTTGTTTGCTCTTTTTCTAACTCAGGCCCAGCTGCAGAGCGCTGAGTGGAGTGTGTTCCTCTGCACCTGTCACTCAACCTTCAGCCTGTCTTTGCTATGATACCTCGTCAGAGATAGACAAGCCCAGTCCCTTTCACTACCAAAGCTGCTTTACTCTTTTGAGAGCTTCGATTCTCTGCCAAATGCAGTGACAGTGACTGTCACTGGTTACAGCCAGCTTTGAATAAAATTGTCCCTATTGATCTCCTCTTGGTCTTCATCCCCGTCCAGGTATTCATTTACGTCCTGTGTTGGCGGCGTTTTATAAGGGATGGTGTGACTTAGCTTTGGGGATGTGTAAGAGCGGATACTCCTGCTCTCAAGGATAGGGAGTTAGTGGGGCAGACAGGCACATGGTTGTAAATCGAGGAGTAACTGAAACAGAAGGTGTCTATAAAAAGATGTGGGGTCGGGTAAGATTTTTGGAGGAAGACACCCTTAAGCCAAAGGTAAGACATGATCAGGAGCTGATAAAGTGAGAAGAGCAGAATGTACAAAAACCATCAGGTCCCAACACTCAAGGGTACACATGCTGGAGCTTAACCAAGAGGTGAGGAGACCCAGTAGGTGCACCGTGGACAGTAATGAAAGGGACAGGTTGTAAAAACTTTAGATTTTCTGTCATTCAAGAGACTTCTTCATGCAAAATGAGACACGGGGCTGGTGTAAGCAAGAGTTAAGGGACTGTTTCTTTTGTGTTACCATAGGGCCCAGGAGGACAACAATACAAATGTTCATGATCTGCACCCAGTAGACAACCAACGTTGAAGAAATGGACACGAGTACTTTGATGCAAACGTCACCGGCTCTAATTTTTTCTCACAGTGTTTCTATCATGAGAGATGACAGTGATCCTGGGATATCAGTTTGTGGGCAAAAGGGACGGGATGGAGGAACTGCCAATGAGGGAAGAAAGGCTATGAGCAAGGGGTGCGTAGCTGTGATGAGCATTCGGAGACCCACCCACAGGAACGGTGGAAGCTGCAGCGGTGAAGGCCACCGCAGGGAGCTGGCCTTGCAGCAGCAGTCTGTGGCCTCTCCCGTGCGGGCTGCGGGTCCCAGCCCGCCCTCCAGGCGGAGCCTGGGTGCGACGACTTTTCCATTGGTCACGGCCGGGAGTCCAGGGGCGGGCATTCGTGGCCAGGCACCTTTGGGGATTGGTGTCGTTGTGAACAGACGCTCAGTTTGTGACCGCCGCGGCTTCGCCGGTGGCTCCGGCTGCGCGCAGGGCGGGCCTCTCCGGGTCCCCTGCAGTCATTGGCTCGGTGCGGTTTCCTTGGGGACGTGGCGCCGCCGGAGGCCGGGCCTCCTTCCGGCTGTGTTGGGAGCCACTGGGAACCGCTGAGGACCAGGACCAGGCCGGGCTGTGCAGAGGGACGAGCGGGCCTCGGGATTCCCGTGAGTGGGATTGCGGGAGAGCTGCGGGACGGATAGGGACGAGGAGAGGAAGCGGGGTCCCCTGTCCCTACCACCTGGGGTGGCGTGCTCCGTGAACACTGAGCCTGTCCACAGGAAAGCCCCGCGTTCGGGATGCACGGTAGGATCCTCTGGGCCCGTGGGAGGAGAGAGAAGCGACACGGAGTGAGGGTCAGTACAGTGGGAAGGAAACGTGCAGTCGCTGCGGGGATCAGGTCCTTTGGGCACTGTCTGAAAGCCAGCCAACCCTTTCTAGGCTGCAGGCTTAGGAGATGCCTGGGACTAGGAGGCCACCCTCTCAAAGCAAAAGGAAACGGAGGTGACAGACGTCGAGACCACTGAAGGGAACCCATGGCTAGGTAAGGTTTGCACTCATTATATCTGTCAAGGAGCTGAGTGGAGGGTGGTAGCAGGGGCGCGGGGGGGGGGGCGGGGGCGCTGGGAGGCTAGGTGAGGTTTGCCCTGAGGCTGCGCCTAAACTTTGCATCCTGGTCAGGTGTATGCAAAAATGTCAAAGCTGCATTCTTTGGAAAGGCCAGTCGAATCATTTCCAGCCCATAACCTGGGGTCTTGAGAGTAGCAGTGGTTGTCTCTGAAAGGTGGTTGAGTTAAGGCCAAAGACTCAGTTTTGACTGTGTATCTGTTAAAACTAATTTTAAGAAAGGTCTCCTTGTGTCTATAATTTGCTAAAGCATTTTTAAAAAAAATCAGTTAAATAACTTGTGTAACTATCTGGTTTCTTGACAGCATGGCTAGTGGTCGGTCATGTTGCAGCCTCTCTGATTAGCCAGTGTTAGGAAGACCCCACCCCCCCACCCCTGTGCCCCCCGCCCCTGTGCCCCCCTCCCTTTGATCTTTCCACCAACAGTAGATTATTCAAGCACATCATGTCTTTCTAAACTGCATGATGGAAAGAAACACTATGAACAATACAGGTGCTTGCCTTTCATTTGCAACTTAAAAAAAAAAACCATTTAGACTTCTCTTGACCTGGGATTTTTGCCTTTCAGGGTGTTCATCTAGTTTTAAAAACAGTTTTAAAGCGGTAATTTATGGAGAGATTTTAGGACTTAACAAATGTTTGTCTCATTCCAGGATCAGTTTTTCCTACCTCTGCCCAGCCTCCTGGTACTTCACTGTGCCCACAGTGAGCCCGTTTCTCCGTCAGCGGGTGGCATTCCTGGGACTCTTCTTTATACCCTGTGTCCTTTTACTTCTTTTAATCATGGATTTACGACACTGGGCCACTTCGTTACCACGGGACAGGCAGTATGAGAGGTAAGTCAGCTTTTGATCACTTTGCTCAGATTGGTTTTGAAGTTACAACCTTACGTTTGTAGTTCAGGGGACTGACCCGGGGTCTTGCACGTGCTCAGTAAGCATCATGTCACTAAGTTATGTCCTCACCCTCTTTAAATGTTTAATGGTGGAGACAGGGTTCTCACTAAATTTCCCTGGCCTCGAACTCACTCTGTAGGCTCATCTTGAACTTGGATGCTGTCAGTGTGCGGCTCACCCTCTCGACTGGTGGGATTGTAGTCTGTGGCACCAGACTTGGCTGGTTTTCTTTTCTTTATTTTTAAATAAACTCTTTCACGCACTGCCTTTGACTCCTGAGCTCTACATTTTTATTAGTAAAATTGCATGCCATTCCTTACGTAAGGAAAGTCCTAAGTCCCATTTTGGCTGTCTACAGTTTTAGTTCAAGAATGCTGACACTGTATTTCAGCCGTGAAAGATAGCTTTCTGTTTTCTCGTCTGGGTGGACTGAGGCTTACTGGGTCATACATGTTTAGGATTGTTGTGCTCTTTTGATGAATCGACTTCTCTATCTTTGTTAAATGGGTCTCTTTATCCTTGATTCTACTCTTTGCTCTGAAATCTACTAGCCTGATATTAGTCTATATCTCAGCTGTCTTCTGAATCGTGTTAATGTGATTCTTTTCAGTACTTTTAAGTATGTCTTTAAAAAAATACTATTTTTATTTGCATGTGTGTGTCCCGTGTGCATTTATGTGCACCATGTGCCTAAAGAGGACAGCAGGTGTTGGATCCCCTGGAACTGGCATTATGGATGGTTGTGAGGTACCATGTGGTGCTGGGAACCAAACCTGGGTCCTCTGGAAGAGCAGTCAGTGCTTTTACCTATACAGTACCGTGTGTGTGTGTGTGTGTGTGTGTGTGGTGTGGGCTTTTTGTAGATAGTGAGTTCGGCCTTGCTTTTTTATCCATTCTGGCTGTGTGGGTGGGTGATCACCACATTTACGTTTTGTCTGTTAATTATGTTTAGACCCCCCTTTCTCTCTCTCTCTCTCTCTCTCTCTCTCTCTCTGTCTTATATTTGTCCATCCTCCTTCCCCTTTGCCCTTTCTTTGGAATTGAGTACGGTTTTTATGATTCTATTTTGTCCTCTTTGTTGGATTAATCAGATATAATTTAATTCCTCTTAATGGTTGCCTTGGGGTTTATAGTGCATAGCTTTATCACATGGCTTGTACTTCAGGTGATGCGTTGTAACCATCTGACAGCAGGAAACCTTCCGTCTGCTTTTCCCAGCAGTCTTTGAGCTATTGTCAGACATTTTACTTCTACATATGGTGTAAGTTCAATAACATGTTGTTATTACCTTAAACAGTCCATTGTCTTTTCAAGGTTTTTTTTTTTTTCAAGAATTTAAAAAAAACAAAAAACCACAAAACCAAACAACTTGTGTGTTTACCCATATGTTCATCCGTGCATGTCCCATTATATTCCCGTTGCCTTTTAAAAAAACCCTTTCTCCCATTCCTAGTAGGGTGAGTCTAGAGGGGGTGAATTCTTTCGATTTTTATTTTTTATTTTTGACAAACTCCTTACTTGGCTTTCATTTTGGAAAAAAAAAAATCCATGGTTAAAGAACTCATGTGTTGATGGTTTTTTGTCCTGTGGGCTTACATTCTTTCTGAGAAGTCTGCCGCTGTGTGTCTCCTGTGTGCACGAGCCTCCTTTCCTCCTAGAGCTTTCGAGATGCTCTCCTAGTGATCTGAAGCAGTATGCCTGGGCCGTGCTTTGTGAGAGTTTGCTCTGTGATTAGTGTCTCTCACTCGGGAGCGGTCATGCGTGGAGAGCTCGCTCTGCACCACGCTGAGGTACCAAGGTGACCGTTAACGTGACCCTTGGATTTGTAGATCTGTAAGGTTAAGAGTTTTAAAACCAAATTTGGACAGTTTTTGACCATCGTCTTCTCATCGATTTTTCTGTTCTCCTTTGGGGACTCTGGCTACATGTGCATTGAGCCTGGACGCTTCCCCCAAGCTAACTGGTGATGTGGGCTTTTTTCTCTCTCTCTCTGTGTTTTATTCTGGATATTTTATTTCTGTTTATTTATTTATTTATTTATTTATTTATTTATTTATTTTTAATAGAGTCTCATTAGATAGCCTTGGGCAGTCTCGGATTCTCTATGTAGCTCCAGCTACATAGAAGTCTGTCTGCCTCTGCTTCCCGAGTGCTGGGCCTAAAGGTGTGAGCCACCATGCCTGGCCCATTTAATGTGTCTTCCTTAATGTTTCATGTGCTCTTAATTCTGCCCAGGGAAAGCAGAATATCCTTTTTTTCCACAGAAAATTTTTCTGAATTATTTCCTGTGCTTTCAAAGCCCCACCAACTGCACGAGAAGGCTTGTATTCTTTTATAGGAAAATCATGTTTTTATATTTTTATATGAATTTCTCTTGAGGCTACAGGATTAAATGATGTTATAGTGTATTCATCATTTTCAACATGGCTTTCTTTCTTTCTTTCTTTCTTCCTTTCTTTCTCCCTTCTTCCTTTTTTCCTTTTTTTTTTGAATTGCTTCTTAGACATGTATCAAGGGACTTTGGACTCCAAGTAATAACTCAGATTGAGTTAAATAATAATAAGTACAAAAACCCCCTTACTTGTGCATATCACTTGATGTCCAGTGATAGAGAGGCCATGGCGCCTGCCACATTAGCCAGCAGGATGGATGTCCCTGCACTTCCCCATCTTGCTGTTTACAGGGTCAGCTTATTTAATGGCTGTAAAGTTGCAGCCAATAGCACCCAGGGCCACAGGTATCCTCATTCAGGTCCCATCAGGAGAGAAGCAGGCTCTGGTTGGCCCTTTCATAGTAAGGATGGAGGTGAACCTTGCCAGAATCCTCTAGCAAAACGTGCATTGCAGCTTTTTGTAGTCAGAATTGTGACCAATGCCTGTTCTACTTTTCATCGGTTCTGCCCCCAGAATTTCTCATCTCTTATTTTATGTTGTCGTTAAGAATCATGTTGAAAGCCATGATGTGCGGGCTCTGCTTGTCTGTTCAACCTTCCTTCCGCAAGAGCTCTCGTTTCACTTGTAGTTTAGAGTCTTTCTTTCCGGGAGAGAAAATACTGTTTGCGGCACTACAGAAAAAGAAATTTGCCAATTAAAATTACAAGTTTTACATCTCAGACCACAAGCTGAGTTTCTTTGCTGCTTAATGGGGTTTTCTTGGCAGACCTTAGCACGGCTTTCCATTGGCAGACAGCACGATCTGACTGGGTTCCATATGGATTAGCTCACATGGGTGAACTGTCAGAGGATGAGTGGCGAGCTGGACGGTGGAGGGGTAGATCAGGGTCTGGCTGGTTAGAGGTGAGCTGGGTGGTGAGTGGACAGGTACATTAGGGTCTGGCTGGTTAGAGGTGAGCTGGGTGGTGGGTGGATAGGTACATCAGGGTCTGGCTGGTTAGAGGTGAGCTGGGTGGTGGGTGGACAGGTACATTAGGGTCTGGCTGGTTAGAGGTGAGCTGGGTGGTGGGTGGACAGGTACATCAGGGTCTGGCTGGTTAGAGGTGAGCTGGGTGGTGGGTGGACAGGTACATTAGGGTCTGGCTGGTTAGAGGTGAGCTGGGTTGTGGGTGGACAGGTACATTAGGGTCTGGCTGGTTAGAGGTGAGCTGGGTGGTGGGTGGACAGGTACATTAGGGTCTGGCTGGTTAGAGGTGAGCTGGGTAGTGGGTGGACAGGTACATTAGGGTCTGGCTGGTTATGATGTTGGATCAGGGTGGGAATAGGAGCGGGAGGCAGGGATGGGTGGAATTGTTCCAGATTTCAACGTAAGGGTAGAGAAAAGGCTTAGAAGGTTTCAAAGGGAGGTGTGTTAGGATTTGCTCTTTTAAAAAGCTCAGTAGTGGTGGTGCACACCTTTGGTCCCAGCACTTGGGAGGCTGAGCAGGTAGATCTCTGAGTTCCAGGCCAGCCTGGTCTACAAAGTGAGTTTCAAGGCAGGCAGGGCTCTACTTGAAAGACAAGCAAGCAAGCAAGCAAGCAAGCAAACAAACACGCTCACGTTGATGGCCTTGTGGAGAATGAATTGGAAGGAAAGATGCAAGCAGAGAGACTTACTTGGGCGGAGAGAGGGGTAGCCTGAAGTTGGACGGCAGCAGCATAGATAAAGCAGAGTAAAGCCCCAAGTGGACGGTAGGCGGTATAGTGACCCACTGTGTCCGAAGCAACCAGATCCTATATCTAACTACTTGTTAGGTTGGTTTAATTGAAATGAGATCGCTGTGGAACTGTGGAGGACACACACTGTGCCCTGAAAGGACATTACTATAAGTCCTAACACCCTGAACCGACCCGCTCAAGCGATCAGCAGCCTCGTACCCCAGAGCTTATTGTTGTTTAATGGACAGCTGTGTACACACTGCTGCTAACAGCTGTGTGCTATAAGTTCCTCTTTGTGGCAGCCTCCACGAGGCGTCTAGGGGTCGAACATTCTCTGAGAACTTGCCATGGGTTCATAGGATTGTATTAGACACGGGGGTGGGGGGGGGGTACAAAGATGAACAGAACGTGGCTCCTGAACACAGAGTTCATAACCTCATTAGACGGCAGAGCCTAGTGAGTAATTGAGATAAGTCCTTTAGAATCAGGAACAGAGTTAATCATAAATGAATCATAAGAGAGCCATGAGTAAGGAACCAGATGTGCTCCTGTAAGCTCATGTTCTAAAAGTGCATGCACATTGTGATAAGATAGGACCTTTCATACTGCTTGCTTTTCTTCTTCCTTGTTCTCGTCCTCCTCTTCCTCTCCCGTCTCCATGTCTTCCTTTCTCTCTCCCTCCTCCTTGTCTTCCTTTCCCTCCTCCTCTTTCTCTCCATCCTCCTTGTGTTCTTCTACCCCCTCCTCTTCTTCCTCCTCTTCTCCCTCCTCCTTGTCTTCTTCCTCCTTTCTCTCCTCTTCCTCCTCCTCTCCCTCTTCCTTGTCTTCCTCTTCCTCCTCTCTCTCTTCTTCCTCCTCCTCCTCTCCTCCCTCCTCCTTGTCTTCCTTTCCCTCCTCCTCCTCTCTCATCTTACTGTTTTGTTTTTGCTTTTGCTTGCTCTATAGGCAAGGTTGACCTGAAAGTTGCAGTATTCCACCAGCCACTCCTTTCCTTTGCCAGTGTTTTAATTAGCATGGCTCTCACTTTTCACACAAAGCCAAAGATAACAGCAAATCAGAATGATGGCCACTGTGGGTTCAGGTTGTCGATAGACGCAGGTGCCCTAAAAGCAGTGGTAACTGGCATGGGGCGGTGAGGCCAAGGAGGAATTTATTAAAGGCAGCTGGAAACCAGGTGTTGTGTGGCATGCTTGTGTTCCAAGCCTAGGGAAGGAAGGCAGACTAGGCTACAGAGTAAGAGCCTGACTCAGAAATACTGGGAAAAAATACACTGAATAATGTAAAATTTCTACAGTATCTATCATGGGAACATATATATATATATACTGTTCCCTATATATATAGTAGTATATATATATATATATATATATATATATACACTAGGGAACAGTTCTTTCTATTTTCTTAAAACTTTTATTTATACAGTCTGATCACTTAGTTAATGGTGATCTTGAATAGTTGCTTTTAGCCTTTGTATCTTTAAATCACTAAGGGACTTGTAATAAATGGAGGTGACAAGGTCTCTCTGAAGTGCAGAGGCTTCTGATATGCAGCCTCGTTGAGAACACTCATTATGGTTCCTTGGGGTGGTATTGTGGTTTTAGGGTTAACTAGCCCTAATCCTTTGTTATGTGGGTAATCTTGGGGTGGTGTCTTAATTAGTTCTACAATCCAGTTTATATCAGTGCATAAAGTGGGAGTGAAAATTATTCCTTTTCCCTTTATTTTCCTTTTTTTCCCTCTCTTCTCCTCTCCCCTCCTCTCCCTCTCTTCCTTCCTTCTTTTGTTTCTTTTTCTTTTGGATTCGGCAGTGGTGGTGCACACCTTTAATTCCAGCACTTGGGAGGCAGAGACAGGTGGATTTCTGAGTTCAAGGCCAGCCTGGTCTACAGAGTGAGTTCCAGGACAGCCAGGGTTACACAGAGAAACCCTGTCTCGAAAATTCAAACCAAAAAAAAAAAAAAGACAGGGATTCTCTGTATAGCTCTGGCTATCCTGGAATTTGCTCTGTAGACCAGGCTGGCCTCAAACTCACAGATCCACCTGCTTCTGTCTCCTAAGTACTGGGATCAAAGGGGTGCGTCACCATTTCCAGGCTGTGAAAATGTTTGCCTTGTCATTTGATTTAGAAATAAAGCATTTAGTTGCCTATCACCCCAACACCTGAGAGGGAGGGGTGCTGAGACCTTGCCATGGAAAAACAAAGCCAGCAGCAAATAAAGAAATAAAGGGTCTAGGCCACCCAACATACTATTATGCAAATTCTAGCCCGAGTATAGTATTTGAAGTAATGTTGATTTTTTTTTCTGCTCTTAAATTACTGTCTCTGCCCTGAAGTATATTCTGCAGATGATGAGCAATGTTGTCACCATTAAAAGTTGTGTCTTTTCTTTCTTCCTTCCTTCCTTTCTTCCTTCCTTCTTTTCCTCCTTCCCTCCCTCTTCCTCTCTCATTCTTTCTTCCCTGTGGCAGCAGTGGCTGCTTGACTACTAGGGAGCAGTAGCTGATGTCAGAATGATAGATCAGGAAACAGGGAATCACAGGGAGCACTAGCTGATGTCAGAATGATAGATCAGGAAACTGGGAATCACAGGAAAGCTTTAGCAATGGTTCTGAAAGATTTAAGGAAAGTCCTTCTGCTTGTGACTGTTTCCATTACACTCAGATATAATATACTCATATGCTTCCTACGTCAGTTATCCCTAAGTCACACGCTGAAACTTGAAGCAGTGTTCTGTGGTGTTCCACAGATGGTGCCGTGCTGCTGGGGACAGAGCACAGGTGTCCCCACAGGAGCAAATGTGGAGACCTTTGCTCAGGAGAGTGTGTGCCAAGGAACACTGCCCACAGTCCTTCTGTGGTCTCAGGGAGAATGTGTGCCAGGGAACGCTGCCCGCAGTCCTTCTGTGGTCTCAGGAACTAAAGCTTAAGCTTACAGTGGTCTTTCTGCATCTCTGTGTTTCCTAGTACTTAATTGTTTTCTGTTAGAAACAATTTCTAATGTTATGCCATTTCTAAGGTAATATAACTGAAAACATTAGAAGCTCCTGTGTGGATTTTCTGTAGGCAATTTAAAGTTTAAAGATCTGAGGGTCTTTCTTTTTTTTTTTTTTTAAAAGATTTATTATTTATTTATTTATTACACCATAGCTGTCTTCACACACTCCAGAAGAGGACATCAGATCTCATTACAGATGGTTGTGTAGTTGCTGGGATTTGAACTCAGGACCTTCAGAAGAGCTATAAGAGTTTGAAAGAGTTCTTTCCTGGTGAAGCTGGAGGTGTCTTCACATGCATTCATTTGCTTTATCTTAATGGCATTCAGTCCACTTACAAGCAGGGGTTTAAGTTATACATGTTCTTGTCTGCTTTGGCTAATCTTGTTAAGAGGCAAGCAATAACCTTTCAAACTGTTTTTCTGGGCATGTATTGAGGCCATTCATGCACACCTACTGCATCGCCACACTATATTTGGTTTTGAGTTATGAGCAGTGTCATAAAATATGATGACATTCAGCAAAGAGCTGCTAGGTCCGTACTGATGGAGGCCCCATTTATTGATTTGTTGGCACATCGCTAAGTTCTGTTTGAACTCTGAAAGTGCTATAATTGATGTCGATCAAGTGAGCCAGGTAACCATTTGGTCAGCTGTAGCTGTAGCGATGTTAGTATTTTCAGGATAATGGCCGTGAGAAGCCCTTCTGTCGTGTCAGCTTGAGGGGATGTATTAGTGGGTGACTCTCATCGACTCAGCCATGACTAGAGGAAAATCACGTCATGGAGAGAAGGAGGTGGGGAGAGGAGAGGGTGGAGGGAGAAGGAGTGTCTGAGCTATTTGAGAGATGGGGAAGGTGAGAGAGGTGTGGGTGGAGACTTGGCTCTTCCTTGGCTGAAGGCTTCCAAAGCTTTTAGATGTATTCTCTTAGGCTTTAGGTCCTTTCTAGACATTGATTTCTGTGGCACCAACAAAGGAGAAAGGTCCAGTGGTGCAAGTCACTCACTGTGCTGGCCAAGGCTGGGCCTGCACACGTAAATAAGAACATTCCAGAAGGGACTGTGGGTCTGTGGGAGGGTAGAGACTGCTCGGTGGTTGGAAAGTGTGAGGAGGAGGAGGAGGGGGAGGAGGAGGAGGAGGAGGAGAATCACGAGTGACTCCAGCATTCCAGAAGTGATGCATCTGCTACTTCCGGGGGGGCAGGGCAGGCAAGCCCTTCTTCAGTGACTTGTCTGTATGCAAGGTAAGAAAATGGAGATGTCTGCTGCCTGCAGTGATTGTTCAAAGACTCCCCTAAGGATCAGAAGATGAACGCCACCTGGTCCTTCCTTTCAGCTCTGTGGTCCAAAGTCAGCTGATGGTTTTCCTTTTTGCCGTTGCTCTCGTGATGAAATCTAAAGGAAGAGCAAGCTAAGTTGAGCTGCAACAGAATTAGACCCATGAAACTGCTCGTTTCAGCAAGAATCAGAAAGGATAACAGGACATTCCGCAAAGTCATTGAAACTGCTTTAAGAGGCCAGTTGGTTCTGAGGATAGTGGAAGAAAGACATGGAAGAATCGTGAACAGGCAGACAGCTCCATGCTGTGGTCCTCAGGAACAGTGAATCCCGAAGGAGCTCATCTTAGGCACAGGCATAAGGATTCCTGACAGTGGCAGGTGCTGCAGGCAGGCTGCCTGCTCGTGAGAAGTGGCCTAAGCAAATGGAAAGAAACCATAAGGGTTCAGGCACACTGCCACTTCTGGAGCAGAAGGAAACAGCTTTGCAGTGGCTGGAGAGATGATGCCATGGCTACGAGCCTGTACTGTTCTTGCGGAGAACTTAAGTGTGGTTCCCAGCACCAGTGCCCCTCCAGGTGGTCCACAGCCACCTGTAAAGTGCACACACACATACACACATGCACACGCACATGCACACATGCACACATGAACATGCACACATGCACACGTGTGTGGGTGCACAGGTACACAACTTTTTCAAAAAGGAAGGTTGGTGTGTTGTTGTAAGCCTTTATAATCTCAGCACTCAGGAGGCAGAGGCAGATGGATCTCTGTGAGTTTGAGGCCAACATGGTCTACATATTCCCAGTGAGTTAAAGCTACTTGGTGAGACCCTGTAGCAAAAATGGATGAATGGATGGATGGATGGATGATGGAAGGACAGGTGGATGGGCAGACAGACAGATGGATAGATCGAAAGGAAAGGCTTTTGACATTATTGTCAGTAATATCAGAGCTAGCATAGATGCACAGGGGTTTCTGAGAAACCAGACTGAGCATGTAGCTCCATGATTAGCCATGTATAAAGCCCTAGGTTTGAACCCTAGTACTGCATTAGCCAGATGTAGTGATATATACTGGTAACCCTACTACTTGGGAGGTGGGGGTCAAGATGTATGAGACCTTGCCTTACTAAAGCAAGCAAGCAGGCAGGCAGGCAGGCAGGCAGGCAGGCAGGCAGGCAGGCAGGCAGGCAAACAAGCAGGCAGGCAGGCAAACAAGCAGGCAGGCAGGCAGGTAGGAAGGCAGGCAGGCAGGCAGGCAGGCAGGCAGGCAGGCAGGCAGGCAGGGAAACCATGCCGAAGATGATGAGAAAGAATAAGTAGAAAAGAGGGTGAGAGGTTGGATGCTTAGGAGAAAAAAAGGTTTCATTACTGCAGTGGTTCTCCAAGTGTGAGTCTTTTCTGAGAGCGGTGAATTCAAAACTGTTGTCATACTGAGATGTTATCTCCCCTTGTCATTGTAGTAAACCACATAACATTTACCATCCTAACCATTTTTAAGTGTACAGTTGAGTGGTGGTCAGAGTATTTACGTTGTTACAAAACAGATCTCCAGAACTCTGTCATCTTACAAGTCTGCGACTCTCTACCCGTCAAATCACACTCCTCCCTATACCTCCTGCCAGCCAGTGGTCGCCAGCTGTTCCCCTTTTTTCTATGACTTTGACTTCTTCACACACCTTATGCAAGTGTAATGAATAGCGCATTTATCTTTTGTGACTAGCTTATTTCTCTTGGCATGGTGTCCAGAGGCAGCATGTAATGAGATCTTCTTCCTTGGTAGAGCTTGAATAGCATTTCTTTGTATGCACAGACCACGTCTTATTTACCTGTTCGCCCATTGCTGGATGTCTGGGTCATTGTTCTTCGCCTTTTCTGACAAGTTGATATCCGCCTGGGTGATGATGTAAGAGGATGTACAGTTGGCGATGGCTTCACACAGATCAATATAGCAATACTAGACTCTACTTGTAGTTATGGCCCGCTGCTTTGTCATTAGAGTTGTAGTGGGGCGGGGGATTGCTTACTATTTGATGAGATGAGAAATAGACATTCAACACTCCTGCACACCAACACTGTCATGGGGGAGAATCCTTGGGTAGTTGAGCTGTGACCTAAATCTAACTGCTTTTATCCTGGAACACAATTTTTTTCCCTGAAGAAAGGACTGTGATAAAAACTGTAGTTTTCAGACTTAGGTATTGCATAGATATTTTATGTATTTTTAAAGATTCTATCTTACAGCCAGGCATGGTGGCCAATGCCTTTAATCTCAGCATTCAGGAGGCAGAGGTAGGTGGATCTCTGTAAGTTCAAAATCAACCTGGTATACATTGCAAATTCTAGGCCAGCCAGAGCTACATAGTGAGACTCTGTCTCAAAAAAGGGAGGGTGTATGGGTAGAGAAATGGCTCAGGGGTTAAGAGCCCTGGTTGCTCTTGCAGAGGACACAAGTACCCACATGGCAGCTCACAAAAGGCCTGAAACTTCAGTTCCAAGGTATCCAGTGCCCTCTTCTGGGGTCCATGTGCAACAGCCCTGCACGTGGTGCACACACACACACACACACACACACACACACACACACATGTGCAAGAATGCAGACAAAAATTAATACATATATCTTAAAAATGGAAAAAAAAAGTGGCACACAAAAGTTTAAACTGTGGGCCTTGTGCATGCCAGGCCAGCAGCCTACCATGAAGTTACACACTCTTCGCCTGCAGACCTTTTCTTGAAACTGCGTGAGATAAACCTGCTACCTCCAAAGAAAACAGATGTCAAGGCTTAAGTGGACAAAACTTGAGCTTCTAAGTGGGAATTAGAATTTAGTTCATCTTTGCAACTGTGAGTTTGACCTTTCCCAGTACCTTAAAGATTTTTATGAGAGACATTGGTGCTGATATTAGTGAATTTTTTAAACCGTAAAATAAAATGTGTCAACTTTAGGAAGATTTGCATTAAATCATTGAGTCAAATTTCTTTTCCAATAATGATGTTAAAGAATCATGCCTTCTTACAAAAAGCCATCTTTTTGTAGTGTTAAAATAAACAAATAGATTTTACTGTAACAGAATATAAGTTTTTTTTTGAGTAGGGTTTTTGTGTTGTCTTTGTTTAGTTTGTTTTTGTTTCTGTTTTGTTTTGAGACAAGGTTTTACCATGTAGCTTTGGCTGGCCCGGAGCTCACTATGTAGACCAGGCCTTGAACTCACAAAGATCTACCTGCCTCTGTCTCTAGAGCATTAGGATTAAAGACCTGAGCCACCATGCCTGGCCTGTTAGTTTTTGTTTGTTTGTTTGTTTGTTTGTTTGTTGTTGTTATTGTCATCTTGACACAGGCTAGATTCTTCTGGAAAGATGGAAACCTAAATTGAGAAAATGTCTCCCTAAGATTGGCCAGTTGACAAGTCTCTGGGCCATTATTGGGTTTAATGATCAATGACAGAGGGCTCAAACCTCTGTGAGTGGTGCCCCCTTTTGGCAGGTGGCCCTGGGTGCTGTTAGACATCCAGCTGAACAAACCATGAGGAGCAAGCCAGTAAGCAGCATTCCTCCATGGCCT
The DNA here is from genome assembly GCF_000001635.26 of Mus musculus. NCBI lineage: Eukaryota > Metazoa > Chordata > Mammalia > Rodentia > Muridae > Mus > Mus musculus. The sequence continues at coordinate 43,703,193 of NC_000085.6, forward strand.
CTGCTTCATCTCCTGCCGCTGGTTTCTTCCCTTGAGTACCTTCTCTGACTTCTCCCAGTGATGAAATACACCCTTTCCTGCCCAAAGTGCTTTGGTTAGCCTGTTTATCACATCAGTGGGATCCATAATGAAGATAGTTTTAGATTCCAACTGTAGCAAATCTCAAAGAAACTCTACTTGTTTCAAGTTACAGTATAGAAACAGCGTCTGCAGTGTTCTGAAGGTCTGTCAAAACTACTTCATGGTCTGAGGATGTTACCCAGTGTCTAGCACGTGTGAATCCTTAGGTTCAATCAGGTGTTTTGTTAGTCAACCAATTAAATAAATAAGAAAAAAGAAAGAAAGAAAGACAGTCTTTTTTCTTTTGCAAGTCTGTAAGTCTAGACTATCACACAACTCGACTAACGCCGTGTCTGTAGCACACCGAATACCAAAGCAAACATGAGATGTTAATCAAGGCACAAAAGACATTTGTGAAATTATGAAATAATACCACTCTTTCTATTTCTTATTTCAAAAAGGGTAGTATAGGTGTGTGTGTGTGTATGTGCATATATATGTGTGTGTGTGTGTGTGTGTGTATACTTGTGTGTGTGTAACATAAAAATATAAATATGTGGTGTTGGAATGAATGTATTGTTGTTAGCTCCATGAATTAACATTTAATATTTAAACATTGGATGGGTCTGGTGGCACATGCCTTTAATGCTGGCACTCGGAAGGCAGAGACAAGTAACCCTTAGTGTTTTTAAGGCAAGCCTGTCTATATAATTTGCTCCAGGCCAACCAAGGCTACATAGTGAAACCCTGTCTCGAAAACCAAAACCACACAAACGAAACCATCTTTTACTTTATTCTATAATATACCAAGATTACGTAGACAATAACCCAAGTACACAAAAGCTTGGCCCATAGGATGTGTAAGATGTTGGTGAAGACTCAGGGCAACTGAAGTGAGCGCTGGTTCTCTTCATGGACCTGACTCGTTTTATTTTTTCCTTCTTAGGTATTTGGCTCGGGTAGGAGACCTGGAAGCCACCAACACGGAAGACCCAAATCTGAATTATGGACTCGTGGTGGACTGTGGTAGCAGCGGCTCCCGGATTTTTGTTTACTTCTGGCCAAGGCATAATGGGAACCCCCATGACTTGCTGGACATCAAACAGATGAGAGACCGGAACAGCCAGCCCGTGGTTAAGAAAATAAAGCCAGGTACTCGTCAGAAGGAGTTTCGTTGTTAATCGTTTACCTGGTCTGGCGTCAGAAGGGAAGGGAGGGAGGAAGCTCCCCTTGTCTTTGTGAGGATCTGGTCAGCGAGAGGAATCCAGAATTTGCTGTCATCCTGCTTCTTTCAAAAGCATAAATGTAGGTCCTTCCACAGGATCTTTTTTTGTTTGTTTGTTTTTGTGTGAGACAGGGTTTCTCTGTGTAGCCCTGGCTGTCCTGGAATTCGCTTTGTAGTCCAGGTTGACTGCCAACTCAGAGATCCACCTGCCTCTGCCTCCAGAGGGCTGGGATTAAAGGATTACACCCCACTCCCCCAGCCTGTATATGTGTGTCTATATACATACATACATACATACATACATACATACATACATACATACATATTTATACATACATACATACATACATATGTCTCTATATATTTTCTGTTATTGTTTTGTTTTGTATTGTTTTACTTAAGGGATCTCCGCAATGGCAGACACTCCGGAACATGCTAGCGATTACCTTCGACCTCTGCTGAGCTTCGCTGCTGCTCATGTGCCCGTGAAGAAGCACAGGGAGACGCCCCTTTACATCCTCTGCACTGCGGGCATGAGGCTGCTCCCTGAGAGGTGAGATTCAGGACTTTCACAGGACTTAGGGAAGCGAGTCCCCTGCAGCCAGGATGGAGTTCACAGCGGGCAAAAGCAGCAGGCTCAGAAGCAGGGGAGAGCCATCTCTGTAGCCAGTGACGCACGGTCAGACAGTCACATCTTTATGTCATTTGCTGCTTTGGGATCAGTGTCACCTGAGATGACAAAGGGGTTCCAGGTTGGTTGAGGGTGTGGTTGCAGTTGGGAGTGGCGGCAGTGGTGACTGGGTCATGATGCAGGTAGGGAGAGACCATGTTTGCACAAGAGCCGTAGGAGGCTCACCTTGGGGAGACTGGAGCAGCAATGCAGCCTTCTCTCTCTCTCCCTCCCTGCATCCTGTGGTGACTGCTGAGCCTCTCCTCTTCCCGCTGCACATACGTCAGTCTCTGTTCCTTTAGATAGCTTTTCCAGCCCCAACCAGTGAGGGCTCATCCACCCGAACCAAAATCAGCCTGATATCTTGACACCCGATCCTTCTTCTTACAGAAGAGTGCAAGAGGGAAGAGGATGTTGTATTTAGGTCAGACACCTCCTTGTTTGTGACTTTTCCTCTCTGGCGCCTCCTGGATCCCAGCACGTTAACGGTGGACCTGGTGCGAAAGTGAACTTGTAGATTCTTGGTGTTTTTTCATAATGATATTTTATTGTGAGAGCACGCTGCCTTCTACTCGGATCACTATAACACGTACCCCAAAGAAACTAGTTTAAAGAGAAAGATGTATTCAGAGCCCCAGTTCTCATCTGGAGCTGGCTGGACTATTTACGGGCCTGCAGTGAGGCAGATACCATGGCAGGGACCACTGGGGTCGGGTTGGGGGGGCAGAGCGGCTTATCTTGTGGACACAAGGATGGAGAGCCAGAGAAAGAAGGCCCTGCAACGAGAAAACCCCCAAGGATGTGCCTCAGTGAGCTGCTTCCTCCTGTTAACCCTGGCCTCCAAAGGTTTCTGTCACTTCTGTCATAATGCCAGCATATTACCACTCCATTGACAGATCAACCTAGAGATGGTGTGAGAGTCCTCATGATACAGCTTCCTCTCTGTGATTGAACCCACCAGCTGGGGAGGCAACTGTTGGCACAGGAACCTTTTTGGGAAGGTACATTGTGTCTAAGCTGCATCTAAGCAGGTTAGGAGGTGTCTGACCTAAATACAACATCCTCTTCCCTCTGGTACTCTTCTGTAAGAAGGACCAAAGGTCAAGACATCAGGCTGAACGCAGGTTCGTGCTTAACACGAGCTCTGTCATCTTAATGAATTTTTTTTTTTTACCCTCTCATATTTATTGTTTTAGTCTCTGGGTGTGTGAGCACACATGAGAACAGTTGCTTGCGGAGACCAGAAGAGAATCTGGAGTCCCCGAGACCGGGGTTGTAGCAGGTGTGAGCCAAGTAGTGTGGGCACTGAGAAATGAACTCTGGTACCCAGCATGAGCCTTGGTCGCAGTCCATGAATGAGTTTTTAAGTCTACGGAATACACTGCTGGCTGTGTACTGTGCTGTTCGGCACATCTCTATAGCGTGTTTGTCTAGCTTCCCTTAAACTGCATGTCCTTTCCGTAGATTCATGTCCTTTCCGTAGATTCATTCACGTTGACCGGTGCTCCTGCTCTATGTGTGCACTTTTAAACCCTTCACCTGTCTGGACAGTCAGGTCATTTTAATTTATGGCGGTTATAAATAATGCTTTAAGGAATATGCGGTGTTAATCTGTTTTCAAGATCCTGATTTCAATGCTTTTGGTAATCACCTCAAAGATAATGATAGATATTCTCTGTTTGGTTTTTTGCTTGTTTGTTTCTTGTGTTTTATTTGTCTTTTGGTTTTTCGAGACAGGGTTACTCTGTGTGGCCCTGGCTGTCCTGGAACCCACTGTGTAGACCAGGCTGGCCTGGAACTTAGAGATCCACCTGCCTGTTTCCCAAGTGCTGGGATTAAAGGTGTGCACCACCACTGCAGGCTTTTTCTTTTTTAAAAACAAACAAACAAACAAACAAACAAACCCCCCAAATATAAAAGTCCTGGGCTCAATGCAGAGCCTAGGTAGGCAGGTGCTCTACCATTGAGACTTTGTCCCCAGTGCACTCTCGCTCTCTCTCTCTTTCTCTCTCTCTCTCTCCCCTTCTCATTTTTAAAAGGTTTATCTTTGTTCTATGTGTATGACTGTTCGCCCCCATGTATGTCTGTGTACCACATGTGTACAGAGCCCACAGAGGTCAGAAGAAAGCACCAGGTCTCCTGGAGTTAGAGGTTACAGGTTGCTGAGAACCAAACCTGGGTCCTCTGCAAGAGCAGCCATTGGTCTTAACCACTGAGCCAACTCTCCAGCCACCATATGTACTTTTAAAGCTTGTCTTTTAACATTGTGTGTGTGTGTGTGTGTGTGCGCACACGTGTGTATGTGTTTACAGAGAGGTCAGAGAACAGCTTACAGGAGTTAATTCTCATCTTCCACCATGCAGGTTCCAGGGTGTGCACTTTGGCAGACAGGCCTGGCGATAAGTGCCTTTTCCTTCCGTCTCCTCAGCCGCCCGCCCTCCACACTTTCTGCAAGCACCTGGATATTGTTTTCTGTCACTGCAGTGCCATTTTGTATTTCCCCTGTCAAGGGGTCTTGTTCTTCAGCATCTCTGCAAATACTTTTTTGTTTGTTTTTCTAGCAGCAACCAACCATCCCAGCAGATGTGAACAGTTGTTCACTGCAGTACCGATCCCCAGCAGGTGTGAATAGCCTTTCCTTGCAGTGCCGATCCCCAGCAGGTGTGAACAGTTGTTCACTGCAGTGCCGATCCCCAGCAGGTGTGAATCGCTGTTCACTGCAGTGCTGATTTGCATGTCCCTCCTGAGGACCTGAAGAATTTCTCATAGTTCAGTTGGCCATCTGTTTGTCTTTAGAATAATATCTGATCAAGTCCGTAGTCCCATTTTAAAATCAGGTTGAAGCCTTCTTTCTGCTACGTTGTAAAAGCCTCCCCTTTGTTCTGATGACCGAGCCCCCAGTCAGATGCACAGTCTGTGCCTATGGTTCCTATGGCATACTGAGCGCGGTGCCAGCCTTGATGTCGGCACTAAGCCTCCAGGGTGAACTTAGTCTCATATGCATTGGGCATTTCTTATTAGTGGAAATAGTTTTCCATGATAAATAGCAGTTTGCTTTTCCACACATTTAAACTTTCTCTCTTGGTATTTCTTAAATACCAATATTTCTACAATATTTCTAAAAAAAAAAAAAAAAAAAAAAACCAAAACCCAAGCTGTTGGCGGAAGGGCCTCAATCTGGGTGCAGCAGGCAATCTAATGCCCCGTAGTTCGGTGCTCATTGGACTTCTTGCGTCCTTTGTGGTCTGTGAGTGGCCTGCTCCCAGGCTTACTGTGAGAGGCAGACTGTTTACATAGTCCTTGTTCCCATGAGAGGCCTTCTAGCTCTCTATAAAATTTCATTTTGATGTTACAAGCCACACTTTAAATGTTAAGCTATAACCTTTACATCATTAACGAAGTCCTAAAAGGACACCGGGACAAAAACGCCCTGTCCATTCTGCTTCTCAGCCTTTTCATCTTGTTTTTGGTGCCTTTTCTTTTGTGCATCGCTATGTAATTTCTACAAAGCTATAATCATCCTATAAATCACACTATTTATTTTAGACAGGCTCTCACTATAGCCTGAAGTTTATAGCGATCCACTTGCCTCTGCCACTTGAATGCTGAGATCAAAGTCACGTGCCACCACATCCAAGACAGAGCTTTATGTAGTCTGGTCTAGTTTCTAACTCACTGTGTGGCTGAGGGTGACTTTGAGCTCTTTCTGCCACCACCTTCCAAGTGCTGGGCTTAGTGGCAGGCGTGCTCTGCCATGCTTCGCTGGTCTAATGTGGCGCTAGGGCTGAGCCGAGGGCTCCGTTCACACTCGGTCAGCGCTGTGCTAGCTGAGCTTCATCTTCTACTCCTTCAGTTTTTCACTTTTAGATTTATTATTTTATGTGTATGAATGTTCTGCCTACACATAGGTATGCATACCACGGGTGTGCCTTGTGCCCAAGTTGTTCAGAAGAGGGCATCAGATCCTCTGGGACTGGAGTTACAAATGGCCATGAGCTACCATGTAGGTGCTGGGAACTGAACTCAGGTCCTCTGCGAGAGCGACAAGTACTCTTAATCCCGGAGCCAACTTGCAGCTCCAGCATTTTTGTTTTTTGAAGTCAGTGATTTACATGTTCTTTAAGATGTTTTGAAACCCTGTGAAGAGGACAGGTGGCAGTAGGTGAGGATGCTGGATCACAAAGTCAGTGGGTGCTGGGCCACAAAGTCAGTGGGTGCTGGACTTGCCACTGGGGTTGGGGGGAGGAAACCAGGGTAAAGGGCAAACTGGCAGAGCCACCCAGCAGAGCTGGGCACAGGAACCTGGTTGGTGATTTAGCCACCATGTGTGTGTCTGGGGCAAAGTAGACAAGACATCTCCTGGCACTGCCCAGCATTGTCTCTGTCAGGGAAGTTTGTTTCCATGGGAACAGACTCCAGTGTCGGTCCACTGTGTTCTTCTGTGATGACTGAGTGCAGACGCTGACTGTTCGTCTTCTCTGTGTTGAGCATTTCTTGAGCATGGTCTTTCTTTACTGATCGCCTTCCCGGCATGCACACGTCCGTCCGTTCTGGGCTTAATGAAACCATGGTGCAGCTAAGGCAAGTTAGTTGCTGATCCCTATCTGCCTGTTCCCGTATGAACCTGCTTTGTGTGACGAAGGCCCTGCTGCCATTTCATTAGCATTGTGAGCAGTGCTCATGAATCACTTGGATCACGTTTGAATTTGTTTGCACTTTGCCTACAAGCAGAAACTTTCTACTTCCCTCTTAGAATGGAAATACCCTTAACAATTGCACAAAGTTATTTACAGTGTTATATCTTTAAAAATTTTGAGATTATAATATTACAACATTTCTCCCTTCCCTTTCTTTTTTCCAAACCCATATCTATCTCCTTATTCTCCTTCAGATACATGGCCTCTTTTCTCCTTCACTGTTATTATATGTTTAATAATAATAATGTTTAATAATACTATACACACTGAGTGAGTAATTTTTAGGAATATCTATGTACATAAATAAATAGTATTATTTCGGCTGACCATTTGGCATCGGACAGCCAACTGGTGTTCTCTTCCCTGCGGAAGACCACCTTTCCTGCTCTCCATTTCCCTTGGTTGCCTGTACCCCTTTGTGTTGGGCTGAGACCTGTGGCCTTTTCCCTGTCCGCTTTGGCATGCTCATTGGTATTACCCCTGCTCAGTTCATGGTTTGGAAGTCATGTTGGTGAGACTCTTTTTTTTTCTTAACTGTAGGACATTTCAATATAAAAGTGCTTGGAAAGAAGCCGGGACAGAGAGTCTTCTCTGTAACCCAGGGCTCTGCTCTGTTCCGCAGCCAGTCTAACCAAACCAGAAGGTTCCAGGTTCACTGAAAAGACCCAGGCTAGTGTAGAGGGCTGGAGAGGTGGCTCACTGGTTAGGAGCACTTGTTGTTCTTGTTTAAGACCTGGGTTCTATTCCTGACACACACATAGTGGTTCACAGACATCTGTAACTTTAGCCCCAGGGGATCTGATGTCCTCTTCTGACTTCTACAGGCCCAAGCTTGCATGTGGTACATATATACGAGTAGGCAAACCACGCATAAAATGAGTAAATCTAATGTTTTTGGAAAGGAAGAGACTAGTTGAGAAAGACACCAGTGCCAACTCCTGGCTTACACACACACACACACACACACACTCGCACACACACACACACTCGCACACACACCCAGTACAAATCTGAGATGACTGCTGGTCTCATTTTTAACTAACATTTTCCTTGGACTCACATTATTATCCTTTGCTTTATTTATTTTTACTTTGTCTAATAATCCCAGGGAAGCATTTAAAATCTCAGAAGAAACAAAAGTACTACATAGGTACTAAGTTTCAAATGTCACACCCTTGAAATGAAAATTCTTACGAACTTTGGGTTTTGAACCTCATCTGGGTTTTTCAAATGATAAGGTTTTTATACAGAAAAAAGTCAACCCTTGAAACGTGGAAAAGGAGATTAAAAAGTTAATCGTTAGCTTACATAAAAGATTATGTCAAAGCCTGTGGGACTCCCATTATAGACTGTGTAGTCACGAGGCATTGTCTGTATTGTGTAAGCTCTGAGGGCGAGTTTGTGTTCTGTAATTGACGTCTTGCTATCACAGTGGTTAGGAATAATGTAGTTGTATTTTATGGACCGTGGATCTGTGATTTCCTGACTTACTCATCCTCTCCCAGAGGTATGAAGCCATGTGCTCCTCGCTCAACGCTGAGCTAGGCAGTATTTAAAGGGCGTTGCCTTTTGTATAGGAGCCTGCTCTTTGCATGCAGTTTGAACCTCTGAAGACAAACTAGGAACCAAAAGGGCGCAGAGTTAGACAAGGGCACGCGGTAGATGGAGCGGCATCATAACAAGACTAAACGGAAGGCGTTTGTGAGAAGAGGTTTTCATTTTGCTTAAGAGATGGGGACTCACTATGTTCCCCAGGCTAGCCCTCCGCTGCTGGGCTCAAGCACTCTTTCTACCCTAGCCTCAGGGGCCACCTTGGTGGCAGGTGAAAAGGTGGTTAATAATTAACTTGGGGATTTTTTTTTTTTCTTTTTCTTTTTTTCTCTTCCTCAGGCAACAGTTGGCTATCTTGGCAGATTTAGTGAAAGATTTGCCGTTGGAGTTTGACTTCCTCTTTTCACAGTCTCAGGCCGAAGTGATCTCTGGGAAACAGGAAGGTACTGAGCGGGGGGGCTGGGCGGGGTGGGGCAGGGCGGGGCTGGGCGGGGCTGGGCGGGGTGGGGCAGGGCGGGGCTGGGCGGGGCGGAGCTGGGGCTCCTCAGCAGGTGTTTGGGATTTCTCTGTGCACCTCAAGGATTGGCTTGGTTCAGCTGCATGGTCTTTTTTTTGTTTGTTTGTTTTGTTTTTTTTGAGACAGGGTTTCTCTGTATAGCCCTGGCTGTCCTGGAACTCACTCTGTAGACCAGGCTGGCCTCAAACTCAGAAATCCGCCTCCCTCTACCTCCCAAGTGCTGGGAGTAAAGGCGTGCGCCACCACTGCCCAGCTTGCATGGTCTTTTTGCACATTCTGCACGAGTGATCTGTTTCACATGGCTGCATCTAGAGGTCACACATATCTGGATTTAACAGTACTGAGCACCCTGCTTAGTATTTAATGATTCCAAACGGACCTTTGATTAGCTAGTTGCACTTTTGGAACAAACAGCCCTAGGAGTTATGGATAGTTTACATTTAAGTGTGAAACAAGTTATTACTTTAAGGTGTGGGGAGACCTTAACTCAAGGAGTGATCAGGCTGAGGTACTGTTGTTTTGGGTTTTCCTTTTATTGCAATTACTGTGCAGTTCTCTTTCTTCCTTAATACACCACTGTATTGATATTCTCATGTGGCCCAGACACACCCAAAGTAATAATTTGCTACCACTTCTTTTCTGTCTTTGAGACAGGGTCTCACTGTGTAGCCCAAGAACTTGCTGGCTGGCAATCCTCCTGTCTCCGCTACTTCTCTGAGATTACAGGCATGCACCACTGTGCCCAGTTAGCCCCAGTTTTTGAAAGAAGGTGACCTTGGGCCTGGGGAGATGGCTCAGTTGGTAAAGGACTTGCCACACAAGCGTGCGGACCTGAGTTAGATCCCTCAGCACTCACATAAAAAGCCAGGTGTGGCAACACACACCTGTAATCCCAGAGTTGGGGAGGCAGAGACAGGGGAATGACTGGAGCTTGCTGAGTAGCCAACCAAGCTGAATTGGTGAGGGACCTGCCTTTAAAATATAAGGTGGAGGGTGATTGAGGAAGATATCCCATTTTGATGTCTGGTAAACATACACACTGACAGATAGACAGACACACACACACACACACACTACACACATACACACATACACACAATCAAAGAAAATCATTTTTAAAGGAGGTGTTTTTATATGTCTTCTAGTTGCAGTCCACCAAAGAGAAGAAATTTGATTTTTAAAATTTAATCCTCAAGTTTGCACTTTCTTCTTTTTTTTTTTTTTTTTTTTTTTTTAAAGATTTGTTTATTTATTATATGTAAGTACACTGTAGCTGTCTTGACGCACCAGAAGAGGGCATCAGATCTCTGTTACAGGTGGTTGTGAGCCACCATGTGGTTGCTGGGATTTGAACTTCGGACCTTTGGAAGAGCAGTCGGGTGCTCTTACCCCCTGAGCCATCTCACCAGCCCTGCACTTTCTTCTTAATGGTCTATGTCTTTGCCAATATCTGTTTTTTTTTTGTTTTTTTTTTTTGTTTGTTTTTGTTTGTTTTTGTTTTTTGTTTTCTATCCCGGCAATACCTCTCATATATCTTGGTCACTTGAAACCTTTTCATTCCATGTTACCATCCTTTTCATTCCAGTTGGTGTCTTTTCACTCCCTTGTGCAGTGACATTTTCCCGCTCTTTGTGTGCTAAATAAGTTTTATTATATCCACGAGCATCATGGGATTATGGGTTCGGTCTATATCAGGAGAACATCGGTTTTTTTGTTTTGTTTTTTTAAAGATTTATTTATTTATTATATGTAAGTACATTGTAGCTGTCTTCAGACACCCCAGAAGAGGGCATCAGATCTCATCACGGATGGTTGTGAGCCATCATGTGGTTGCTGGGATTTTAACTCACGGCCTTCAGAAGAGCAGTCGGAGCTCTTAACTGCTGAGCCATCTCTCCAGCCCCAGGTTTTTTGTTTTTTGTTTTTATTGTTTGATTTTTGTTTGTTTGTTTTGTTTTTTCAATTTTTTTGTTAAATATTTTCTTCATTTACATTTCAAATGCTATCCCAAAAGTTCCCTATACCCTCCCCCTGCCCTGCTCCCCTACCCACCCACTCCCACTTCTTGGCCCTGGCATTCCCCTGTACTGGGGCATATAAAGTTTGCAAGACCAAGGGTCTCTCTTCCCAGTGATGGCCAACTAGGCCATCTTCTGCTACATACGCAGCTAGAGACATGAGCTCTTGTTTTTTTAAGTAGGCAATTACTCTCATCTGGCATGCATTCAACTTTAATATTAAGAGCAGCCAGCACTCTCTTAATCACGAGCCCATCTCCCCAGCCTTTACTGTTTTTTTTTAAACATTTTATTCTATTCCTGTTTCTTGAGCCTGTGCTCATGGCTTGTGGGTGAAGGTCCGCCTTCAGCAGCCATTGCTCTCCTTTGACAACAAGGGGCCCAGGAACTGAGCTCAGTGCATCAGACTTGGCTGCAAGTCTCTTTACCCACTGAGCCATCTCACTAGCCCTGGTTCCAATGTTTTCTTCTGCTTTGTACCACCGTCTCTATGCAGTACGCTTGTCTTAAACATCTTTATCTGATGAATGGTTCACTGACTCTCAATTATTAGTTTCTCAGTCAAAGCTTTGACATTGCAGTTTGCACTTGTCCCGTGTACATCAGCCAGTGGTCAGTCTGGGGCTGGGTGGCGAACTGTCCCACAACAGTTCCGACAGCCCTGAGCGTGTAGTATAGGGTCAGATCCATGCATGTGGGCTTTGGGGGCGAGAGATCCTTTCACAGCTGTACCCTGTGCTCTCATGGCTCTCCCTATGCTTTCTGGTTCTTGATTTCACATTCATGCTCCTCTGCTTAGAAAAGTCGGTTTTCAGTTTGTCTCCCCTGCCAGGCCAGTACTGTGATGGCTTCTGCATCCAGAACAGCTCTTCCGGCCAAAAAGAATTCCTTTTCTTTAGCACTTTTAGTGCCTGCCCATCTGTATCTTGTCTGTGGCAGGAATGCCCTGGTAGGGAGGGACAGAATGAAACAGAGGCCAGCAAGGCCCCATTGTGCTGGCTCATGGCTCTAATCCTTCCACTTGGAGACTGAGTCAGGAGGATTGCCCGAGTTTGAAGGTACATGGAGGGTGAATTGCGGGCTAGCCTGGGCTACCGAGTGAGACCGACAACAGAATGAAACAGTCTGGGAGGATGGCTCAGGAGAGTTTCTGTGATGTAAGCACAAGAAGCTTAAGTTTGGATCCCCAGTGCTCACATAAAAACCAGATGTGAGCATGCCCCTGTAAACATGTCACTGGAGAGGCAGACGTGAGATATGCTGGGGCTTGGTGGCCAGTCAGTACTGCTGAGTGAGTGAGCGCTAGGCTCAGGGAGTGGCTATGCCTCCAAAAAGTAAGAGAACAACAGAGGAAGACGACACATGGACATAGACATAGATACACACAGACACACACAGATACACAGACACACACATACAAACATAGACACACTCAGAAAGACACACACACACACATTCTCAAAAAAGTAAGATAAAGAGCAATAGAGGAATATGACACACACCCAAACACAGACACACACACACATAAACACAGACAGAAACACATACAAACACAGACAGATACACATAAACACAGACAGACAGAAACACATAAAACACAGACACACACATAAACAGACAGACACATATCCAAACACAGACACACACCCAAACACAGACACACACACATTACACACAGACAGACAGAAACATATACAAACACAGACACACACAAAAGACACACACACACAAACAGACACATACACACATACACAGTCACACACACATAAACAGACAGGCACACATACAAACACAGATACAGACACACACACACACCCAAACACAAACACACATAGACACATACATTCATATACACATACAGATAGACCAGGATGGCCTCAAATTCATAGTAATCCACCTCCCGAATCCTGAGTGCTGGGGTTAAAGGCGTGTGCCACCAAGCCTGGCCCTTATGCAGTTTTAAACATTTTGGGGGAGAGTTGTTTTTGTTTTTGTTTTTGTTTTGTTTTTTTTTTTAACAAGTACTTCCTATTCTTTGTAGAATTATTAGAAGTTACAAATAATTGTAGAAGGGGGAAATCACATGATAAAAGATGTAGGTAGCTAGCATGCATGAGCCCCAGCACTGTTAGGGGGTCAGGCTACAGTGTGTCAGAGGGAGAGGGAGGCAGGGAAGAGAGAAAACAAGATTTAAGGTTCATGCACGGCGAGTATGGAGTAGAATATTATGGTGCCTTTTATTTTTATCTTCTCGGGAAAAGGAGAAGAAGGGCAGCCTGGGGAGGGTCTAAGTCTGGTCCATCAGCAGCAAATTATAGAGAGGCCGTTTCCATTCTTCCTTAGGAGTTTATGCATGGATCGGAATCAACTTTGTTCTGGGAAGATTTGACCATGAAGATGGTAAGTTCTGCCTTACGATGGTCTTCAAGGGTTGACGCTTCTCTCCAAACTGTCAGTAGTGTGTAAGCGCTTCAGACTGTCAGTGGTGTGTAAGTGCTTTAATCAGTAATGTGTAAGCGCTTCAGACTGTCAGTGGTGTGTAAGCGCTTCAGACTGTCAGTGGTGTGTAAGTGCTTTAATCAGTAATGTGTAAGCGCTTCAGACTGTCAGTAGTGTGTAAATACTTCAAACTATCAGTAGTGTGTAAACATTTCAAACTGTCAGTAGTGTGTAAGCACTTCACGCTATCAGTAGTGTGTAAGTGCTTTAATCACTAGTGTGTAAGTGCTTCAGATTGTCACTAGTGTGTAAGCACTTCAGACTGTCAGTAGTGTGTGAGTGCTTTAGACTGTCAGTAGTGTGTAAGCACTTCAGACTGTCAGTAGTGTGTAAGCACTTCAGACTGTCAGTATTGTGTAAGTGCTTCAAATTGTCAATACTGTGTCAGTGCTGGAAACCGTCAGTAGTGTGTAAGCGCTTGCTTAGACGTTTCTTCTTCGTCTTCTTTTGTGGAAAGCTTCAGACATCTGTAAAAGTGGAGTAGGTGATGAGATGAACGTGGATGAACTCACCACCCAGTCCCAAACTTGGAATAGTTTACTGTTTTTTTGTGTCTGCTCTCTTTCCACAGAGCACATTTTTTTTTAATCTCCCATTGCTGCTGTTGTTGTTTAAGTGTTATTTATTGTATGTGTATGTGACAAGACGAGAGTGAGCATGCCGTGGCGCCTGGGGAGAGGACAGCTAACTTGTCAGAGCTGGTTCTTGCCTATCCCTGTGATGCATAGTTGAAATACTAGATTTAAGTCATTTGCAAGAATTATTTACTGTAGAATTACATTTAGTAATTAGATTAATTTATTTTAGTTGCTTTCAAATAAAAAGTCAGAGCTTTTACAGGATGGCTATGTTGCTGACCTGGCAGTCAGCAACACTCTCTCTCTGTCTCTCTCTCTCTCTCTCTCTCTCTCTCTCTCTGCATGGTAAGGGGCAGGTGGAGGCTTGTCTTTCCTTTCGGACTTGAGTTTTGGTTTTGGGTATTTGAATCCTGTTGCTATATCAATGATATGTTGATTTCAGAGTCAGACTCGGACACCTCTGTGGACTCAGCAGCAGGCCGCAGGAGGACAGTGGGAATCCTGGACATGGGAGGAGCCTCTCTCCAAATTGCCTACGAAGTTCCTACCTCAGCCTCCGACCTTCCTCCCAAACAGGTACTTTGCCGTGTATGGAAGTTCAGTTAGGAATGCCGGTGCTGGTGAAGGAAGATCACAATGTGAAGTTTGGGGTGTTTTTTTTGGGGGGGGGCGGTGGATCTCAATTTATGGCCATGGCTGGCCTTGAACTCATAGAAATCTGCCTGCCTTTGTCTTATTAAAGGCCTGTGTCTGCCACCACCCTGGCACTAGCCTGCATTATCCCGAGTATTAGGCTCCTGGGCACTCCTTGGACATTCCAGACTCTGCTGCTTTCTCTGTGCCCCTGTACACACTGTGACAGCGAGAGATGGCTTTTGCTAGACTTTAACTCTGATCCTGGGCCCAGGTAAACAGATCACCTTCCATGAAGCCAGCATGGCTCCTTCTGAGGCCTTCACAAATGGGGCTGACCCTGCTGTTCCCTATCTCACAGCGGTTATAGCAAGAGGTTACCTCCCTGGGCCTCACTGTTCGAAAGACATAATAGTGTGTATCTTGTAAAGTTGTAAGGACATCGGGGTGTGAAGGCCTTAGCAAATGGCCCAGCATGTGGTAAGTGCTTGATACATCTTAGCAGTTATAATTAATACTGTGTATCTTTTGGGGTGGCCCAAAGCATAAACATACAGGTCAAAACTGGGTGCCATTCATGCAGACCCTTCCCCTACTATTCCTTTCTCTTAGCTCTAAGAATATTTACCTCTGTGCCTGTGTGTGTGCGCGTGTGCACACATCTGGGTGCAGGTGTATGTGGGAAGCTAGAGGACAGCGTCCGGTGTCTTTCCCGATCGAGTGCCACCTTACTGTATGAGACTGTCTCACTATACTTGGAACTTGTGTGCTAGACTGGCTAGTCAGCAAGTCCCAGATATCCTTCTGTCCTCTCTTCCCCAACGCGGGGATTATAGGCATGTACTGGCACACCCAGCTCTGTGTGTCTGTCTGTCTGTCTGTCTGCCTGTGTCTGTGTCAGTGTTTCTGTGTCTGCGGTGTGGGTGCTTGTGTAGGTAAGAGTGATCGTGAAGACCCAAGGTTGACATTACACACCTAGGTTTTCATGTGAGAACTGGAATCAAACTCAAGCTCTAATTCTGTGTGTGACAAGTACTTTACTGCCGGAGTCCCTGGCCCCTTAAAGAATATATTTTGCTGCTAACATCTATTCGTTCGTTTGTTTGTTTTTGCTTTGTGGCACTGTGGATTCATCCCAGGGTCCTGCATATTCTAGGCAAGTGCTGTGCCAATGAATTGCATCTCCAAGCCAAGAAGGTATTATTAGGGGGAAGGTTCACCCTAGAGAGAAAAGGGAAGCATGCCTTTTAAGTGTGTAAGTGTGTATATGCAGGAGAAATGGGACATGCTAGCTCCACAGCCTCCAGAAGTCTATGGAGTCAGCCAGTTGATGTCAGGCAGACTGCAGCAGTCCTTGTGGTTTGATCTAGGTGATGGTTTGTCACTCTCGGTGCTGTTAATATTTGGGGCTGGATGATGGTGTGTGGCTGGATGTACTTAGCATGGCCCCTGGTTGAGACCCTCTTGCTATAACGGCTGTGAGGAGATAGGGACCAGCAGGGTCAGCCCCGTTTGTGAAGGCCTCAGAAGGAGCCATGCTGGCTTCATGGAAGGTGATCTGTTTACCTGGGCCTAGGATCAGAGTTAAAGTCTAGCAAAAGCCATCTCTCGCTGTCACAGTGTGTACAGGGGCACAGAGAAAGCAGCAGAGTCTGGAATGTCCAAGGATCAGGCCTCGTAGCCTAATCCAGTGTAGGATTTCCAGGGGTGGTTCTGGGGAGAGAGGGTGGAATTGAGTGTTGTGGGGGGCTTGTTTTTTTATTTCTGTCACTTGTTCCAAAGTTTCAAGAAAGGTAGTCACAAGAGCCTCTGTTCCATAGCCTGACAAACTCTCTCGGAAGGTCCTTCCCAACTCTAAGTTCTGTGGCCACATTGGCTGTGTGGGTCAGAGCGGACAGTGTAGTCTTGAGACGGGGTCAGAGCATCTCTTCGGTCTTGTAGCTCTGAAGTCCTAAGACTTCATGAGTTCACGTGACTCACACGTGTGCTCATTGAGTGTGAGCTAACCAAGGAACAGCTATGTCTGAGTTCCCATGGGTGGGACTGTGAAGTTTACAGTCAGGGATGTCCGTTCTGGGTTGGAGGGTGGGGGAACTAGAGTAATTCTGAGGCTTTCTAATTGATATTGTTAGGATGTATTCAACAGCCGAACACATAGTTCTGATATTAAGGAATAAGTGGATGCATGCCCAGAGGTGTGAGATCAGAGATGTCCTGTGTGTGCAAATTCAGGAAGCAGCCAATCTAATGCAGACACAGCAGTATAGTGACTCAAAGATGGATGCCTGTGCTTGGTTAAACAGCAAAGAATGCACAACTATCACCCGGGATTCCAGAACGTTTTTCAACACTGCCAAAAGGAAAACCATATTCCTTGGCAGTTATCTCCTGCCATCCCGTCTCCCTGTTGCTTTCTCTCATCTGGGGGTCTGCTTATCTGGATATTTCACATAACGAGATCATGCAGTAGGCTCTTTACGTCTGACTCTTAGGAAAGCATTTGCCAGCCAATCGACGTTGTACTCTGTACCAGTGCACTGCTGGTTCTGGTGGCTGAGTAGCTTTGCACTGAATGACCATTCCGCGTTCCTTCTATTCACTCAGCACTGGATGCACAGTTGAGCTGCGCCCACACTTTTAGGCTATTGTGGGTAGTAGTGCTGTGAATATTCAGGAACACACTTTTGTGTAGACGTACGTTTTTAGGTGTCTTGGGTACATCTAGGAGTAGAGTTGCTACGTGCAGCAATATGTTCACAAATTTAAAATACTACAATTCAAATAGCTATTGCCACTTTGCAATAATACGCATTGAAAGAATGACACACAAAGTGCATTGGGATGGTCACTCTTGGCAGGGGGTGGGATCAGGTATGAGGAAGAACAGGAATAATTAGAACAAAAGAGGGGCTTCGCTGTGGCATGGGACCACGAGCCCAGGGACATAATGCAGCCCTGCATTTAAACTTAAAAAACCAAACTCAAGGCCCGGCGTGGGGGCGCACGCCTTTAGTCCCAGCACTTGGGAGGCAGAGACAGGTGAATCTCTCTGAGTTTGAGGCTAGCCTGGTCTACATAGTGAGTATCAGGCCAACCAGGGTAACACAGTGAGACCCTGTGTGAAACAAAAGAATGAATATACAGAAATATACCCAGACAGCAACCTCCCCCTCCCCCCGACCCCCCTATTTTGAAGATAAAACTAAACTTTCCCATTGCCCAAGCCTGTCACAGGAAATATTAAAGCTTCCGGAATAGTTTTAGACAAGGTCATAAAATAGATCTCACAATGATCTGATTTTTTAAAAAGATTTATTTATTTATTTATTTATTTAATGTATATGGGTACACTGTAGCTGTCTTCAGATGCACCAGAAGAGGGCGTCAGATCTGATTACAGATGGTTGTGAGCCACCATGTGGTTGCTGGGATTTGAACTCGGGACCTTTAGAAGAGCAGTCGGTGCTCTTAACCACTGAGCCATCTCTCCAGCCCATGATCTGATTTTTAAAGGATTTTTTTTCTCATTATTAGAACAGTAGCTTTGTCCATTGCAGAGAATTGGGAAATTCAGAAGTTCATAGCAGACAATGGCTTCAGCTGTAAATCAACCCAGCTCTTCTGTCAGCTGCTTCTCTTGCTGCTGCTAAGCAAAGCATGGGGGAAAAAAAGAACTTAAGAGGAAGGGTTATTATGGCTTACATTTTGAGGGGACACAGTTCCCTCCCTGATGGCAAGGGGCACACACAGGAGTGTGAAGCAGAAAGAGAAGAACTCGGCCCTCAGCTTCCTTGCTCCCTCCTTCAGTGCACAGCCACAGCCCATGGAACCGCACTGCCCACGTTCAGCATGGGTCCTCTCTCCTCAGTTAAACCTCTTGGGAAATGACCTCACAGACAGACACAGGGTCTTGCTCCCTACATCAAATGGCCTTTGAATCTGTGATCCTCCTGCCTCAGCTGTGGTCAGTGCTGGGATTCCAAGAGTACTTTACTGAGCCCGTTTTAAAGAGGAGCCATAGAGACAGAGTCCACAGTGTTCACCACGCCACTGCCCTCTGAAAAAGGACCTGAAACTCTCTTCTTTTTCTCTGGATGCTGCATTACAGGAAGAAGCTGCCAAGATCCTGCTGGCCGAGTTCAACCTGGGCTGTGACGTGCAGCACACGGAGCACGTGTACAGGGTTTATGTCACCACCTTCCTGGGCTTTGGGGGCAACTTTGCCCGGCAGCGCTATGAAGATCTCGTGCTGAATGAAACGCTTAACAAAAACAGGTACAATGTCGCCAGGCTGCAGCCGTTAGGAAGAAACAGTAGCACGCAGCTATGATGGATAGGTCTGCTTCCTCCTTTCCAGCAGCATCTCCAGGGACCCTGTTAGCCCCTGCTCTGCAAGGCTATATTCTGCTCTTTAGCAAGAAGCCTGGCTTTGCTGTGTACCACAGCCACACGTGACATCACGAGATGTGTGCACTAGGAAAAGCGGTTAAGCCCTCTCGTGTGAGAGTTAAGGTTTGCTTGTATGCAATTAAACTTAACACGTTTGTAAAGTTAATAAGAGTGCCTTTAAAATCGTGTCTCAAGTTTTGACTAGCCAGTTGTTCACCCGGAATTGCCATGATCACAGATTTCTTTAAAAAGATTGTGTGTTTGGAAATGTATAGGTGCCTGCAGATATCCGAAGGGGGTGCTGGGTCCCCAGGAGCTGGAGTTATAGTTGGTTGGGAGCCTTCTCATGTGGGTCCTGGGAACCGGTCTTGGATGCTCTCCCAAAGCAGGAAGAACCCTTAACATCTGAGCCCCAAGATCTCCAAGCCCCAAGTTCACTGACTTTTTCATTTGACTACCTGCAGACCATGATGAATAGCTATGAAGTAATTGTTCTTAGTTGTTTTGATTAAAATCTTTTTTTTAAGCATTGTGCATTGAGGAAGATACATAAACAATGGTTATTTTCTACCAAAAAATTATCTACATACATAGATTTAGCAAGAAACAGTAACCCAAAGAGGCACAGGTGTATCCCACGTACAATAAATAACTTCTCCGTGGCAGCTCTCTCATATGTAGTAAATGTTGAAGAAAATGCCATGTCATCAGTCCTTTTAATTATTTAAGTCTCCATCACCAAGAGGTCGAAGAGTCGGGGGAGGGGGTGTGTGTGCAGGTGTTGTGGGTGATTGCAAGGATATCGCAGTGTTTGTGTTAGTCCTAGGCAAGCTGACTTGAGCTGGGGTGCTGCTGCGATGCCTGGAGAACCCTGGCTCAGTGGGGCTCACGGTGGGGAACCCTGGCTCAGCGGGGCTCACGGTGGGGAACCCTGGCTTGGTGGGCTCTCGGTGGGCCCACTGGTTCTGTGGGGCACATGGTGGGGAACCCTGGCTCTGTGGGGCTCACCTGTGGGGGACCCTGGCTCTGCAGGCTCACGGTGACCTCAGTTTCAGGTGCCGCTGCTCTCCCCTCCCCCGCTGTCCTGTGCTCTCTCTTCCCTTGCTGGGCTGCATCATTTCCTATGCTGTGGTACTTCCTGGCCAAGCTCTGAAGTTGCCTACTTTAGGATTTAGGTCAAAGTGTGGCTCCTGTAGCTGCCAATCTACCAGACAAACCTATCTTCCTGGCTGGTTCTCGCTTCTTCATGAGTTTCTCTGTAGTTAGTGATGTGTCCACTCGTTCACAGCTGCCTCCTCAGGAGCTGATAGTGGACAACTAATGCAATTGTCAGTGGTCTCCATGGGACTTCCATACTTGGCCAGATCAGCATATTAATCTCCTTGGTAATAAGAATAAGATCACTAGACAAGTATGGATTAGAGAAATGGATGTGTGATGCCCCTCCCCCACTTAGAGGCTGAGGGGCTCGTGTCTCAGTCCCTGGAGGTGGCCCTCTGCCTGCTCTGTCCACTCAACACTCACTCAGGGCCAGAGGTCACCGCTGGGACATGGCCATGGTTCCTTCTTTAGAAAGCCCTTCCCCTTGAGCTCGAGTATATATATGCGCGCACGTGTGTGTGTGTGTGTGTGTGTGTGTGTGTGTGTGTGTGTGTACGTGGCTGGCCTTGGATGCCGTGTGAATGCAGGCATGCGTGAGTCATCAGACATGTGGCCTTGGGTGTGAGTCCTCATCACCTTCCCCTTGTTTGAGATCAGGGTCTCTCTTTTGTCACTGCTCTACAGGCAGTGGGACCTGGAGCCGATAAATGAGGCAGACAAGTCTCATGCCATAGCCGACTTTATTCAGAGCCTCAGACAGCTTATCCTCCGAGGGTTAAGAAAGGTCACATGGGTAAATTTGTCATGAGTTCAGACTGTGTACCATCAGGAAGACACACCAATGTGACCAAACCGTATTTTTCCATAGAGGCATTTAAGGGGGCGTTTAAACATTCAATTGAATAATGCTAGCAATAATGCTAGTGACGAATAATTTCAAGTAAGCTCACTCCTATCTGTGCACCTGGAACACCAAAACACATTCCAAGAACAATTCTGTGTTTTAAAGAAACTGGGGGTTACAAGACTCTCGTCCGGTTGGTTTTCTTGGAGTGTTCTGAGAAGCGCTCGGAAGTCTCTTCACCTGCCTCCGTCCCTGTTCCGTGTCCCGACAGTCCCACTGCTGTGCACACCAGGCTCGCTGGCCTGTTAGCTTCAGGGACTCTTCCGTCTGCGTCCTTCCCATCTCCCTGACGGGCACTGGGCCTACAGTCTCACGCCACCTGATGTGGCTGGTCCGTGTGTTCCGGGGATTCAGGCTCACACACTCACGCTTGTGTGTCTGGTGCCCTACCTACTGAGCCACCTCTCCAGCCCCCAGCTGTGCGTTAACCAGGAGCTCCATGCAGCTTTCAGGGGTGCGTGGGAATGGAGGCCCTGGGGGAGAACTGCGGACTCGCAGCTGTTTGACCCAACGCTGGGAAATACAAGTTCACGATCGGGTTGAGGGGAAGGCATCACTGGTACAGCTCTTTTTTTTTTCTAAACCTAATTTTAAAAATTTTTTAAATTAATCATTCCATTTGTTTACACCTAAATGATATCCCGGTTATCCCTCCACAACCCCCCCCCCCATCTCCTCCTCCATTTCCCCCTCCCTTTTCCCTCTATGAGGGTGCTCCCCCATCTAGTACCCACTCCCTCCCCACTGCTCCAGCATCCCCCTACGCATTAAACCTCCACAGGACCAAGGGCCTCCCTTCCCACTGATGTCCGACAAGGCTACCCTATATATATCTGGAGCCATGGGTCCTTCCCTGCACACTCCCTGGCTGGTGGTCTAGTCCCTGGGAGCTCTGAGTGATCCAAGCCAGCCAGTACTGTTCTTCCTTTGGGGTTACAATCCTCCTCTGCTCCTCCAGCTACCCCATTGGGTCCCTGAGCTCAGATGGCTGGCTGCGGGCATCTGGATTGGCCAGGTGCTGGCAGAGCTATGCACATGCTGCTGCTGCTGCGCAGTAATGCTCTATTCAGTCATCGTTGCTGGGACTGCCGTGAAACATCAGGGATTTGTGGTGTGGACTGTAGTTCTCAGGTCAGGTTCAGCGGTGTCACTTTCTGTCTGTCTTTGTCGTTGTGACAGACTGCTGGGCCAGAAGACAGGCCTGAGTCCTGACAATCCCTTTCTGGACCCCTGCCTGCCTGTGGGACTCACAGATATGGTGAAGAGGAACAACCAGGTCCTTCACTTCCGAGGAAAGGGAGACTGGGCCAGTTGTCGGACATTGCTGAGCCCCCTGCTGGCCCGCTCCAACACCAGCCAGGCCTCACTGAACGGTATTTACCAGTCTCCAATCGACTTCAACAACAGCGAGTTCTATGGCTTCTCAGAGTTCTTCTACTGCACCGAAGATGTGCTGCGCATCGGTGGCCACTACCACGGGCCCACATTTGCCAAGGCTGCTCAGGTAACTCGTTAAGAGTCAAGATGACTCATACTGGCACCTGGCATTTATTGGATGCCTTCCTTTGTGCCAGGCAGGCTTTGCTTGCATGATCTCACCTGAGGCTTTACAAGGGCCTATGAACCTCATTTTATAGAGGAGAGAGTGAACTCTGAGGTTAAGGGGCCACCTCTGTTAAACGGCCTCCTGATGTTTAGGTTACCGTGGATGTATTATACCGAGGTATAAAAATGTCCTAATGGTGACCTGTTAGCTTTTCTTCCCACTTCTATGACATTTGTGGATCAAAAGTGCCATTTTGTTTATTCTCCCTTTTGTAGGTGTCTGACTTGTAACGTGCTCCTGGTGGTCAGGCCTGGTTTTTTTTCTTCTCTTGGTCAGAACTATAAAGAGGCCAGAATCAGGGCTGAAGCCATGACTAATGACTGACCAATGTCCTTCCAGAGGACAAGAGCTCGCTTCCCAGGGTCTATGTGGGGTAGCTTACAACAAACTCCTGTAAACATCCACAGGGCCATGGTGCCATTTTCTGGTCTCCTTGGGCACTCCCACACATGTGACACACACATGCTGCCCCCAGAGATAATTTTAAAAGAGGCCAGAATGGTATGGGTTCATTGGTAGAAGGTGTTGTAAACCCCATGATGGTAGAAATATTTAAGTGAAGGACTAGAAATTCACTTTGCACGTAAGTAGAACCTGCGCGTCCTACAGACTCGCATGCATCTCTTGTTACCTGCACAGCTACAAGTTTGACCAGCACTCGGTACCTCTGCTTCAGTGTAGAGGCTATTAATCAAAATGGTTGGTGTTCTCATTTAATTTTTTGTTATTGTTTTTGAGAGAGTCTCACTGTGTTGCCCTGGCTAGCCTGGGAATTTGCTACATAAGACTGGGCTGGCATCCTTATCTCTGCCTCTCAAGTGCTGGGATGAAAGGCGTGTGTCACCACACCTGGTTTTGTTGGTCAACTAGAAAAAGATAACCGTAACAAAATACTTGCAAGGTTCAACTTTAAGAAGAAGAAAGGTTTATCCTGCCTCACAGTTGGAGGGCTCCAGTCCAGGTCACCTGACTCCCTTGCTTTGGGCACACCATGGTGGAAATGCATGACTGAGCAGAAATGCTTTCATCATGCACTTGGGAGCAAAGAGTGTAGAGGGCGTGGCATCCTGGTTGTCACGCCAAGGTGCTGGTCATTTCCCTTTGGTGAGACAGGAGCCTTTGAGGAACTAGAGCGCCCCTGGGTGAGGTCAGAGAATTTGCCTGTGGTTTTGTGCTGCACTGTGTCTCTGTGCTTGTTCCAGGATTACTGTGGCATGGCGTGGCCGGTGCTAGCCCAGAGATTCAAGAACGGCCTCTTTTCTTCACACGCAGACGAGCATCGACTCAAGTAAATCAGTTTCTCTTCTACTTTAGATACCGTTTTAACGCTTGGGTGGCCGATTATAATGGAGAATCATTGAACAGTACAGATCGGATCTTAGGCTGAAGGAGAATTTGATTATTTCCGATTGTGGCTTTCTGGAAGACCAAACAGTGAGCCCATTTCTGTGGCAGAGAACCAATGGTTAACAAAGAACACTCTCTCCAAGTGATGCAATGGCAACAGTGATGACCTTTTTATATATTTATGTAGCTATGTTTTAAATGTACGAGTGCTCTGTCTGCATGTACACCATGCATGCCAGATGAGGGCATCAGATCCCAGTGTAGATGGTTGTAAGCCACCATGTGGTTACTGGCAATTGAACTCAGGACCTCTGGAAGAGCAGCCAGTGTTCTTAACCGCTGAACCATCTCACCAGCCTGACCTTTGTTATTGTAAACATCTTATTATAGAAAATTAACCAAACAGTAGAAAGAACCTAGTTTCAGCAACTGTCAACATTTTGTCAAGAATTCATAATCCTCATATTTAAATGTTTACTTTGAAAAAAATCAAAGATGCTGGGCATGGTGATGCATGCCTTTAATCCCAGCACTCAGAAGGCAAAGGCAGGCAGATTTCTGAGTTCGAGGCCAGCCAGTTCTACAGAATGAGTTCCAGTACAGCCAGGGCTACACAGAGAAAAAAGAAGAAAAAAGAAAAGATAGATTCGGAGGAATAAACATAAACAAGTGCAGTGGCCCTCTGTGTGCCTGTCACCGCTCCCTGATGACAGTGATCCTGCCATTTGTCTCCATTTATCCGAGTCACAGACATTGTACAAACACAGCATTGCTGTTTAGGATGTTCTCTAAAGACAGGGATCTTGAAAATCAAAACAGGAGAAAACCACAGCCCCTGGGGCTGCAGTTTGGCTCTCCCCAGAGGTGAGAAGATGAAGCAGGAAGAGAGGCCAGCCCATGACATCTGACAGAAACACATGGCTTCCTACAGAGGAATGCATTGCGGTTCCCTTTTTCTTTATATTTTTCTAGAGCTTTGTGAACTTTCTTCTCATAACGCAGGTATCAGTGTTTTAAGTCCGCTTGGATGTACGAAGTCCTGCACGAGGGGTTCCACTTCCCCTACGACTACCCAAACCTGCAGACAGCGCAGCTGGTGTATGACCGAGAGGTGCAGTGGACGCTGGGAGCAATTCTGTATAAAACCCGATTCCTGCCTCTCAGGTAAAGTCAGCTCTCCAAGCTGCCACCTTGACATCAGGGGCTGTTAAGTTGATGCCTTAGGTTTCTCCAGTGAACCACTCTACCTTCCTAACGGCCAGAGAATAAACCTATTGTGCCTTCCATCTGAGCCGCTGTTCCAGTGAGGCATGCTGGGACAGAAAGGACGAGATGGATCTGTCTGGAATCCCTTCCTCGACGTGGCCATTTCAGAAAAACACCTGCATTTGTCCTCCGACGGCGGACTGACTGGTCCTTAGAATTGGGCTCACACTACACATTTGTAGAATGCTACTGATGACCTGAAATGTCAGTCTTAAGTTAGTCTGGGAAACATATTTGACGGGGAGTTGACAGAGGCTGACTGGGAAAACCTTCTTTCCCAGTGAGTAGACTCCTTCTCGGCAGGTGTTAATGGCCTGGCACTGTCTGTGGTCATCTAGCATTACAAGAAGGACCCAACGTGCTTCCAGGGCAGGTATTTAGAGCCAGCCGTGGGAGGCCCGTGCCTTGCCGCTGTGGCCCGTGTTTTTGGTTTTGTCTTTCCTAGAACAGGTTCAGATAAAATAAGAAGAATTTTTACTCAGTTGTGCCTTTTTCTCTCAACTCCGTTATCGGGAAGCAGACAGGGGGCAGATGTAAGGGAAGTGGGCTGTGTGGCACAGTGTGGGACCAGAGTGTGCCCCACCTAGAGTACCCATGCTTGTCACTCTGGGTGCTACCTGTCCCGGCATTTGCCAGTTCCTGTTTGGCCAGAGGAATCAGAAATCCATATTTTATATGAAATGTTTCCATTTGAAGATTTACATTTTTAAAGACCATTGCAGGTCACACAAACAAACATGGATGTGGTAGCTGCCAGAGTGGGACTCATCCCAGCCAGGCACCAGACCGGCGATCTTTGGTTTTTATAATGCCGTTTTCTCCGGGTTATAGCACAGCTGCTGCCCAGGCCACAGCCTCCCCCATACATGCCTGCACGCCCGCCAGACCTGAGGAGTGCGGCGGCTTTTTTTTTTAAAATCTAGATGCATTCAGTTTGTCTTGTTTGCATCCAAGGACACTCTACTCTTAGTACTGTATTTACAAACTATGCTTTAAGATTTATGTTACAGCTGGGTGTGTTGGAAGCCAGCGTGGTCTACAATAGAGTTCCAAAATAGCCAGGGCTACAGAGACCCTGTCTCAAAATCCAAACCAAACCAAACCAAACCAAACAAACCCCAAACAACAAAAGATTTACATTGCAGGTGACCTATTTTGTCTTCCTGCTCACTTTTTTTTTTTTTAACTTTAGTTTCAAAGGCCTTTTGCTCTTGTACCCACATTCAACCGCCCACGTGGCTTCGCCTCCTGTAGACCAAGGAAGGGAAGGTGCTGGAAGTCGGTCAGCCCTTGGCCCTGGGTGTCCTTAAGCTTCATTTGCTGGCCACAGCTGGTTTCTTAGAATGTCTGAGTGGAGAGATAAGAGGGATAAAGTGGGATGGAGACTTCAGCCGACAGCCCCAGTCCACTTTGAAACTAACAGTTCTCTCTCCACTCGCCCTAGGGACCTTCGGCAGGGACAGGGAGGAGTCCGGCCAGCCCACGGCAGCTGGCTCCGCCTTTCCTTTGTCTACAACCACTATCTCTTCTTTGCTTGTACCCTGGTGGTGCTTCTGGCCATCGTCCTGTACCTTCTGCGCATCCACAGAATTCACCGCAGACAAACCCGAGCCTCGGCTCCTCTGGACCTGCTGTGGATCGAGCAAGTGGTGCCGATGATTGGGGTCCAGGTGGGGCCGTGAGGCTGGAGCGGAAGTGGAGAACCTCCCATTCCTTCGGATTGCTGCTGCTGCTGCTGCTGACTGAATTCCTCCACTTTCTCGAACTGGCCTCCGATGCTGCTTTGGCCTGCGAATTTCTACTTATTCACTTTGATTTCTTTTTGGTGCCCAGGACGGGACCTCTTCTCAGAAGTCGCAATTTAACTTCGAGGAACTAAATGTCGAGAGGCTGGTGCTAAGCTTAGCCCAAATGAAGCATGCTTCTCCTTTATCTCAGAAATTTGATCTGTTTCTGGGATGTAGCATCCCCCCCCCCCCCCCGCCCCTTGCTGAAGCAAGTTTTTGATTGGGCAACCGGAGGCGTGGTTGAAATCAGCTTGGATTGACTGCTACAAAGCCAGAGACATTCCAGCAAGTGCAGTTGCCCCTGTTTTCTCTGTAACAGAGAGATCCTTATGTGGAAGATCCACAGCCTTGAATAGGGACCTAAGATCTCTGAGGTTCAGTGGACCAGATTTCAAGGCAACCAAAACGATACAACTTCCTTGCTTACTTGACAAGCCATTGTGGATGTGCTCGGAGATTCACCCCCCCCCCCCCCCCGCAGTGTTTCTGATTTTGTTATATAGATCTGAAAGGTTAGAGCGCCTTTGAAATGGATGACTTATTGAAGATCTGACAGTATTTTATCTGATACTTGGTCTGACCAGTATAGAAAACATTTTCATGTCTATGTGCCTCACAAGGCTGCTTGGGCATTAATATTGCCTTTTGAGCCTTAAGTGTGCTTATAGATTGGAGAAACCGTGATGGGAACAGGACCTAGTTTTGCCTGTTTTGGTTACGGCCTCACAGGCATATAGCGTGTAGAAGATTCAAAGTGACTTCCCTCATTTCACTCCTAAGATCTTATATATATATATTGGGAAGGAATGTACTTGTTTTGTTTATAAATTATGTTTTGTTTTAAGAAAGAATAGCATCAGGAGAGTGGGCAAAGGCAATAAAATCCAAGGTTTTGATTTTTGTTTTTGTTTTTTGTTTGTTTGTTTTTTGTTTTGTTTTGTTTAGTTTTTTTGAGACAGGGTCTCTGTAGCTCTGGCTGTCCTGGAGGAATTTGCTCTATAGACCAGGCTGGCCTTGAACTCAAACTCACAGAGACCTGCATCTTCCTCCCGATCACTGGGATTAAAGGCATGAGCCAGCATGCCTGGCTTAAAGTCAAAGATCTTACTTTTTTTTTTTTTTTTTTTTTTTTGAGATGCTCAAAAGACAGCAAATTCTAAACTTTGGAATAACTAGATAAATCTGCCATGGAGCAACCTGGCCACTTTCTGGATGTCTGTCACAAATAGCTCTCCCACTAGCGGGGAGAGGAAAGCCATATTCCCGATGTTCTCACCTACTGCCTCTCAGACGGCCTTCTCTGCAGCCAGCCTTTCATACTGTAGTCCTCCATCGTCAGCTCCTCCCTGCCCCCACCTGGGATTGTTCCCAGGGCCGAAGCAGGAGTTTGATTTCTTCTTTTGGGGAGTAAGGCAGGTCTCCTGAGCCCAGTTTTCTAGGTCGCCAAGGCCAGCCTTGAAGCCCTGATATCCCTGCCTCTGTGTCTTTGTAGCGCTGGCTTCAAGGAGAGCATCACCAACCTGGCTCATTTTCTCTTCATTTTGCCAAAGCCTTTTATCTCTAGTGTTGGAGTTCAGAAGAAAAAAAAAAGAGTCTAAAGGAATAAAAATGAATTTCTTTGATAATAAATTCCTCCTGGGAACAGAAGGAAATGAAATGATTTATGAAATAGAGAAAAAAGTCAAGATGGTCTTAGGGAGGAAGCCAACGTGAGGATGAGTGTGTTGACTTAGCAGTTAGGCAAGGCTGCAATTACCATCATCTCCTCCCTCTTCCTCCCCCTCCTCCCTCTCTCTCCTCGCCCCCTCTCTCTTCTTCCTTCTCCTTTCCCTTTCCTCCCCTTCCCTCTTCTTCCTCCTCCTCCTCCCCCTTCCTCCTTTTCTTCCTTTTCTTCCCCCTCCCTCCCCTCTCCCTCCCCTCCCCCTCCTCTTTTCTTTTCTTTTCTTTTTTTTTTTTTTGAGGCCGAGTGGGTGTCACTAAGTAACTCAGGCTGGCCTGGTTCTCAGTGGTCCTCCTGCCACAGCCTCCTGAGTGCTGTGATTACAGATGTGTGCCACCATGCGTGCACATTAGATACGTGCACACCTAGCAAAGAATTCTTTCATGTCATCTACTTTTCATTAGGGCTGTGAGGTTGACATCTTAGGACTTCTCAGTTGTCTCCCTTCTCCATCATTCTAATTTTTATGTCCTGTGAGTGAGCCTCTGCTTTTTTTTTTTAATGTTGCTATAAAATGCTCTTACCAGCCATTTGCTTCCTCAGGGAACATTTAGCTTCATCTTGGTTTCTATATAGCTGTCTTGGTGTGTTGAGAGATCTAGTCAGAAGTCCCTGGGCAGGTTAACAGTGGCCATGTTCATGGGCTCCAATTGAGACTGGAGGAGGGAGGTGGTAATGGTCTGGTTGTAAAGCTCTCATTACTGATCTTCCTCTTTGTCCTGATGCTACTAGAAGCTTCCATCTGTCAAGCACTTATTTGTATCCCTCTTAATGTTGTGTTCTTTACTATATATCATTTAATCATTACGGCAGCCTTTCGGATTGATACCCCTACATTCTTTTTATAGTTTGGAAAAAAAAAATCTCAGGATACCTATCTTTATCATTTCTCAATATAAATATATTTCTTAATTTATTTTAATTAGTCTTTGAGTTTCTGTTTGGTGCATTGTATCCTGTTTATTGCTTTCGTATTATGGGGTCCAGACTTCCCTTCCTTACAGTAAGGCTTCCCGGAGTTCCATAGGTTAAGAACTCTGTTATATGGAGCTGAGGACATTGCTCTCAACTCATCCCTGAGGGTAGACTTCAAATGGGATCTCATTAGCCAAGTTTTCGCTGCATCTGTTTTAGTATTTAAAATACTTTTGGTTTTATGTTTAAGCCATTAGCTTAACTTTGCACAATTTTTTTCTTACCCACAACATTCCAATAATTACAATCTGAATGAAGGTACAAATGCATAATAGAGATATCTACCTCATTATGGAATAGGTGGCGATTCTTGGGAAGTTTCTAGACTGGGATTTGTATGTGACTTCATTTTAGCTGGACTAGGAATTAAGTAGGAACAGCATTGGCTGTTTCAGAGTCTCTTAAATCGGTCTCTTAGTTTATGTTTTACCCTCCGTCTTTGCTGTGGGGAAGGTAGACTTCTGCCAAACTCGTGAAGATTTTGCTGGCATTATAAAAATTAGTATGTTCAAAAATGAGGACTAAGAACCAAGTTTTGGCACCTTTGACTAACAATACAGAATAACAAATATTTTTGTAAACCATGATTGCAAAACAATGATTGAAATCAAATACTTTTAGGTAATGGTCTGTATGGTGGGTGGCTCTGTCCTTGACCTTCACCCTCCTCCTAACTTGGATGTGATCGAACTGGAAAAGCTGTTGTACCCTGCGTGGGTTCCTGTCCATTCCAGGCTTTCTGTTTTGGTGGGAGGCTTGTTAAGGTTCTATTTTAAGCCAGCTTTGTCTTGTTTTATATCCCCATCGGCTGTCTTTGAAGGGTTTCATATTTCCCCTTGGCCTAGTAGTTCATTATTTTTGTTTGTTAATACTATCATTAGAAGGACAGAGGAGAACCACACACCAGCAGACCATTTTCATTTCTGGAAATCGGAGCAATAAAAAGACTTTTTTTATATTGTAAAATGGAATTATTGCTCATGCTATAAGGGCTTCCAGTTTTTCAAATATGAACCAGGCCATTGCTTCCATGGCATGAAAACTTGAGTTGAAAATGTTCTGAGTCATAGGCTGTTTAACCATGCCTGCATGTCAGACAAGCTTGAAGATGTGTCTATTCCTGAGCCTCTCCTTAAAGCAGGACAATTACTACCAGACCCCTGACTCCCACCCCCACCCCCAGGCTGCTAGTCCGTTTACTGTAACCAAACACTTGAGATCGTTTATACAGAGAACGGGTTGTTCTGGCTCACAGCTGTAGATGGTCAACTCAGTAGTCAAGTGTCCCTCTGCTCTGAGCCCGCAGTGAAGTGTACGTTGCAGCAGGCATGTGACGCAGAGTGGATGCTTAGCTCATGACCAGGATGCAAGAAAGGATGGAGTTGGGAGTCTCACTCATCCTCCAATGATGTGAAGACCTTCTAGGAAGCTTGGCCACGAGGGTCCCACCATTCCCAACGATGCCACCATGAGGACCAAGCCTTTAACAGATGGCCCTTGGAGGACATTCTCAATCTGAGCTACCGCACAGTTTGAAGGGGGTCCTGGTGAGTCCAGCCTGATTTCGGCTCTGCCCCTTTACTCAAGCCCGCCTCTGCCAGCAGGGATCCCGGGCCCTCCAACCGGTCAGGTTTCTGTTCAAGTTCTCCTTCCACGCTGTCCCACACTGTCCGTTTAGTTGAAGCTGGAGTATACACTACATCTCCTCCAGGATTTCTACCTTTAGCACGGTCTCTGCAGTGGCTACGGCTCCTTCCACTGTGACCCATGACCTTAAGGACAAAGGCTTTGGGACCGCCCTGCTTCCGGTGGCTGAGGCGGCTCTTTTTACATGCTTTACGTTAAGAATTTTGTCAGCCAGGCGGTGGAAAAACGAATTTTTGTGGAATTCTTAAATTTCATGGAATAGTTCTTAATATTCTGATAGATGTGGAGCTCTAGAAAATGTGCAGCGTCTTATGTGGCTCTGTGTGGCATATGCCCACATAGAACCCCCCATTCACCCCAAGACCAGGAGGGCTGCAGGTAAACTGCTATTCTAAACTCCTGATTATCAGAGCTGGTCTTTGCAACCAACTTCACTTCAGGCAGTCTCACTGACCCTGCCGCAGGAAACCAGATCTCAGTGCAGGTTAAAGACGCAAACCTGAGCCAGTGAGACAGCTCAGCGGTACAAAGCAATCGCCACACAAAGACAGAAGGAGAGAACCAACTCGCAGGAGTTGTCCCCTTTTCTCTGCATGCACGTGCATGTACAATGCATATCCCCTGTCATGTACATGCACACACAATAATAAGTAAATTCTTAGAAAAATTAAATGATGTCATAAGAGTTAATGGCCTAATCAATCCCAAACAAAAATCCTGGGTTAGCTGACTGAAAATACATGTTTTAATTACCTTTATTTATAAATTAAAAACAATTGACAGAATTGTGGACAGACTGTTGAAAACATTAAAAGAAATTATTTAATCCTTTAAGTGTGCAATGGATTTTTCTGAAATAGACATTTGGGGCATAAATCAATAATTGTATTAGGGTGTATTTAGGGTGTGTGTGTGTGTGTGTGTGTGTGTGTATGTATGTGTATATATATATATATATATATATATATACCATAAAGCAGTTAAACAGCTAAATATTGGATCTGTTCCGAACATGCTTAACTGTAGTACAAACAAACAAACAAACAAAAACCTGCAGCAAAATATCTGAGACTTGAGCTGACTCCAGTTGCCATGTGCTTGGGGTGACTATAAACCGGTTCCGAGTGGTCTCTGGCTGGACCCTCCAGCCCTGTGCTGATTGCTTCTAACTGAAGAGTGCGGATTTGGAGTTGGGAAGCAGAGGGTGTGCAAGCTGCCCTGGTCCCCTTCTTGGAAGGCTCCTGTCTAGCGGAGTTTCTACCCTGCTGACACAGGCCCAACAGGTTAAATGAGGCACGGTAGGTGCGGTAGCGATTCGGAGGGAATGGGAACAAGCTGGCAGAACTTCAACCCAGCCCAGTCCTGTTCAGAGGCCTTGTGATCGCTTAGGTCTAGGATGAGTCTTGTTCTGAGGTTGAGGGAACCTCTTTTGTGCAATAACACAAGCCCAGCAGGGCCTGGGACTTGAGGAGTGAAACACATGTGCGTTTGTTTTTGCTAAGACTAGCTAAGAACAGTATCCTTTAGGATACACCGAGACTCACAGAATAATTATTAGAGTTAAAAAAAAAAACCTGATCATCTTGTTCAGAAACTGCAAATGTGCAACCTCAGGTCAGACATGTTAAGCCTCCATATATTTTTTAAAACTTGAAATTGTCAACATTTAATTTTAATAATATACACTCCAGGGCTGGAGAGATGGCTTAGCTGTTAAAAGTGCCTGCTGCTCTTCCAGAGGACCCGTGTTTGGTTACTAGCACCCGTATCAGGCATATTAAAATCACCTTTAAGTCCAGCTCCAGGGACCCAGCACCTTCCCTGGCCTCCATGGGCACCCGTACACACATGGCATATATTAACACAAACACACATATGCATAAAAGAATATTCACTTCACAAACCTAGCTAGTTAGCTGCTTATCAAAACCAGAAAATATGACAATTTTAGACCTTGGTAACAAACTAACATGCAGTCACCAGCCAACTGGTCGAGTAGCTCCACAGGGGCACGTGTTCCTGAATCTGTCACTGTCACCAGAAGCCTGACTAGTGGGCAGGACATAGAAACCAAGATCTAAGAAGTCAGCCCGCCTCTTATGAAGCAGCAAATGGCAGATCCTTGTTTATGTAGCAGAGTTTTAAAGGAAACCTCTGGTATAAGCACACCTTAGTAATGTTCGTGGTCCAGTGCCCATCTCAGAACAGTTCTGAATGACTTGACCAATTTGGAAACCATGTGGCATGTCAATACCACCGTCTTAGAAAAGGCTAAGTTCTTGTGTTTGGTGATGAGTTTCCAAGGCAGTTCCAGTCCTAGGAAATGATCCTCTGAGAATTATTTAGGGACTCTTCGGAGTTCATTCATGAGCCAAAGGGCACCACTGAGCAGAGCCAAGGAGCCTGACTGGTGTGTGGCAGCCAGCGGAGTGGGGACGTACATAAGCAGAGTGCTAATGCCCAGGGCCACCTGTGGTAGAAGAAAGAAGAAAAGAAGTCATCTTGAAAGTGACTGCACACACCGCCACGGTGTCTCTCAGACATTACAAATGCATGTACCCCATGTCAGAAGCAAGCATCCATAAAATAAAGAAATCCAGGACGCAGTCAGTCATGGTGCAAGCAATCCTATTGCCTCAGTCTCCAGAGTGCTGGGATCATGAGCATGGGCTACCACACCCAGCTCCTGCTTCCTGTCCCCACAGGTCATCACTGCTACCATCCTATATGCCTCACTTTTCATGTCTGTGGTCATGGAGAGACACAGTTTTCTGTTTTTGTTGTTTGTTTAAGGCAAAGTCTCACTGTGTAACCCTGGCTGGCCTAGAACTCACTATATAGACCAGGCTAGTCTTAAACTCACCTGCCTCTCCCTCCCAAGTGCTGGGATACAGAGGTAAATATAGTTCTATGTTGTTAAAAATACATTGTTCTGGGTTGGAGAGATGGCTCAGTGGTTAGAGCACTGGCTGCTCTTCCAGAGGTCCTGAGTTCAATTCCCATCAACCAAATGGTGGCTTACAACCATCTGTAGTGTGATCTGATGTCCTCTTCTGGAGTGTCAGCAACAAAGTATTCATATATATAAAGTAAATAAATAAATCCTAAAAACAAAAAACGTTGTCATTGTCCCTCGCTCTTTCTTAAACTGCTGTGCTGCATCTTGCAGCAGAGCCATCCGGTGGTGGCTTTAGTTTGTTTCCAGTTTTACCATCACAAGTCTGAGTTTCCTTACTCAAAGCTCTGAGTGCGTTAGTTTTTCTAAGACAACTGTCAGTTTGGGGGACCAAAGCTTTATATCTCATATATCATATATAATATACATTATATTGTCTAACTGCCCTTTGAAGAAAGTTATTATAGGCTCATGGTCTCGCCAAGAATATCCAAACATGTGCATTTTCCTAGACCCATGCTAATCCATCACCTCTGCCTCACACCCAAGCTTCAGCTCTCCAGAGAGCGACAAGCACCAAGTGGGGGGTTAGTATTTTTTAGTTGCTCCTCTCTAATATTAAAAGGCTGTTGTGTTTACCAGCCATCTGTCACTTCTCATGTGGCCATCATGTACTGCCACCCTTTACATCATTATTAATCCACTATTACCATTAGCTTTGTTTGGGGCATGCCATTGGACCAAGCAGGGCTGTGTACCTGTGCATATGCCAAAGCTAGCAGAGTCACTGCTGCCATCTTGGTTCTTCGAGGAAGGGGGATTCTCCGGGACAGGAAATAGAGCACTGTAATGGCAGTGACAGACGTGACTCCCTACAAGAGAGAAAGATGGTCATTGTGCAGCTAGGATTTCTGTCACGTTGTGTGGAGAGCCGTGCCGCGAGCAATCGCCATTATAAGATGGCGCTGGCCTCCGCTGTGCCTAACTAGTAAACAAGCCTTGTACGCAGGTGCGAGAGTGAACTCACGCCTAGTCATTGCCCATCTCGGGCATAGTAATGGGGTGATGGGCGAGCAACAAATCAGGAGCTGACACGCCACATCAGGTGCTGAAACGCCATGGCTGAGGGCTATATAAGCAACGCCATTTTCCAGAGTCGGGGTCTTCCCTCCTGAAGAAGCAATAAAGCTTGCCTCAGAAGAACCGGTGGTTGTGGTGGTTGTGTCTTTCTTGCCGGTTGAGTGGGACGCGACAACGTTGACTCCCATTCAAGTCACACATCTCACACCATTCGTCAGCCAGGAACAACTTTCCTAGTCACGACACTACCCACCCCAGCTGCTCTGAGTGAGCATCGCCACCATCCCCTTCTGCTCCAACTGAGGTGGCACTGTCACCAGGGCACCACTGGGGTTTGTGTTTCCTACTTTGTACATACTCTTCCCTTGGGGGAGAGTCTTGCTTCTTAAGTCAGACCTTGTATCCTTAGCTGTAATTTCACATCTAACTGTACATTTTCTGCAAAGTCTTATTTTTATCTTTTGGGCATGGGTGTTTAGCCTGCATGCATGTCTGTGCGCCATGTACATGTGGTACCTGCGGAGGCCACAGGAGCTGTTGAAGCCTTTGGAACTGGAGTTACTACCTTAAAGCAGGGCTGACCTCAGCACAGAAAGGGTTTAACCTGAGTGGGAGTGGCAGTGCTTCCAGCTGGCAAAGACAATGAAAATCTCGGTTTCATTTACACCAGAAGAAGGGTCTGGGTCTGGCAATAACGTTTCTCATCTCCATCTATGCCAGAGAGGAATGTCTTCTATCATATTTCTTTATGTTTCAGAAGGAGCTATGGGGGCAGATCCAATCCCAGTTTACTTATGCTAAAACACTGTGTAGGGGTGGGGACTGAAACGACCTTGAATATCAGCCCTAGCCCAAGGATATGGTCTTCTCTATGTCTCCCTGTCTACCTTCACACACTGGGCATGCCTCCATCTGATGGCATCCTACCCCTAGCTTAACACTCACTCTAGAGGTTCGGTTTCTGCTGGTCATGTCTTAAGAATGCTGCAGAAGGAACTCCAGGGTTTTCTTTGCTCCCTCTTTACATGTATTGCTAGATCTTAACTTCTTGTTCTGTTAAAGCTTCTCTCAGATCCACCAGTTATCACGGTCTCCCACTTACGCCTTGTGCCCTGTGACCCTACCCTGCCTTCTTTAACACTACTGCTTCATGGGGGTCTCCTGGGTACAGTTCATCATACTTAGGCTGCCAGGGCAGTCTTAATACGGCTCCCACACAATCAGTACCTATCAGCTTAAATAAATGGAACAGTATTAATAGGCACCCTTGGGGCTCGTCCATAGCTGAGTGCTCTGTTCTCTAACAGCCACCCCTCTGCTGCACTGGCACTTGGGCACATGCAGGATTGAGGGAGTCAGCACTATTTGCCTGAATAAGCAGTTACTGCCCTGTGGCCTGAGGCCGTCAGTGCCTCTCTGGCACTCCCGATACTTGGTGTGGGGTCCCCATGGCCAGCAGCACATAGCAGCACACTCACCAGAAGCCTGTGATCAAACTGAACCATGGTAGGATTCTCAAAAACATTCTTCAGGACAGGGGAGAAGGTCAGGAGGTCCTCTGGGATCCAAGATTCTCCCATTTTGGGGAAGGAGTTGTAAACGAGGCCAGCATCCAGCCCTGCCACAAAAGCCCCTGCGTGCCAAGACACACAGGAGTTATTCAAATGAAGACCAAGTATTAGTCCGAACACAGAAAAATCTCCTGCCCAAAGCTAGATTGAGGAACAATTTGGAGGATAATAGAGAAACAGGCAAGTGGGAACAGAAAGAACGCACTCACAATGTTCTCAGTGGGGACGCACATCACAGTCCCACAGGAACCCAGCAGCGCCTGAATCCTTCTCTGCTCTGACCTCGAGACTCCAGCACGGTCTCTCTCTGCTGGAGACCAGAAGCGCTGGAGATCTGCTGTTTGTTTCCACTCTGTGTCCTTCCTGTCCCTGACGCTGCTCGCTGCTCGGCTCTCTCGGGACCTGATGGACTCCTCGCTCCCTCAGTCCCTGCTCACGCATCAGCACGAGAGGACAGGAACCCGCACCCTTCCCGTCTGCCCCCTTCCTCTCCCTCAGGCTGCTTTACCTCCTCATGGCACCGAGTGATACTGATGCCCTTGCTGTGCACTATCTGTCTGTCTTCCCAAGGATTCGGGAAATATTTGTTGAAGGAGCAAAGAAAATACCAAAAAAAAAAAAAAAAAAAAAAAAAAATCACAAACTTACAAACTAAACCCTGTCTAAGCACAAAAGGAAGGCAGGTCTGAATGAATGGATGATAGATCCACTATTATCAACAAAGTCAAAGAAATTTGAATCATTTTGTAAGCGTGACTTATAACATCAAAATTCAAATTCACCTTATACAGAAAAAAAGTGAAAAGCAGAGAATCGGGGTAATGTGGGCTGGTTTGATTAATGTCATTTTCATGGCTGAGTGGCACTTGCCAATAGAACTGTCTGTGGTAACTGAAGTGTTCTAAGTGGTTCCTGCAAACATTAGCCAGGAGCCTTCTGCCCCTGTCGAGGACTCAGTGTGGCTAGCGTAACTGAATGAAAGCTAAGTGCTAGTTAACCTGAGTTTAAGTTAACCACACTAGATACATCTAGTCCCACACTAGACAATGCATTCCAAGGTGGGGAAGGGAGAGGTGAGCACACATTTAAGAACAAGAAGCCTAGGGCTGGATGACAGTGGCTGCTGCTCTCCCAGAGCTCGCCTCCCAGCACCCATGCTGGGTGGCTCCCAAGCATATATAACTCTGCTACAGGGCAATGCAATGCCCTCTCTGGTCTCTGCATACCTGCACACATGTGGCATACACTCACACAGACACACACATGTACACATAAGTAAAAAATGTGAAAACTCTTAGGAGGACAGGCCTACATGGGTCTGAGCTCCAATGAACTTGTCATCTTAGACCCTCACTGAGTGCAGGCCGCCTGTGTGACCACTCTGGTGTAACCTGTAATAAAGCTTACACCACACAACTAACACAGTTGCGGCTACATGTCAGATGCCGTTCTAAGCGCGTTATGTACATGACTTACGGTCATCGTCTCGGTTTTGTACACAGCTTGCAGCTCCCAGTTAAAGCCAGAAATTGATCTGAACTTCGGCAGTGTGGACTCAGTAAGTGCTCAATAGTTTTGTTCAACGGAGTGGACAGCGGGGAGAGGAGCAGAGAACGGACGCTGGAGTGAAGGATGGAGAGCGGGGTAGGGGACAGAGAACAGACACTAGAGTGAAGAGTGGACAGCGGGGCGGGGAGCAGAGAACGGACGGACGCTGGCGTGAAGGGTGGACAGCGGGGCAGGGAGCAGAGAACGGACGGACACTGGCGTGAAGGAGCTGGGTGTGAAGGAGCGGAGCGTGACAGGAAAAGATGAAGAGGTAGGCAGGAAGAAGAGAGTGTCAGGCAAGAAACGCCACTTCAAACTGGATGGAGATATTCTACATATGCTGGGCTGAGCCTACCTGAGAGAGCCGTGAGGAACACCAGGCCTGCTGTGCCACCAGCAAACCGTCTCAACCACAGGA
Organism: Mus musculus; assembly: GCF_000001635.26. Classification (NCBI taxonomy): domain Eukaryota; kingdom Metazoa; phylum Chordata; class Mammalia; order Rodentia; family Muridae; genus Mus; species Mus musculus. Next base: position 43,741,896 of record NC_000085.6, read on the forward strand.
GCTGCCGAGTTTCTGGTAACTGGAAAGGATAATCAGGTGAGCTGTTGGGTAGGAATTATGGAGGCGCAACATCGGCAAACCCAAACCCAGACAACTTGAGGTCAGATGGTCTCTGCTGACGAGGATAAGTACTCTCAGCAGACACTGCTCCAATATAGGATGATGCTTCCAGCAGACATTGTTCACATGTAGGTAAGTAGTCCCATCACACCCTGTTCCTACATAGGATAAGTATCCCCAGCAGACCCTGTTCTAACAGGCTAAACACTTTCAGCAGACATTGTTCCAACATACATCTATTTCATTGTTGGATATTGAACTGTCCAAATGAGCTTGGACACTCGCATATATTTCAAATAATTAGAATTTAAATAGCCTCCAGTAGCTAGTAGTTTCTGGGATGGAGGACATGACTCGATATTGCTTAACTAGCCATATATCTCAAATTCTTTCTGTAATTAGGTAGAATATAAACAAGTAAAAAGGGCAAAATTGATAAATGTTATCAGTAACCTGCCACAGGTTCCATTCCAGGTTTGGGTGTGTATGTGTGAGTGTGAGTGAGTGTGTGTGTGCACGCTAGTACTTAGGAAGGATGAAAGAGCACAGGGGTTGAAGAAAGATGGCTTATCAGGAAACAGCTATAGACACAAGCAGTTTATTTTATAAATTTCCCTTGGAAGTCAGAGGAAGAATTTTTCAGATGAAGAGTATTTACCATGAAAATGTTTCAATATTTGGCTCTGTTTTGAACATTTCCAGTCCTTACTGGGACTCAAGCCCCTAACTCTAAACACCTATTAAATGATTCTACTGAAAAAAGTCTTATGTTACATCAAAGTTTTTTTCCATGAACAGTTTATTCAGGTTGACTCATGATTTAATACTTACTTACGTATTACTTTTAAATTTAAGCATTTTAAATGATCATTATGTATATTGTGGCGTCTATTGCGCTCCTCATTCACCTTTGCGTGGGGTCAGAGGACAGAACTCAGTTTTCAGACATGCTGAGCCATCGGCCCACCCATAATCATTATTTGTAAATATAAGAAAAAAGTGAAAGAATTAAAAAAGAAAGAATGAAAATAGTGACCTAAACAACTGTGGTAATTTGAGACTTCTCATAAATGAAGGCTTCAAAACAATTGGAACTTACTTTTAAGTCACATAAAAACATTTTCTTGAAACAAACAAACAAACAAACAACATATAGAAAAGCACTTTTTAGACACAAATCACTATGGCTCAATACAGTGTCAGTCTAATGCTGTGTCCCCACTTAATACTGCACAATGGGGCAAGAGTTCAAACCCAGCTCTTGATCTTGTCTCTCTTGTCTTGCCATTCACGATCCACTCTGGGGGCCAGGGCTAACGTGGTTGGGTCATGCCTGACTGTCAGCTCCCCTTGCCGTTTTCCTACAATGTGTGCTTTTACATTCCTCATTAGATAATGCTGACAAGGTATTCAGCCTCTATATTATCAAGCCACTCTCCTGGCTCTGTGTGTGTGTGTGTGTGTGTGTGTGTGTGTGAGTGTGTGTGTGTGATACTGACATACTGATACATGTTAGAACTGGAATCAGAACCTCACGGATACACGCTTTGTAACAGGCTTTAAGGGAGTCTGGTTTTGACTCACTAACTATGCATTAGAACCAGCTTTTCCACTGCCCTGCCATGTCAGCACCGGGCAGCCGTGGTGACCCTGATGCTTACCTTGTGCTGAGGCAGTAGCAGTGACAGGGAGGTCCACAGACTGGCACAGTAGAGAACCAGTGCTGACCCCAGGTGGGCTGCGAGGCGGTACTGACTGACCCGAGGGATGTCATAGGACTCTGGTTTTTCTTCCAATCCACTTTTCACCATATACCAACCCAACAGACCCTACAAGTCAAGTAGAAAGAGGCAAATCAAACAAGGTTTGACCTGTCAGGTTCTATTGAGAAACTAGATTATCAGAAAGAATGCCCTACTGACCCATTTTCTACACTCTCCTACACAGCCAGTGTTCAGGATCGCTGTATTTACAGCATTAGTGCTTGGCTACTCTTTAGACTTACGTTTTGCTGAAGATAGGTCATGTATATAGGATCACACAGATGTTTATCTGCACCCAAAACTGTACAAATACTCAATAAAATTTAACATGTAATTCAGTGAAACAGAATATTCTATGAAAACTAGATTGTATTTAGAAAAAACGTAAAAGTTTAACTGTTTAAAAACAATTACTTTTGAGATAGGTGGGTATAAGATAACATAACCATCTGAGGGGAGGTCATACAAATGTGTAAGATTTTGCATGCAGATTGCTTTGCAAAAATATATTTCTACTCTCTAAGAAAAATGAAACTGGAAGCTAATTTGTGGAGATGAAGAAATTTAAAGTTGAACTCCAAACTCACAGTCCAAAGAGACTTCAGCTCTTCCTTCAGAAGGAAGGAAGAAGGGAGAGAGGGGGGAGGGAGGAAGATCAGCAAGGAAAGCATGCGTTTAAGCCCGATGTGGTGGCACAGGCGTGTGACTCCAGCCTTTGGGAAGTAGGAGCAGCAGCAGCAGCAGCAACTTGAGGTCATACTTGGCTGCACAGCAAGTTGGAGATCAGATTTGCCTACATGAGACTGTTTCATAAATCCAAACCAAACCAAACAAAGAATAACAACAAAAATCCACTCCTCCCCAACAAATGCATGATTCTGCTTGGAAAGCTCACAGAATGTGATTCATAATTCTCTGCTTTAACTAGCAAATTACCAAGCTACATCAATTCTAATCTTGTAAGACAAAACACAATCATGACACACACTCAACCCCACATGACCAGGTCAGAGGGTTGAGTCTCTTCTACTTCTTCAGGTAATTCTTTGTGGATACTTCCTTCCTCCTTCAAGATTAGCCTGGCTATCATAACTACCTCTCTTCTGCGGGGACACTGGAAAATGAAGG